>NC_141913.1:10617272-11234545 GCF_057802395.1 Ceratotherium simum simum
AATCAGTGACTTTATTTAAGGGTTACCTGTATTATACACTAAGACCAGTATAACTATTTACAAGTAAAAGAAAATAAAGTGACAATTTTCTATGCTATCTTTCAAATTTTTAGAACCATTTTCTTGTTATCATGGCGGAGTCTAATCCATTAAAAATTGGAAAAGATTTTCCTGCAAAGCATTTGTTTCATGTATAAAACTTACCTGACTTCTCAGATAAAGGGAAAAGCCTGGCCAAAAAGAGTTGAATTCGTCCACAGAAGACTGTGTTCTGGGATTTTGATAATCTTCTTAGGAGATCTAACAGTATATGGAAATGAAGGTTACACAGAAGAGATCATTCTATGTTTATTACAGTCATACCCAAGTTTCTTCACCAGTTTGTCGAGAGTATTTTCCTAAAGCAGTAGTTCGCAAAATGGGGGTAGACACTGTTGCCACAGAAAAGCACTACAAATCAAAAACATACAAAAAAGCACCAAAAAAAAAAAAAAAAATTCAGCATGGGCAAGATGAGCTTTATCAAAATTTTTTTTGGTTTTCATTAAGTTTACACTCAGAAGAGGAATAGCTTAATTTCAAGTGAATGATTAGTTTTAATAAATCAGATTGTTATTTAAAAATGAAGATATTAATCTATTTAAAAATTTTTATCGGGGCCAGCCCTGTGGCTTGGCGGTTAAGTGTGTCCGCTCTGCTACTGGCAGCCCGGGTTCGGATCCCGGGCGCGCACCGACGCACCGCTTCTCCGGCCATGCTGAGGCCGCGTCCCACGTATAGCAACTAGAAGGATGTGCAACTATGACATACAACTATCTACTGGGGCTTTGGGGGGAAAAAAAAAGGAAGAGGATTGGCAATAGACGTTAGCTCAGAGCCGCTATTCCTCAACAAAAAGAGGAGGATTAGCATGGATGTTAGCTCAGGGCTGATCTTCCTCATCAAAAAAAAAAAAAAAAAATTTTTATCACTTGTGTTTAATTCAACTACCTCTTTTCCTGGCCACATATACATTTTAAAACTCAATCATTTACCATTGAATTACTTACCATTGCACATACGTAGTAAATAATTTTTGCCAGCAGAATAGAATGTATTCTGAAATTAAGACAGAAATTATCACTGTTCTTCAGAAGCTCTTACACATCCTTCAATAATAAGTCACAGGAAGTAAAATATTAAAGAACACTATCATGCACTGAGAATCTACTACGCCACTTTCACTTTTTTCAAGCAAATAGCATTTTCAATGAAATAAAAATATTTTTAGATATATAAGATAAAACGTGATATTAAGTAACTGTTTTAAACATGTAAAAGTGTGCATTTTCAAGTTAGTTATTACCACTTAGTCCAATTTTGTACTTCAACTTCTTCTCCATATGTGACTCTTACATGGCTCCCCCAAGAGAGCAGAACATATATTAATTTTTAAGGACAAACTTTTTGGCAATCAGCAATATTAGAAATATAAGCAAAAAAATCTACTCTTAGAGGACTCTGGATCTATAGAAACATGCTGGCAGAAAAAGAAAACCAAACTAAGGCACTTACTGATTTCCAAGTAGCAACATTTTTTTCCACAAAAGTGAATATTGTGTCACACTGATCCAAAGGAAGACAATCCAAAACATCTCCCAACAATACAAAAGGTGTAGATGCAGTACAAATACCTGCAAGTGGAGCACAACTCAATTTAAAAGTTTAAAAATTGCAGAGTAAACGAGCCCAAGCAAAACAATTCTGAACAATATTTTAAAGGTACACTTTGTTGCTCCTAACAATGTTTTTGTTTTGTTTTGTTTTGTTTTTTGTGAGGAAGATTAGCCCTAAGCTAACATCTATTGCCAAGCCTCCTCTTTTTGCTGAGGAAGACTGGCCCTGGGCTAACATCCGTGCCCATCTTCCTCTACTTTATATGTGAGACGCCTGCCACAGCATGGCTTGATGAGCAGCGCATAGGTCCGTGGCCAGGATCCAAACCCCTGAACCCTGGGCTGCCAAAGCAGAGCGCGCAAACCCAACCACTACGCCACTGGGCTGGCCCCTAACAATGTTTTAAAAGACAAGAAATGGAAGCAACCAAAAAGTCCTCAAACGGGACATATTTGTGTAATTTTTGGTATATGCACTCAATAATGATGATGATAATTCTTGATAACACTTTTAGAGCATTTACTATGTCAGGCACACTAAGTGCTTTACATATACTAACACATTTAATCCTTATAAGCCTATGAGGTAGATAACATTACCTCCAGTTCAGAGGATGGGACAACTGAGACACAGAGAAGTTATCTTGCCCAAGATCACACAGCCAGTAAGTGGTAGAGCTGGGATATGAACCCAGGCAGTCTGGCTCCATAGTCTGCTTTCAGTATCACTAAGAATATGATGCAGCCAATTAAAAGCCGTGGTTATGATGACTATAACAACTTGGAAAATGCTTATGATATTATGTTAAGTGAAAAAGGCAGGATTCAAAACTGTATGTATATTATGGTTACAACAGTAAAAATTTTTAAAAGATTACAGAAACTAAAAACATTTACCAAAATGAGTGGTAGTTTAAAGAATTATGACTAGTATTTTCCCTTTTCCTCATTTCTAAATGTTCTATGATGTTGCTAAATGTGATTTGAAAAGATTATCTTCAAATAAGAAAACAAAAAGGTTTGATACTGATTTCAACTATTATTAAACATTTAAAATAACAGTATTGTTTCAGGGGAAAGAACAGTAAAGTAAAAAGTTGTTTATTTCTAAATTCAATGTTATTAAATAAAGCAATAAATTAAAGATTTTTTTAAAGAAAAGGTCATTTAGACTAGCTAAAAATACTTTATTTCCCGGCTCATTCTTCCTTCTATTTTAAGGTAATACTTGCTAACACTTGTTAAGTGTTTAAGAAAAGTAGCCACTTATGCATAGTATGTAAAAAAATATCTAGGGGGTATTGTAAGCCCGAAACTCTGCATTTAATATAGTATGTTTAGAAGAAAGAAATAATATTTCCAACTCTACTCTGCATTGGTAAGATCACATCTGGAACGTGATGTGAGGGATACTGCCTAGAACCAGAGGGTAGCATAAGGTACCAGATTTCAACACAATACAAGGAAAACCTGATAATCAAAACTATCTAACAGAAATCAAACAGCGAGCTCCATCAACGGGCACAGAGGCTGGATGACCACCTGCCAGTGACGTTACAGAGGGGAGCATGATAGGCCAGAGATGAGACTGGACTAGATGACCTCTAAAGTTCCTTAACACTTAGATTCTGTGATACCATCTGCCCTGTATATCCAAGCGATTTGAGAGGCATATTCTCTGCCCTTAGTTGCAGTACAGTTTGGCATAAGTTAACCCACATTTAACAACTATAGAACTTAACAAAGTTACCTAGATCCCACTCCCAAAGATTCTGATTCAGTAAAACTAAGCTAGGGCCTGGCAATCTCATTTAAAAATAGAGATTCACTGGTGATTCTGATGAGCTGTGTTATAGCACGATCCCCTAGAACTTGCACAACCCGTGTCCCAGCCTCTGCAACTGCCCTCTTTGCTTCACTTTAACCTTGGCCACAGATACCCCGCTTCCTCAGTTCCCAAACACCTCGCTAAGTTCAAACTTCCATGGTTTTGTTTACAACGCTTCTTTCTGCCTAGTCTTCCTCCTCTCTATCACACGGTACACTGATGAGGCCACCTCATCTATGTTTCTGAAGCACACTGTACATAATTATAGCACTTATAGCCTGTTTATCTTTTTTATGTAATAGACTATGAGCTTTTTAATGGTAGGTATTTTTGTATGTTTTAACCAGTAAAGTGTCTGACATTGAATAGAAGCTCAATAAATATCTGCCGAGTTGAATTTAACAAAACATATTTTTGGACCATTTGAAAACATGGCACATAAATAAATAATACAATAATAATCTCTCTCAAGAAGAGTTTTCCTCGTTAAATTAAAATAAAAAAGCATTTAAGCTTTTAATTATGGTTTAGGTTCGTAAGTTCTCATCTTTCTCAGAGAAAGTAAAAGTTCTAAATATAGACTTTGTACAACTTCAAGCCTTAAAAACATTATCTGTCTATAAGAGTAACACATCAAGGTAATCCATGAACTAAGCAGATACCGAAAACTGACAAACTGGCCAAAGAACACTCCATTGTGGAACTCATTTAAATATGCTTAATGAATGAATGAATGAATAAGCATCTCATATAAAACACATAAAGTCAGAATTTATGAACTATGCTTAAGTTCACAAAATAGCTTGCTGCTACACTGAAAGAACACTTTTAACTTTCAAGTTCCAGTTTTTGTAGGAATAAGTATCAAAATAATAAATATGTGATTAATGCTTTACAGATTAAAGGCACTTTTCACATAAATTATCTGAATTAATCAAATGAGTATTTTAACCAAACTGCTTAAAGAGTACTGATGAACTATTTTTTCATTACTTCTTTCTGCAAATATTTAATGAGCTCCTCCAATATGTTAGGCACCGTGTACTTACTATATGCCTTTTTTAAAGTCTCTTGAAACTACTGCCCACTGCCCCTGCCCGATTTTAAGTCTCCTACCTAGTTTTCCTGCCAGCAGTCTCTCCTAATCCAACTTTTCCTCCATAGCTACTCTTTAGCACAGCACACAAAGCCCTTTACAAATGACCCTAACCTACTCCTCCTGCTTCTTTCCTCACCATTCTCATTATTCTCTCACCCCTCTGCTCCATGCAGTTCTTTAGCCATGCTGAACTTGGCCTTTCCATAGCTATTCCCTTCTGTTTCTGCCTGACAAATTCATCATCCCTCACATCTCAGCTCTTGTGTTACAGCTTCCTTTCTAAGACCTTCCTGATTCCTTTAGATTCTGAAGTTTAGAAAGTCATTTCAACCACAGTAATTATACCACAGTAGGACAGTTACACATCTGTTTCCTCCTTTAGTCACTAGGTTCCTTACGGGCAAGGAATATGTTTTATTTACCAACGAATCTCCAAATCCTAGCTCAGTACCAGGCACACAGTAGATGCTCAATAAATATTTGCTGAATGAACAAAACAACTGGAGATCAAAGGAAGTGCCAAAATGTGTGCTGCATAATAAAGATGAAAAATAAGTGTGAGCTAATTTCATTGGGACAACTTCTTAGCAAAGGTGGTAGGCAGAATTTGAAGAATGAACAAAGTTAGGTGGGGAGATATGGGGAGAAACAAAATCAGCTAAGTTTTAAATAAAGCATGTCATGTCCAAAATTACTTTAAAAAAAGAAAACCATACTTACCTTCAGTTACTCCCCCAATAGCAAGAGAAATAATAGCTAAAACATTTTCACATGACGAATGATTTATCTACCAACAGAGGAGAAAACAACTTAATTTAGGGGCCAGAGTTCAGACTAATCTGATAACAATAAAAACATACCCTCTGACATTAAATTGATTATTACAAATATGGGATAAAAATGTCTCTTATAGAAGATAAAATTACTTTCTAAGATGAAAATACAAAAATGAATGGTAACAGAGTCACTAACTGTTGAAGTATATCAAGTAAACAATAAGCAGGAGACTCACTTAAAATCCAACAGTCTTAGGAAAATGTTTACGTTAGCATGATTTAGGCTGTAAGCTAATCAACTACAGAAGTGCTAAGGTTCATAACTCAATCAATGGCATGGGCGAAGGCAGGGCCAGGGGAATTAATTGCACTGGGGCATCAGCATGTCTGAGGGAGGGTTTTAATAGAAGGGAGGTAGTGCTTAGGTTCTATAACATCATAAAAACCAGCATTTATTGAGTGTTCATTAAGTGTTGTTTTATACAACAACCCTGAAAGAATGGTATTGCCCGTCTTACAAATGAAATTGAGCTCAGAAAAGCAAAGTAAGTTGCCCAATGGCTCACAACAGGTAGTTATGTCTGAAGAGGAGGAAGAATGACTTTTGATCCAGAATTGTCTGAAAGAAAGGGACACTGTATTATGGCTGTTAGAAAAGGATCTAGCTTCTCGGGACCCAGCCTTTGCTTAACCAAGAATAAACTGCTGAGACTTTTCCTTTCATTTGAGTGCCCCACTAATGGTAAATAAATTCAGACTGCTCATGTTTAGATTAAATTCTCTACTGAAGTTGGATAGGCTGTAGTTATTTTTGTATGCAAACTAATGAGGAGGATGCCAGAAGACAATGAGCACATGAATCCCAGCTCCCATGCTGAACATCCTTAGGCTAGGCCTTTCATGCCACTACAGGATGTTGATAGAGCAATGTGAGAGGGCTCACCTTCAACTTCTAGTTCTTGCTAAGTAAGACCTCATGTCAACTTTTCTTATATTCACTGCAGAGGGCTTTCTTCATTTATTAAACCAAACCTTTACATTGCACCTGTGCTGTTGAATCCCTTAATTATTACATAATTCCTGTACTATTATCAAGTCAGCTTTCACAAAGTAGCAAGCTCACTCTAAAAAAAGTAATGTTTAAATATCCATTCTAAAAATAAAAGCAATTAAAAAAACTGCTTTATTAAAAACTAGTTTATTAATTTGCCAACAAAATTTTAATAAAGGATAAGCATACTTACAATTTCTTCTTCTAGAACACCTCTGAAAGCTTGGTCAAGGGTACATTTTTTTTCATTTTCACTATTAAAAAACAAAAGACACTTGCATTTTTTAAACAGCTCAAGGTAAGTACAAAGATCCAGGCAAGCATATTTCATGGATGTCAATGCCGTACCTGCCAGGTAACTGGCTGAAGGTATTCAACAATGGCTTGATATTTTTGTTGTTCAGGGCCTCTCTGGTAGACTTCTAGAAAAATAAAAATAGGAAATAAGTGGAAAGATTTTGCTTATTATTTACTGAAAACCATATCACTTATCAATAGTATGTCTAACTAAAAAATATTTTTACCTGGGAAAAATTACCTACCAATCATTCTATCAGTAATTCTTATTCAAACGCCACTTACTGATACAGACTCTCATCACTTTAAACCTGTCAAGAGCTTCCTAGCTAGACTTTCTTATTCCAGGTGTTCCCTCCTACCATCTCTTTAAATATCACATTCATGAGAGTATTCTGCTTTTTTTTTTTTAAAAACCTCTAAATGGCTCTCTATTTACAGGTTTTGGTTTTGAAGCTTCATAGCTCACTCTCAAGGTCCTTGATAATATTATCCCACTCACTTTATCTAATCTTATTTCCCAGTACGCCCTAACATAATTTCCACTAAGGTCTAGCTGTTTTTTCATCAGTTTCTATCAAGCTCACTCAAGGGTATTCATACATTCATGTTGTTCTTTCCACCTGCTCGTCCAAATTCTATCCATTCTTCAAGACCCATCTCAAGTCCTACCTCCTTTAGGTAGCTTGCTCAGCACAGTCCCTGCTGACTGTCTTAAAGTAGTCATAATTGAAAGACAAGAATATTGCAAAGTCATTCATTCTGTGAAAATTCACATACACCTGCAAAGTCATCTTATTGCCTCAAAGGAGTTAGATTTATACTGTAAATAGGCTGTGTAATCTCGGGCCTATCGTTTTATCTCTTTGTGCTTCATTTTCCTCTCCAGTTAACTAAGAGGGATGTTGTAGATCCTTACAACAGCAGTGGCATCACCTCTGAACTTGTTAGAGATACAGAATCTCGGGCCCTATTCTAGACTTACTGAACCAGAATCTACATTTAACAATTTATCTCTAGGTGATCCCACTACACACGGAAACTTGAGAAACAATGGACTAGATGATCTCCAATTAAATGGTCCCTTCCAGGACTAATGTGATCTTGGAGATTCCTCAAGTTACTCTTAGCAGAACTTCAGAGCACCAGGGATTACAGCAAAATGCACAGAAGGAAAACGATTCTGATAACATAAACAAGATATAATTTGGTAAAAAACAAACACCACACTGTATGAAAAAAATAATACCTGAACACAAGAAAACTACTGACTACAAAGAATCAATTTTCTTTCACAGAATTTTCATTCGGGCATGACTACAACTACATGAGCATAGTTAAGCATAATGAGTAGTTTCATGACTTGAAATATTGGCACAAATACTAAAGACAAATACAGTCAAACAATTTTGAACAGAGTTCTTCATGCTTGGGGCTATCATGGGCAATATAAAAAGAATACTGGGTCTGAAGTCAGAAAAATCAGTGAAGTAAATCATTTAACTTTGGGAGGGGGCAGTGTCTTAGTTTTTCTCTCATATACAACGGATAATAAAACTTACCTACTTCACACTCCTATTCTAAGAGTTAAATAAGCCAACATGAAAACGCTCTGTAAAGTGTTTCCCAAAGCTCCAACTGCTTTTCCCCAAAGCGTAAGAATAAAATAACATCTGGCAACCTTTCCCAAGCTGATCTGTTTGCCTCTTCTCACTTAGGATCTCCTCATCGATCTCTTAGGAGCGAGATACTGAGAGTTACAAGTGTAGGGAACAGACAGACGGAAAAACCACCTGGCAGCTTAGGAGGCAGGGCAGGAGCCGGTTCTCTGGGCTGAAACCACGCCCGCCTCTCCGCACACCCCCCCGCCCCGCGTAGCTCCCCTTCCAGTTCCGGAGACACCTGCCCCGCTAAGCGAGCACTGACGAGGAGCTGGCCCGCACCGGAGGTAGTCTGCGGATGAGCCCTCCACGCAGGGCTCCAAGACGCCCAGACATCAGGGTCCCGGGGCCCGCTGGCGGGAGAGCGGAGGCGGACAGCAAAGGACTGGCGAAAGAGGCAGGTAATGCGTCTTTCCCACCTCCAGCCCCTGACGGGGCCGGGAGCCCACGCCGCAGCGTACACGCCTCGGTCCTCACTGTATCCCAGGGCAAAATTCGAGTAATTTCAGAGAGACGAGGGCAAAGAGTAGCCCTGGGTTAGGCCTGCCCCCTCCTGCCTTCCGCTCACCGTAAACCGCGTCCGCGCTTCGGGCAAACTGAAGAGCTGCGGCGTCGGAGACATCTTCCCGGCTGCGCTGGCCCGCCACCGCGCTGTGGCGCCCGCTGATGACGTCAAGCCGAGAGCAACGAGATTGCCGGCTCGGTGCACGGCTAGAGCGGCGTGTGAGCCAAGGGGCGGGCCCGCTGCCAGTCCGGAGACTCTGTGGGGACCGAGTCAGGTGGGCGTTGGAAGCCTGAATCAGCCGCGCAGAGCCTAGTCCGGGTTTGTGGTGTACCCTTGGGGTGACGGCATTTGGGCGGCCTCGTCCTGTAAGCTCTGCGCTGCCGGGCGGGCCCTAAGCCGGGACGCGCACCGGCGGTGGTTTTCCTGGTTTGGGGAAGCCGGGAGGGTGGCGGCTAGTTACGGCTCAGTGCGCCGCGCGGGAAGGTAACCTCTGCCCGAGAATCCAAGGCAGGCGGGTTATCTGGGCAGGTGTTGGCGGTGGCCGGCTCTGTGGCTCAGGAGCAGTTCCCTCTTCTGTGACATAGAAATAATGCCTGTATCACAGGGCTGTTGAGAAGCGCGAATGAAACAATGAAGGCAAGTGGGCTTGTAAAGCAATATAACTTATTGTTAATATCTTGGAATCAGTTAACTTTGGTGGCACGTGGAGGTCTCTACTGAACGATCAAGACCGAGGAGGAATGCCATACTCGGCTCTGATTGGAAAGTGGGTGGGCGCCGCGTCCAGGTAGAGGCACCCGTTTTAAAACGCTGTCTCCTCAGCAGTTTCCTCGTTTGTCTCCTCTCACTGGAGAGGCTTGGTTATGAGAAGCCAACTGTCAGTAACTTTCTCAGTTGGCATTGTGCTGTGGGGAAAGAAGCACTGACCCAAATGCGAGGAACTTCCTGCCAGCTCTTATTCCCTTCCACGTGTACAAATGAAGAAAGCTAGGTGCGCTTTACATTGTTCCCCTCGTTGACATCCAACGAGAATACAGGAAGCTAACAAAAAGATACTTTTGCCTAGTTTTGCCCCTAAGTGGGGATTGATAACAGTGATGGCTACCTACAGCACGGCAGTCTTTTTTAGAATCTGCAGAATCATTCAGGTTTGATTGTATGACTTAAATTTCCAAAGAGGCAAAATAAACTGATATTAGCTGATTTAATAGGTAGCTAGTGTAATAGGATTATTATTATGTTACAGATGATTATTAGCTACCTGGAGCATAATTAAGACCTGGGAGGTATATAAGATTATTTTTTACAAAAACCCAAACATAAGAAGAGCTGGAGTTGATTGACTCATCCATCAAAGCCCAGTGACTTAGAATTTTTGTTTATTCAGCAAACATTTGTTGGCCATTTTATACACAGTGGACAGTGTTTGTTGAATGAATAATAAATATATGAACAAATGATTGAACAAAATAATATACTTTAAGTCCTGTTTTGAGGAGCTCTGGTTGGCATAAAAGAAACAACTACAGTATACAATTTCTATCGTGAGTAATTTGGGTAATAACTGCTGTAGGAGATCAAAGGAGAGAGAGATCACTACTGTATGAGGTAGTCAAGGAGCCTTTATGGAGATAATAGAATATGAGCTGGACCTTGGATTCCAATAGGCATAGGTAAGAGTGGGAAGAGGTAAATAGGAAAGACATTCCAAATGGGGAGAATGGTATGAGCCGAGGTGTGGAAGGGAGGAAACACAGTGAAAGACAGCTGTTTATTTTGACTTTAACCTTGGGTTCTGAACAGAAATAGTGCTGAAAAGTCAAGTTGGAACCAGATTGTATTAATGTTTGAGGCCAAAGAATGTTGTGGGTTAAAAATGGCTTTTATGGTTCCTACTAAGTTACAGCAGCAGTATATTTTGGGGGGAGGAGAAAATGAGCTATTTTGCTGCTACCAAGTGAAGCAATACCAGATAAAGAAATAGTAGGAAAAAAGCAGCAATCACCAGGTGATAATGGGGAGTTATTGTTTAATAGGTACAGATTTCAGCTTGGGATGATGAAAAAATTCTGGAGATGGATAGTGGTGATTGTTGCACAACAATGTGAATGTACTTAATGCCACAGAACTGTACACTTAAAATGATTAAAATGCCAAATTTTATGTATATTTTACCACAATAAAAAATAAAACCTATTTTTAAAAAGCAGCAATCTGATGCTAGATAGATTAAAAAGAGCTAAGACATCACAGACATCAGTATGATTTGAGACCTCAAGATAAGATTATATTTAGATTTTATTTATTTTTATTTTTTCCCCCCAAAGCCACAGTAGATAGTTGTATGTCATAGCTGCACATCCTTCCAGTTGCTGTATGTGGGACGCGGCCTCAGCATGGCTGGAGAAGCGGTGCGTTGGTGCGCACCCAGGATCTGAACCCGGGCCGCCAGCAGCGGAGCGCGCGCACCCAACCGCTAAGCCACTGGGCCGGCCCTAAGATTATATTTAATAAAGCAAAGAAGTAGTAATGCATTTTAAAAAGATGTCATTCAAAAATCATTGCAGGGGCCAGTCTGGTGGCGCAGGCCGTTAACTGCACGCACTCCACTGCGGCGGTTGGATCCTGGGGGCGCACCGCCGCACTGCTTGGCAAGCCATGCTGTGGCGGCGTCCCATATAAAGTGGAGGAAGATGGGCATGGATGTTAGCCCAGGGCCAGTCTTCCTCACCAAAAAAAAGAGGAGGATTGGCAGATGTTAACACAGGGCTGATCTCCTCACAAACAAACAAACAAACAAACAAACAAAAAAAACAAAAAGCACTGCAGTAAAAAATATTTTAGCATTTAGATCACGTTAAAAATATTTATAATTCCCAGTGCACTCAACATGTAGTATCTCATTTGATCCTCTAAATGATATTTTGAGGTGGGTAATACAGCTATTATGCCCATTTTACACACAAGGAAGCAAACTCAAAGAGGTATGGTTCTTGATAGAGGTAATTGGCAAAATGAGACCACTCAGGGGTTTTGATTCCAAATTTCGTGCTCTTTACACCATGTTATACTGTTGTAAGTAATTGTCAAGTTTTATTGAGTACATTCTATGAGCCAGACACTTTTCTTGTATTATTTCTACGCCTTATAACAGCATTGTACATAGTTATATATCAGTGAGGAAACAGGCTCATCTGTCTTAGGTCACATGGCTAGAGAAAGCTAGTTTGGGATTTGAGCCTACCTTTAATCCTTAACTCTTGAATCTTTACCAACAGACATTCCTATCTTAATGTCTCATACATTATTTCCTTACAGTTGGATAAGGGTAAGGATCATATTGTCATCAATAACAACGAATTATAAGTTTTCCAAAAGTTTGTAATAATAAAGTTCAAAGGGCAGACATCCAATAACATGTAACCTCTTTGCTTACGTTTATTACGCACTGGTTTTTCCTCTTATGCTAGTGAGGTAAGATGGACCAGGAACTGCCTCTCTGTTAGGAGATACCCTCCATTGGAAATTCCAGGGTGGGTGGTTTAGTTCAGTGCCAAGCATTCACATCTTCATTCCTCTTCTTTTCCTTGCTGTGCTCTTACTTGGATTCAGGTTACCACTGGAGTGGTGAGATCTAGGAGAAAAGGACCAAGGAGGCAGCCTCGTCTGCTTTTGTTCTAGTCCTTATCCTCTAGCCCAGGCAAAAGGAAACTTTTTGCTCCATTCTCACCGGTCAACCACATTAGGATATTGAATTGCAGCTTTTGCTGGTTCAAGTTCTGGGCCCTAACCATCTTTACCCTTTTCTCTCTCTGTAATTTGAGTAGATTGAAATAATGATATTGACAGGGAACTGATGTTTGAGCAAAAAGCAAAATTGAGCAAGAAAAATGAGACTCCTTCATTGGGAGAGGAATGGAACTGAGAAGAATAAAAATGGAAGAAGGATAGCACTTTGTGTATATTTTGGGACTTACAGTTTTGTGGAAAAAGAGAAATTACATGAAAACTGTGTGGGTGTTGTCTTTTTTATAGGGTGGTGGCAATTTTCAAGCATTTTATATTAATATTGTACTATTTATTCAACACATATTGAGTGCCTACCATCTGCCAGCCATAGGTAGAATATTTTTGGATTATATACGCAGTATTATTATTTTATTAAATTGTAAGTACTGTATATCATTATTTAGTGTACATTGAAAAAGCCTGTTTGGTGAGCTTGGTTGGACCACAATACATGAACATAATTCAAGGTGAGAGAGAGAATAGTGAGTGACTTCTTGCCACAGTAAGCCCAGCTTCCCTGCAGGGTTAGGCAGAGATTTTGCCTGAAATTGCACATTGCTTGGCTTGTTCCCCTTTCCTGTCCTGTTTCCCTCTCCCTTACTAGTTTCTCCTGAGAGCACCTTAGTAAATTATTTGCTCATGAATTCTCACCTCAGGGTTTGCTTCTGGAGGTCCTAATTGTGTTAGTTTGGGTCTACCAAGAAGCAGACACCAACACAGGATTAGATGTGCAAGAGGTTTATTATGGAGTCAGCAGGAGCAGGCAGGGAAAGAGAGCTTGCAGACCACAACGCAGGGCTGACACCTGTGGAAGGAGAGAGGGAAGGAAGGAAGATTAGGTAGGAAGTTTCTGAGTGAAGTGCAGATCCAAGAAAGGTTTGACTTTGCCAATGGCGAGTCCTTAGGCCAAACTTCTTCGTAGAGGAGTCCCGTGGTTTGCCAGAATGGACCTGCACTAGTACCTCTGCCATGTTCAGTCATTGACTAGAAAGCAGCCCTCAGAAAGCCTGGCCTTGGTGCAAATGTGGTTGATCCAGAGGTGAACAGCTAAAGCTATCAGTCAATTATACTCCCCACAGCAAAGGATCTGAGCGGAGCATTATATGACCACCACACTGTCCTAACATATTGATATAATAATATTTTATTCATTTTCAGATAATATTTTCTTCAGTTGTTTATTCTCAACAAATATATATGAGCCTGGCACTGTGAACAAAACAGAAGAGTTACTAACCTCATGGAACTTTTAATCTGTGCGAGAGCAGATTTTTAATAAAGTAAATAAAAACATAAAAGAATTTCACTATGTGATAAATGCTATGAAGGAAATAATAGCATCTGTTGAGTGCTGTTGTGTGCTTTAGTTCTAATTGCTTTACATGGATGAACTCATTTAATCTTCCCAGGAACCTTATGAGGTAGGTCTCTCTGTTAGTCCCAGTTTACAGGTGAAGAAGCTGAGGTGAACACTGCTTAAGTAACTTAGTCCCAAGGTCACTCAAAATCAAAGGAATGAGAGACTGAGATAGAGAATGCTTGGGCAGTATTTAAATAGAGTTATCAGGAAAGCCCTCTCTGAGGAAATTATATTGAAGCTAAAACTTAAAGTGTGGAAAGGAATTAGTTGTATATTTGTGAGGGTGGGATTTGGCAGGGGAAGGCAAGAAAGAACATTCCAGATAGACAGAACAGTGTGTGCAGTGGCTTGTGTTAGGAAGAAGGTTAGCGTATTTGAGAACTGAAAGAAGGCCGTAGTGAGCAAGATGGAGAGCAGTGGAAAATGAGGTTGGAGAAATGGACAGGGCCAGATTGTTTAGGACCTTGCACTTCTCTGGAGTTTCGTTTTCTTCTACTGCACGCTACAGCCTCTGGAATCTCACTGAACATGTAAAGTTTGTTTTAAAAGTTCTTTTTTTTTTGCATAAATTGTTTCAGAGGAGAGTCGTTTGCTTTCATTAGTCACCTTGCTTCCACTCTGGAGCATCTGATTTCCTTCATATGACTGGTGATTTTTCATTATGTATTCATGTTTATAAATGAAAGTCAAGTTGTTCAGTCCTAATAGCTATTGCAGGGGCTGCTCAGCATATTTTCCACTCCTTACTTGCCATTCGCACCCCTCTTTACCCCATTCTTGTAACAGACAAAACAGTTGTGGGTGGCTAGCTACCAGGGCTGGCTAGCAATAAGTCTTTGAAATTTTTCTTCTGCAGCTGGAAAATATGTCTGCTGTACTAGTTAGAGTTCTTTTTTATAAACACTAGAAACCTACTCTGGTTAGTGTTTTGAGAAGTAAATTATTGAGAGGGAATCAGGAAGTTCACACAACCAAGTAGAAGGCTGGAGATAAAGCTTGGGCAGCCCTCAGTGGAAGTAAGACATAGCTTCAGTCTTAAGATGACCCCACTAACACCATCTCTAATGGTTTGGCTCTGCTCCTGGATTCTGTGGGCCCTGGACACTTGCTACCACATCATTGAGCATTCACCACCACACCATGCTGCTGCAGCTATCCTGCATAATCTCCAGCTCTCAAACCTTTGCACCTCTTCCTCTAGATTCAAGTTCATGGCCGGGAGTATCTGATTGGCTACACTCAGGTCTTGTGCTCATGCTTTAGCTTCCAGAGAACAGGAAAAGTTACACCCCTCCCTCCTTGCTTTCAGCCTCTTTAGTGAGCTGCAGAGCCTTGTTTTGGGATTTCCTTTCAGTTGGAAAGGGTATTTGGATGCCAAGCAGCCAGTAGGATAATATCCATTGGTCATACTGGCTGCCCAGTACAATTCTCTGTCACCTCAGGGGCTGTGGTGAATATTGAGCTCATGTTGCCATCTTCCCTATCCCTTGGAGAAAGCCCATCTACAGAAAGAGAAAATGAGGCCAAGACACATAAACAGAGCTGAAAGATGGGCTATAGGAAATGAAAAGAGAGAAAGAGAAAGATGTTAGGTGGGGAGGAGAGATGTAGGTGGAGAGAGAGTTGGGAAAGTGGTGGGAAGAGAGATTAATTGCAGAATAGTTTGAGCTCTGGGCTTTTTCATGTCAGATGACAGCTCTATTTTCATCTTCTAAGTTAGAGGAACCATTAAATCCCTTTTATAATAGCTTAAGGCTATTTGGAGTTGGATTTCATTCACTTGCCATCAGAGTCCCAATTAATGCAGAAGCCGAGGTGGTTTTCGTCTACAGTTGTATGAGTTATTGTTTAGTTTCCTTTTCATTTCTCAATCCCAGAAAGAGGAGGCTGGGTCACCCTCCTGAAATTTTGAATGGGGTGGATTGACTTTCAAATGATCCAGTGTGCTGGAAATTATGGTCTAACAGGGGTCCACCTCTATTACCTCCCATGAGCCAGGAGAAGTCTGTAGTTGAATTTTGCCTCTGAGCAGTGGTGGATCTTTATCTAGATGCACAGGAAATTAGCAGAAATGCCTCCTCTTAGGTGAGAAGTGAGTTGAGTGGCTGTAGACGTGAATAAGAGTCTATCATTACATGACCAGGAGGCCATCTGGTAAGTGAGATTCCTTTTCTATAGTAATGGTGACTCTAAGCCCTCAAATTATGTCAACAGAGCTTGGGAAGTTTTGGAGAGGGATGGAAGAGGAGTGTTTTAGTCTGGGTTACCCTCAAAAGTAGAGTTAGAGACCTGTGTCTAGATAATTTATTTGGAAAGTGATCCAAGGAAGCAGTGAAACCAGGGAGGATGAAACAGAAGGAAAAGCCCTTACAAAGATGCATTATAGTATCAGTCACTGCTATGGGTGACGAGATCAATTTCACTGGAATCTTGAGAAGCTGTATATGATGTGCCTCAAAATTGCCTGCCCAAAGAAAGAGGGGGAAAGCATTTATCCATTGACTTCCAATCTCCATTCGTCAAAGGCTGACTCATGGGATATTGCTATTGTGCATGTAGGAATACATAGAGGGCTCCCACAGGGGTTCTGTGCAATAGCACAATATTAGAGAAGCCCTGGGGCAGAAAAAAAAATGTATGATGCAGCTGTGGTGAAGTGCTGTCAGTTTCACCTGTGTGGAGCTGGCTGTCATAGCCATGGCTAGAGTAAAAGTGGGTCCAGTGGATGTGAGGCAGGGCCAAGAGATGGCCAATATAAGGGGAGAAAATGTGCTGAATTCAATCATAGATAAGGGGAGCCAAAATAAACTATTTAGTTGGGTCTCAGCTACAAAAAAAAAATAGATTCAAGTATATGATATTAAAAATGTAAATGATAATCATCAGCGGAATCTAAAATAATATGTATACCCCCAATATCACTGGAGAAAATAAGAAAAAATATATAGTTCATATAACAAGTTAGAACACAAAGGGAACTGCAAAATCTCTCATACCTCCCTACCTCTCCCTCTCTCTCTCCCTCTCTCTTTCTTTCTCTGTGTCTGTGTTTGGGTGGGGAGACAGAAAGAGAGAGGGCATATGTATAAGTATATATATACATGTGTATGTACTAAAGTATAAATTATGATGGTGGAAACAAAAACAGGCATATATTAAAGCAATGGTGGATCTAGCCTGAAGTTTATACAATTTGGGGGGGGTGGTCTTTAAGAAGAATAATACAAAATTACAAATACGAAATTAGATATGAAAGTGAATATTCATTTGGAATGAGAAAAGGAGTGACAATGCATCATAGGTGTCACAAACATCATAAAATTGAGAATAACATTAACTGCCTGATATCCCTCTATAATACTTTTCTCCTACATTTTTGAGTGCATATTCTTTGACCACTTCAGCACGTGACAATGATTATGTATATTTTTTAAAGAAGAACAGACAGATAATTCTGTTTTACTTAGCATAGTGGATATTTGTTATTGATAGTTTAGAAAAGTTTTGATTTTTCTTTTCAGTTTTACAGCTCATCGGATATGCCACATCCGTGACTTCCTCTGCAGTTTCCTGCTCAGGTGATGTTTGTTGCTTTGACAACACCAGCCCTTTGATTTCTCTTGGTATATCACCTGACAGCTACAGCCAGAGCTGGCCCAGCCAGACATGCTGTCTCTGCCATAGGTCCCCCTTCCCCCCACTGCCCCCAGTAAGCCAGTCTTTGGTGGGGAGAGGTAGCCATGAAACTTGAATGTTGAGCCCTGTGTGGGGAGCAGAGCAACATCTTTTTAAAATATCTTTTCCTTTGGGCCCTGGATGCTTCATGGGGTCCACCAGGGGGAGGTTGTCAATGAGGGTCAAGAAGATGCAGGAGCACAGGCAGTTCTGCAGATAAAATGGAATGCTAAAAAATACTTGATTAATCAAAAGATGTCTGGAAAGGAGGAACAAAGATGAGATGGGACGAATAGAAAACAAATAGCATGCTGACAGACTTAAGTCCATCTGTATCAGTAATTGAATTAAAAGTAAATGGAATAATAAAATAGGTGGAATAAAAAAAATGGAATGTGGAATTCTGGATTGGATCCTGGAACAGAAAAAGGACATTTATGGAAAGACTGGTGACATCCAAATAAAGTCTGGAGTTTATGTAATAGTAATGTGCTAGTGTTGGTTTTATAGTTTTGATAAATATACTATGCTTATGTAAGATATGGACATAGTGGAAACTAGGTGAGAAGTATTCACGACCTCTCTGTAATATTTTTGCAACTTTTCTGTAAATCTAAAGTTATTCCAAAATAAAATGTTTATTAAAAAATGTAAATATCAAATAAAAATCTTATAATGTCAGTCTGGATTAAGAAAATAAGACCTAGCTTATGCTGTTTACAAGAATACACTTTAAAAATAAGATCAGATAGGGGGCCAACCTGGTGGCATAGCAGTTAAGTTTGTGCGTTCCGCTTCGGTGGCCCAGAGTTTGCGCGTTTGGATCCTGGGTGTGGACCTACTCAACGCTCATCAAGCCATGCTGAGGCTTGATTCTGAGGCGGCGTCCCACATAGAAGAGCTACAACTCTACAACTATGATAGACAACTATGTACTGCAGCTTTGGGGAGAAAAAAGAAAAAGAGTAAGATTGGCAACAGATGTTACCACAAGGCCAATCTTCCTCAAAAAAAAAAAAAAGGATCAGATAGGTTTAAAGTAAAAGGATGGAAAAATACTTGCGTAAACACTAATGATGAGAAATATAGTATTACTATTTAATATTGGGAAAAAAAGCCCCTTGGGCAAAGGGTATTACCAGATATGAAGAAAGTCATTTCATAATAATTAAAGATAATCTCATTACGAAAACAATAATCTTAAATGTGTGTGCATCTAAAAATAAAACCTCATAATACATGAAGCAGAAATTGGCAGAACTAAAAGGGTAAATAGAAAAATCCATAATCATAGTTAGAGACTTTAATACATCTCTCTCAGTAACTGATAGAACAAGCAGAAAAAAAAATTAGTAAGTCATAGGCTATTTTGAACAACACTTTTATCCAACTTGACATAATTGATATTTGTCAATTACGTAGAATGAATTTTCTCTTCAACTGCACGTGGATAATTCACCAAAAAAGACCATATGCTCAGCAATAAAGCAAGTCTCAAAACTTCCAAAGGGATAACTCATATAGGATATGTTCTCTGACAATAAGGGAATTTAGAAATCGATAATAAAAGGATATCTAGAAAAGTCACCAGATATTTGGAAATTAAGCAACAAAATTCTGACTACCCCATGGGTCAGAAGGAAATCACAAGGGAATTTAGAAAATGTGTACTAATGATAATGAAAACATACCTTACCAATATTTGTGGATGCAGCTAGAGCAATGCTTGGAGGAAAACCTATAGCTTTAATATATTTTATATAATTTGTAAGCATTTATTAGAAAAGAAGAGAGGGTTAAAAATCAATGATATAAATTTCCATCTCAAGAAGTGAGCAAAAGAAGATCAAATTAAACTCTAAGTAGACAAGTAAATAATATAAAGGCAAGAAAATAGAAAACAAATAATAGAAAAAAATGAACAAAGCCAAAAGTTGGTTCTTTGAAAAGATGAATAAATTGATTAAGCTTTAGCAAGGTCAAGAGTAAAAAGAGAGAACTCAAATTGTCAATATGAGAAACAAAAAATGGGACATCATTACAGATCCTACAGGCATTAAAAAGATAATATGAGGATAGTGTTAAAAAACTTTAAGGCAATAAATTTGACAACTTAGAGGACATGGAAACTTTTCGTAAAACACAACTTACCAAAATGACAAAGAAGAAATAGAAAATCTAAATAGTGCTATACCTGTTAAAGAAATTGAATGTGTAATGAAATCCTTTCTTGAGAGCAAACTCCATGTCAAGATGGCTCCATTGGTAAATTCTACCATACATCTATGGAAGAAACAATACCAATCTTACACAAAGTCTTTTAAAGGATAAACAAGGAGAAGACTTACCAACTTGTTTTATGAAACTAGAATAACTCTGATATCACACCCTTAAAAGTACATTATAAGAAAATAAAATTACAGACTAATATCCCTTATGAACTTAGGTGCAAAAGTCCCAAAAGAAAAAAAGCAAATCCAGTGATATATCAAAAGGACAGTACATCATGACCAAGTAAGGTTTATTCCAGGAATATAAGTTTACTTGAACATTTGTAGTAAGTCTATGTAATTCACCATGTTATCAGAATATAGGAGAAAAATATAAATATAAGCATCTCAATAGATACAGGAAAAGTAATAAAATTCAACATCCATTCATGATTTTAAAAATATCTCCAAACTAGGAATAGAAGAGGAATTTTTCAGTCTGATAAAAGGTATCTTAAAAAATCTTCAGCTAACATCGTGATAGTGAAATAGTGAAATCTTTGTCCCTAAAATCTGGAAAAGATAATGATCACATTCACCACTTTTTTCAACATTAAAATGAAGGTCCTAGCCAGTGTATAAAGAAAAAAGCAACAAAAGACACAAGGATTGGAAAGGAAGAAGTAAAACTGTTTTTATTTGCAGATGGCATTTTTTTACACCAGAAATTCAAAGGTATAAAAAAAGTATATGAAAAAAAACTATTAGTACTAATAAGTTAGTTTAGAAAGATTACAGGATATAAGATCAATCTATATTTTTATTTCTGTATAGTAATTGTAAAAATTTGGAAAATAAAATTGAAAATCAATGCTGTTTATAATAGCATAAACAGTGTTAAATACCTAGGACAAATCTAATAAAAGATGTACAAGAATTTAAAAACACTGCTGAGATAAAGAAAACATAAGTAAGAGAAAAGACAAACCATGTTCATGAATTTGAAGATTCAGTATTGTAAAGGTATCAATTCTCCCCAGGTTGATTATAGGTTCAACACAATCTTAATAAAAATCCCAGCAAACTTTTTGTAGAAATTGATAAGCTGATTCTAAAATTTACACAGACATGCAAAGAACCTAAAATAGCTAAGATAATCTTGAAGAAGAACAAAGAGGAATTATGCTACCAGATTTGGAGACTTTCTATAAAGCTATTGTAATTAAATCAATAAAATAATGTAATAAGGATAGAAAAGTAGACCAAAGGAACAGATTTGAGAGTCCAGATATAGACTCAGAAACCAAGTACTTGGTTTTTGAAAACATGTAAATGGAATCCTATATGGAAAATGAAGATCTTTTTAATAAATAGTGGTGAAGCAACTGAATATCCACATGGGAAAAAAATGAACCTTGACCCCTACCTGTCATCATGTCCAAAAATTACTTTGAAATTAAATGAAATAGAGAATAGAAGAACAATAGAAAAAAGTCAATGAAACTGAGTTGTTTTTTTTAAAAGATACACAAAATTGATAAACCCTTAGCTAGACTAAGAAAAAAAGAAGACTCAAATAAATAAAAAAATGAGATAAGACATTACAACTGATGTCATAGGAATAAAAAAGCTCATAAGAGATTACTATGAATAATTAATTATACACCAACAAACTCAAAAACCTAGAAGAAATGGACAGATTCCTAGAAATGTACAACTTAGTGAGATTGAATCTTAGAGGCGTAGAAAGTCTGATCAGACCTATAACTAGTAAGGAGATTGAATCAGTAATAAAAAACCTCCTAATAAGAAAAGCCCGGGACCAGATGGCTTTACTAGAGAATTCTACAAAACTTTTAAGGAAGAATTAATGCCAGTCCTTCTCAAATTATTCCAAAAAGTTGAAGGGGAGGGAACACTTCTAAATGAGGCCAATATTACCCAGATATCAAAGCCAGAGGAAGACAACACAAGAAAAGAAAACTATAGGCCAATTTCCCTAATGAACATAAATGCAAAAATCTTCAACAAAATACTAGCAAACTAAATTCAACAGCTCATTAAAAGGATCATACACCATGACCAAGTGGGATTTATCCCTGGGATGCAAGGATGATTCAACATATGCAAATCAATATATGTGATACACCACCTTAATGGAATGAAGGATAAAAAAAAATCACATGATGATGTCAATAGATGCAGAAAAAGCATTTGACAAAATTCAATATCCTTTCATGATAAAAACTCTCAATAAGTTAGGTATAGTAGGAATTTACCTCAGCATAATAAAGGCAACATATGAAAAAGCCAACCCCTAACATCAAACTCAATGGTGAAAGTTGAAGGCTTTTACTGTAAGATCAGGGTCAAGGCAAGGATGCCCATGCACCACTCCCATTCAACATAGTACTGGAAGTCTTAGCTGGAGCAATTAGGCAAAAAAAGAAATAAAAAGCATCCAAACTGGACAGGAAGAAGTAAAATTGTCTCTGCAGATGACGTGATCTGATATATAGAAAACCCAAAAGAGTCCGCTAAAAAAACTGTTAGATTTAATAAATGGTTTCATTAAGTTGCAGGATACAAAAGCAATATACAAAAATCAACTGTTTCTTTTTTTGTTTTATAATTTTATTTATTTATTTATTTTTTCCCCCAAAGCCCCAGTAGATAGTTGTATGTCATAGCTGCACATCCTTCTAGTTGCTGTATGTGGGACGCGGCCTCAGCATGGCCAGAGAAGCGGTGCATTGGTGCACGCCCAGGATCCAAACCCGGGCCGCCAGCAGCAGAGCGTGCGCACTCAACTGGTAAGCCACGAGGCCGGCCCCTCAACTGTGTTTCTATACAGGAACACTGAACTATCTGAAAAAGAAATTAAGAAAACAATCCCATTTACAATAGCATAAAAAGGAATAAAATACTTACGATTACGGGGCCGGCCCGGTGGCGGAAGCGGTTAAGTGCGCGCGCTCCGCTGCGGCGGCCCGGGGTTCGCTGGTTTGGATCCCGGGCGCACACCGACGCACTGCTTGGTAAGCCATGCTGTGGCGGCGTCCCATATAAAGTGGAGGAAGATGGGCACAGATGTTAGCCCAGGGCCGTCTTCCTCAGCAAAAAAAGAGGAGGATTGGCGGATGTTAGCACAGGGCTGATCTCCTCACCAAAAAAAAAAAAAAAAAAACCTTACGATTAAACTTAACAAAAGAGGTGAAAAACCTGTACACTGAAAACTATAAAACACTGATGCAAGAAATTTAAGAAGACTAATAAATGAAAAGACATCCCATGTTCATGGATTGGAAGAGTTAATATTATGTGCGTATTTCCCAAAACAATACAGATTCAATACAGTCCCTATCAAAATTCTAATGACTTTTTTCACAGAAATAGAAAAAACAATCCTAAAAGTCATATGGAACCACAAAAGACCCCAAATAACCAAAGTGGTCTCGAGGAAGAAGGACAAAACAGAAGGCATCATACTTCCTGATTTCAAAAAATATTACAAAGCTGCAGTAATCAAAACAGTATGGTACTGGCATAAAAACAGAAATATAGGCCAGGGGAACAGAATAGAGAGCCCCAGAATAAATATATCCATGCATATATGGTCAACTGATCTTTGACAAGGGTGCCCAGAACACACAATGGGGAAAGGATAGTCTTGCAATAAATAGTGTTAGGAAAACTGGATATCCACATGCAGAAGAATGAAATTGAACCCTTCTCTCACACTATATACGAAAACCAACTCAAAATGGATTAAAGACTTAAACGTAAAGCCTGAAACTGTAAAACTACTAGAAGAAAACCAGGAAAAAGCTTCTTGACGTTAGTATGGGCAATGACTTGTTGGCTATGACTCCAAAAGCACAGGCAGCAAAAGCAAAAATAGACAAGTGGGATTGCATCACACTAAAAAGCTTCTGCACAGCAAAGGAATCAAAGGAGTAAAGAGACAGCTTACAGAATGGGAGAAAATATTTGTAAACCATACATCTGGTAAGGGGTTAATATCCACAATATATAAGGAACTCCAACAACTCAATAGCAAAAAAACAACCCAATTAAAAAATGAGCAAAGGACCTGAATAGACATTTCTCCAAAGAAGACATACAAATGACCAACAGGGATATGGAAAGGTGCTCAACATCACTAGTCATCAGGGAAATGCAAATCAAAATCACAGTGGGGTATCACCTCACACCTGTTAGAGTGGCTATTATCAAAAAGACAAAAGATAAGTGTTGGTGAGGGTATGGAGAAATGGAAACCCTTGTACACTGTTGGGAGCAATGAAAAATGGTGCAGCCACTATGGAAAACAGAATGGGGTTCCTTAAAAAATTATAAATAGGTCACCATATAATCCAGCACTCTCACCTCTGGGTATCTATGTATATATCCAAAGGAAATGGAATCAGTGTCTCAAAGAGGTATCTGTTCTCCCATGTTCATTGCAGCAGTTCACTATAGCCAAGATATGGAAACAACCTAAGGATTTGTTGATGGATGAATGGATAAAGTAAATGTGATACACACACACACTGGAATATTATTCAGCCTTAAAAAAGAAGAAAATTCTGCCATTTGTGACAACATGGATGAACCTGGAGGGCATGGTGCTAAGTGAAATAAGCCAGACAGAAAGACAAATACTTTATGATCTCATGTATATGTGGAATCTAAAAAAGTCAAACTCGGGCTGGCCCCGTGGCATAGCAGTTAAGTGTGCACATTCTGCTGCTGGTGGCCTGGGTTTGGATCCTGGGCGTGAGCTGATGCACCGCTTGTCAGGCCATGCTGTGGTGGCGTCCCACATAAAGTGGAGCAAGATCAGCACAGATGTTAGCTCAGGGCCAGTCCTCCTCAGCAAAAATAAAAAGAGGATTGGCATGGATGTTAGCTCAGGGCTGATCTGCCTCACAAAAAATAAATAAATAATAAAAATAAAAAAGTCAAACTCATTAAGCAGAGAGTAGAATGGTGTTTGCCAGGGGCTAGGGATGGGGGAAACGCGGAGATGTTAGTTAAAGGGTACAAACTTTCAGTTATAAGATGAATAAGTTCTGAGGATCTAATGTACAGCTTAGTGACTATACTTAATAATACTGTATTGTATACTTGAAATTTGCTAAGAGAGTAAATCTTAGGTGTTCTCATCAATCACAAAAAAGGTAACCATGTGAGATGGTAGATCTGTTAATTAGCTTGATCATGGTAATCATTTCACAATATATACTATATCAAAACATCACGTTGTATACGTTAAATATATTCAATTTTTATTTGTCAATTGTACCTCAGTAACACTGGTTAAAAATTAAAACCTGCCTTAGCAGATATGAACATATTAGAACCATAGCAATTAATATGCCATAGTAATGGTTTAGGTAAAGATAGGCTAATGAAAGAGAATAGGGAGCCCCGAACAGACCCACACATATGTAGAAAATTTATCTATGTTTCATTGTATCACATTATAAGACATTGTGACTAACAGTCAATAGGAAAATGGGAGATTGTATGATAAATCATTCTGAATCAATTGGTTATCTACATGTGAAAAAAAATCACTCATATCATACAAAAAATACTATGTACATTAAAGACACAATATGAAATGCAAAATTATTTAGAATATGTCTTAATTACCTTGGAGTACAGAGATATTTCTCAAACAAAATACAAAAAACATAAACCATAAAGGAAAAGATTGATAATTTTGGCTACAATAAAATTAACTTCAGCTCATCAGAAGACATGGTAATAAAAATGGAAAGATGGGACTTAGAGTGGTGGAAGATATTTGTAATTCATATAACCAGTGATTAGTGTCTAGAATATACTAAATCTTTTATATATCAATAAAAAAGTGGCAAACAATCAAGTTAAAAATGGCAAGACATAGCAGGAAATTCATACAGAAGAGGAAACCTGAAAAGATGCTTAACCTCACGAGTAATCAGGGAAATGCATAAAACAACACAGATATTGTTTTCTCATCTATCAGATTGGCATGACTTAAAAAAGCCTGATGAATGTTGGTGAGGATGTGGGGCATGTATACTCAGCTGATGGAAATGTCACCTGGTACAACCATTTTGGAAAAGAATTTGGCATTCTAGTAAGGTTGAAGATGTAATATCCTTCAATTCAACAATTCTACTGTAGGTATGAACACAAGAAGATGTCTTACATATGTGTACAAAGAAACCTGTACAAGAATGTTTATTTCAGTACTGTTGGTAATGCCACAGAATTGGAAATGCCGTGTCAGTCAATGAATTGGTGAATAAATTCTTAAATATTGATTTGATGAGTGTAAGGCAGTGCAAATGAAAGAACTAGATTGAGATTGCCAAGGAAAGAGCATTTTGTGGATGAAGATTTTTTAATTTTGCCATGAAAATGTGATCATTTAACTTACTTTGCATCTTTCTGTTCATGACATAAATTATCCTAAATTCCATTGGGATGATACCGTCTTTGAAGTAACTGTTCTTACCACAAGAGGTCAGCATTTGCATGGAAATATTTCCTCCAAAGTAGTACAGTGGAAAAACAGAGACAAAAAAATGTGAACTTTTTGTATTTAGATATATTCCTATCTGAAGTGGGTTCTGGTACTTGGGACTGGTACTGACCTTCAACTGCCTTAGTCAATGCAAATTTTAAGTAAGTTATTACAGAAAATGGTATGTATAGTGCTGTGTTAGAATACTTCATTTTCACTTGCTCTGAGCGACTCAGCAGCTCCATGCCACGTAAGTCAAGAAGGTTTATCTTGATTTTGATGGTGTTTTTCTTTCAAGGAGTTCCTCTAATGGCTATTTATGTCAGTTTAAAGAATAAGGGACACATACCTTCATCAGAGGGAATTACTAAGTTATGATTATTTCATGAGGTTTTGTGACCTTCACTCTCACATGTATTATTTTTATTAATACCTCTTAGAGGAAAATGAAGCACTTTGCTCTCAGGGCTAGAAGAGATCTCTGCTGCTTGATTCTGATTAGACTTTCCACTACAATGTTTCTTCATTCAGCTCCAGCTTCCTTCCATCCACTTTGTAAATGGAAAGTGGTGAAGAGTTTCCTGTTTTGAAGTCAGCACCAGACCTACATTAAATTGTCAGCATTGATGGCACTGAATCATAGACTGGGAGTCTAAGACAGCATTTTTATTCAAACACCTTCCCCACAGTGCTTAGCAAACCGCCTTGTGCTTGAATGTGTGCCTTAATGAAAACACCTGATCAATCCATTCCCAACTGAAAATCCTTCAGTGGCTCCAAATAGCTTTCAAGACCTAGTTGAACTGGTTCCACATTCAAAACTATCCATATGGCCTTGCCTAATCTGTCACCCTGTTATATTAATATAATCATATTAATAGTCAGTTTCTATGTGCTAAGCACACATCATATGCTATCATTGTTTTTCATACTTTATATACATGATCTCATTTATTGCTTACTTTTTGAGATATCGCATGCAAATGAGGAAACCAAGATTCAGAGAACTTAAAAAATCTTTACACAACTGAGATTTGAACTTGAGTGTATTTGACTTCAAAGTCATAAATAAATATCATACGTTTCTCATCTTGCTTTTCCTCACAACCATGCAGTCTGCAGTCAGACTGAGTTACTCTCAGTTCCTTTTATGTCTGATAACTTTTACATACATTTTTGCTCCTTCTGGAATGCCTTTCTCCCCTGCTCTAACTGGTCAAACCCTTCTTGTGTTTAAGACTCAGCTTAGTTATCACCTGCTGTGGTTGACCCTCCCTGATCCTCAACTGTGTTCTTGACTCTACTCTGAGTTACAGAGTCAGAGTCCTGAGTAGCTTTCTTGGAATGTGTATGTGGGAGTGCGGCAGGGGGTTGGGGAGGTAATTGCCAATGCTACACTGGAAGAACCATTGCTCTGTGCAGCGCGGAAATCCGTTTTTAGCTTGAACCCCCAACAAGGAAGTGATTCTTCTTTCCAAAGGCAGCAAAATAAGTCCATCTCCTTTGACCCCGGGATATATTCACTAGGAGAGAGAGAGTACTGACTGAAGCAGTAACTAAAGTTTCAAGACAGTCAGAGGGAGTTGCAGGGCTTAGAGAATAGAAAAAGATATTACCTGGGTTAACAAATCGAATGGGCAGCTGTATTTAAAGGCTAGACTTGAAATGAACTTTGAGCCTTTGCAAATACAAATACCAAAATGGCCTGAAAAGTGAGGAACAACAATCCCCATCCAAACTACTACAGGGAGGATTTGGATACTCAGAACGGGCAAATCCAGAGAAGTAACAGCCCTTTCTTAAAATTCTTTTCTGTAGGTTATTGCTGTGTGAGCATGCTACGTGGGAACAGAACCTTTGAGGGATTGTGTCTCCAACAGTCCTCAAAAATTGTGAGCTAGACTTTCACTTAGATTTGTAGCATGAGTGTTGCCTTTCTTATCTACCTATGGCTTCTTCCTCTTTTTCCTTTTATTTGCATGTTGAACAGTTTTCTGGTTGACAAGACTCTGAAAATTTCCAGGCAAATTATGGTTCCATTTTCTTGAGAGGAAGGAATTCTTTAAAGATATGGCCTTATTAGTTTCCTATTTCAAGTATTTTCTTTTCATCACTCATTTTGAAAATGTTATGAGAAAGGGAAGGGAATTAGCATTTACTGAAGATATGCAACATGTCAGACAACTCTTTCACATGCATTATCTGGTGTAATCCCCAACACAGTCCCTGTGATATGTTAGTATTATCCCCATTTTATAGAGGAGGAGGTAGGGACCGAGAGAGATTGAATAACCTGCTGGTCAGTGGGGAAGCTAAGATTTGAATTGCATTGAGTCCGATTCCCCTACCCCAGGGTTTCCCAAATTTTGATGAAGAAGAATTTTTTTTGTTTTTTGGTGAGGAAGATTGGCCCTGAGCTAACGTCTGTTGCCAATCCTCCTCTTTGTTGCTGAGCAAGATTGGCTCTGAGGTAACATCTGTGCCCATCTTCCTCTATTTTGTATATGGGATGCCGCCACAGCATGGCTTGATGAGCGGTGCGTCGCTCCCTGCTCGGGATCCGAACCTGCG
The DNA here is from genome assembly GCF_057802395.1 of Ceratotherium simum simum. Lineage (NCBI taxonomy): Eukaryota > Metazoa > Chordata > Mammalia > Perissodactyla > Rhinocerotidae > Ceratotherium > Ceratotherium simum. The sequence continues at coordinate 10,646,273 of NC_141913.1, forward strand.
AACCCTGGGCTGCCAAAGCAGAGTGCGTGAACTTAATCACTACGCCACTGGGCTGGCCTCCCTGTATTTTTTTTTTTAAGGAAAACATTTCCACAGACCCCTTGTGTTGACTAAAATTATTTTATGTTTTTTAAGTGAACAATCATAAAAGTAGATGTAAACTTCTCATGCTTATGGCATTTATATAACTACAAATATACAAATTAAATAGAAATAGAACTTCAAAATCAATAAAATTCAAATTAACATTAATAAGGAACAACTAATACATTTTGTTGAAATAAAATTGGGGCTTGCAATATAAATTTAGTATTGATTCCTTTTTAGTTTGGCATTTCTGTCTGCTGTGTGATGATTCCATTTTCACAATATTGTTTTCTTTTTGAAATACTGTGAAAATCCTAGATTTTTACAGTGCATCGTGATACAATTTAGCCTTTGGCCCAAATGATGATTTTGTCATGAAATCCGCCTGTGTTCTTGTTTCATCAGCCCATGACAATAAAGAAAAGAGCTTTATTACTGGAATGACCTCTCCTTGCAGATGGGTCCTTTCTCTGCCTTTTTCACTGTTGTATTCTCGGTGTCTGGAACAGTGCCTGGCACACAGTAGGTGCTCAATAAATATTTATGGACCATAGGAGTTAATGAACAAAGAAATACTTGGCTAATACATTATTAAATGTAAATGTCGGCCCTGAAATCTTGTGGCAGTAATAGATTGTAAGATGGTCGTCCAGATGATCCAAAATGTGCTTATACTGCTGAGATAATACTTCAAGATATTTATTTGTTGATTTCTCCCTGTGTTTTCCCTCTGCAGCCCTTCCCTTTCTGCTACCCCAGCCATTCAAGCAGGTACTTGGGTTCTAGGCCTGTGACCTCATGAGAGGGATGTGGTGGGTCAGAAAAGCAGAAATCATTTGCAGGCTTTCTTAGTTTGTATTCCCTAAGCCTCCAGATGAGAATGCCATTTCTAAGTACAGCCTTCCTCAATGTGCTGCTTATCTTCCATTCGTACCTCTAAACCCACTCTCCATTCTGCTCCATCCTGATCTGTGCTCTCGGAGGCTGACTGTTATGAATTGCATGACTGGGTCCTCTTGCCTTTTGGCTTCTGCCTGGATTTGGCCAGTGGGAGGCACTGGCATGAGATTGGGGAACTACATCTCAGTGATTACTTGTTTGGACAGATGTCCTTCCTCCCACACAGCCCCCCATGCTTTGATATTTGGGATCTGTGAAAGGTCATGGAGTTGTGGCAAAACCATGGAGATGTGGGGTGAGGGAGCAAGGAGATCTGAGGTTAAGTTGTCTGTCCTCCTGGGGGAATGGTAGACTCAATGTTAGAAATTAAGTTTAATTACAGAGAATTAAGTAATACATTTTTCCGCACATAAATTTGCAGACTGAGAGTCATACTCTCCATGTTGTATTTTTTAAATGGAAACTCAAAACTTCAAAATTGTTGTAGTGAACTCAATAGACCCCATCCAGGAATCCAATTTGAGATATACTACACTATGTCGTGCTAAACTTTGGGTTATAAAATTCTAACAGCTGGTTTCTTGTGTGCATGAATAAAAGTTGTGATTAAAAGTTACGCTCTGGGGGGGCCGGCCCCATGGCTTAGCAGTTAAGTGCGTGCGCTCCGCTGCTGGTGGCCCGGGTTCGGATCCCAGGCGCGCACCGACGCACCGCTTCTCCAGCTATGCTGAGGCCGTGTCCCACATACAGCAACTAGAAGCATGTGCAGCTATGACATACAACTGTCTACTGGGGCTTTGGGGGAGAAATAAATAAATAAATAAAATTAAAAAAAAAAGTTACGCTCTGGGAGGTAGCAAAACATAGTGGATAAGAATGAAGAATCTCGATTCAGAATCCAGCTTTGCCACGTAACGGCTGTATGACTTTCAGTAGGTTGCTTAATCTCTCTGTTCCTCAGTTTCCTCATCTGTAAAAGTACACGAAACTTTGAGGATTAAGTAAGATAATATGTGTAAATAACTTATAAAGGTGTAATAATAATAATAAACATAACAAGCTCTCAATATGTGATTATTATTATTACTATGATTATTATGATCTCAGTAGTCACTCAAGCATTCATTTCACTAATGTCTGCCTACACGAACCCTGCAATGCACAGCAGGAGGCACTCATGCAAAGATGAATAAAACATTTATCTGCTTCCAAACAGATAGCAAGCCATTCATTCAGAAATCCATTTCTGGGCCGGCCCGGTGGCTTACCGGTTAAGTGCGTGCGTTCCGCTGCTGGCGGCCCCGGGTTCGGATCCTGGGCGCGCACCGACGTACCGCTTCTCCAGCCATGCTGGGTCTGCGTCCCACATACAGCAACTAGAAGGATGTGCAGCTATGACATGCAACTATCTACTGGGGCTTTTGGGGGGGGAATAAATAAATAAAATCTTTGAAAAAAAAAAAAGAAATCCATTTCTTCTTTTTTTAGGGCACACAGCTAGACTACCTTTCTTGCACACTTGCAGGCAGGTATAGACTGTAACTAAGTTCTAGCCAGTGGTTTGTGAGTAGAATTTGCTTGTCACTTTTGAGCCAGGGTTTTTAAGAGGCAGATGTGCCCTCTTCTTACTTGTTTCCTTCCAGTGTTTGAATGCAGAAGATGACAAGGCCCTAGGAAATGACAGCCACAAAACAGATGGAGCCTTGGTTCCTGAATCGCCATTGGAAGAGAACTGCCAAACCACTAGGAATATCTCCCTCATACTGAAATATGGGCAAGAAATAAACTTCGATGATCTTTAAGCCGTTATACACTTTTTTGAGGGGCTGTTTGTTATAGCAGCTAGTGTTATCCAAATTAATACAATTCTCTCATGACTATAACGGTGATGGAACATAGGGAAAGGGTAGATTTTTGCAATCAAATATATTGTCTCATTGGATTCAAATGGAGGGGGAGGGTGGAGAAGAAGCTAGAAAAATGGAATCCTTTTACATCTTGTTTTTTTTTTTTTTTACTGAAGCTAGACCCCTCCCAGATCCTCCTGGTCTCCCCATTGTGTTTCACCCTGGGCAATGTTTTCCCCCCACCTCTTCATCATTTTCTTTGTTCGTAGAGCTCCCAGGCAGCAGCCTCCTCATCTCAACCATGAATAGCATCTGCTAGAAGTGCTGGCCCCTTTTTATATCTGGGTCAGGCTTTGTGTGTCTTTCTGCATTAGTATGATAAAGAGCTCTTCCTGACCCTATCGTTCCTTTCCCAAATGATCAATTGGCAATTTGTACAGTGAAAGATTTGTCTTCCAACAGTCCATAAATAATGCAACTTACTAATTAAAGGAATTTCATAATACACAAGGCACTTAAACTGTTTCTTTTAAAATACAGTATATGGTTACTTTTGGAAAATATTTTTTACATTTCAGGTTAATGCACATCTACTTCTTGAGACAAAATACCTTACTTTCAATCAGCACTTTCTGGAATGAAAAGCCTACACTTTCACTAAATGGCAAAAACAGGTAGTGGTTCCCACACTATTTTATCATCATCCTCCAACCTAAATTATGGTTTGACAGAGACATTTCTTAGCACACCAACACACACCTATTTAGCAAATCTGTATGTGTCCCCAGACAGGCATCTCCAGTGGGCTCAAGTGAAGATTGGTTCTGAGGGTGCGGCTCTGATTCAGGGTAGCACAGGGAGACCTGCCTTGGGTCAGTTCCAGTGCAGCCTGCTCCAGGCTCTGTCTGGAAGCCTCCCTAAAGGGGAAGTGTGGGTGGTGTCCAGTTCTCTCCCTTCTCCAGGGCACTGCCAATCTGCAGCCTTAGCTTGAAAGGTATAATAACACAACTAAAAACAAATCGTAGGTACATTTTTACCTGGAGTTGCCAGCTGTCCTGGATTGACCATTCTCATCCAATAAGCAAACCTGAATCTCAGAGAAAAATAAGCACTTCAGAAAGATCTGGAAGTTCTCTTTTTTTCAACTCCCAAAACCTGAAACCAAAAGAAGGCAATACTTCTTAAGTTGCTGTATGTAGATTCAAGTGCCTACTTTGATAATATTTGCTATTAGGACTTCATTTTTACATTTTAAAATAATATTTCAACTCTGAAAAAATTTACTCTTTGGCAGGTTTTCAGGAAATAAATGCTTACCATGTGAGATTTTAGAAAAAAGGAAGGGAAATTAGTCACTCAATACTTCGAAGCATCCAGCAACTTCTAAATCCCTGGAAAAATCAACACAAGGCAGACCTCTTGCAGGTTTCTTAACTTCCCTATTCTCCTAGGAATGCCAATCTCTCAGCTGGCTGGAACACAATTTGTGAACCAGGACTGGCCCAAACCAAATTGTGGTTTTTCATTTTCTATAGCAATGGCATTCAAACTGGTCATAACAGCCACAGCCTAAAGTATGTTGCCCCACCGGGGGCCGCCCCCCCCCCGCCCCCCCACAGCCCCACAACTGGGCAGAATGGGGTCTGGCACACACATATTTTTCTGACCTGCTCTGTAGAGGGTGTCATGTTCTGGCCCGTCACTAGAGTAGTACTGACCACCTACTGGGGAAGGAACTTACGGGAGAAACTATGCATTCCCCAACCCAGCATTACTCTCTGCTTTGAGAGGGTGGGTTGCCAAGGAAAAGCACAGACTTAAGTGCCAAGGAGCCTCACTTATATCACATCTCTGCCCTGAACCTACCACAGCAGGAAAGTTAACCAGCCACCTACCATCCATTTACCAGTACAGTGGAAGAGAAAGATCACACGATCTCGGTGCTGGCTGGAAATGGACTGCTGCCACGTTATAGCTGCTGCCATGTTATAGCCCGTCTCAGGGTGGCCTTAACAGAGAGTGGTGAGGGTAATTCTTCCAGTGGGCAGAGATGCAAGCAGCATACTTGGTGGCTCACTTTATAAAGAGGGAGAAATGGCCTGAGATACAGATTGACATGAACTCTGGGACAAAAGTGAATGGCTTGGCTGCTTGGTCAAGGCCCAGAAGGAACTAGACTGGAAGGTCTATGATAAGGTAATCTGAGGAAGAGGCATGAGGACAAATCTATGGTTGTGGGCACAAAGTGTGTGTATCTTTATATCTTACATTAATGCCCACCAGAGAACTCCCACTGTAGAGGAAGCGCTCAACAATGAAGTAGACAACATGTCTCATCCTGTGGATGTGGACAAGTAATGATGAGCCTTGAGAAGACCAGACCTCCCACTTGGTGGCAGAATGATTTCAATTTCAGTTTGTGCTGCCCACATGTCTCTGTTAGCACCACCATCCAAGGCTCACAGAATTCCTGGTCTGTTGAAGTGGCATACTGCACAACATTGTGACAATGGGCACATGACCATGAGATCCACTGGTCTCACCAGATATCTGATCCACCAGAAGTAGCTAGCTAGTCTAATGGGACAGTGGAAAGATTATTGAAGGCTCAGCTAGGGTGCTAGCCTTGGGGCAATAACCTGTAGGGTTAGGGTGCTGTTCTCCAGTGTGCAGTATATGCACTAAATCAGTGGCTATGGTGCTGTTTTTTCAATAACTAGAATTCACAGGTATGCGAACCAAGGGATAGAAGTAGGTGTGGATCCGCTCACAATCACTGCTTCTCAAGCTTGCAACTTTAGGCTCTCCCCTATTAAAGGTCCTGGTTCCCACAAGAGAAACACCAGGCAGTAAGTCAACTTGAAGTTGTGACTATTGCCAGCTCATTTTAGACTCCTCATGTTAGTGGAAGAACTGGCAAAGAAAAGAATTACTACCTTGGTGGGTGAAATTGACCCTAATTACCATGAGGAGTAGGGTGGCTCCCACATAATGAAAGCATGAAGGAGTTGACTGGAACCCAGACGACTCTCTTGGGTATCTCTTGGTGCTTTCCTGCTAGGGGTAACAGTAAATGGGCAACTTCAACAGCTATGGCTTGATGAGGCCAAGGCAGCTAAGGACTCAGGGCAGAGCTTCTGCGTCAGACCAAGCAGGCAGCCTCAACTGTCTGGAGTACTGGCCAAAGGTGAGTGAAATCTAGAATGGGTGTTGGAAGAAGGAAATGAAGACTTTATCTTGGGATTCACTTTCCAGGAAACTAAAGAAAGATCCCCAGCACGGGCACAGGATCTGGAACATAGTAGAGAGGCCCTATGTGGTTGACTGTATGAATCTTTGATGAATATATGAATGAGTTAACTGTGCCCTGTGCTCTGTAGTAAAGGTGTTCAAGTTAATTCATGTTTGAGAAGTGCTTGGGGATCTCAGGGGAGAGTCTGCATAACACGTGGCACTCCCAGCCCGTTTCAGCAAGGTCCACTCACATCCCTCCCGCAGAACCAGGGTTTTGTGGTGAAGGCTCACACACAGCTTTGGAATTGCACCAAACCACCTCTATGTTTGCCTCCCCAAGCCACTGCGTCACCAGCAGGAACTCATTATTCCCTCAGAGTCAGAGCAACAGAGAGAAATACAATCTCTAAGGCTTAACCATTTTCTTTCCGCCAAATAAAAATGCCAAGGCACACATGGCTACAATTTGGATGCTGTGTCACTTTCACACTTTATTGCTCCACACATAAGCCAGTTGAACGTTTTTATAAGTGGCTGAATAAATTTAGCTTTTAAATTATCCCATGTACCTTACCCCGATAAATTACCAAAATAAACAGCAAGCGTAATATAATTATAGTGTTGACAGTGGTCTAAGGCTCAGCTAGATGAAAAATTGCTTTCCCTCCACCCCTTCATTTCTCTCTCCTGGGATGGGTTGGTTGGAGATGAATTCTCCAACGATGAGCTGTCTTCTTGAAATGTAATAGTGGCCTAGACAGGCCCGGAAGTGTTTTCCTGGGGCCTAATCGTGAAAGCAGAGGCTTTGCAGATAGGGTCAGAAATCTTGCAGCCTTTCACCCTCTTCCTATCCTTTTTGTTGTCTCTTATTTTTGACATTTTGACAGTCTGACTCATGACTCTCAACTCTTACGTTTCTAGTCTGTTCTTGCATGCTAGAATTTTGGTGGCATACTTGAAGAGATTGAAAGACTCAAAACAATAGTAAACAAGCAAGCAATAAATTACCATGTGATCACTCCTAGGGTTTAATACTTTCTCATGGTGTCTATGAAAGCATCCACGGTTATTGTCTCTTTCACCTGGCAGTTTTTCAGGGCATGTTGTTGTTTGAGAAGGTCTGTTCACTGCCTTGGCCTTTCACTCACATGTTTAAATTTGCCTTTTCTACTGGCCCGATAAAATACACATTTTACCACCCTTACTCACAGTAAGTTGCACATAGCTCTATATTGCTTTTCAAAACCTTCTCACCTCTATGTTTCATCTTTTTTTTTCATGTTTGCCATTATTTTTTCCTTTTTTTATTGAAGTATAGTTGACATACAATATTATATTAGTTTCAGGTATACAACATAGTGATTCAACATTTGTATGCATTACAAAATGATCACCACAGCAAGCTCAGTAACCATCTGTCACCATACAAAAGTATTAGCATATTATTGACTATATTCCCTATGCTGTACATTGCATCCCTATGACTTATAACTGGAAGTTTGTACTCTAAATCCCCTTCACCTATTTTGCTCATCCCCCTACCCTCCTCCCCTCTGGTGACCACCAGTTTGTTCTTTGTATCTATGAGTTTGTTTTTGTTTTGTTTTGTTTGTTCGTTTGTTTTGTTTTTTAGATTCCACATATAAGTGAAATCATATGGTATTTGTCTTTCTCTGCCTGACTTATTTCACTTAGCATAATACCCTCTAGGTCTATCCATCTTGTTGAAAATGGCAAGATTTCATTCTGTTTTATGGCTGAGTAATATTTCATTGTATATATATACCACATCTCCTTTATCCATTCATCTATCAATGGAAACTTAATTTATTTTCATATCTTGGCTATTGTAAGTAGTGCTGCAGTGAACATAGGGGTGCATATATCTTTTCAAATCAGTGTTTTCCTTTTCTTTGGATAAATACCCAGAAGTGGATTTGCTGGCTCGTATGGTAGTTCTATTTTTAATTTTTTGAGGATCCTCCATACTGTTTTCCATAGCAGCTGCACCAATTTACATTTCCACCAACAGTGTACGAGAGTTCCCTTTTCTCTATATCTTCGCCAACACTTGTTATTTGTTGTCTTTTTGATAATAGCCATTCTGACTTGTGAGGTGATATCTCATTGTGGTTTTGATTTGTATTTCCCTTATGACTGGTGATGTTGAGCATCTTTTCATGTGTCTGTTGGCCATCTGTATATCTTCTTTGGAAAAATGTCTATTCAGATTTGCCCATTTTCTAATATGATTTTTTTTTTTTTTTGCTATTGAGTTGTATGAGTTCTTTATATATTTTGGATATTACCCTTTATCAGATGTATGACTTGCAAATATCTTCTCTCATTCAGTAGATTGCCTTTTCATTTTGTTGATGGTTTCCTTTGCTGTGCAAAAGCTTTTTAGTTTGATGTCCCATTTGTTTATTTTTGCTTTTGTTGCCTTTGCTTGAGGAGATAGATCCAAAAAAATATTGCTAAGACCGATAGCAAAGAGCTGACTGCCTATATTTTCTTCTAGGAGTTTCAGGTCTCACATTTAAGACTTTAATCCATTTTTAGTTAATTTTTATATATGGTGTAAGAAAATTGTCCAGTTTCATTCTTTTGCATGTAGCTGTACAGTTTTCTCACCACCATTTATTGAAGAGACTGTCTTTTTCCCATTGTATATTCCTGCCTCCTTTGTTGTAGATTAATTTACCATATAAAAGTGGCCTTATTTCTGGGCTCTCTATTCTGTTCCATTGGTTTGTGTGTGTGTTTTTATGCCAGGACCATACAGTTTTGGTTACTGTAGTTTTGTAGTATAGTTCAAAATCAGGGAGCGTTATACCTTTGGCTTTGTTCTTCTTTCTCAAGATTGCTTTGCGTGTTTGAGGTCTTTTGTGGTTCCATACAAATTTTAGGATTCTTTGTTCTAGTTCTGTGAAAAATGCTATTAGTATTTTGATAGGGATTGCATTGAATCTGTAGATTGCTTGTAGTATGGACATTTTAACAATGTTAATTTTTCCAATCCATGATCATGGTATATCTTCCCATTTATTTACGTTGTCTTCAGTTTCTTTTATTAGTGTCTTTATAGTTTTCAGAGTACAGGTTAAGTTTGGTTAAATTTATTTCTAGGTATTTTATTCTTTTTGATGCATTTGTAAATGGGATTGTTTTCTTAATTTCTCTTTCTGATTGTTCATTATTAGTATATAGAAATGCGATAGATTTTTGTGTATTGATTTTGTATCCTGCAACTTTACTGAATTCATTTATTAGTTCTAATAGTTTTTTGGTGGAGTATTTAGTTTTCTATATATAGTATCATGTCATCTGCAAATAGTGACAGTTTTACTTCTTCCTTTCCAATTTGTATGCCTTTTATTTCTTTTTCTTGTCTGATTGCTGTGGCTAGGACTTCCAATACCATATTGAATAAAAGTGGCAAGAGTGAGCATACTTGTCTTGTTCCTGATCTTAGAGGAAACACTTTTGGCTTTTCACCATTGGATTTGTGGGTTTGTCATATGTGGCCTTTACTATGTTGAGGTATGTTCCCTATATACCAACTTTGTTGAGAGTTTTTATCATAAATGAAAGTTGAATTTTATCAAATGCTTTTTCTGCATCTATTGAGGTGATCGTATGATTTTTATTGTTCATTATGTTAATGTGGTGTATCACATTGATTGATTTGTGGATAGTGAATCATCTGTGTATTCCTGGGACAAAATCTACTCGATCATGGCTTTTAATGTATTATAGAACTTAGTTTGCTAACATTTCGTTGATGATGTTTGCATCTGTTCATCAGGGATATTGACCTGTAATTTTCTTCTTCTCTTGCTCTCTTCCCCTGTGATTTGATGACTTTCTTTACTGTTATGTTCATATTCCTTTCTCTTTATTTTTTGTGTATCAATTATAGGTTTTTGGTTTGTGGTTACCATGAGGTTCATACGTAAGAACCTATGTATATAGCAGTCTATTTTAAGTTGAAAGGCACTTAAGTTTGAATGCATTCTAAAAGCACTACATTTGCTCCCCCTCCACGTTTTATGTTTTGACCTCATATTTTACCTCTTTTTATTTTATGTATACCTTAGCTACTTATTGTAGATATAGAAGATTTTACTACTTTTGTCTTTTAACCTTCATACTAGCTATATAGATGGTTGATCCACTACCTTTACTATATGTTTGCCATTACCAGTGAGATTTTTTCTTTCATAATTTCCTTATTTCTAGTTATGGCCTTTTCTTTTTCATTTAAAGAAGTCTCTTTAACATAACATTTCTTCTAAGGCCAATTTGGATGTGATGAACTTTAGCTTTTGCTTGTCTGGGAAACTCTTTATCTCTCCTTCAATTCTGAGATACTTTATTTATTTATTTATTGTTTTTTGAGGAAGATCAGCCCTGAGCTAACATCCATGCTAATCCTTCTCTTTTTGCTGAGGAAGACTGGCTCTGAGCTAACATCTATTGCCAATCCTCCTCCTTTTTTTTTCCCCAAAGCCCCAGTAGATAGTTGTATGTCATAGTTTCACATCCTTCTAGTTGCTGTATGTGGGATGCAGCCTCAGCATGGCTGGAGAAGCGGTGCGTTGGTGCTCGCCTGGGATCCAAACCCGGGTCGCCAGTAGTGGAGCGTGTGCACTTAACCACTAAGCCACGGGGCCAGCCCCTCTCTCCTTCAATTCTGAATGATAACCTTGTTGGGTAGAGTATTCTTGGTTATGTTTTTTCCTTTCAGCACTTTAAATATATCTTGCCACTCCCTCTGGCCTATAAACTTTCTGCTGAGATATCAGCTGATAGTCTTATGGGATTTCCTTGTACATAACTAGTTGTTTTTCTTTTTTTTTTTTTAAATGCTTTAAAGTTTGTTTTTTACTAGCATAACTAATTAACTGTCTCTCCATTATAAAAGCCATATTAAGCCACTGCTGTATTAGTGTTAAATACTGAAAATATATGAAGATGAATATACATCCTACAGAATTAGGCATTTTTTTAAAATTTTTTGTTTATTGCAGTAACATTGGTTTATAACATTGTATAAATTTCAGGTGTACATCATTATACTTCTATTTCTGCATAGATTACATCATGTTCACCACCCAAATACTAATTACAACCCATCACCACACACATGTGCTGAATTATCCCTTTCGCCCTCCTCCCTCCCCCCTTCCCCTCTGGTAACCACCAATCCAATCTCTGTCTCTATGTGTTTGTTTATTGTTGTTATTATCTACTACTTAATGAGGGAGATCATATGGTATTTGACCTTCTCCCTCTGACTTATTTCACTTTGCATTATACCCTCAATGTCCATCCATGTTGTCACAAATGGCTGGATTTCATCGTTTCTTATGGCTGAGTAGTATTCCATTGTGTATATATACCACATCTTCTTTATTCATTCGTCCCTTGATGGGCACTTAGGTTGCTTCCAAGTCTTGGCTATTGTGAGTAACGCTGCAATGAACACAGGGGTGCATGTATCTTTATGCATTGGTGTTTTCAAGTTCTTTGGATAAATACCCAACTGTGGAATAGCTGGATCATACGGTAGTTCTATCCTTAATTTTTTGAGGAATCTCCATACTGTTTTCCGTAGTGGCTGCACCAGTTTACACTCCCACCAGCAGTGTATGAGAGTTCCCTTCTCTCCACATCCTCTCGAACACATATTGTTTCCTGTCTTGTTAATTATAGCCATTCTGACGGGCGTGAGGTGATATCTCATTGTAGTTTTGATTTGCATTTCCCTGAGAGTTAATGATTTTTAACATCTTTTCATGTGTCTGTTGGCCATCTGTATATCTTCTTTGGAGAAATGTCTGTTCAGGTCATTTGCCTATTTTTTTATTGGGTTGTTAGTTTTTTTGTTGTTGAGATGCATGAGTTCATTATATATTTTGGAGATTAAGCCTTTATCAGATGTATGGTTTGCAAATATCTTCTCCCAATTGTTAGGTTGTCTTTTCGTTTTGTTGATGGTTTCCTTTGCTGTGCAGAAGCTTTTTAGTTTGATGTAGTCCCACTAGTTGTTTTTCTCTTGCTGCGTTTAAGATTCTCTCTTTATCTTAACTTTTGACATTTTAATTATAATGTGTCTTAGTGTGGGTTTCTTTGGGTTCATCTTTTTTGGGACTCGCTGTGATTCCTGGACTTGGATATCTGCTTCCTTCCCCAGGTTAGGGAAGTTTCCAGCCATTATTTCTTCAAATAAATTTTCTGTCCCTTTCTTTCTCTCTTCTCCTTCTGAGACCCCTATAATGAGAATGATATTACACTTAATGTTGTCCCAGAGGTCCCTTAAGCTGTCCTCATTTTTTAAAATTCTTTTTTCTTTTTGCTGTTCTGATTGGGTGATTTTCACTACCCCGTCTTCCAGATCGCTGATCCATACTTCTGCATCATCTAATCTGCTGTTGATTCCCTTTAGTGTGTATTTCATTTCTTATTGTATTCTTCTTCTTATTATTATTGTAGTTATTGTATTCTTCAGCTCTGATTGGTTGTTTTTTACATTTTATATCTCTTTCTTGGAGTTTTCACTGTGTTCATCCATTCTTCTCCTGAGTTGGGTAAGCATCTTTATGACCATTACTGTGAACTCTTTACTTGGTACATTGCTTATCTTTGTTTTGTTTAGTTCTTTTTCTGAGGTTTTGTCTCTTTCTTTCATTTGGAACATATCCATCTCCTCATTTTGTCTAACTCCCTGTGTTTCTTTCTATGTATTATGAAGATCAGCTACGTCTCCCAGTCTTGATGTGGTGGCCTTATATAGATGGTGTCTTGTGGGGTCCCAGCAGTGAAGTCCCCCCTGGACACCAGAGCCAGGTGCTCCAGGTGTGTCCCCTGTGTAGGCTGCGTGTGCTCTCCTGCTGTGCCTGGGCTGCAGTTACTGTGGCACTCTTGTGTATGGGGCTGGCCCCGTGGGGCAAGAGCCGCTTTGGAGGGCCTCCAGGGCTGGCTGGGACCACTCGCTGGGTGGAGCAGGGTGGGAGCCCCTTTGGAGGGGCATCAGGCAGGACATGTTTGCAGGAGAATGCTGGGGCAGGGCAAGTGAAGCTAGCAATGTAGATGGAGAGTGTTAGAAATGGTGCCTGCCAGGGCTGGGCCAGCTAGGTAGAAGGAGAGCAAAAAAATGCCACACACACACCATCCCCCCTGCCCCCAACACACACAGCCCTTGCTGTTCCATCCCTGGAGAAAGTTCCAACAGATCCCTGCCCCTCTAGCACATGCCTTAAAATTAGTCAATGAATCTCCTTCATGTATAACTTAGGCACTTTTCAAACTGCTGCCTCTGTGCTGGGACTCGTAGCAAGTGAGTTTGTGTGTATGCCCTTTAAGAGTGGTGGCTCGGTTTCCTGTAGTCCTCCAGCTCTCTGGGGCATAAGCCCTGCTGGTTTCAAAGCCAGACTGTTATGGGGGCTCGTCTTCCTGGTGCAGGTACCCCGAGCTGGCGAGCCTGATGTGGGGCTCGGGCCCCTCGCTCATCTGGGAGGACCTCCGCGGCTGTGATATCCCTCCCGCTTGTGGGTCGCAGCGCCGGGGGTGTGGGTCCTGACTAGATCACATCTCCACCCCTCCCACCCATCTCAATGGCTTTTTCTTTATATCTTTGGTTGTGGAAAATCTTTTCTGCTAGTCTTCAGGTCGTTCTCAGAGACAGTTGTTCTATATGTAGCTGTAGTTTTTTGTGTTTGTGTGAGGAGGTGAGCTAAGGATCTTCCTACTCTGCCATCTTGATCCAAGCCCCTTCCTGTGTTTCATCTTTCACTGTGTAACAGTCAGTATTTTAGTTGTGCAAAAAAGGAAATTTACACGTTGATCAATAGTTGGCTGCATGTTCGCAATGGATTTGTGAGATGCCGCAGTCCTACATATGACCTACCAGTTAAGAACCATGGATCTAGCTGGTAGTGATGATTTCTGTGAAGAAAACAGTATAAGAATTACGAGTTATATTTGTTAAGATAAAATTATCCAAAACCTGGAAGTAAGATAAAAGGATGAATGTATATCCGTGGAAATGTCTTCCTGTCACGTTGACCAATAAGCCCATCTAAGGACCATCAGAACCTCTAGGGGAACGAAACTTTGACAATGTATGTTGATTATGGCTCAGAGTCTGTGAAGCTGGATGGTAATGAAGATAACTGATAAGCTGCCAATGATTTTTGTCCAGCAGAGGGGTGGATGATTTCTGTCTGGCTGAAGAGATAACTCCAAAAGTTATGGCTCTATTGCTGTGTAGTATAGTTTTGTTTCTAATTTAGCAACTTTCATTTTTTAACAAATAGACTTTATTTTTTCGAACAGCTTTAGATTTACAGAAAAATTGTGAAGATATTACAGAGGATTCCCTTATACCTTGCACTCAGTTTCCTTTATTTTTAACATCTTACATTAGTATGGAACGTGTTATAATTAGTGAACCAATATTGATACATTATTATTAACCAAAGTCCATACTTTACTCAGATTCCCTTAGTTTTGACCTAATGTACTTCTTCTGTCCCAGGATCCCATCCAGGATACCACCTTACATGTAGTTGTCAGATCTCTGTAGGCTCCTCTTGGCTGTGACAGTTTCTCAGTCTGTCTTTGTTTTTGATGACATTGACAGTTTTGAGGAGTACTGGTCAGATATTTTGTAGGATGTCCCTCTATGAGAATGTGTCTGATGTTTTCTGCATGATTAGACTGGTTTTATTGGCTTTTGGCGGAAAGACCACAGAGGTAAACTGCCATTTTCATTACATCTTATCATATGATTTATGACTGTTAATATTGGCCTTGATCACCTGGCTGACAACAGCGTTTGTCAGGTTTCTCCATTGTAAACTTACTCTTTTCTTCCCCCTTTCCACTCTGTCCTCTATGGAAGGGAGTCACCATGTGCAGTCCATTCCTAAGGAGTGGGGAGTTTTGCTTCTCCTCCTTGAGGGGAAAAGATCCACATAAATTATTGGGAATTCTTCTTCATGGGAGATTTGTCACTTCTCCCCCACTTATTAATTTATTCAATCTTTTATTTATATGGACTCATGGATACTGGGTGCTGGGTGTACTTGTTGCTAATGCTGTTGTTTCCCTTAGACCCTCTCAGCTGACAGCATGGAAATTTATATATGTATATTAACCCATGTGTATACACGCGTCTATGAATATTTCTGTATGTAACCATCTGTATCTGTATTAAGCTAAACATGAGTTCTTACTGATGTCTCCAGCTCTAACCACCGGGATCATTCTTCCCCTGGCTTACCTGTAAATTCTCACTTCAAGAGTGAAAAGCCTTACTCCCACCATCCACCATCCGCTTACTTAATTGTTCAGTTCCAGGATAGATGTAGAGCAGTATCAGAATTGTTCCTCCGTGCCCCCCAGGAAACCCCTTTATCCACTAGAGTGCAGTGCTTATGTCCAGCTCCTTTGCCTTTAGTCTTACAGACTCCACTCATTTCCGAAGTTAGTTAGGTTAGCACCTTTTCCCTCTCCTCTTCAGTGAGGTTCTCTCAGACATTTGTAATACAGTCACATTCTCATGTCACAGTCTGCCTTCCTTCCTGGGATCCCTCAACTTCCAAAGTGATTTTTTCAAATTTCGCACACATTAAGGTTCACTCTTTATACTGTAAAGTTCTATGGATTTTGACATTATATAATGTCAAGTATCTACCATTATAGTTTCATACAGTTTTACTGTCCTAAAAATCCTCCGTGCTCCACCTTTTCATCCCTCTCTCCTCTCTCCTGGCAACCACTGATTTTTATACTGTCTCTATAGTTTTGCCTTTTCCAGAATGTCATATAACTAGAATCATACAGTATGTAGCCTTTTGCTTAGCAATATGCATTTAAGTTTCTTTTATATCTTTTCATGGCTTGATAGTTCATTTCTTTTTGTCACTGAATAATATTCTATTGCACAGATGTACAGTTTGTTTATGCATTCACTTATTGAAGGACATCTTGGTTGCTTCCAATTTTTGGCATTATGAATAAAGCTGCTGTAAACATTCATGCCAGCAACCCTTTTTTCACTGTGTATACATACATTCATATCTTGTGTACCTCTTTGAACCAGTTTTTCCATCCTGCTGGTTCCCTGATTAACAACAGGTGCCTACTATATATTTGTATAAGAATTATGTTTTTAACCTTTTGACAATTATACCTTGACATGCTATTTTTATAAAATGCCTCTGGGATGATGTAAATATTCCTTTTGTGACTTGGGGCACAAGCTACATGACCTCAAGATTGGCCAACAACCTCATTTCCATAGGCATGGACTTTCATATCGCCTTGGATTGGGTGAGCCCTTCTAAGGGTAAGCCAAGGGGGACATTTCTGATGAGTGGTGCTATTGTTGGTGGCCTCTTAAGAGAGAGGTTGTTGAAAGTACTGCTTTGCTTTTACAGCTCCTTAAGATGATGCTGTGTGCCTTTAAGACTTTTATCAGATCACATTACAGATGTTATTGTTGTAAGGAGAGTGATAGGAGAGTGGGATGGAAACAGCACTGGGTTTGAGGACCCCTCTGCTGTTCAGCACCAAGACCGTGAACACCTTGAGCCTCAGCTTCCTCATTGTGTAATGTAGGAAACATCACAGCAACACAATCATACTATGACTGATAAAATATCCTAATCCATTGAGATATTTGTCTGAAATAAAAGGAATTATATGTGGAAAATACTTTCTAAGCACTCTAGAAGGATAAGTTATTACTGGCTAGTACTGGGGTTGGCAAACTTTTTCTATAAAGGAACAGATAGTAAACATTTTCAGCTTTGCAGGCTGTGTGGTCTCTGTCGCAGCTACTCAACTCTGCTGTTGCAGTTCAAAAGCAGCCATAGACAGCACATAAACCAAAGGCGCATGGCTGTGTTCCAATAAAACTTTATTTATAAAAACAAACAGTGGGCCATATTTGGCTCATGGGCTGTATTATGCTGACTCCTTGTCTAGAATAAACGTGGAAAGACACAAATCATTTTCTGCTCCCTTCCTCCTGAAATCTCTTCCAAATACAGTGCTGGGGAGAACATTCAATAATTTACTGAGAGTCTTGACTCACAGACTACAAAGTCCCTAGGTGGGTTAAGTTACTTGTCAGCCAGCTCTTTAAAAAACACAACTACTTTCCTGCTTTCTACCCGGGGTCCCATCTTCCCTGTGGGTGGAGCCCACCTTGGTCCTGCAGGAACTGCCACTCTTGTCTATGCATAAAACTGCTCACCCACTCCCATGGGCCGTATTATTATGTGTCTGGCATAGCTAAAATCCTGTTATTTCCTTAGCTTATTTCCTTAGAGAATTGAGAGAGAGATCTGCTGGAAGGGAAAGGACCTGAGATCTTTGCCTGCACCTTATGATCCAGACACTGTGCTAGGTGCTTTTAATGCTTGACCTCATTTAAAACTTGCAATAATTCTGTAAGATAGGTATTAGTATACCTATTTTACATTTGGCAAGTTCAAATTTTATAGTTAGGACATTCAGCTTTCCATATATGTACATTTCCTCTGAAGTCATGACATCCCAATTTCCACAGAGAACAGAAAATTTAATTTTATCAACTCAAGGTAACTCAATCACTTCTGGATTTCAGTGTAGTTAATACAATTTTAAACTCAATTAATGCAAGTTTCCCCACCTCCCCTCCGTTACCTTTTGTCCCTGGGGGTGAGCTAAGTTTCTGCAGCTTGATTTATATACCATCCTGGAGGGAGAGGTGGATGCTGGCCTCTGTCCTTGCTGCAATCTCCTGAGAAGTTCTGTCTTTTCTAGTCCTCATGGTTTCCTATTATGTCTGTGAGGATCATGCACTCCTCCTCCTTCTTGTCCCAAACCCTGGCTCCTTTGGGACTGTGGCTCATGCTCAGTCACTTTCCTGTTCCTCTGTGGGCTCACAGGAACTTTTTGCTTATGGTTCTATGAGGCTGCCCTGAGGTTCACCTGACGAGGAAATTCCCTCAGGCTTTGTTAGGTTGCCCCTCTGGGGCCATGTTGGACATGAGGCTTTTTCATAAGACTCGAATTCTTCTGAGCTAGTCCTTAGGAAGCCAGGCAATGGTCTCTTTGGCTCTGGAGACCTTCTAAGGTTATCTGAAGTTTCTGTCTCCCCTTCTGTCCAAGGTTTTTATCTATGGAGGGGACCATTGTACAGGGCACATCTTAGGGACCTAAACATTGGCTATAGCCCTGCTGATCCTTCTTCCTACAATCACTGAATTCGTCTTTTTTTTTCAAGCAGATAAAAATATTTTTATGTCATCCTACATTTTCCCCTGTTCTTTAGTTTATGGTATAAACTCTGCTGAGGCCTCCAGGATCCTAGTCCCTTAGGATTTCAACATTTTGTCTCTCAAATCCCTGCCTGCTGCAGCAAAAAAGCTTTGTTTTCAAGATATTGCCTCTGCCCTAAGCTCTCAAAAGTCTGACTCAGAACTCACATGTGAGCAATTATTTCTTAGATTTCAGCATATTTGCCTTCCCCCTAAGAACAGTATGTATGGAGAACTGCTTTCATTTTGTTTGCTCATTTTTTTCCTAGAAACAAACGTTATGAAAAGCTTAAGGTCAGATTAAATACAGATCAGTTTAGGATTCTTTTTGTTTCTTTGTCTCAATGACAGAGGAAAGGGAAAGGACACAGGAAGCAGGAGGAGGAGAAACCTTGGATAGCTTCTCTAAAGACCATCCACGGATCCTCACCTATGAGGAATCCGACGCCCTGAGAGGGTGAGTAGCTGGCCCAAGACCACACTGGAGAGAGAGAGTGGAAGACTCAGGGCTTCTTGCTGGGTGGGCGGCTAGGTCTGCCTGACTCCAAAACAAACACTGGCGGGGCGGGAGGAGAGTCTTAAAAGGAAGGAGTTTTCAGTTTCAGCAGTTTCAGATGCTGCAGAAAGGCCCAGAAAGATAGGCATGAAGACAGAGGTTTTTCGGACAAGGGGGTCATGGGTAACCCCTGACAGGGCTGTGCTTTGCTCCACGCTAGACCTCGTCAACTAGCCCAAGATTGCAGACTCAGAAGTCCTGATCCTGAGGCCAGATGCACCACTGAGGCATTGCTGATTATGAAGAGCTTCCCAGGAGTGGTGCGTCCTTAAAACATTTTATTCTGGGTGTCCAGTAGAAGGTTCTAAAGACTAGAATGTCAGCAAGATATGTAGTACTTGACCATTACATAAGATACCTGGGTAGAGGAAGGTGCTAATTTGAAGAAAATAGGAAAAAGAAGGTGTTGAAATGAGTGGATAAATGGGTTTGAGTGAGGGCATGAGGGTGCCCTCAAATTCCCATAGTGAAAAGTAGCCCCAACAGAGAAGAGCCACAGCTGAAAGAGCTACCCACTCTGAAGACATGCTAACAATTGCCATCTGTGAAGGAATTCTTTTTTTTTTTAACTTTTTGCAAACTTTTCTAAATAAGTGGTGTGAGTTTGCAGGCCCTCCCTAGCTGTGTGCAAAGCATGCGAAGTCTTTGTTATCTTACTCTGGGAGGGCTGGCCGCTACCTTCCTCTTGGTGGACAGATTTTCTTCTTCTTTTTTTTTTCCTGGAACTGCCTCCTAAATGCCCGGTTACAGCCAGGTTTCCAAGGCAAAGGGCCCTACAGAGATCTGTCCCCTCAAGGGCCTCACTCCACCTGTGCAGTTTCAATTGGCTTTATGGTCTTGTACTACGTAAGGAGCGAACACAGGGCTGGGGAGAAAAGGACATTAGTCATGCAATTGGAACCCATCTGTTTCTCAAACAGCAGCTTCTCAAGAATGGCATGTGACTGGCGGGGAGAGGCAGCCTGTGGGGGAAGACTAGTCTACTTTTGAGACAAACCTTTGGCTGTTTGCTTCGGTTCTTCTAGACACTAATATTATGAAAAGCTTAAGTTCAGATTAAATAAAGATCAGTTTAGGATTCTGTTCACTTTGTTCTTTTATATTTATTTGTTTTTAAAATTTTATTTTATTTATTTTCAAAATTTTATATTATTGTGGGAAGAACACTTAACATGACATCTACCTTCTTAACATTTTAAAATTGAGATATAATTGACACATAACATTGTATTAGTTTTAGATGTACAACATGATGATTTGATATATGTGTATGTTGTGAAATGATTACCACAATAAATTTAGTTAACATCTCTCATCACCTCTTAACATTTTTTAAGTGCACAGTACGGCATTGTTGACTATTGGCATGATATTGTACGGCAGATCTCTAGAACTTACTCGTCTTGCTTAACTGAAACTTTGTGCCTATTGATTAGTAACTCCTCCTCCCCCTCCTCCTGTGTTTCTTTATTACTGCAATTCGACTCCTTTGTACTGAATGCCTTCTATGTACAAGGCACTGTGGCAGGTGGCAATAGAAACGTGAAATGGGTAAGTGCCAGCTCCTACCGCCTCGTGGGGGCGGGGTAGACAAATATTCAGGTAACCCTAATACCCAGTGGAAGGTCAGTGCCATAAGAGGTATGAGAGTTTTAAAAATTATTTCTGATTGGGATCTTTACAGAGAACGTAGCATCTGAGGCAGAATTTATAAGGAGGCCCCAATTTCATTGGCTGGAGGTGTGGGTAAAGAGTGTTCCACCTGGGGAAGCTGGCTAAGGATTTAGAAATTCTGGACTTCTTGCCCTGCTATGGACCTCAGGCCACTTGATAATAGAAGCAGATCCCCGTTTGTTCCTCTGCTTTTTTCCGCAGGACTGCATGAGACTTCAGTTATTGTATAAAGTTCCCAGCCACCTTGAATGTGGAAATAAACCAAAAATACTTTCCTGGGAAAATGGAGAAGAGTTGGCTTTGGGGAAAAGGATAAGAAATAGATCCTAGGAAGGCAAAGAAGAGGGTGCACAACAAACTTTGTTCATGAGGAAAGAAGTAACACGTCAACGTAGGTGCCTAAGGACCTCTTAATGCCTCAATAGACCATGAAGAAGGGACAACCAGAGTTAGAAAAAAGAGAGGATATGCACTGCGGATGTGTGTCAGGAGAGAACTGGTTGGAGGGATCAAAGCAGACCTGTGTCTGCAGCTCTTTGGGGCTTGGCTTAGCAACTGTCTCATCAATCAGTGGGCTTGTACGGGAAGGGCCATTCGGCACAAACATTGAATTCTGAGGAGCTCACGCCTGGACATTTGGGCTCTTTCTGCAAGTGCAGGTGGCCCTGTCCCTGGCATTTCCCAGGTGGAGGCTTAAAGGCCTGGTCAGTCTGGCAGGTGGGAAGCAAGGGTGGGGCAGGATGGTAGACAAGAAACAACAACTGGGAGTGCCTAGGCCGGATCTGGGCTCTAAAGGCCTTACCTTTATTTTCTAACTTAATCTCTACAAAAACTCAGGTGGTCACTGATGACCTTGGAGAGAGCTTTTTCCAGAGGACGCTGGGAGTGGGAGCCAGGTCTGCAAAGAGTAAAGGACTGAGAAGGTGGAGAGAATTTGGAGGCTGTAGTTCTAGGCCATTCTAAGAAGCATGTCAGTGACAGGAAGTGGGGGGAAAAGCGTAGCAGTTTAAGGGAGAGGAAGAAAGTTCTTTTTTATAAAAATTTTTCCTTTTATTAAAAAAATTTTTTTTGATATGAAATAAACTCAGGGGAGTGGAAAAAACAAGTAGCAGAGGAGAGGCTGAAGATATAAGAGAAGCGTTCCTTCAAGTGGCATATTCTTGGAGGAGGCAATGTGATGGTACCTCCCAGTGGTGCAAGAGTTGGTTCTGGGGACAGGTGTAGATGGGATCAGGGGGCACAGGGGATGGGAGGGCTGTTGCCCAGGTGAGAGGGACTTCTTTATTGACAAAGAAGGAATGAATAGGTGAAGACATAGAGATATTAAAATAGGCAGGGGGAAGTTTGAAGAGTGCACTTTGATTGACCTCAACATTTTTAATAAAGTGGGAGGAACAGTGATTTACGAAGAGTGAAGGAAGCATGAGGAGTGTTCTGGGCTGAATTGTTTCCTTCTCCTCCACCCCCTCCCAAATTCCCATGTTGAAGTCCTAACCCCCAGTACCTCAGAACGTGACTATATTTGGAGATAGGGTCTTTAAAGAGGTCATTAAGTTAAACTGAGGTTATTAAGGTGGGCCCAGATTCAATATACCTGGTGTCCTTATAAGAGGAGGAGATTAGGACACAGATACACACAGAGGGAAGATAATGTGAGGTCACAGCAAGAAGATGGCTATCTGCAAGGCAAAAAGAGAGGCCTTAGGAGAAACCAAACCTGCTGACACCTCGATCTCAGACGTGTAGCCTCCAGAACCTTGAGAAAATTAATTCCTGTTGTTTAAGCTATCCAGTCTGTGGTACTTTGTTATGGCACCCCTAGCAGATTAATATAGGGAGGAACTGAAGGCTTGAGAAATTTCTAACAGCCAATGCAGGCAATGTCATAGGGAGTGAAAATGAGGGTGGAGTGACTACCCAGTGGCAATTTGTGGGCAGAAGAGTTGAGATACCGGATATGTGTTGGACCCACTCAACTTCATGTATGAGTCAATTTGGAAAAATTTTTCGTCTTAAAAACAAAAGTTTTATTATAAGCAGGAACAAAAAATACTGTCTTAAATAAAAGGCAGGTGAGAGTCCCCTTCTCTAGCCAGCTTCCTCCCCACCTCCCAGTGCCACTGCAGCATGACCCAGGGCCCTGAAGCTAGGGCGAAGCTGTTTCTCCCAGAGAGGACCCTCTGTGGCTGCCACTTCTCAGGTGCCTGTGACCCACTAGCCTCTGGAGCAAGGAAGGGCAAGATGCGGGGACTTCCTGTGTCACTCTCCGAGTGTTTTAGCCCACTTGAAGGGCTAAGGGGGGGGATGTGTGTGGGGCTGTGTATTTATAAACACACTGGTAGGTATCAAGGTTTCATTCATCCTCCATTTGGAAAGATGTGACGTGAAGATGTCTGATTTAAGAAGTTGCGTGGTGATCTACACATATATAGGATAAGCGATTAATCCAAAAGCTCTGAGAAGTATTACATTATGTCCCCAAACCCCTAGGCAAAGGCAAAAAAAGAGGGGAGACTTAACATCTCCTCCCTCTCCCAGCTCCCAGCCACAGTCCTTCCTTCTAGTCTGCTCTATTTCCATCAGCTTCATATTCAACCCTTCCTTGGTGAAGACAGATCCTCAAAGGAAGCCACCACATGATAATACATTATATGAAAAATCTCCCTTTGTTTCTACTGGTGAGATTTTGGAGGCCTGTATGGCTCAGGGAGAGGAGTAATGGGAGGGGAAAGAATAAGAGGCTAGTGGCTTCTCTCTCACTTCTCTGCCCCAGAGGACTGCTTTGGGGCCTCGTCTCTCCCCTGCCAGGGCTTCTGAGATACGTGTGAGATGCTAGCTGGACCCCCCCCAGGGCTGACTTGAAGTGTAGAGTTGGGTCATGGAGCAACCATACCAGCCTGGGCTTTTCTTGAGAGTTCAGAGTTTGTGTAATGTCAATTTTGCCAATAAAAAGGAAATTAAATTTACCAAATATGATTTCGGGGTGGATCTTTTTAAAAAAAATACACATACACAAATTTTAGCAAAACACTTTGTCAGATTTCCTATGCTGATATTTTGTTCATTAAACATGGTCCACTTATAGGTGGAGCACAGGGGATTTTTAGGGCAGTGAACAATTCTGTATGATCCAGTAATGATGGGCACATCATTAAATAT
This sequence comes from Ceratotherium simum simum, assembly GCF_057802395.1. Lineage (NCBI taxonomy): Eukaryota > Metazoa > Chordata > Mammalia > Perissodactyla > Rhinocerotidae > Ceratotherium > Ceratotherium simum. The sequence continues at coordinate 10,670,047 of NC_141913.1, forward strand.
TGGTCAAAATCCATAGAATGTACAATACAGAGAGTGAACCCTAATGTAAACTATGGGCTTTGGTTAATAATAACGTATCCATATTGGTTCATCAACTGTAACAAAGGTATCACAAAATACAAGATGTAAATAACAGAGGAAACCAAGTGTGTGGGGGGAGGGGAAGGAGGAAGGGATATGGGAGCTCGCTGTACTTTCTGATCAATTTTTCCATAAATCTAAAACTGCTTTTAGAAAGTAACATCTATAAAGATAAGGAAAAAACTCATGGTCCCTTTATAAACATCATCCCTCTTTTTACTTCCTATCCCCAAATTCCTCCCCACAATGACTAAGCATCCACCTTTGGAGACATGCTTCTTTGGGTGAAGTATCACCTTCCCAGCCTTGTTACTGAGGTTTGCCTTCTCCCTCCTTACCCCTTCCTAGGTATCTTGTATTAATGGCTTTGGGGTTTTATTGAGATTTGGTTACTCCGGTGCAGACCCCTGTAGGGAGAGGCTGGAATCTTGCCTAAATGCTGAGGTCTGTCTGTGTTAATAACCTGAGTCAGGTGTCTCTCAGGGTGGACCCCTGGACCTGTGTAGGCAGGAGAGGGGCACTTCAAGGGGCTGGGTGCCCAAGAGGTGCATTTAGAAGGAGGATTTTAAAGGTGACATCTGGTGGCAACCTGGAGCCAGGAAGGGAGGAGTCTAGGTGAGACCTCTTTTCCCTGAAACCCTCGTCCCTGCCCCCCACCCCTCAAACGGCAAGCGCTGGATTGCTTTCTGTGGCTGTTCACCTTCTGTTGTGCCCTAGCCTTTGTGTGAAGCCTTCTTCAGAGCTTCTAACCTAGAGGATGAAAGGAGGGGATTTGGTTCATTCTTGGACGTGAGTGTTGAAGGAGCAGCACTCCCCTCCCTGCTGTAATGACAGCAGGGATCAGGGAGGGCCCCAGGAGAATGCGAAGTTGAGGGACATAACAGGCTGTGTGGTCCAGGACATTATCCTTCAAGTGCTAATCTTGGGATTGGTTTATTTTCTTATGAGAAGCAGTATTTTCTTACATAATCCCTAACACTAAGTAGGAGATTATTTCTCAGAAATAGCAAGGGGCTGGACCAGAAAGGATGAGACTCCAGAGTTCATTCAAATGTTCAGACAGAAGATCAGCCTTGCTTGCTTTCCACTGGTGCCAAATGCTGTCCCACGAGAGTTCAGGTTGCCAGGACCAGCCTGTCCCTGGCAGATCTGCTCTTAGGGAGGTTCATTTCCAACCTGTGTTTGGATAACATGCTGGGTTCCTGGCTTTCCCTGCTTTGGTCCCATTAGGTACCCACTGTTCCAGGGTGCATGTCAGCGAGCTGAATTACAGAGGGAGGGAAATTGTCCCCACAGGAGGAGGAAAGCAGCAATCTCAAATGCCAGGGCCAATTGACCAAGGTGCCAATTCTTACTGCAGACTGTGGAAAATGCGATGCATGTGATTTTGTTGCCTGCGATGGAAAATGAAAACAGGAAAAGGTAATTTCTTGGTCTCTGTAATTTCCAAACATTATACTGCAGAGCTGAAAAGTGAGCACAAATGATCTTGAGCAGATGATTTTTTCATTCCCTCAGAAGAGTGTGTGCAGTGGTGCTAGCTCCTCCTGATCTGTCAGAACCTAAAACTCAGGTGTGGGGGCAGGTGCAGGACTTCAGTGGACTTTAAGGGCAGTGCTTTTTCCAATGAAAGAAATCTTTAAGATGGATTCTGGTTAAAAAAAGTAACAGCAGGGGGCCAGCCTGGTGGCACAGTGGTTAAGTTCGCGTGCTCTGCTTTGGTGGCCCCAGGGTTCACAGGTTCAGATCCCAGGCGTGCACCAACGCACCACTTGTCAAGCCATGCTGTGACGGCATCCCATATAAAGTAGAGGAAGATGGGCATGGATGTTAGCCAAGGGCCAGTCTTCCTCAGCATAAAGAGGAGGATTGGCAATAGATGTTAGCTCAGGGCTAATCTCCTCCCCCCACCCCACACACACTAACAGCTTTCTCCTAGCTGATCCTCAAGCTCCTTCTCTCTCTCTTTCATTCTATGTATCTATGTATATATCTCCTCTCTATGTATCTATCTATCCATCCATCCATCCATCCATCATCTAATTTTTCTAGGCTTTTTTTTCCTTTTTGAGAAATATCAGGGTCTATATGAAGATGGTGGTCATTATTCATTGTGCCTCTTGATTCAGGACTCCTGGTACACTTCACCTAGTGACGTTGTAGGTATAGGGTCGAAATAGGTGAAGTTCTGGTATAAAATGGTTGTCATCTTTGCAGAGCGTCAATTAAGTGGCATCTTATAGAACCTGAAATCCAGACTATTTTATAAAATGGGCCCCAAACTATACCTTTGGCGAAAAAACAGCTTCTTTTCATGAGCTATTATCTAAATGAAGGCATAGCAAATAGTTATTTAGAAACAAGTTATCACCATCAAAAACAAGGCAGTGTGAGTGCTATAGCACATATGACCATTGCATATGCTGATTAAGCAAGAGAACAGTGATTATTTTATTCATTTTACTATATATGAACATTATGGTAGAAGGTTGGAGCTAGGAAAACTCTTTTGGGGGCAAAATTATAGATTTTTAAGTGCATGTTTGCAAGTCCACAGACGACTCTTGCTTTTTGTATGTTTGAGCCGGATTTCCCCCAGCATCAGGCTTCTGTGGTGTTCCTCTGGTGCCACTTTCCTCAGGTCTCAGTAAGTGGGATCTGGAGCTGCCCAGTGTGACTGAGTCCAGCCAGCCTCTCCCACATCCCTTCTGACCTTCAGCTCCCCTTTAGTTGGCCTTTTAGAGTTTGAAGTTCCAGGAGAGATGATTCCAGTGGGATTTGTGTAGGAGCAAAAAGACACGTTCCCACAGATCATGAGGAAGGGGGCAGAACCTGTGAAGAAACTGCTTATGATGGGGGCCAGAGCCTGGCCATCCATGCATGCATCTGTGCACACATCCATCCATCCTTCCATCTAGTCATCATTCATCTGCCCCTACAACAAAGAGAGAACACAGACTCCTTGATTTTGGAGATATTTAAATTCATTTTATTAATTTTGGGTAGATAAGATTTATATGCATAAAAAGTTAGTTAAAGACTAGTGTGCTGCATCAAAGTTTTCGAATCTTTAAAACAGTGAACCTCAAATGAAATCTCATATATGAGATAAATATGTAGCTGTCTGGGTAGTGATCTGGAGCTCCACTTGCTCTGTAGATAGCCTCCTCCCAACCACTGTGGCACCTTTCCAGGATCCCTGGGATCCCCAGAGCACAGTTTACAGACTGCTGTGCTTTGGCATGAAACAGAGTGTTGATGATGTGGTGTGGATGGTGGATCTTGGGGGAATTAAGGGAAGGGAGAGCTCACTGGGGCCTGGAGACTTACTTTGGAGGAAGTGTCTTGAAAGAGGAGGGGTGCCTTGAAAGGGGAGTCATGTTTGGACCCATGAAAAGGAGAGGGGGACATACTATGTGACAGAGTAGAGGCCAGGGATAGGATGAGCAAACGTCCTGGAGCTGGAGGTGGGGTACAGGTAGGGGGCAGTATCAGTCAGGGTCCAGCAGGAGAAAGATGGTACACTCAAGCTGGGTAATTGAGGACAGTGTAATAAAGGGGCAGTTGACAAAGCTGTGGACATGGTTTAGGGAAAACAAAAAAGGATAGTGCAGAATCTGGGGGCTAGTGGCAGCTATGAGCCATCACTAGGGGCAAGAGGAAGTTGCCGTTCCTGGACCCAGAGAGAGAGCTGGATCACCTGACAGGAGCTGTGACCTTTGGGAGAGGGACACAGCCTATCCCTGGTGACCTTCAAGGAGGAAGCCAGGGAAATAAATACCCCACTCACTCTCTGTCTCCTGCCAGTGCCTCTCACTGTCCAAACCATCTGGAAGCCAGAAACCAAGGGAGCCTCCCAAAGCCCAGAGAATGGTGGAGAAGGGATCTGGAGCGACAAATAGAAAATAACCACATAGAGAGCTACTGGGTTAGAGCCCAAAGACTCAAAGCAGTTAGCTCTTGCTCCAGTAATGCTGTGTAATAACCCCCAAATCTCAGTGGAATATATATCGTATTAAGCATTTATTCTCACAGGCGTGTGGGTTGGCTGGGTGGCTCTGCTGCAGGCTCTGAAAGTTGGGCTGGCTCTACTTCTTGCTGCAGGTCTGTCTTGGCTGGGGCAGCTTTGTTCCATATGAGTTCATTCGAGAGCCAGGCTTCAGGGGCAGTAGCTGCCCAGGGGAAGACCTCATCAAGGTGATGGCAGACGTGCAAGAGGGCAAACCCAGTTACCCTAGCACTTCCCAAGCCATTGGTCATGTCACATACACCAGTATGGGCCAAAGCAAGTCACATGGCAGAGCCCAAGCCAAGGGGCAGGAAGGTCCTCTACTCCCAGAGAGATGGAGCCAAGTTATGTGGCAAAGGGGTGGAGACAGGGAGGTGTGAGGAATTGGAGCCAGTAATTCAGTCCACCAAAGTCTCCATAGGAGGGCAAGGTGGAAAATATGTTGTACAGGAGGAGAATTAGTGTGGGCAGCTGTGGATGGTGCAACTACTTATTCATGCTCCCTCCCACCCATATCCATTCTCCCTTCCTTTTATGGTAATAGGATTTTTAGTATGGCATGTGACTGTTACTTTGCAGCTAAAGACTGTATTTCCCAGCCTCCCTTACAATTAAGTGAGGCTATTTGACTAAGGTTTGGGTAAAGAGATGTAAGTGGAAATGATGTATGTAATTTCAGCCTTTAAAGGGATTAATTTCTTTCCTCACCTCTCCCTCCTGCTTCCTGCAATGTGGGTGTGTGCTGAGCCCTCTGGGACCATGCGAATGAGGGTGATAGCTTCTGCATGACAGAGCAAGAAGAAAATAGGAAGGTGGCTCCCCCGGCTGCTTATGCTTATATAGTTAGGTGCGAGGGAAAGAAGCCTCCATTTTCTTAGGCTGCCATTATTTTGGGTCTTTATTTCAGCAGCCAAATTTGTAATTATTACAAATTGAGAAGAACCTCTACTCTGATACCTAATGGAAGGGATAACACAGAAAGAGGTACAAATGAATTTTTTTCAGTATTTACTGGTCTGAGAAGAGATATCACAATTTTAGTTTTTCTCCATGTCACCCCTGTCCAGTATTTTGAAAGGCTGCATCATCAGTGAGCTAAATGTCAATGCAAACTCGCCCCAGTGATATCAGGACAAGCAATGCCAGTTCTGAACCACTTCTGGACTAATGCTGTTCTGCATTTGCGCAGAGGGCCTGGCAGGAAAAGGAGAGAGATTAGGGGAGACAGCTGTCTGCCGTTTGCTTGCATATGTCTCACAGCTAGGAAGTAGGGAGCTGGATTCAAACCTGAGCCTGTTTAGCTCCAAAGCCCATCTTTCATTCAATGCTAATTATATCAGAGAACTCTGAGAGGTCTCGCTACTCTAGAATCTAGGGTGGTTTCTCCAAACTGGATCTCTTTGGACATCCATGGCATTGGGCCCAAGTCGACTTTTGCCTCTTTGCTCATTGATAATGAAGGGATCAGTCTAGTACTTTCATCTAAAGTGCAAGAATTGGGATTCCTACATTATCTCCCTGGTTCTGTTAGAAAGAGAGAGGTAATCTTGGTGGCTTGACTGATTTCTTGTGGCAAAGAACAAAATACAATGCAAAAAGCCCAGGCACTCGGGAATGTCACTGTTGGAGTGTAGAAGACAGCAGGGCAGGGTGGAACCTAGGTGGCCATGGGTTCAAATCCCAGTTCTTGGGAAACTTTAACCTGCATCATCTTCAGTTTCCTTGCATAGGGGTTGGAGATAGTAGGTGCTGTTATAGCTACTATAGAGCCAGCACTTTGTGCTTGTTTATGTCAGGCCTGGCCTAGCTCCTTTGCTCCACAGCACAGGAATTAACAATCTTATAATTTCCTGCAGCTTCCAGGCATGATTTAGTGGGTCACAGCAGTGAGTGATGATTAAAGAATACAGCAAACTCTGCACCAAAGGTTGGAAAACTGGCCAAAGGACAATTCTCCATCCCTGGCCAAGAGGACTAAGTCGAGACCCTTTGGTTAAGCCCATTTAATGACCTGTCTGAATGACTTGTTGGCAGAAGTCTCTCATTGGTGGTTGACTCCCGCCCAAGTTGCACAGGCGATCCTTGCTTTGCAAACTCAGGGCTAGAAGTCCTTGGAGGAAGCCTGGAGGCTGGGACACAATCCTGGCTGTGGCAGGCAGGATTGGACTGAGATAGTTCATTCATAGACACATTCATTGAAAAATCTGAAAATCAGGGGCTTTGCCTCTGAAGAATTAAAGTTAGTTTTCTTAAGCCTGCTTTTCTCTGGACTTTTGCCCATCTGGTGTAACATGGGCATGCTGTGTACTTACTTAAACAAGGATATCTAGGAGGAGAGGAAAAAGGATGAACAGATCCTTGAGTAATGTTGGATGGTAAAGAACACCAGCTGTCAATTTTTTCAGTAATTGGTTTTTAGTGCTTTTTTTCAATCTGGTGAGAAGGTGATGCAGTCAAAAAGAAGTATCCTTTGCCTTTGAGAACTGCTGGAAAATTTGCTCAAGTTATTACATCACAGTCCATTATAATGCAGATGATAGTACTAAAAGAGAGGAAAAAGGATAGACATTAGTTTTTATTAAAAGAATAATGTTAATGTACAATTCAAAAAGGAACATGTATTTTTATAGGAAAGATTCCAAAATATATCATTCAATAATATTTATTTTTTCAAAGAAATGCCCAAAAGTCCTTATTCACATTAAGTAAAAGGTAAGTTTCATTTTGAAGGAGACTGTTTTGGGGAAGCCTAGTCCCAACTTACATCCCAAATGGCCAAACAAGGCAAACAAATGACAAATCTGGGTCACTTGTCACCCTCTACTTGTTTAGATATTTGTGTTCTCCCCCTGCAATTGACAAGGCTGTAAGTTCCTTATGCATCTTGAGACCCTTAGCACTAGGACCAGTGGCTGACACATCAAAGGTATTCAATATATGTCTGTTGAATTGATATATGGATAATTTGTGCCCCAGTTACTAACAAAAATAATTTGAGCAAAATATATTTGAGGTTTTTGTTTACCACCACCATTTTTTTTCATTGAGATACAACTGACATATAACATTAGTTTCATGTGTACAACATAATGATTTGATATTTGTAAATATTATGAAATAATCACCACAATAAGTCTACTTGACATCCATTAACACACATGGTTACAAAATTTTTCTTGTGATGAGAACTTTTAAGATTCACTCTTTTAGCAACTTTCAAAGATACAATACAGTATTAACTATAGTCACCATGCTGTACATTACATCCCCATGACTTATTTTATAACTGGAAGTTTGTACCTTTTGACCCCCTTCACCCATTTCACGCACCCCACCACTCCCTGCCTCTGGTAACCACCTATCTGTTCTCTGTATGAGTTCCTTTTTTTTTTAGATTCCACATATAAGTGAGATCATATGGTATTTGTCTTTCTCTGTCTGACTTATTTCACTTAGCATAATGCCCTCAGGGTCCATCCATGTTGTTGCAAATGGCAAGATTTCCTTCTTTTTATGGCTAAGTAATATTCCATATATACACACACACACACACACACACACCCCACATTTTATCCATTCATCCATCAGTGGACACTTAGGTTGCTTCCATGTCTTACCATTGTAAATAATGCTGCAATGAACATGGGGGTGCATATATCTTTTCAAGTTAATGTTTTTGTTTTCTTCAGATAAATACCCAGAAGTGGATTTGCTGGATCATATGGTAGTTCTATTTTTAATTTCTTGAGGAACTTCCATACTGTTTTCCATAGTGGCTGCAACAATTTACATTCCCCCTAACAGTGCACAAGGGTTCCTTTTTCTCCACATCCTCTCCAACACTTGTTATTTCTTGTCTTTTTTATAATGACCATTCTAACAGGTGTGAGGTGATCTCCTGCTATCGTTTTGATTTGCAGTTCCTTGATGATTAGTGATGTTGACCATCTTTTCATGTACCTGTTGGCTATCTGTATGTCTTCTTTGGAAAAGTGGCTATTCAGATCCTCTTCCCATTTTTAAATCAGATTTTTTTTATTTTTTGGCCTTTGACTTGTATGAGTTCTTTATATATTTTGGATGTTAACCCCTTATCAGATATATAACTTACAAATATTTTCTCCCATTCAGTAGGTTGCCTTTTCATTTTGTTGATGGTTTTCTTTGCTGTGCAGAAGCTTTTTAGTTTGATCTAGTCCCATTTGTTTATTTTTGCTTTTGTTGCCTTTGCTTTTGGTGTCAAATGCAAAAAAATCATCGCTAAGACCAATGTCAAGAAGCTTACTGCCTATGTTTTCTTCCAGGAGTTTTATGGTTTCAATTCTTAAATTCAAGTCTTTAATCCATTTTGAGTTAATTTTTGTGTATGGTGTAAGATAGTGGCCCAGTTTCAGTCTTTTACCTGTGGCTGTCTAGTTTTCCCAACACCATTTATTGAAAAGACTGTCCTTTCTCCATTGTATATTCTGGCTCCTTTGTCATAGATGAATTGACCATATATGCATGGTTTATTTCTGGGCTCTCTATTCTGTTCCACTGATCTATATGTCTGTTTTTATGCCAATATCACACTGTTTTAATTACTATAGCTTTGTAATATAGTTTGAAATCAAGGAATGTGATACCTCCAGCTTTGTTCTTCTTTTTCAAGATTGCTTCAGCTATTCAGTATCTTTTGTGGTTCCATACAAATTTAAAATGGTTTGTTCTAGTTCTGTGAAAAATGCCATGGGTATTTTCATGGGGATTGCATTGAATCTGTAGATTGCTTTAACTAGTATAGACATTTTAACAATATTAATTCTTCCAATCCATGAGCATGGTATATCTTTTCATGTATTTGTGTCACCTTCAATTTCTTTCATCAGTGTCTTATAGTTTTCAGAGTATAGGTATTTCACTTCCTTGGTTAAATTTATTCCTAGGTATTTTATTCTTTTTGATACAATTGTAAGTGGGATTGTGCTCTTAATTTCTCTGGTAGCTTATTATTAGTGTTTAGATATGCAACAGATTTCTGTATGTTATTTTTGTGTTGCAACTTTACTGAATTCATTTATTAGTTCTAATAGTTTTTTGTTGGAGTTTTTAGGGTTTTCTATGTATGGTATCATGCCATCTGCAAACAGTGACAGTTTTACTTCTTCCTTTCCAATTTGGATGCCTTTTTATTTCTTTTTCTTGCCTAACTGCTGTGGCTAGGACTTCCAATACTATGTTGAAGGAAAGCCGTGAGAGTGGGCATCCTTGTTTTGTTCCTGATCTTAGAGGAATAGCTTTCAGCTTTTCACCATTCAATATGATGTTAGCTGTGGGTTTGTCATATATGGCTTTTATTATGTTGAGGTACGTGCCTTCTATACCCACTTTGTTGAGAGTTTTTATCATAAATTGATGTTGAATTTTGTCAAATTCTTTTTCTGCATCTATTGAGATGATCATATGACTTCTATCCTTTTTTTTTGTTAATGTGGTGTAACATATTGATTGATTTGCAGATGTTGAACCACCCTTGCATCCCTGGGATAAATCCCACGTGACCCTGGTATATGATCCTTTTAAAGTATTGTTGAATTTGGTTTGCTAATATTTTGCTGGGGATTTCTGCATCCATATTCATCAGGGATATTGCCTATAATTTTCTTTTTTGATGGTATCTTTGTCTGGTTTTGGTATCAGGGTAATGCTAGACTTGTAAAATTAGTTTGGAAGGCTTCCTTCCTCTTCAATTTTTTGTAATAAATTGAGAAGGATAGGTATTAACTCTTCTTTAAATGTTTGGTAGAATTCACCTGTGAAGCTGTCTGGTCTTGGACTTTTGCTTTTTGGGAGTTTTTAAATTACTGATTTAATTTCATTATTTGTAATTAGTCTATTCAGATTTGCTATTTCTTCATGATTCAGTCTTGGAAGGTTGTGTCTGTCTAGGAATTTATGCATTTCTTCTAAGTTTTCCAAATTGTTGCTCTATATTGGTTCATAACAGTCTCTTATGATCCTTTGAATTTTGTCTGATATGAGTATTGCTACCCCAGCTTTCTCTTCCTTTCCCTTTGTGTGAAATATCTTTTTCCATCCCTTCACTTTCAGTCTGTCTATGTCTTTAGATCTGAATTGAGTCTCTTGTAGGCAGGATATAGATAGGTCTTGTCTTTTTCTCCATTCAGCCACCTTATGTCTTTTGATTGTAGAATTTAGTCCATTTACATTTAAAGGAATTATTAATAGGTATATACTTATTGCCATTTGGTTAATCGTGTTCTGGTTGTTTTTGTAGTTCTTCTCTGTTCCTTTCTTATTCTCTTGGTCTCTTCCCTTGTGGTTTGATGGTTTCCAGTAGTGTTATGTTTGTATTTTTTTCTCTTTATTTTTTGTGTATCTGTTGTAGGTTTTTGGTTTGTGGTTACCATGAGGTTCATGTATAACAACCTATATATATATAGCAGTCTATTAAAGTGATAGTTACTTAAGTTCAAAAACATTCTAAAAGCACTACATTTTTACTCCCCTGACCCCATATTTTAAGTTTTTGATATCATATTTTACGTCTTTTTATTTTGTGTATCCCTTAACTACTTATTGTAGTTATAGTTGACCTGACCATTTTTGTCTTTTAATCTTCATACTAGCTTTTTAAGTGGCTGATCCATTGCCTTGACTAAATATTTGCCTTTACCAGTGAGATTTTTTTTTTCATGTATTTTCTTATTTCTAGTTATGGCCTTTTCTTTTCTGCTTAAAGAAGACTCTTTAACGTTTCTTGTAAGGCCAGTTTAGTGGTGATGCACTCCTTTAGTTTTTGCTTGTCTGGGAAACTCTTTATCTCTCCTTCAATTCTGAAATGATAACCTTGTTGTGTAGAGTACTCTTGGTTGTACGTTTTCTCCTTTCAGCACTTCAAATATATCATGCCACTCCCTTCTTGCCTGCAAAGTTTGTGCTGAAAAATCAGCTTATAGTCTTAGGAGGGTTCCTTTGTATATGACTTGTTTTTCGCTTACTGCCTTTGAGATTCTCTATTTATCTTTAATTTTTAATTATAATATATCTTAGTGTGGGTCTCTATGGGTTTATCTTGTTTGGAACTCTCTATGCTTCCTGGATCTGTATGTCTGTTTCCTTCCCAGGTTAGGGAAGTTTTTAGCTATTACTTCTCCAAATAAATTTTCTGCCCCTCTCTTCTCCTTCTGGGACAGTAATAATGAGAATGTTATGCTTGATGTTGTCCCAGAGATCCCTTAAAGTAGCCTCATTTTTTAAAATTCTTTTTTCTTTTTGCTGTTCTGATTGGTGATTTCCACTATTTTGTCTTCCAGACTGCTGATTCATTTTTTATCATCTAATCTGCTGTTGATTTCCTCTAGTGTATTTTTCATTTCATTTATTGTTTAGCTCTGATTGTTTTTTTCTTATATTTTCTCTTTGTTGAAGTTCTCACTGTGTTTCTCAATTCTTTGCCCGAGTTTGGTGAGCATCTTTATGACCTTTACTTTGAACTCTATCAGGTAAATTACTTATCTCCTTTTCATTAGAGTTTTTTCCCAAGGTTTGATTTTGTCCTTTTGTTTGGAACATATTCCTCTGTTTCCTCACCTTGTTTGACTTTCTGTATTTATCTCTACGAATTAGATGAAACAGGCACATCTTCCAGTGTTGAAGAAGTGGCCTGTGTAGGAGCATCCTCTGTGTAGACTGTTTAGTGATGTGTGCTGAGTGGCTTTGGCAGGCTAGCTGGAGTGGGCGCAGGCTGGAGGAGTCCTAGGGCTTGCTGCATCTGAGCCACCTTGACTAGATGGCTGGAGCTGGAGCAGACATGGGTGGGGGTGGTTACTGGGGCATGCCACGCCGGGGCTGCTTTGGTGGCACAACTGGAGCTGTGGTGGGTGTGGGCAGGAGGGCCTGGGTCATGCCATGTGGGGCTGCCTTGGAGGGACAGCTGGAGCTGGGGTATGCTGGGGCAGCCTTAGCAAGCTGGCTAGAGTGTCTGGACCATGCTCCTGCTCTTGCTATCAAAGTGAAGGCAGAACATGCAATATGGCACTTGCCAGCATCCAACCCCGGAGAGAGTTCCAGCAGTTCCCTGCCCATTTGGCAGATGCTCTAGGGTTAGTAAATAGATTTTCTTCCTGTATAGTCTAGGTGCTCTTTAAACTGCTGTTTTTTCACTGTGTCTCAGGGTGGGCAAGCCTGTGCACAGGCCTCTCAGTGATATCCCTCCCTGCTGCAGGTCACCACATCAGGGGTGTTGATACTGTGTCTTTGTCTCTCCTACCCATATCTATGAGGTCCCTCTATCATTTGTTGTGCAAAAGCTGTCCAGGTCTTCTTCAGAGGGAATTGCTCAATATGTAGATGTAGATTCAGTGTGTCCTTGGGAGGAGCTGAGTTCAGAGTCTTCCTATGCCACCATCTTGGACCCTCCCTGTCTCAAGTTATTTTTTTGATTTCTCTTCTGATTTCATCTTTGACCCATTGGTTATTCAGTAGCATGCTGTTTAATCTCCACATATTTGTGAATTTTTTAGTTTTATTCCTGTAATTGCTTTCTAGTTTCATACTGTTGTAATTGAAAAAGGTGGTTGAAGTGATTTCGGTCTTCTTAAATTTAAGACTTGTTTTGTGGCCTAACATGACATAACCTGGAGAATGTCCCATGTGCACTTGAGAAGAATGTATTCTGTTGCTTTTGGATGGAATGTTCTGTATATATCTATTAAGTTCATCTGGTGTAATGTGTCATTTAGGGCCAATGTTTCCTTATTGATTTCCCATCTGAAGAATCTATCCATTGATGAAAATGGGGTACTATTAGTCCCCCTCTTATTGTATTGTTGTCTATTTCTCCCTTTATGTCTGTTAATATTTGCTTTATATATTTAGGTGCTCCTATGTTGGGTGTATAAATATTTACAAATGTTATATCCTCTTGTTGGATTGACTCCTTTATCATTATGTAATGACCTTCTTTGTCTCTTATTACAGTCTTTCTTTTAAAGTCTATTCTGTCTGACATAAATATAGCTATCCCAGCTTTCTTTTTGTTCCCATTTGCATGAAATATCTTTTTCCATCCCTTCTCTTTTAGTCTGTATTTGTCCTTCATCTGAAGTGAGTGTCTCTCTTGTAGGCAGCATATAGATGGGTCTTATATTTTTATCCTTTCAGCCAGTCTGTGTCTTTTGATTGTGGAATTTAGTCCATTTACATTTAAAGTAATTATTGATAGGTATGTATTTATTGCCATTTTGTTAATTGTTTTCTGGCTGTTTTGTAGATTCTCTGTTTCTTTCTTCTTCTCTTGCTCTCTTCCTTTGTGATTTGATGATTTTCTATAGTGGGTATGCTTAGATTCCTTTCTCTTTATCTTTTGTATATCTATTATAGATTTTTGTTTTGTGGTTATGAAGCTTATATATAACAACTTATATTTATAACAGTCTATTTTACGTTGATAACAGCTTAAGTTCAAACACATTATAAAGCTCTATTTACTCCTTACCACCAAGTATTGTTTCTTTTTTTTTCTTTTTATTGCAGTAACATTGGTTTATAACATTGTATAAATTTCAGGTGTACATCATTATACTTCTATTTCTGCATAGATTACATCATGTTCTCATGTTCACCACCCAAATACTAATTACACTCCATCACCACACACATGTGCTGAATTATCCCTTCTGCCCTCCTCCCTCCCCCCTTCCCCTCTGGTAACCACCAATCCAATCTCTGGCTCCATGTGTTTGTTTGTTGTTGTTATTATCTACTACTTAATGAGTGAGAATATATGGTATTTGACCTTCTCCCTCTGACTTATTTCACTTTGCACAATACCCTCAATGTCCATCCATGTTGTCACAAATGGCTGGATTTCATCATTTCTAATGGCTGAGTAGTATTCCATTGTGTATATATACCACATTGTCTTTATCCATTCGTCCCTTGATGGGCACTTAGGTTGCTTCCAAGTCTTGGCTATTGTGAATAATGCTGCAGTGAACACAGGGGTGCATGTATCTTTACGCATTGGTGTTTTCAAGTTCTTTGGATAAATACCCAGCAGTGGAATAGCTGGATCGTATGGTAGTTCTATCCTTAATTTTTTGAGGAATCTCCATACTCTTTTCCATAGTGGCTCCACCAGTTTGCACTCCCATCAGCAGTGTATGAGAGTTCCCTTCTCTCCACATCCTCTCCAACACTTTTTGTTTCCTGTCTTGTTAATTATAGCCATTCTGATGGGTGTGAGGTGATATCTCGTAGTTTTGATTTGCGTTTCCCTGATAGTTAATGATGTTGAACATCTTTTCATGTGCCTGTTGGCCATCTGTATATGTTCTCTGGAGAAATATCTGTTCAGGTCTTTTGCCCATTTTTTAATTGGATTGTTAAATTTTGTTGTTGAGATGCATGAGTTCTTTATATATTTTGGAGATTAACCCCTTATCAGATGTATGGTTTGCAAATGTCTTCTCTCAATTGTTAGGTTGTCTTTTCATTTTGTTGATGGTTTCCTTTGCTGTGCAGAAGCTTTTTAGTTTGATGTAGTCCCATTTGTTTATTTTTTCTATTGTTTCTCTTGCCTGGTCAGAGATGGCGCTTGAAAATATGTTGCTAAGACCGATGTCAAAGAGCGTACTGTCTATCTTTTCTTCTAGAAGTTTCATGGTTTCAGGTCTTACATTCAAGTATTTAATCCATTTTGAGTTAATTTCTGTGTATGGTGTAAGATAATGGTCTACTTTCATTTTTTTGCACGTGGCTGTCCAGTTTTCCCAACACCATTTGTTGAAGAGACTTTCCTTTCTCCATTGTATGTTCTTGACTCCTTTGTCGAAAATTAACTGTCCACAGATGTGCCAAGTTGCTTCTGATGTGACAATTTACAGCTTTTTATCTTTGTATCCCTTAACAATTATTGTAGTTATAGTTATTTTTACTACTTTTGTCTTTTAACCTTCATACTAGCTTTGTAAGTGATTTAATCCACCACCTTTACAACATTATTCTGAATTTTACTATATATTTACCTTTATCAGTAAGATTTATACTTTCAAATGTTTTCCTGCTGCTAATTAGTACCCTCCTTTTCAGCTTAATGAAGTCTCTTAACATATCTTGTAAGGCTGGTCTCAGGGTGATGAACCCTTTTAACTTTTGCTGGTCTGGAAAACTCTTTCTCTCTCCTTCAATTCTGAAGGACAACTTTTCTGGGTAGAGTGTTCTTGGTTGTAAGTTTTTTTTCTTTCAGCACTTTGAATATATTGTGCCACTGCCTTCTGGCTTGCCAAGTTTCTGCTGAAAAATATGCTGATAATCTTATGGAGATTTCCTTGTATGTAGCAAGTTGTTTTTCTCTTGCTGCTTTTAAGATTCTCTCATTGTCTTTAACTTTTGACATTTTAATTATGTTTCTTAGTGTGGGTCTCTTTGGGTTTTCTGGATTTCGTTGTCTATTTCCTCCCCCAAGTTAGGGAATTTTTCAGCCATGACTTCTTCAAATAAGTTTCTGCCCCTTTCTCTCTCTCTTCTCCTACTGGGACTCCTATAATGTCACTGTTGGTCCACTTGCTGTCTCTTAAGTCTCTTAAGCTGTCTTCACTTTTTTTCATTCTTTTTTCTTTTTCCTGCTGAATTGGGTGAGTTCCACTGCCCTGTCTTTGAGTTCACTGATCCTTTCTTCTGCTTCATCTAATCTACTGTTGAACCCCACTAGTATATTTTTCAGTTCAGTTATTGTATTCTTCAGCTCTGTGACTTCTCTGTGGTACTTTCATATATTTTCTATTACTTTGTTGAAATTCTCACTGTGTTCATCCTTTCTCCTCCCAAGTTCAGTGAGCATCTTTATGACCATTATTTTGAAATCTTTATCTGGTAAATCACTTATCTCTATTTCATAAAGGACTTTTTCTGTGGTTTTATCTTGTTCTTTAATTTGGAACATATTTCTCTTTCTTCATTTTCCTTGATTCTCTGTGTTAGTTTCTATGCATTAGATAGAACACCACCTCTCCCAGTCTTGAGGGAGTGGCCCTGTGTAGGAATGAACCTTATCATTCAACCTATCCTAGCTCTTGGTTGTCTCTCAAACCTTTGTGATTATCCAAGCATCCTGTTTTATTTTTAGTGGCTCCCAGTAGATGAGGGTGTGCCAAGACCCAAAAAGCAGGATCTCAGTCAGCACCTAGATTCAGGCTGATAGGAAGCCAGACCCTCAGGCAGCACCTTTTAAAGTATGCAAATATATACAGTCCTATGGGACTGCAAGCATATGTCCCACTGGCCACCAGAGCCGGGTGACCTAGAAGTGTCTCCTGCACAGTTGTTGCAAAAATTGGGGCACCAGATTAGTGTACAAGCTCCTTTCCAGAAGATACCGGTGACTTGGAGTGAGGCAGAGGGAGAGCACAAAGATGGTGTCCACCAGCCTCTGTCCCTGGAGAACACCTTAGTAGGCCCCTAGATGTGTGCCAAACCAGAAGCCTGCCCCTCTTGCCAAAGCTCCAGGACAAGCAAATAGGCCTCTTTCACAGAAAGACTGGGGGAGTGTTTCAGTCTGCTGCCTGCGCTGTGCCCTAGTGGTGGCAGCCGGCTGAGAACTGTCTCTCCATTTGTTTCAGTCCCATGGGACTTTGGAACGCAAGCCCTGCTGGCCACTAGAGCTAGGTGTTCAAGGGGTGTCCCCTGGGCAGCAGTTGCAAAAAACTGGGGCACCCGATGATGTAAAAGCTCCTCTCCGGGAGATACTGGCACTCTGGAGCATAGCAGAGGGAGAGCGTGAAGATAGCACTCGCCCTTCAAGGTCTCCCACCAACTTCTTTTAAGAGTCTTTATGAGATATAATTCATGTATCATATAATTAACCCATTTAAAGTATACAATTCAGTGGTTTTTATAATATTCACAAAGTTATACAATTTAAAACTATCTAATCATATTTTAGAACATTTTCATCACCCCCAAAAGAAACCCCATACCTGTTAGCACTCACTCCCCATTTCCTCCTTCCCCAACCACAAACTTTTAAATCTAGTTCTGATGAAAAAAAATAAGATGCCACATTCCAAAGAGGGTCATGTTTAAATGAAGCTTTACATAAGTATCTTTTGAAATGAAAACACTCTCCAAAAGCCTCTTTGGTTTATGAGCTTAGAAGGGGCACCAACTATATCCCTCCATTATCCAGCACAGCATCTGGCTCATGGTAAATGCTCAATACATGTGGAATTGAATGCCTGGCCACCTGGACTGTCTGTGTATGGAACTCCCTGAAAAAGACATAATATCCGTGCCATATATTAAAGAACAATTGACTGACAATATTATAAGGTAATGACCTAGGCCAGTTAGTCGAACATTTATTGAGTACTTCCTATACATTAGGCACATTTATTAACTTATTTAAGTCCCTCGCAACACCACCATTAAGAAGTTATGATTATTATTCCCCTGAGGTTAATATGCCGCCCAGCCAGTAAGGGCACAACCAGGACTGGAACCCAATTGCAGAGCCTGCACTCAGAGCCCTTTTACTCTTACCTCTCACCCTTTAATAGGATGTAAGCTCTGCAGCTCCCTCTTAAAGCCCCTCTACTACTCACCTGTATCCCTGTCTTTTTCACAAATGAAGTTATTGATGTCTTCACACTGGAAATCGTTCCACTGCCCAGCATAAATCAGCCCAGCGCAGTCTTCTCCTGGCCCGTGGCCATGGCCCCAGTTATCTGGCTGTCCGGCTTTCCAATTTCTTTTAACGAAACAGAAATTGAGTGTTATTTGTGCAGTCACACAGAAGTTGTCTTTACCCAAGAGCAGCAGAGAAATGTAAAAAACAAAACTGAAGCATGTCATTTGTCCTGGAATGAAAATGCACTGTTTAGAAAGCCACGCATGCTCATACTCAGAATAAGCAGCAGCTGTTTTGCAGAGTAGCGTGTCACGCAGCATCTCCCTGCAGGCTTTGCCACAGCGAAATGAACTCATTGAGCTGCTCATCACAACACTGAGGGAGTAAATCCTTCTTCAACACAGTTAGATGAATAAGTTCCTAATGTGTACTGGAATGCTGACTTCTGGGCATGTGTGTATATATTTGTGTGTGAACATACATGCACTCTGAGGACAGGATGCACACAATTGTGAGAACCCAGAGGGATCCTTGTACATTTCAATACCTTCCCTCTAAGAAATCAAAGCATCAGACAGAGAAAGTGAGGGACCTTTGATATACATTTGCCAGAACCTACAATTACAAACACTTGGTTATGGTTGTCTGGCTAAGTTGTAGATGGTTGATTGCTTTAGAAAGAAATAGTAATTTATTCTTACTGAAAATGACATGTATTTCACTGCCTTTTTTGGGAGAGAGAGTCTTAAAAATAAGTTTTCTTTAGGATGAGTTCACTTGGGGTTTGTTAACTTTGATGCCGCTGCTCAAAACACCACTCTGCCAGGGTTTGCTGTTCTTGATTCTGTTTCCATGCAATAAATTAGATGTGCTTCCAAGACTCAAAACTTGAAAGCTGAATTTTCTCAAAGAAGCAGGTTCTTGCACAGAAGCTTGTTGTTACTACCTGAGAGGACAAGCTTGCCTCACGTGGAGGGTCTGAAAAAACATCTGCGGCAGGAGGCGCTTCCCATAAACAATGACTCCTTACCCCATCAGCCACAAGGTGTCCCAGGGTCACCCGAGGATAGAGCCCTTATTGCCCGACATCTTTGGACCATAAGACCAGTAAAACCACAGGGCAGTGGGAAAGGACAGTTGAAACTGACAGTTAAAGGGTAGGGAAACCAGGTAGAATTGACTCCCCCATACCAATATTCCCCCATGAATATTTTGTTTTTTTTTTTTAAATAAAAAGTGACCTCACTTAAATAAATCTAGTGATGGAAAGATAATTTAGATGAAACTATCAACTGATGAGAATACAAATGGGACGATACTTAGGACGGAGAGTGAGAAATAGTCATTCATTCAGCAGATATCCACAGAGCACCTACTATGTGCCAGGGATAATGCTAGGTGATGACAGCACAGCTGTGTGGAGAACAGAGTCCCAGCCCTCACAGAACCTACATAACAGGCAAGTAACAAATGAAGTAAAAATCCCAGACTGCCACAGTGATGCCAGAGTTGGAAGGAAAACTAGTTTACTTTCATGTATGCTTTTTTGTGTATTTCTGTGCACCTTGCAGGACCCCTCCAGAAATATCAACAATGCCTGAGCAGTTTGATCTTGTTCATGTACCATTTTGTTCATTTCTGCCAGCAATGTGAGGCGTTCGATTCCAATTTTGTTCACAGAATTTGAGATCTGTGATTTCTGAATGTATAATGATGGGACATTTGATATTCTTTATCTTTCAGTTCACTGGGAAATTCTACAACTATGACTTCTGATAGAAGACCTGCTTAATATCTTTCCTTCGCATTTTCTTATCATTTTAAGTTAAGTAGATAAAAGGGATTTACAGACTCAACAAAAAGATAACTGATTGATAAGAAAGGAGATAATTTTTATCACCATTCTCCATTTGTTTTTCTAGGTCACTGGAATTCTTCACATACAGTGCTCAAGGTTTTCCTTTGGGACTAAAAGTAGAATGCAGGTCTGTGGCTGTGAGTGCAGTGACGAGGTGGGAGAGCATGGATGGGTGGCAGAGGAGCCTGAAGCCAGGCTGCAGGGGTAATCTGTCTTATAGAATGAGTACCCAGAATCTCAGAGCATCTTTTTGGAAAATCTAAAATCACATGGAGCGATTTGTGGCAAACCCCTCCAGTCTGCATGCTTTTAATAAAAGAACAGAACAGATAAAGAAAATACATATTTTGGAGAAGAATTTCAGCTTAAATAGTGCCTTAACCTCATTTACAGGTAGATTCTAGAAAGAAGAATGGCTAAAGCCTGGGCCCAAAATCCCTGAACCCATATTGTAATACACACGTCACAGAAGTGGTTGGGTAGCAACATACATATATACTTGGACAGCAGACTCTAAGTACACCAGGGACCTTGGAAGCACTGGACTCACTGTTCCAGTGCACTGGAAACACACAAGCACATCAGCTAGTGGGTGTGAACCTCCCCCAGGATTCTGGGTTTATCCTAATGGAGGCAGAGCACAAACTCTCAATCTTGGGAACAGCCCCTTTCAACCTCACAACTTAGTACTTTCTCATTGACCACAAAATTGACTGAGACTTGATGGCCAAGAGACTTCCACTGGTAAGAGCCTGGCCTCAAAGCAGGACAATCTTAGTAGTGAGAAGCGTTTCTTTTTTGTAGAATTTTATCCCACTACAAGGGTCTGTATAGTGGAAGATTTCTCTCTAGTGGCCTAAGCCAGAGCCACTCTGATAGAAACATGAGGCATGGGTCACGGTGAGTTATTATTGAATTAGATGATGCTGAAGGTTCCCGTCTGATCCCCACCATTCTATGGCTCTATATTCTAAACATCACAGTATGTAATATTATATGGAGGAGTCTGCGTGCACAGAAGGGCAACCCAGGTTTTAGCTTCGCCTTGTAGACATGAAAGCTGTGACCCATAACTTAACAGCATACCCCAGCAAATCATGCCCTGTGCAGGGGACAAGAAGTGGACAAGAGGAGCAGAGGAGATTCAAGTGTCTTTCGGGAAACCCTCAGGAAGAATATCACATCTCTGGTGATCTAAGGTGGGCAAACGCAAGCAGGGCGGGCAGGAAAGGCCTTAAAAGGCTACCTTAAATGTCTGCTCTCAGCAAGTGGCCCAATTCCTGCATGCCTACCAGGCAGCCTCCATTAACAGTGACGACCTCTGCCAGATGACGGACTTGTATTTATTCCATCAAGAGTAGAAAGATCAGCTTTGACATGCTCCTGATCCTCTCTATGGCTTGTCTATTTTCTATTTCATTGCTTTCTGGTCACTATCATTTCCTTCCTTCTACTTACTTCAGTATTAATTTGCTCTTCTTTTTCTACCGTCATAAAGTAGAAGCATAGATCACTGATTTTCAACTTTAAAAAATTTTCTCAAATATAAGCATTTTAAAGCTGTAAATACCCCTCTAAACTCTGTGTTAGCTGCATCCCACAAATTTTGATATGTTGTGTTTTCATTTTCTTCGAAACATTTTCAGAATTCCTTCGTGATTTCTTCTTTGACTTATAGGTTATTTAGAAGTGTGACATTTAATTTCCAAATATTTGGTGATTTTGCAGATATCTTTCTGTTATTGGTTTCTAATTTAATTTTGTTTTGGTCAGAGACCATACTCTGTATAATTCAGTGCTTTTAAACTTAGTGAGACTTGATGGCCCAGAATATAGTTTATCTTGTGAACGTACTATATGCACTTGAAAAGAATGGGTATTTGTAGTTGTTGGGTGCAATGTTCCATAAATATCAATTAAGTCAAGTTAGTTGATAGTGTCTACTATATCCCTTTTGATTTTTTCTGCCTACTTGTTCTATTAGTTACTGAGAGGAGAATGTTGAAATCTCCTCTGAAGCCCTGCTCTTGGCTATATCCACAGTTAGGGTTGGTATGTCTGTCTTCTTGATTGGAAATCAGACATTTTTACATGAGTAGAAGAACAGCACCTCTCACTCATATTGCTGCCCTCACACTCTAGAGAAGATCCTCCAGGCCAGCACAGAGGCTGGTTCACAGTGGACGCTCCAGGATAATTCACTGAATGTTATCATAGGACTGTGGGCCAGTGGATCCCAATCTCCAGTCAGGGCTGGTGCCGGCCAGGTATGCAGTTTTCACAGGTCTGTGGTGAAATGAGAAAAATAAGGAGAGTGTGTGTGTGTGTGTGAATGTGAATGTATGACAGCCAGCTGTCTTTTCTTGGAAAAGATTGTGGATTTTGTTTTTTTGGTGAGGAAGATTGGCCCTGAGCTAACATCCACTGCCTATCTTTCTCTTTTTGCTTGAGAAAGATTGTCCCTGAGCTAACATTTGTGCCGATCTTCCTCTATTTTGTATGTGGAATGCCACCACAGCATGGCTTGATGAGCAGTGTGCATGTCTGCGCTCAGGATCCGAACCCGTGAACCCCTGGGCCGCTGAAGTAGAGTGTGCAAACTTAACCACTATGCCACCTGGCTGGCCCCATTTTTGTTTTTTAATGCTGAGATTTGTTGATAGGTGATTTTTAAAAACTATGTCCTTTTTGGCAAATAAAATCTTGGCAATGTATTTCATTCCCCAGTTTTTCTTTTGAAATTGTATTGGTGTGTGGAACCAAAAGTATTTGGAAATCTGTCCTGGGCACCATCCTGAACTATCACAGATTGCTTCTCATCCGTCCCTTTCCCCGATTGTTCCTGCCTTGCTTCAGGGCAGAAAGAGCTGTAGATTCAGTCAGGTCTTATGTTTCCTTGGAAATAAACCTTAGTTCAGGTCTGCATGTGCCCTAATCCTTTGGCATCCAGTCCATATCACCAGTACTTGCTGTCTGTTTATTCCAGCACTGCCTTTCTCAACCATAAAAATGGAGTTGGGGCCAGAGGCAGAGGAGAGAGCCTTTTACACCTTGTCTATTTCTCTTTTATGGTAACCACAAAAGTCTGAAACAACATCAAAAGAGCCGTGATTGTGTGTGCGCGTACGTGTGTGCACGCGCACGCATATGCTGGAGATAACGGATGAGAGGAAAGCTGAAAGCCTTGGTTCTCCTGTGGCCTGGGCAGGGCACGGGGCGGGGGGCAAGGTCCAGACACCATTGCTGGAGCAGGGAAGGGAAGCAGATGGGCCACAGAAGCAAAGAGGGGGAGGGTAAAGGTGAGTCTGAATAGACGGAGAAGTATTTGGGGAGACTTATCCTGGTGGGGGACCCCTGAGAGCCTGACCCCCAGTCCCCATCCCAGGCTGTGGGAGAGAATGTTCTTCTTGTTTTCTTTACAAACCTGTGTGAGATCTGAGTGAGGTACTGTGTGTGGCATCTCAATTGGGACACTATAAAATACACAAAT
The DNA here is from genome assembly GCF_057802395.1 of Ceratotherium simum simum. Taxonomy (NCBI): domain Eukaryota; kingdom Metazoa; phylum Chordata; class Mammalia; order Perissodactyla; family Rhinocerotidae; genus Ceratotherium; species Ceratotherium simum. The sequence continues at coordinate 10,693,115 of NC_141913.1, forward strand.
GCTAGGTAGTAGTATTCTGCAATTACTGACTAGCATGAAAATGATGATTATGACAATAATAGTAACAATGCCAATACCAGCAGATGACATTTCTTGAGCACTTTCCAGGGGCCAACGCTTTATATATATGATCTCATTTAATGTTCACAATGCCGACGTAGGTCCTTCTGTAATACTCATTCCTTGATAAGAACACGGGAATTCACATGGCTGAGTAAGTCCCACGAGGTCATGCAGCTGTCGAGTGCTGGGTCAAGGCCTGGAACCCCGACCTCATTGACTCCAGGGCATGTGCTCTCTCCCCTTGCGGCACTGGCTCTCTTTCTAGTTTGTGCAATGTTTATTATTATATGTCAAATTAAATTAGCTTTCTGTACTAAGGCCTCATATATGTCTGCCTAATTTATTCTTGCTTTTAAAATTTGATCCTGGGGATTTTGACATGTGTATGTATTTCTTTGAGTGGAAAATGAGAAGCACAGTCTGTGCTGTGGTTGGGGTGCAGAAGCCAAAGCTCTCAGGAGGCCCCAGGGTGGCTGTGGCTGGGGACTGAGTTCCAGGAAGGTGTCTGGTGATGTAATCCTTCTCAGATCCCGGGTACCAATGCTGGTGCTCTCCTCCCAGATCACATAATTCTCACTGGAACCTGGGGAAGAGGAGAAAAGTTCCACCTTGGGAGAGCTGGTGTAGACAGTGATGTTCCAGCTCTATCCATTCCATATGGACCAATCCAGCTTTTTCTTGGAGGAAGGCTTAAGATTTAATTTCTTAGTGAGTCTAACCCAGACCTTTTTTGCACTTATGGCTGTGAGAAAAGTGAAGGAGACTAACATTTTTTTTTTTTTTAGCTCCCCTCCAACTCCCTTAAAAAAAATGATCCTGGCACTTTTGACTGTCAAAGTCACAGATTTATCTTTTCCTTTAATAATCTCTGCCTCCCATCCCTGCACAGCCCTGATTTTAGATGACAACTCTGACAACGGTTTGGAGTCTTCTGAGTGCATCTCTCCTGTGCTGGGTGCTCTCCTTGGCCGTCAGCCAAATTCCCCAGTGCTGGGATGTGACGTAGCTTCTTCTCCCCGAGGACAGGTGCAGAGGGAGCAGACAGGAGATCTGTCAGGCCAGCAGGCAGAGAGCCGTTTGCCCCAGGGCATCTGAGGCTCACCTTCAGAGCAGACCTAAAATCTTCAAATGTTCCACTTTGCCGTTTCTTCCCTCTTTTTTAAAGCAATGGCCTTATTCTGGTTTCCACCTGTATCTTTTAATCATGCTCTTCACATGGAGGATTTAAAAGTACAAAGCCGCTTGTTTGTCCACCCATGTGCACAGTCATGTGCACAGAAACAGTTTTAAAACTCCATCTGGCCCCTCCACCACCTCTGGCCCCTGCTCCCCGCTCCTTGACTGCTACAGGTCCAGCCTCAATACCCAAGACACGACTCAGACCTGAAACACCTCGCTTTCTCCTCTCCTGGTGCCGTGGATGCTGTGTCTCCTCCATGCTCGGGACATGCTCCTGAAGCCGAGATGCCCTCCTGCCTGCTTGAGCCTCTGCAGGCCTGACTTCTCCGCTTCAGCAAAGGAAACTTATTCAGAGGTGGGTTTTTATAGATTCTGCTCCAATTGGTACAGTTTGTTGCATATTTTCACATCCATTAGAGGCAGAGCAGGAGTAGGAAGTAGACTAATTAGGACAATTTAGTCATCTTCAGACCCTTGGTTAGGAGTAGGGACGGGGGACACCTGGGGTGGGATGAGGCTCATGGAGACTTCTGTGTCCCTAGGAGCCCCGAGAAGGTAAAGTGCTTCCATTCTTTATTGTTGCCTTTCAAGAACTCAAGCCACATCAGACTTACAGGGAGTCCTCAGATATTTGGGGGATGGTCATCCCGCATACGCCTTTGTTCACGGTGCAGCTGAACTTCCCACGTGTAGGAGAGTCAAGAACTTGCAGTTCATAATCACACTCTGGCCAGAATCCCAACCAGGTCAGGGGCACCGACGGTGACCCCTCATCCTGAAGGGAGCTCCCGCCCCTTGCCAGAATCACGTGAGCTCTGAACGTGCCTGAGGCAGCCTGGCTTCCTGATCCTTCATGGCAGCATTTAAAGAGAATGCCTTGGCCGCAAGTACCGTACTATGTGGTTTTATGAGTCTCTGATAGTTTGTTTCGTAGAAATGAAAAAATTCATTCCATGAAAAGAAAAAAGAAAAAACTCTACTTTACATATAGATTCTCAACCACAATTTCCTTACATAGACATATGCAACTGGTACAAGGAGCCTCAATTTGAGGAACGTCTAGGACGTAAGGTCACTAAGGAAGAAACGGGAGGGAGTCAGGCAAGAGGTGAAAAATACAGAACAGGAGAGTCTGCCCACCAATCTGGAAGTTTCTGAGCACTCACTTATACTCTGGAGATGTCCCATCCAGCCACTTCCACTCGTTTTCCTGCTCCGAGTCCGTGAGACCGATCCAGTGGCTCTCTCTCCCTACCATCTGCTTTTTTATCCATTGCTGAAAATAAATTAGTGTCAGTGTGTTACTATTTCTTGGAACAGATGTCTGGGGGACTTTTCCCCCCAAAATTTAGGAAAAAAGGACATTTTAAAAGAGGATGTTTGTCAGAACATGTACACTGCTTTTGTTGTCCTCTTTTTTAGTGCATTTGTCTTGTTTTGCACGGTTTTGGGGGCTTTGACATTTTTTCCCTTTATAAGTGATATTTAAGTGATGTTCTTCCTCCTCTAAATCACCCAAACCACTCAATGCATTCCACAAGGCTCCACCCCCTTCCACCACCTGTTCTTCCCATGTTCTAATAATAGTAACAGCCATGGCATCATTGAACTCTTCCTCTGAGCCAGGTCACATGTCCAGTGTGTTGCATGCGGCGTGTCTTGAAGCCTTTACAACAACCTACATAGTAAAGATAATAAGTGGCTGAGCTGGGACTGGGCCCAGATCTGTATATTCTAAAGCCAGGCCCTGGTTGTATGCTCATTCCCAGTCAGTTACCACTGGAAGCAGCTGTTTCAGGGTTGTGTCTGTGGGGATACTTAGGGAAAAGGAAGGCGGCCATTGGAACAGTATGGCGCTAAAGAAAGAGCATTGGTCTTGTTGCTAGATGAACTTCAGTTTCAGTCTCAGCTCTGCATTTACTTGTCACCCCATGAATAAATCATTCAGCCTTGCGGGGCCTCAGTTTTCTTATCTGTGAAATGGGGATAATAATACCCATGGGTTCTAGGGTTGTTGTGAGGTTTAAAGGAGAAAATGCCTTGTCCAGTGCCTGGCACACAGTAGGGGCCTAGTGTTAGTCACCATCGTTATCACATGTGGGCTCTGTCCCCATGGCTGCCTCTGCCCTTCCTGACCCTGCTGAGGCCATATGTCTGGTCCCTTGCACCCTACCAGACCCCTAACGGCGCTCATGCCTCTTTGCTTCTCTCTCTCCAAGTGCCTGGTGCCGACCCGCAGGCTTCTCTTCTGCATTATGGCTCTCTCAACAGCCACTGGGAGAAGCCACACATCTCGGGCCTGATAAAGCAGTATCTTCCAGGTGGGAGCAAGAGGACATAACTCCCATGCCATGAATGCTTTCTGTCACTGGATGAAGCCCACATCTCCATAATGCAGCCTTCTGTTTATGTGACTATGAATTCTTGATATCTTGGAATCCCCAGTAAGCACGCAATTTCCAGATGTAAACTATCCTTAAATTATAGTTTTCTCCAACTGTAAGTATGCTGCCAACATACCTGTTCCTCTCTAGTGTTTATGAAAACGAGATGTGAAGACTTGTCTTCACAGAAAAGTTTTGCATCCTCAAAAATTTCTTTCTCAACCGAAAAATAGTAGCATTTGTCTGTGAAGTTCTTCCAGTGAGGCGGACAGCCTAGGAATGCAAAGGTTTAAAACGCTGATTTAAGAAAAGACACAGAAAGCCCTATGCCTTTCTTCAGCTATGTTTAAGAGGCCACAGCTATGGCCCGGTTTCCCTCGCAGGCCAGGAGCAGCCCCAGCATACGTGTGCGGAGCCCGTGACTGATATCAGCTCACGGACATGCTGGGAGCAAAGACTAGTACAGGGAAGCAGACTGCAGAGCACACAGTAGTTAAAACTACATAATCTGGAAAATATTGATGCTGGGTCTTTGTTCCTCTGCATCTGGAGTAGTCCTTACAATGACAGAAATAACAGAAACAATGACAACAAGCAGTGCAGGCACAGGTGTTCAAGGTCAGCCTGGAATCATATGGAACCTATAAACAACTAGATGGGAGAACCCAGAACCAAATCCAGGCTACAGGACAACAAAGATGACCCAAGTCGTACTGAAGGAAATCAAATGGAATCCAGTGTGGGTCAAAGGAGAGAAAAATAGGCTTAGCTGCAAACCCAACATTTAGGTTTTACCAAAGGTTTAATTATCAAAGGACTAGAAGGCACCATAACACCTTCTCAAAAAGAAATGAAATCTGGGCTTCAGTAACAGAAAATTCCATCTGCTTGCTAACTGAGGGATGGTCTTTCCCCAGGGTGAAGGGCATAAAATGAAGACAGGACGGTCAGGGAGTGGCCAGCCTTGGACTTTTATGAAGGAAATGTTTGGGGACACATTTGTCCCTGAGGGCCCAACTCAGCTAAATAAACAAGTGCTAGAGAGTCTGGTCCTGTTTAGACAGAAACACGTGTGCCTGAGTGACGCCACCTGGTCTGGAGGCCTGTGAAAGCAGCAGGGCCCTCTGCCTGCCCCAGGTGATGCCTTCACTGCCAAATGAAATGGGATGTGGGGGGTGCATGGGGCCACATGTGGGGGCCAGCCCAGCCATGAGCGCACACCCTGCCCGTCCCCCCGTGGGAGGTGGGGCTCAGACTTACCATTGGCTTCGGGTGCTGCAGTTGGCTCGTTCTGCAGGGCCTGGGGCACCACTGCCCCTGATGGGCCTGGGGGGCCGGGGGGGCCCTTGGGGCCTGGCATGCCTGGCACCCCAGGCAAACCCGGCAGCCCCCGCGGTCCAGGTACCCCAGGCTCCCCCACAGTGCCCTGCAGTCCCTGGAAGCCGGGAGGGCCCTGGGGGCCCGGGAGTCCATCCTTGCCTGGTGGGCCGGGGGGACCTGGGTCCCCATTGGGGCCCTGAGGGCCGGGCTTCCCAGGGGACCCGCGGGAGCCTTTGGGGCCCTGCGAGCCTTTGGAGCCCTTGCCGCCACGCTCTCCAGGGGGCCCGACCGGCCCAATTGGGCCCCTCTCACCGGCGGGGCCAGGTGGACCAGGCTCCCCCTTCTCTCCTTTCTGCCCCTTGTTGCCAGTGGGACCAGGGGGTCCCTGCTGTCCTCTGTCACCTTTTGGACCCCTGGGGCCAGGAGGACCTAAAACATAAAAAAAATGTAAATGGCATAAACATGAAATCCACTGTGAGTGATTGGGAAGAATTTATCTTCCTATAAAATCTCCAATTTAAAAAAATCTAGACATACAAAATATACACAATAAGGAATGCTTATTATTTTACCATGCTATTGTTGACGGCATTTTTTTTTTTAGTAAAAAGTTTTCTTTACTAAGCTCACCCTTCCTGCTCCAAGAATTTAGAATATATCTTAACAGTGCACCACTTCTGAGTATCCATGGATGTTTTAGGGGAAGGGACGTCTTCCTGTCGACCCTGTAGCAGTGTGACTCACACCATTAACGTGGGCCCTCTTAGTCATCTGGACTGTCTGTCACCAGCAGAAAAGCTGTGCAGGTTGGGATCAGGATTCCCTCCTATTGATTTCCTCGTCTTTTCGTTAATTTGACAAATATTTATTAGCCACCTGTTACATGACAAGCACCGTGCAAGGTGTTTGGGATAAAGTGTAGAATTAGACACAGAAATGCCATCAAGTGTTGAGAGGCATGGTCCTATTCATTCCTGCACCACACCAAGCCCACCTGGCCCCCCTGTCCCCTCCACAGTGCTGAGGGGACACTGCTGTCCTTGGGGCTGAGCCTCACCCATCGTGGACCAGCTCAGAGGGACGGGAGGTTTCTGAGGAAAGCGCTCCCCGGGCCAGGGCTGAGGAGGGGCAGTTTCTGTTTCTCCAGTCTGTTTGTCTAATAATGCAAACAGGGAAGGGGAGCTAGAGAAGAACTTGGGGGATCATCTAACTGGCAGGGGAGAAAAAATGACACCCTTTTTCCACCAAAGGAAGAAAACGCAGTTCTCCCTAAAAAAACCAGGGAAGGAAGGAAGACAAATGCCTTCTCGTCCCACAAAGCAGCTCACTTAACACAGGACTGTCTTGTTTTCTTTGAGTTCTCAGGGGTAAGAGGCCACTTGACACAAATACACCACAACCAGGATTTGTAGGGTGAATGACTACACACTCGAAAGTTTGAGGTACTTTCACATGTCACCTGACCTTCGTCTATGACATGTTATTCCCACAGCACATTTGAGGACATGCAGGGCCAGAAACGCCAAGCTCTGTGTTCAAGGTTACTTAGCTACTCAGGACAGATACACCCGGGGAATAAGACGGACAGTCACAATCTAGTCATGGAGCTGGGATGGGAATCCAGGTCGTCTCCCGTTGACATGAATGTATCTCAGAGGACACTGTTCTCAAACATTCTACTCCCTGGAATCTCAGAGTTTCTGAGATCTCACAATTCTACATAAGTAAGTAAAAGAGACCCACGCCTGTTCTTTCTATAGAAGGAGAGAGACTTTCCAGCTGGAAGGGTGGAAGTGCTGGGGGGATGAAGGGTAGGTAGGGCTCCTACCCTGTTTTCTCTATCTCCTACACCACCACTACCCTCCAGCTGGTTAGGACAGAATGGGGAAGCAGCCTTCCCACCTCAATAGGGGGATCTCTCTGCCCCCTCCCCTCCTAGGCCCTGATGGACGTCACTGTACCCTCATACTATCCATGGCCCCAAGTCCAGCCCACCCATCTCTCCCTTAGCAAGAACCCAGGCCCTGGACTCAGCTTTCCTTATTTAAGGTTACCTGTGATGTCGCCCATGGATTTACCGGCAGGACCCTCTACTGAGCTATAAGCGAGTTTACACTAATGGCTAGGACTAGCTTCATTGCGTTCCTTCTAGGGTTGTCTGCTCCATAAGCATGAGACTTTAGGACAAAGCACCATCTCCCTGATCCCGACTCATTGACTTCTGCCCATTGACTTGTGTTGGCTCCTCTCTATCATCAGCTCTCCTAGGCTCTGGGTCCTTATTTCCATCTCATAGTTGGATGGTCCATTTTCTCTGGGATGTCCTGCCAGGACCTCCGACCTGGCATGTCTAAAACTGACCTTATCATCTCTTTGCTGTTATGTCCTCCCTCCATCATCCCTTATCCCGCCACATCATCACAACCGTCTCTCCCTTTCCGCTACTCATCAAGACCCTAGTGTGGGTCTTCTCTCTCTCTCTTCCTCCCTCCCTCACTCCCGCCCCTCTCTCTGTCTCTTTGGTAGATTTTTATGGTAACCTCTTAACTGCTCTTCCTACCTCTGATTTCTCTCCATTCATCCCACTCTGCATCTTTCCCACATTTGTCTTCCTCTCACACAACCCTGATCTCCACTTGCTCCAGAATATTCAGCCCTTACTTGATCATCTGGTATCAAGGCTTTCATGACCAGGTCTCACATGTGTTTATTCCATCTTCCTCTGCACTTCTGCACATCTGTTCTCTTAGAATTTCCTCTGTCATATCCATCTGGAAAATTCCTATTTACCTACCGTGTAATCCTCCCAGGTCACTCCAGATGGAAGTTTTCCCTCTTTCTCTATTCTTTTAGTCCTTGTTTGTCCTTTGGGGGCACTTCCCCATCTAGCAGTGTCTGGTATATAGTCATTGTTCAGCGAGTGTTTATCAGATCAGTGTGCATCATGGGTCAAAAGGCCCAATGTGTTACTGCTAACATTTCCGGTCCAAGGCGAGGCCAGAAGGGAGAGATTTTTAGGGAATGGTGACCTGCCTGGTGTTCCTCACCTTGTTTATTCTCAGAAGTATAGCTCCACGCAATCTACGTGTCAGTTGACCCTGGCTGCCACTATGGAATGATCATGGGGAGATGTCTTTTTTAAGAAATGATCCAGTGGTCTCCTCATCTGCAATCTGAATTTTTTTCCATTTAACCTGAAAATATTAAATAGTCTAGCCTATTTAGTAAAGATAGGGAAGGTGGATATTCACTGCCAGATTCTCCTTTAAAAAAGGTATCTTAGTTCCTTTGTGTAGTTGAGAAATAGTGGCCTAGATTAATAGTGAGGAAGATGGCATGTGCATTCCCCCAAAATGGATGTAGCATTATGGAAGATTCTAATGGAACAACACTGACAACAGGCCAAAACACATACACACACAAATTCTAATTTATTTGGAATAACAGCAAAAATAAAAGTAGCTTTTCAACTATTTCTGTTTTATGTTCTATGTTTAGCCTTAAGAAATCCAAATAATGAAGAAGGTCTGTTGGGAAATTCAAGTGCTTTAAAAATTCTTTATCCTTATTCTCTTTATAAATTTCACCAATAATCAGTGTTTCTTAATCACTCACATCTGGGGTTGGTGCTATACTTGCAAGTGTATGAGTTTACCTGTGCCCATGAAATAGTGACTGTTCAGGGGCTTGTCTCCCTGTTCTGACAGACCAATGTGGCAGGAGTTGTTTTTCTTCCAGAACACCTTCCTCTGGTTTCTGACAGAATTCCAAAGACACACAACTCTCTTCCTCTCTTGACATGAATCCAAGACCTCCCCTACCCAGGGTGACAGCTTTTCATTAATCTTATTTCTTTCTGGGGTGGGGTATTTTATGGTGTTCAGCTATTTCCCCCTGAACTGAGATGGTTCTTGGATGTCCCCACTCACTCCACATAGAAGTTGTGGCTTATTTTAAAAAGGGCATCAAGCATGGATCCCACAGTCAGCACAAAATACCAGCAGATGCTAATTCCAGGTCTTGTGAAGGACGGGAATAGATATTGTGAGAATACACAAGTTTTTGCCTTTGATAAAGGTCTAACATCTTAATTGTGATGGATTTCCCAGCTGGATTAGCACCACAACCGAATTTTTCATACAAAGTACTATATCCATCACAAATAGGTTATCTGTCTCTCTCACAGAATATTCATGGCTGTGGATCAAGTCCTGGCAAGCACACTGTTAATGTTGTCTTCATCCACAGCTGCCCCAGCCTTGGGAAAACCATCACGGAGCTGGAGCAGGAAGCGGATGCTCTGCCTTCAGATGCTGGGCTCTGTGAAAATGTGCTCTGTGTGTCCCACACATAAGGAGATTTGTATAATGTACTTGGCTCATTAAGACCTAGAAATCTACTATTTATTTCTTTTTAAAAATCACTGAGAAAAAGAGCTAAAACATTTAAAAGCCAGCACTGGACCCCCATAAAAAGTCGATTATTGATGCCAGTGGTATATCTTCCCCTAGGACCAAGGACACCAGTATCACTTATTAGCATCTGGATGATACTAAGCTTTTAGGTCTTACTTGAATCTTTTATTGGGCAGCTGTTGAAGTAAAAATAAAATGAAATAAAATATAAGCCACACTTAGTGCCTTAAAACCGAAAACACTGAGATAAATGACGTGGGAGTGTTTATGAGCTTGTTCAGTTACAACTTGAATTCAGAGCTGAGAAGATGGTTACGCCACATGTGGAGGCACATGTGATGTCCCAAACAGAAGCAAATTTGAGATTTGCTTTCAAGGCCAAGTAGTGGCTGCCTGGCTCAGGATTCTGAAACGCCGGGATGCCCATGTTGCTGGTACAGCCATCACAAGCTCCAGAAATGCCCAGATATGACTGAGACCCAAGCTCTGAGCAGTCTCTGTTTGCACTGCCAGCAAAACCTGCTCCCCGTGCTCACCAGACTCCAGAGCTGGGAGCGTGAACACCCGAACCCTCTCAACAAGCAGTTCAAAGAGGACAGAGGACTTGAAATCGCTGTGCTGTTTCTGCTTTGGCAACCAACCTGCAGGCCCTGGGAAGGGCCCCACCCCGGGTCCCACCCCCGAGATAAGTTTCCAATTTGTTTTCCAACAAAACAGGAAGTGGAGAAACCACTTTAATTCTTACTGCCATCCAAATCTTGAAGACTTCATTTTAGAACCACTAGTGGTAAAGTTGGAAGACAGAGAAAAGCAGTAACATAATCTGACACATTTTTCTTCTCATTTAAAAATCGACTTTGAAAGCAAATGAATTAATCAAACATTTATTAAATACCTACAATATGAAAAAGTCATTCTGCTTCACTGAGGTGAAAAGGAATGTACAAATTAAAAGGAAATTTAATAGATATTATATGGCAATTGTTTTGAAGAATAGTTTGATTCTTGACCTTATGTTTAAGACAGTCAGGCTTCTGGAAAGCCACGAAAGCTCCCTGTCCACAGAGGAGGGTGTGTTTAAACTTCTGTTTCTTACTAACCAGCCACAGTCTGCTTCTATGCCTTCAAACGTGAGCTCTCAAGGATGCCCCAACAAGCAATCTTGTTTGCGGAAGTGTACCAGGAGAGGGTGGGGTCGGCAATGAGAGAAACTGAGGCCTCCTGCCTGATTCACTTTGCTTTGTCCCCTGCCCCTTCAGTCTTTCTATGCATCTTTCAAGGTCCAGCTCAAATGTCAATCCCTTATTGAAGCCTAAACCGATTGCTCTCTTGAAAATAAACTCTCCTGCGTTTCAACCTCCCTGAACATGTCATCTGTTCTCTTGAATCATCAGAGGGCAGCAGGGTGCCATTGGAAGCATGGGTTTGGGAACTAGACAGACCCAAGTTTAGCGCTGCCCGCCATTTACTAGCTGCTTGACCTCAGATAAGTTACTCAGGCTCTCTGTGCCTCAGTTCCCTCCCCTGCAAATGGGGAATGCTGGTCGTTCCTACCTTAAAGAGATGTAACAATGAAAGCAATTTATCCAAGTACTCAGCAGCATGACTGGCATATCGCAGACACTCAATAAACGTGGATTAAAAAATGAGTGAAAGCTAGCTGTTGAGCATCTGAATCTGATTCTTTTCCAGAGCTGGGCACCAGTAAGCCAGCAGGAGGGACTTCTGGACTCAAATCAACCTTAACTCTGTCTGTACAATTTTATTCCTTGTGCACACGAAGCTGTTGTTTTCCACTGCGCTGTACTGGCTGAGGCTACAGCAGAAGGGAAACCTTGGATAGCAACTGAACTCACTCACACTTGGGTATGACTATTAGCTAACCCCCTGCTAGGCACTGCATTAAGTGCTTTATTTACATCATCTCATTAAGTTCTCATAACTTCTAAAAGGTAGATACAGACGAGGAAACTGAGACACAGAGAAGATGAGGAACTTGGTACTTATATCCAGGTCTGTCCCTGTCTGATTCCAGAACACTTGTTCTTACCCACTAAATCTTATGCCTCTCTCCGAAGAGCAGAGGAAGGGAACCCTCTGATTGCACTGGGAGGATGCACTGACACTCTCCGTAGTTTGCAGAGGAAGAGCTCAGGATGTGAGGTGAACTTCCTACCCAAGAGTGTGCATTATGAGGTACAAAGTTCTCTGTGTACATAATTAGGATAAAAATCTTTGTTATTTTAACAACAAAAAAAATAAGGCTTTCTTAACAGGTTTTTTGGTTTATCGATGTAGAGATAATTGTCGGGATTCAACATGTGTTTTAATATCTATTTCCACATTATCATTTAACTTCAGTGCAATCAGTCAGCTTCAGCTTTCACTTATTAGGCAACTGTCTTAGGGGGCTGAACTGTACAGGAAGCATTAGGGTTCATTAAGTGCGAGTCACCAAGAATTTCCTGGAAAGCATCAGAGTATTTTGAATCTTGCAGAGGCAAGCCCAACATAAACCAATGTTAATCCATCTTGCTCCCTCTTGCTTTATCCCATCTTTCCCTTATCCTCAGAGATGGGATGTGCATGTAGAGAAAGAAGAAAGGCACTAGAGAAGAAGTGTGGAAGAAAATGCTTGCATTCGGAAATGGACTTCTTCCCTCAGTTCCTTGTTCTCTTGGAATACCTGGTGGGCACTCCTGTTCTGGAGGCAGTTGAATAGACTGAATAGAAAAGGGGTAGCTTGGTTGACTTGAGAAGTTTCTCAGTTCAATTCACAGAAAGTGGAGGTAATGACAAGACCAAGGATAAATGTAATTGGGAAGGCATATTTGAAAAGGAAAATATCATTCAGAAACCAAGCTCTGAGGTGTTTCAGAAATCGCATTCTAATAGACATCTTCCACTTAATATAGAGTCTAAACGGGCCGCTCTTTCTGCACCTCCCCAGTCTGTACCACCATCCACCAGTTGCTCAAGCTAAAAACTTAGAAGACATCCTGTTCCTCTTTCCCTCACTCCTCACAGCTGATCCATCCATCAGCCTCATCCAGCCACACACACCAGCCCCTGACCCTGTGTTCAATTTCTGTCCACCCCCACCCCTACAACACACAGGTGCCACTTGGCTGCTCCTTTGGGCTTGGGACACTTTGGGTAGGGAATTCCAGGGTCCTGGGCACCAAACAGGGTCAAGGACGGGTTGGCATGGGCTCTGAATACTCAGCCCCTTGAGCCTGTGGATTCCTCCCCTTGGCATGGCTGGAGGAGGCCAGTCAGGACCTTCTACAGCAGAGCCCTGTGGTCCAGGGAAGGGCAGGGCTGCCCTTGAGTCTACCTCCAAGACTCCTCCTGAATGAAGAGACCCACTTCCTCATCTCCACTGATACCATCCCATTCCAAGTCACCCATAGCTGGTCCATAGCCTCTCACTAGACCCCTGCCTCCATACTTGCTCCCCCGAAATCTATTTTTCCCCTAGCACCCAGAATGACCTTTTAAAAATATAAATCAAGTCATGTCACCACCTTGCTTAAAACCTCCCCCTCACACTTAGAATGAAATCTCAACTTCCTGCTCTCTCAGACTCCTTCAGGGGCAGCTGGGGACGGGGGGTGGGGCATCACTTTCAGCGACTACTGATGGGGTTAACAACTGTGGGCTTTGGCACCACACAGCCTGGGCTCAGATCCTGTTTAGCTACTTACCATTTCTGTAAATTTTGTAAATTTAAGGTCCTTAAACCTCTCTAAGCCTTAGTTTCCTTGTCTGTAAACCGGTGATGATCTTATAAGTGCCTGTCTTACAGAGTTGTTGGCAGGACTCACTGGGATGGTTTGTGAAAAGCACTCAATACACACTCAATATTAGCTGATAAAAATAATCATAATAATGAAAACATTAACTACTTTAAAGCCATGGTCTGAATCTTCAACTATGAGCTCTTCATATACTTCTTTAGCTGACAAGCCATGCTGTCTATAAACTAAATATGTCAGAAGTTTCCTTACAGAAGACAAGCTAACAATTAAACTAATGGAATAATAAAACTATGAAATTTATAGGTAGAAAATATCCAGAATACCAATTCCGAGAGAAACTTAGAAAGCTCTTATTTTATGAGGTTGCACATCTGCTGAGGTCAGCCCTCATTCTGAATTTAGGTTGAGAGAGAATAGGAAAAACATAAATCAAGCACTGAAGAGCTTTCTTATCATTTGAAAGCTCACCCCTTATTCAGAGTATGACTCACACCTATAATATCCCTGACTTGCAATTGTTAGTCCCTTTAGAGTTGGGGCACTCATATTGCTCAGGGAAGCCATTATATTTTCAGGCAACACCAATTTTTATAAGAAACATCATATAAAACCGAAATTTATCTTTCTTTTATGAATACCCACTTGTCTTAGTTTCGCCCTCTGGAGATCCTCAGATGTCATTTAAAATCTCTTCCACGTGATAGCCTTTTAGATAGTTGTAGACAGCTGCATTGTTACCCCACTAAGTCTTTCCTATAGGTTAAAGTTCCCAGATTCTTCAGTCCTGTCTCACAGCACATGGTTTCTAGACTCCATCATCCTAGTCATATTTTTCTGAGCATGCTGGTCTTTGACTGTCCTTCCCCAAGTACACACTATCCTCCCAGGGCGGTCTTGCCATACTGAATGGAGTAAGATTATCACCTCCCTCATTTTGGATACCATATTTTTATTGATATAGTCAAAAATCACATTAGATTCCCTGGCAGACACATTTATTTGCTCACAGTCAACTAAAACCACCATGCTTTTCATGCACACTTCCTTTAAGCCATGCCTTCCCATCAAAATTTGTCTTCTTGGTCTTTTCCATCTATAAGCAGGATTTTACATTTATTCCCTATTTCATTTTGTTGGCATCTCTTTACTATTCCAGCCTCTCCAGATCACTTTGGATTATGATTCTATCATCCATTAGCTAGTATACACAGTTTCATGTCACACAAATATTGGATTACCAGGTCATCCATATCCTCATGCTAGTCACTGACAAAGCTGTTGAACAGGGCCCTGCCATCTGCCATCCAGACCTGCTTCCAGGCTCACAGGGGCTCAGTAACTACTACTCTTTATACTCAGTCATTCAACCAATGTGGCAGACACACCCCAGGTCACCCCCAATGACTCATGCCCTGTGTAATCCCTTCCCCTTGAGTGTGGAACCTGTGACTTGCTTCTAACCAACAGAAAATGGCAAAGGTGATGGGATGTCACTCCCTTGACTAGGTTACATTATATAAGACTTGGTTTTAGCAGACTGGAGTGAAAGAGACTCTCTTGCTAGTTCTGAAGAAGCTGCAATGTTGGGAGATGGTCACATGGCCAGGGACTGTCGGTGGACTCTAGGAACTGAGTGTGGTCTCCAGCTGACAGCCAAAAAGAAAACAGAAACCTCAATCTTACAGTTGCAAGGAGATGAATTGTGCCAAGAATCTGAGGAAGTGTGGAAAATGGATCTTTCCCCAGTAGAGCCTCTGATGAAACCTCAGCCCCTCAATGAGACTGCAACCTGGTGAGACCCTGAGCTGAGGGCCCACCTAAGCCATGCCCAGACTCCTGACTCACAGAAACTGTGAAATAAGAAATGGGTGTTGTCTTAAGCCACTGAGTTTGTAGTAATTTGTTATGCAGCGCAGAAAACCAATACAACCAATAAATCCATCAAACTGTGCTATAATCCAGCACCTATTTCTCCATCTTGTTCTTAAGAGTATCAGTGCCAAATGCTCTGGTAAAATCCAGATATGCTATTTTTCATTATCCTACTGTAAACAATCTAATAACTCTGTTAATGTGAGGAGATAAGATTAAGTTCACCTGCCTTTTTCTTAGTGAACTCATTCCGATGAGTGCTGCTTTCCTGAAAGCTCACAAATTATCCTTTTAATAATCTTTTCTCCGGCTTGAAGACAAGTTCCTCATTCTACATAGTGTGTAGAATCCACCTTTATTCCCTTTTTGAAAATCAGGATTACTTTGCTTATAGCCAGTCTCCTGATGCTCTGAAATTCTCTCGATTTTAAGCTATCTGAGGGCAAAGATATATATACTTTGTATACTCCAGAATGCTGAGCACAGCATCTTCTATATAGTACTTTCGACTTAAAACCTGTGAAAATAGTTGATGACTGGAAAATACTATTAATATATGGTTGCTGCAAATCTTCAAAAGTAGACTTAATCTGAGCCAAGGAATTTCAATTTCCATGGATGACCTGGATGAGAGTAAAACTCAGATTTTATATACAAGTTACGTTGCTTCCCTCCTCTGTGGCCTTACAGTTACTGTGATGGCCAACCATCCATCTGCTCATGACACTGGAAACAGGAATCTCTTAGTGGTAACTCTGTGACCTAAAAGAATTAATCTTGCTTCCAAAGGAGCCCAATTTATAGTGGCATTGAAATAGCTAGGCACTGAGAAAATCCAAATTAATCTTTCATTCAACAAATATTTAATGGAGTATCTTGGAGCACTGTCCATAAATTCTTAGTTACACCTCTTTTCAAGATGTGGAGCTTAATTCCCCTCCCCCTTAAGTGTGGGTTGGACTTAGAGACTTATTTCTAAAGAACAGAATACGGTGGAAGTGATAGTATGTGACTTCTGAGACTAGGTCATAAAAGGCATTGTAGCTTCCTTCTTGCTTTCTCTTGGATCACTTGCTCTGGAGGCAGTCAGCTGCCATGTCAAGCAATTTCACATGGTGAGGAACTGAGGCCTCCTGTCAACTGCCATGTGAATGAGCCATCTTGGAAGCAGATCCTCAGCCCCAGTTAAGGCTTCAGATGACTGCAGCCCTGGCCAATACCTTGAATACAACCTCATGAGAGATACTAAGCCAGAACCACCCAGCTAAGCTGCTCCTGAATTCCTAATCCATAGAAACTGTGAGATAAATGTTTACTGTTTTAAATTGCCAAGTTTTAGGGTAATTTGTTATATAGCAATCTATAACTAATACAAATATAAATTCAGAATTTTCACTTACCTTGTAGTATTGTAAAGTTCTTGATGAGCTGACCATGCTTGGAGTCTACCAGTTTCATTTCTTCCATAATCACTGATAAGTTGGCTACTTCAGTGTCTAACCTTGACCTCATCATATCTTGTTGCATCCTGAGAGAAACAGAATCCAAACGGATGTTGGCCAGTGTATTATTCAAGGAGGTCAGATCATCCGTGTGTTTGGTCAGCGTATCTGTGCAAGTGGTCCTGACTTCATTTAGATTGCTGGTCAGCGTCCGAAGGTGGTGGGCTGTGTAACTGATGTTGCTAATGATGTTCACAATATCCGTCTCAAAGAGCTGGAAGCGTTCCTCCAGCTGGCTGAACTTGATGGCCATTCTGTTCTCTGCATCCTTGTGTACGTCCTGCAGGTCTTTCAGGTTCTGCTCGTTGGCTTGTGAGGCCGTGGTGATGTTGTCCATCTGACCTGTGAATGAGTTGAGCTGGCTGTTCATATCCTCCAGGGTGTCGTTGTTGGCTTTGGCCAAGGCAGAGTTATTGGCAGCCAGTGTCTGCAAGCTCTGCACTTTCTCCTTCAGCCAATCAGTGTCCTTCTTGGCTTGAAGGAAAACCTGCTGCAGATTTTGGAAGTCGTTCTTGATTCGCTGGATAGCCTGGCTTGTGTCATCCACAGACCGCTGCAGAGTAGTGATGAGGTTCCTCTGCTGCGCCTGGGTCAGGTTCAGGTTGTTGAGGTTCATAATGACCACATTATGAGAATACATTTGGCTCTGCAGGTTGCCCTGCAGCACGCTGGTATCTTGCTGCAGATTTGTGACATAGCCATTATATGCCTGCAGGGTTTTGTTTACAGTGGTGATGAGGAAAGTGTTATTCTCCAAAGTTTCTTTCAGTTGACTCTGCCTGTCCACCAGTACATCTCCACTCGCCTGTAACTTCTCCAACGTATCTTTGTTCTTGCTGGTCTTTTCTGTGATCTCACGAAGTTGCTGTCGAAGATCCAGAATGTCTGATCTGAAGGTGGAGAGCTCTGAGTTGGTGCTTATGGCTTTCTTCCCAGTTTGGTCTCCTAGAATAAGACACGTCTGTTACTTAGATTGGTGGTATGGACAAGTGTTCAGATGAGGTCAGAGATCCCAAAGAGACTTAACTGGTATGTACTTATTTCAGATATAAAATTTGTGGGATATGCAGACTGCTCTGCATTAGAAAAATCCACATATCTATTAAAACTGGGCCCTGGGGAATTGGAAAGGGTGCAAAGAACTAGGACTGACTAATTTGGGTCAACACTTTTCTTCAAGAAAGAGAGGAATTTACCTGATTCTAGAGCACCGGGCAGGGTGTCAGGAAGGAAATAACCTACTGTTGTTTAAATTCACCAAAATTCCTTTTTAAAAAATGAAAACAAAAATCAAAGGATAGAATAGGCTGGAATCTTTTATTTTTAAAAGATTTTTATTTTTAAAATTAATCTCTACAATTCTTCTTTGCAATTTAAAATGATTCAAATAGGAATTTACTGAGCATTTTATAAAAGAGCTTTTAATAAAGGGTATTTGTGGTTCTTTTTGATCAGGATTGGTCTTCAGATTTTATTTGGCACATAACAGTGTTTTGGGAGGGGACTGAACTCCAAAATTGGTCCTTAACTTGAAAATTTATAAGTCTTTGAAGTAAATCATGAGGAAACATTCAAAATACAACAGAAAATTTAACATCCTTCTGGGTGAATGTGAGTTTACAGCAACATCCTAAAAAGCTGTGGTCATTTCTACAAAGCAGAGTCAGGGCATTCAACTTCATGCTTACTCTTGTTGCAGATTACCTAATTTTTTCAGGTCACTTTCCACTGCTGTGAGCTTGTCATCATAGGTTTGGCGAGATGTCTCCATGCCACCTGTGACATTGTCCATTTTCTCTACAACTAAGATTTGGAAATCAATGCATTAATAAACATACCTGATCAAATTTTACTTTTCAGTTTCAACAAGAGATCCTTTCATTACAGAATAAAGGAAACAGATTGAAACAAAGAGTATAAATGAAATCAAATATGGGGAAAAAGCCATTCTTTAAGAAAAATAAATAATGTACTTGTCACAAAAACCAGAGGTAGTTTACTTGTCAATTTGAGAATTGTACGTTTTTAACTATTCTCATGATTTGGTATTGCCTTGGATGTTGTAGAAATTGTTTGGAACTGATTTGTAAATTTTTATGTATTACAGAGTCCTCAATCTGTATTATTTCCTAGACTAATTCCCACAGATGGAAGCATAACACTGTGATCATTTACAAAATTTCACCACTCATCAGACTCCCTACCATTCCAGGCAGGTAGGAGTCACTTACCTAGAAGGAGACTCCATGACAAAGAACACCTGGCTCAAGTCTATACGCAGAGGCTTCGTAGAAGGGATGCAAAGTCAAGAGTGTCTGCCCCTCTCTGTCATGGGTTCCACCACTGAGGCCTGGAAATCTGCTTCTCTTAGTGACAAGGGAACCTGCAGTTTACCAGTTCCCAGGAAGATGCCTCAGTGGACTTCCAAACAATGATCTACCAAGAAGGTTTTTTTTTTAGCATCTTCTCGATTATACATGGGAGGGAAAGTTAGTGATGTAGTGTTAAATAAAAGCTTCTGTTCTTATTTGTTCTCAGAAGACAGTTAATTCTCTATGGTTAGGACTTCAAGTTCTTCTTTCTAAAATATCTATCAAGAGTGTGTCTCTCCAGAAGTGACTCCTGTGAGATCCAACCTCTAGCAGCTTGGGATGAAGTTGGACTGTCCTTCTTGGTATCAATAGCTTTTTTTAAATAGTGACTTTTTTTAAGGCCTGAATATACTTTGTATATTAACTGTGAGCCAATGGATCCAGTTTATTTGATTCATCCAGTGTTCCACCCATGCAGGATTGTGTGAGGAGATTCTCCTGGCTCCCACCAGGAAGGAGAAGTACATCCCCATGGGTCTGCATGACCTAACGTGACCCAGCTCCATGGCTCCCGGCACCTTCCCTGGAGAAGCTCCTCGTGCTCTCCCTTGGCTTCCACAGTCTGACGTTATGAAATGTGTGCATTGCACCAAATGCTCTTTCTCACCTGAGCCTTTCCATGTGTTCTTCTTCCCACCTAGAATGTTCCTCCCTGGCCTCTTCACCCAGCTAAGCCCTACTTGCTCTTTGAGACTCAGCGCGTCACTTCCTGTGGGAAATCTTTGCTGAGGTGCGTCTTGCCGAGCTCTCTTGGCAAGTAGTCCTTTCCCGGTTGCAGGGTTGCTTCACCGTGTTGTTGTGGCTTGTTTACTACAAGATCCCTTAAGGCAGGCAAATTTGTATTCAGTTTCATCTCCAGCTCTTGGCTCAGTGTGTGGCACTTAGTAGTTGTTCAACACATACTAACTTATTACACCATTTATTTAAATAAATGAGAACCTGCCTGCTGGCAGCTGAGGCGTGTGAAAAATTGGCCCAGCCAGAGGTCATGCAAACAAACACACAAACCGACCAGCCCAGGGAAGCCTCGGCACTGGCAGTGAGTGTGGCGTTTAGTTGAACAATTATTGTTTTTTGTAAAATGACTATATAGACACAGAGGTAAAGTTATAATAATCTGCACCTCAGGGTTGTTGGATAGGTATGCGTCCTCCTAAATCCTGGGAAACTCTGAAGAACAAAATGTTTCAGCTGCATTTCAGCAAAGCTAAACTTTTAAAAAATAAAATATGTAATGTTTACAAGTTTCGGTTCAGTTTTGATTCTCAAATCAAAACACATGCCTCAGTCTGTCCTCAAACCACACGCAGGATCTTAAGTCCACACTTTTTTCCTGGAAGCCAAAGAAACCTCTCACTATGCTGACAGGCAGTCATTTTCCACCCCCTCTGATTTTTCTTCCATGTAAGTTTCTGAAAACACAGAACTGTCATGGACAGATAATTCAGGTTTGCACAGACTAAAGAAATAAATACATTCATTTAAAAAAAACCAAACCATTTGCCCTGCCCACAAGTGCTAATGAACTAGTTACATGCACTGGGGCATGTTCTGTGTTTAAAAATAGGATCTTGGGGGACTGGCCTGGTGGCATGGGGTTGAGTTCACATGCTCCACTTCGGTGGCCCGGGGCGCGGGGGTTCAGATCCCAGGCGTGGACCTACGCACCACCTGTCAAGCCATGCTGTGGCAGGAGTCCCACATATAAAGTAGAGGAAGATGAGCACGGATGTTAGCCCAGGGCTAATCTTCCTCAAGCAGAAAGAGGAGGATTGGCAACAGATTTTAGCTCAGGGCTAATCTTCCTCTCCCGCTCCCCCAAAAAATGACCTTGGTATAAAGTTGCAAACTTTAGAGTTGAAAAGCTGGCAGCTTGCCACTGCATAAAAATACTAAACTAATGGAGATCCAGAACCAACACTTCTGTAACAGCACACAGCATTTTCGTTGGTTTTTACTCTTATTAGCACAAATTCTCATTCAGGAAAACAGGGGCAGATCTGTCCTATCTCACCCTAGAAACTCCCAGTCTCTAGATGTTGACTCCGTTTGTAGATCATTCTCATATGAGGAAAACGGACATGAAACACACAGCTGTCTGTTATTTCACAGGCTCCCCTGTTATTACTAGCTGTCTGTTATTTCACAGGCTCCCCTTCATTGGAAACTGTTTCTTGACAGGGAGTTTTTCTTCAGAATATCAGTGCTTCAGGTATCGCACACCTGAGGAGTTGTCCCTCTTCAAGTTCCCAAAGTGAATTCTCTGGGATAATCTGACAGTAACGCCTCTTCCATAGAAGCACTTTGGTATCATCCCTCAGCTTGGGCCACTAACCTCTCCTCCCTTGTCTTGATTCCACCCATCCCCTAAGGTCCGCTCCAAACCTCCCCAGCCCATCGTGCTGAGCCTTCCCTGATGGCTGGATTCCACACCACACTGACTGAACCTTTATCTGAATGGCAGTATTAACAGCCTCTATTTATTGAGCGCCTACTTGTTGCAGGGTACACTGCACCATCACTGCAGTTAATCCTTACAACTCCTCTTTCACAGATGAAGAAATTGAGGCTCAGAGATGCTCAGTAACTTGCCCAGAGTCGCACAGCTTGGAAGATTACCAAGTGGGATACCAGGCCAGGAGCTCTAACTCTAAAATCCATGCTTTCTCTATAACGCTACATTGCCTCTCATTTAGTATTCCTTTTTCCTACATCTGGTTTCCTCCAACAAAAATCCCTTGAGGGGAAGGATTATGTCTTTTTTACCTTCTCTTTACAGGCATCATCCTCAGATGTTCACTAAGCATCCGCCATGTATATGGCGCAGAGCTACACTCTGAGGACACAAGGGACACAGTTCATGGCCCCAGGCCTTGAGGACAGGGAACAAGAGCAGAGCACAGAGCTCCTATCCACTGCTCACGAGCGTCTGTACCAGACTAATCACGGTCCTCAGGGGGAAACACACCCCCTCACTGTACCTGGGACTCCCCAGTAATACCAGTGACACTCCCTTGGGATGCAGTAAAGACCTTTCTACCTTGAACACTATTTCAGGTTTCATTACAAAAATGCAGAAGATCTGGGTGCAGAATGTTACCCTGGATTCTAACAAGAGCTGCACAGTGTGATCTGACACACATCTGAAAGCCTACTTATCCAGCTGGAATCACGACTCTGGCAGCAAGGTAGATATTCTATGACTAGGAATGTTGAGTCAGAGGAGATTCTTAGGGAGAAAGATTCAGATTTCTGCCTTTCTTCTTTGTCCTAATTACCTTAAGATGGATGCCTACTGGGCAGGACAACTGGGCGGAATTTTTCTGTTCGGGGAATGTTCTGGAGGAAACATGACCCATTGAACTCAGGAGATGGCTTCTGCCATGGAAGCTCTGTTGACTGATGATAAAAAGCCCAGGGCAGAGGATGCACCACGCTGTAACTGTGCAAAAACATGCTTTCTGTAAAGTGGCTGACATGTCTCCCGGTCACAGCCACTGTACAGACCTGTCTGGGTGACTCAGCAGTTCCCTGACTTGTTCAGCAAATTCTCTAGAAGGAACTTAAGTTTTATCCTAACTTGTAGCTATGTTAAGTGACATAAAAGGAGAAGTAAAGGACAGTTTTGAGGAAAACAGTATGGAGTTGCCTTGGCTAACTCTGATAAATAAAGGAGTTTCTATTTCATTTCCTTTCAACTTCTCCTTCAGAGAAACATCTTGTTTCACTAAATATTCTTTTTTTCTTCCTCTTTTTTTTTTTTTAATGGAGAGTTTCTCTAGACTTCAAAGGGAGATGTGTGAAGGGAGAACTGGGTCTTGTCTTTCTGCCTCTCACAATATTGGGTCATGAGAATCTTATCAGCAAGAAAGAGGAATCATGTACAAGTAAGGAGAAAACACAGCTGGAAAATACCAACATTTCAGTTAATTAAGGTTGCGTTTGGAAATCAAAATTGCATGTTGTATTACCTTATTTTTGTCAGTAGAGGCCTGAGGGATGGGGGCCTTGAAGGAGGGAGAGAGGGGCCAGAACGTCATCTCGCCTGCACTTGTCTTGCTCCCTCCAACTCTTCTCCCCTCATCTGGTTAGATTACACCCACAGAGCAGGTAAGTGGGTCTTCAGGATGTTAGGTTTCTAGGTAGGGCTTTGAGCTTCAGCAATCGTCTAAATGCAAATTGGCTTACAGGTCCCTGGGCATAGGTTGATCACCTTTACAGAAGTCGGCCCTGACCTACAATTCACGCATCCATCCATCCTCTCATCAATGTATTCAGTAAACTTTACTGGGTACCTATTAGGCACCATGAGGCTAGGGGCTAGTGGGAGATACAACAAACGAAAGATAGTTTCTTGTCTTCATGGAAATTATAGTTTGGGTGGTGAGACAGACAAGCCCATAATGATACAGTGTGACAGGTGCTTAGAGTAAGTAAAGGTGCTATGGAAACAAACGGGGGGGTACCTAACTTGGCCTTCAGGGGCTTCTCGCAGGACACATGTCTAAGTGAGACATGAAGGGAAAGGAGTAATTCAGGTGGAGAGCAGAGAAAAACTGTTCCAGGCAAATGGACAAGCACATGCAAAACATGTCGGAGCCGAGAAGGACTTTCCAATGTCCAATGTTGTAAAAATGGGGGAAATATCTGTACTTTAACACCATACGGTGTTGTGCTCGTCAAACCTTTCTCATCCCCCTTCCGGTAGTCAATATTTACTTTCATGATATCACACAGTACTGAGCCCAAAAGTTGCTTATTAAATGGCTGTTTGATTCCAAGCTCTCCGTTATCTGAGTTCACTAGGAAAAGTCCTGGAGAAGTTAGTAATGACCTGAATAACCCAGGGAAGGAGGAGAGCCAGTCTAAATTACCTGGGACGTAAAAGGCCCTCCTTCTCCCCCACTAGGTTCCACTCCCACCCTCTGTCCAGCTCTCGCCATGATTTCATAGCCTTTCTTAACCCTTACTCTGTTAGTCCTAGGTTAGGTTAACTCATCACAAATGGATGAAATGACCTGGTCATTTTCCAAATTTCCATTGCCCAAATTCATCAGTCAACACACTCCAGGATGCACATAATTTTCCCTGGAGGTGGCCTTAGAGGTGGGACTTAACAAGCCTTGACTATACTGAGTATTTTTAACATGTTTTGCCATTCTAATGGCTAAAGCTGCATAAATGCAGTTACGAAGAAGCAAGGAACAGAGAGATGTAGCCACTTATCTCCTGGGACCAACTACAGGACAGGTGGCTCAATTACATCTTTACTCATCCCAGTCACCTTGAAAAGTAGCATTATTATTGCCATTTTATAGATAAGAAATCAGAAACTCTAAGAGGTTATGATTCATACCCAGGTTACAGAGCAATTCACAGAACTTAGCATGATCCTTGGCATGCCGGCTAGCACTTAATAGAATTCACAACTGTATTACAAATGGTGGAATTAAGAATTGAACTTGGACCATCTGGCTCCTAAGCCCATTCTCACTTCAATACACTGTATTCTCAGGAAACCACTAAACATGGGGAGAGAGGTGAGAGGAGTTACAAGTTGGAGGGAATTCACTTTGAATCCTTCTCTCCCCAGGTCAAGTCTATGGGCCCAGGAACAGAGAGGAGAATGTGTGGGAATTCTCCACTGTTAATCTGTCAGTTCTGAGGGAAGGCAGCTGAGATGGCTGCTGAGTGAAGGTTTTGAAGATCAGCAGACCCCACATCTGCCTCTTGCTGAAACCAGACGACACGTCTGTCTCACGCGTCTTTGAGGGGAAGGCTTCCATGGCTGTTTTCTATAAAAGGGTTTATGTAGTTCGTGATTCTGAATCATGACACCTTCTACCTGTGGTGTCTGGAATGGGTATGGAGGCAGGGGGGGAGAACTCACTTTGTCTGCAAGTCTGGAGGATTCAGGCAAAAATCCTCCACTGACCTTAAACCAGACACAGTGAAAGAATGCCTAACGTCCCATAAAGTATAGTTGAAGTGGCGGTGCTGTCTCTGTGTTTAACTTCTACAGGGCAGTATTTTTATGGAGCTATATAAACAACAGTGACCACAGTAAATGTGCTGAAGAGAAAAAAGGGAATTAGTTGGCTAGTCCGTGGTGAAGTAAGTCATATCCCTGGAGATCTTCTGTTTGGCTTTTCCTCTGTCAGTATAGTTTTCCTGTGTGCTGACTCCAGGGTTCCCATAGGCCCTCTTAGAGATAAAATAAAAAAATATCAAGGAAGAAGGAGTAGCTGGAAATAGGCAGAAAAAAGCAACAAAGAGGAAAAATCTTCATAACTTATAGAGGACCATTATTATTGTTGAAATGAGTCAAAGGAATTACTACTTTCCCCCTTTCGGATCCCACAGCTACAAGAAGCTCAAGACGCAAGGATGGAGCTTATGATGTTGCTTAGTTTTGCATCTGAGTTGTATTAATGAAATAGTTCACACTTGCAAATAGGTTTTTTTCATGCTTACATTAATAAAAGGAAACTTGCTATTTGGAAGGAAAAAGGAAAGAGTACTTACCTTTGTATCCCAAAATGGCTACTGTGATTGTTAGCAAGGCACACAAAATGTATAATAAAATGATAGAAAACTTCAGTGCCCAGTTATTTTTACATTTGGTACATTGTGTTCCTTCCTGAATATCTGTAAGAGAAGTCAAATTTTAATAATAGTAAACAAAAACATCATTTTGAAAAGTATATTTTTGCATTTTGGTTCAAATACTATGACCAAGAATAATTTTTACATGTGCTTTACTATAGGATAAGTGGTATTTTAAAATTAAACATACCACTTTAGCAACACAAGCACATTAAATATTGCCATTATGTTACAATTTAATATGTTGTATTTAATATGACTTGAAAATAGCACATAACTTTGTCTTATAGAATAGTTTCAAGTTTCATTATGATAATTACAATTATAATTTCAATAAAAACCTCTGCATGACAGAAGATTTAAAACACCCAAATCTACTTGTTTCAGCTATTGTTGGACCTATCGCAATTCAAACACAACCAGCCAAAAAAACTGTAACTTGTCCCTTGATGTTGTTTCAGTGGTATGCTCCAGCTAGCTCCTACTGGCTTGCAAGAGTCAATCATTAAAACTGTACGAATTTTGGGAGCTGGTTGTTAAACTGTTGGTAGCTTGAAATCAGCCATGGAGGGAATATTTACACCACAGAAATTGGCAAACACTACAAATTATGATCCCCCTGCCCCCAGAACTGGTTTACAACACACCGCTGGCTGTAATGTACTATAACCCATAGCAGAAAATATAGGTAATTTTATGATTAAAATGCTCAATATATAACTATTTTTATACATTACATGTATACAGAAAACAGACACTGACCCTTATTTAAGTTATCACAGTTATTTGAATAACAACTAGAAAAACAAGACATTTTTGATAAGAGGAGGTAAATTTTTACTGCTCACACTTCAACTCTTTGGAAAACATTCTAGTCCAAGTGGTAAACCACCATCACTTCTGCAAGTGACTCCAGAAACTGACCCATAAAAAGGGAACTTTCCATCAGATTGATGAGAAACACAGAAGATAAGACTGTGGACATTTTAATGTGAAAATCACATGGTAAGGAGTATCGGGAGACTCCTTATTTTCCCCTGTGTGTCTTACAAATAGTGTTCCCCAGGAGCAACGGCATATAAAGCACTGATCTCCTATAACTGTGCTCAATAACTTTTGATGGGTAAGTCGTGAGGATTAAGCCTCAGCTGAAGTTTCTCTCTTCTGGTTTGTAATTTTACAGATACTGCCCTTCTTCAGGGAAAAAAGTTCCTCAGCTGTGTTTAATGCAAAATGATGAGGGAAACAGCATAGAACAATAACTGAAATTTAACTTTCAGGGTTTAACCAGTCCCTCGGTGTTCTAGGCTGTAGACCAAAGGGGAGAGGGTCCAATCTGTCCGTTCCGTGACTTAGAGCAGTGATTCTCAAACTCTGGGGCGCATCAGACTCACTCGAAGGGCTCGTTAAAACACAGCCTCTCTAATTCAGGAGGTCTGAGAAGGCGCCTGGGAATGTGGGTTTCTAACAAGCTCCCAGGGGATGCTGATGCTGCTAGTCTGCCCACCGTGCTGTAGAATGGCACTTCTCAAATCCTAAAGGGCTCAGAAATCACATTGTTGAAATGCAGATTCCAGTTCAGTAGGTCTGAGGTAGTATCTAAGATTCTGCATTTCTGATGAGGTCCAGAAGATGCTTGGTCAGAGGAACACATTTTGAGGAGCTAAGATTTAGTTTAGAAGATGGTCATGCTGGATCAACCTTTGGTTAGGCAATTCCTTGAAGATGAAACTGTAAAATCAGACTCATTGATCAAACAGGCCTAGAGTAAATCAGCTTCTTTGCATCACAGTTTTCCTATTTCTCTTACTCCTTTTCCTTTCCGTCCTCCTCCTTTGATTGCCAGGGAGATGTCTCAGCACGGCCTCTCATGTCCAAAATGGACGTTGGTACTTGCCCTGCCAAACCTCCAACTTCCACCCAACTTTCTTATTTCCATCCAACCTCAACACTACTACCATCCTAATCCCCCAGGTGGTTAAACTCAAAGACATCCTGAAGTCTTCTCTTGTACTTATTCTCTAATTCAATCACTCACCAGCCCTGCTAATCTTCCTGTGGGATATTTTTATCATGATCATTTCATCTACAGTTCGCTGATGTTCATTTATTGCCTACACCATTCCAGGTTCTGAGCTAGGTACTTAACACATGGCATCTTGAATCCATATAATAACCTCTTAAGGAGGCATGGTAGGGAGAACTGAAATGGCACCCCACAGACATCACAGCTAGGATTCAAACCTGGATCGGACTCCAAATGCCATGATCTCTCCACTATGCCATGGCGCCTCTCTCTGGTCATTCTTTCCTCTCCATTTCCACTGCCACCATCCTAGTGAGAGATCTTTTAATCTCAGTGGAAACTTGCTCTTCCATTCCCACTGGAATCTAGCCTCACCCTGTACTAAAATTCTACCGTCCTCATGACATGCCAAAAAGAAAAAAACAAAAACGCCTTAATGGCTCACCATTAGCTAAAGGATGAACACAGTCACAAACACACATACCTCACACACTCACGCACACACATCTACTTATGCTCTCTATAATCTGGCAATTTAAAATGAAACAAAGACCCCTCACATCCAGTTAAAATGAAAATATTTTTATAACTGAGAGAGGAAGAAGTATAGAAAGACCCATGAACGTGCCACATCTCATTTTCAGAAACAATAAACTTGCTTTGGTGGCAACTGTAAAACGCAGGAGGAGGATAGACACAGGGATGCTGGACGGGCCTCCTGTGGAAAGACTGGATGACACTTTGATGGTTGATGGGGGGTTTCATTCCTTTTGGATTTTAGGACCATGGTGGGTGAGCTTTTTACACCTCTCCAGGGCTGTTTCTCACATTCCATGAGAAGAGCCTCGGAAGATTTGGTCAGAGGGGAGATCATGGTAGATAATAGAATCTGGGGCCAGAAGGTTGCTTAGAGGTCATCTGTTCAAGCATCATTGTGTTATTGATGGGGAAACTGAGGCCGGTGGGGTAAAGCAGAATCAGAAGCCACGTGTCCTGACTCCCAGTGCAGGGGTCTTTCCCTCCCATCCCGGCCATGTCTGCTAGCGCCGTGTTTGCCACGCAGATCCACTCCCAGATAGCTGTCACTGGTTCACATTCTGAAGAACAGGGTCACTTCCTCACGATGTGCATTTCTCATTGCTGACTGTATCAGCATTTAATCAATCTCAGATGGCACCACCTGGCCTCCCTGTCCACTTGACACACTTTCTCTGTCTTGTTCTTCCCCCTCCCCCTTATTTTTAATAAGAGTTCTGTTTTATCTTTCCCTCTCTGCCCTCCGCTGGGAGGACATCTGGCCAAACAGAGGGATGCCTACTACAAAGAGACCCTGCTGGCTCCTGAAGCTGGGGGACCCCCTCCTCCTTGAACCTAGATGGTCACAAAAAACATTCACGAGAGATATCCCCCTGTTACCAGCCTTTGTAGTGTTTGTTTTCTTAGCATTACTTTCCAGAGACTGGGGACTTTGTTCCACTGGAGGGGGTGGGGAGGAGGGCAGGGGAATGGGCCTGCAGAGTGCTGCCGGTAAGAGATTCAGGTTCAGGAAGTGAAGCAGTTTTGCCCCTCACCACCAAGAGATCTAGCTCATCAAAAAACCTGGCCCAAACAGCACATTTGTAATTCAGCAGGCCACAGGCATAATGTGCCGGAAGCTTCCATGCCTTTCCATTGGTTATCCCTCTTGAACTATCTCCCACTGAACTTGATTCTTGGCTCATGTTTGGAATGCATCTTTCAGTGTCCAAGTCTTTATTATACAAAAAGTTTGGGGGCCAAGTGAAGCCAGAATCACCCTGGTTAACTCCTTGAGTATTCTCTGGAAGTCCAGAATGGGCTGACAGTTTGGTCCCAGTGCCCAAACTCAAAGTTCCTGGTGTTGCCCTGTTTCTAATAACACGTTGGAAAGTAAGTTTAAAGTAAGAAGTGGGGGGGCAGGGGGCCGGGTTGTGGGGCCACCGATCAGGGGTGGTTAGCTGGGTGGAGCAAATAATTTAAACACTGCAGGGATGCCAGTACAAAGGGCCAGAAGAATTCACCAGCAGGGAGAATTCCTTTATGCTGTGGTTCTCCCTAAAGAGCCCTCCCAAGTGCTGTGGTCCAGCCTCCAACCCAGCCTGTTTTCCCAATCTTTTGGGAGAACAAAAGAGTCTCCTTCACTGTCATATTTTTCTGCCATGTACATCACTGAAGGAGGGCTTGTCTGTTAAAATGGATAGATGCTGATCAATGCTCTTCTTCCTTAGGTGAAGGTGGCACTGTGGGCAGGTGCGGGGCACTCCTGGTCCATCTTATTATCACAAGTGTCTAGAGCTTGGTGGTGGTGTTGCCATAAAGCTCATGTTACCGAAGAGAAGCTTCAAAAAGCTGGTGGATTGTAAAATCCAGAAAACCACAGGGTTTGATGTGAGATTTGGCAGTGGCCTTTTCATGTGGTTTTTTTATAGTTAGTAATCTACTGCCTGGTGGCATATATTCCCATAAGTCCAGGAGAATGATTTGGCTCTAACAGTAAAACTGATGATTCAAATCAATTCCTATAATTAAAATGCCCTCAAAAACAACAAAACAGCAAGAGTTAATATCTTGGTTAGTTATCTGGATGTTATACAATATCACTAGAGCAAAAGTTAAATACATAAAACGCTTTATCCTACAAATAATTAGTTTTTTCTTATTATAAAGGCCATATACTAAATGAAGGGATATGGATTTAGTTAGTAAAAAAAAATTTTATTAGTAATTTAGTTCCCTAAATACATATCCCAGTCCTGGACACCTTATTATGCCAAGTTTCCTAAACAATGTGGAAAATCATGAAAACGGAAGCAGGACAAGAATTGGATATGAAATCATTTTCTGTGAAAAATAAATGAAGCCTCACAGCATCTCTGTATTCACAAAGATGTATTCAAACCAGAAAAATTATTTAGAAGAGAGTTTTCTAAGTTTAAAATCTTCAGCATTCATTCTGAGCTTATATTAATATTCTGCACATTTACCAAGGGTATAGTTTTTTTCATTAAAAATTTTTCATGTATATATATTTAAAAAGGCAGCCCATTCTGGTTTGGTTTTAGTGTTTAAAAAAAAGAGTATGTATTATTTGTTTAAAATTTATATTCTGCCTATTAAAAAGGAATCATAGGCAAAAGCCAGATGTGATGATGCCACTCAAAATACATAGTGTCTGCCAGAATATAGAATGTCTCAAAAGAATGCCATTATTTTCTCTTTGTGGTTTTTATAAGACGACATCCTTTACTATGTGAACTGTACACAAATGCTTTCGATTCTGAAGAGAGGAATCCTCGCTCACTGGGGAGCTCCACCATCACATCTCTCACCTTTGCCTCTCCTGGCTGGCCCCTTCCTCTTGGCCCCCTTCCTGTTCATTTTAGTCCATGGGTGCAGGGGGAACTTGCAACAATCCTGATGATACATTTCAGCAACACTGACTACTTCATTATATGGCACTACCAAACAATGTCCTTCTGTGATTAGGCACCGAATCTTTTAGTTAAAAGCACTCAGGAAAATTCAGCTCCACCTCGGGCCATCAGAGTCTGTGGCGTAATTGAGCCAGACACTTACACTGCACAGGTATTTGGAGGAAGGCCACGAGACATTTGTTTAGTGGATGAGAGTCTACTATTGCTGTGAATGCACAGAAGAGTTGCTGAGGACCGCTGCCATTACTGAGGATCTGTAACCTCTCCTGGTTACTTACAATCCCTTTAACAACCTTGCAAAGTAAGAATTATGACCCTAATTTTATAGATTTTAGGAAAGTAGGGGTCAAAGAGGTTGAGTATTCAAGCCAGTGAGTGTCTTGAGCTGGGAGCTGAACCCAGATCATCACGTTGCTTCTCCAAGCTTACTGACTTCCAGAAATGGAAAGCAAAACAAAGGAAGATTAAGGACTCCTAACAAGATAAACTGTAGAAAGCTGACAGGTTAGACTGGTAGAAGTATTCTGTCAAAATAAAGGGGTGCAGAAACATCCTTTCAAATGTTGACAGATAAGCCTTTCTCAGAAATGAGCAGTAAACTTTAGTCTCCAGTAAGTTAACTATTACAGACCTGAGGCTTCTGTAGGCTGTAATTTCTTTCTTACTATTCTGTGGTGACATAACATGAGCAGCAAATTAATTCCACCCTAAATAAACGCTCATTAGCTCTCTGAAGGGTCAGCACTGATGTGGAGGTTCGGCTGGTAAGGTCTGTTAGCTCCTCAGGGGAATCACCCCCCAATGGTGATGAAATTTTGGGAACAGTGTGGGCCGAGAAGAGAAGGTAGCTTTATAATTTCAAGGTAACTGTGAGACATCCAGGGGCCTTGCTCAGTTTAAGCTTGAAACCACAATAAGTTGGTTGTCCCTGCTGACTCTTCTGAAGTTCTAGTACACTGAAAGAGGAGCCTGGCAAGCCAGTCTCCAATGGCTCATTCGTCTATGGACCCCAACAACGGCTGGTGGTTCAAGCCTGCAGGACTGGGGGGACAAGTTAGTGGAAAGGAGGAGGTGAAAGAAGGATTTATTAAACGGTGATAAAACATTAATTAATCTCTAGCCTCTTAACCTCCCCCCCTTAAAACCTGCCTAGAGTACATTGGAAAAAACAATTTTTTTTACAAATAACAGCTTGACTCCATGGTTCAGAAATGCACACTAATTCTCCACTGCCATAGTAACAGCTCCAGGTGCTCAAAGTAGATTCTAAGATGCTCTCCGGCTAGCATGCTCTGACCATGCAGGTTCTCAGACTCTCAGGGCCAGGAGGAGCATCGGCTGTCATCTCCGTCAACATCCGTCTTACCAATGAAGAAACTGCAGCCCAGTGAACCCCCCTGCACGCACCGTTCACACACGGGCCGACCCTGGCTTGAGGACTCAGGTTTCCGGATTCTCCACCAGAGTTAAAACACAGTCCACTTCACCACACTTCTTTCTTGCTACATCTCATTTAGTCATTAATTCAAAAAGTAAGTATGGAGCACCTACTATGTACCAGGCACTGTGTATAATGGTGAACAAAACAGACAACAGTCTCTGCATTTATCAAACTTACACTCCGATGGGAGGATATTGTAACATGCTAGAAGGTGATAAATGCTATGCAGAAAGATAAAGGAATGAGCAAAGGGCATGTGGTAGAGGAGGTGGGCGGCAATTGTAAACAGGGTGGTCAGAGAAGGCCTTGCAGATGGACATTTGAGCAAAAGCTAGAAGAAGTGTGGGAAAGAGTGCCAGGGCACCTGGGCGGGGTGCTCACCACACCACCCAATTGTCTGCCATTCCCTCTCCCTGCCACACTCTTCCTCTCCACCAAATGACTTCTTTTAAAACCTGACACTCAAACTTCCTCCTTGATGAATCCTGTCCTAATTAGCCTCGCCCCAAGCCCAGCTGGGCCTGCATCCCTTCAGCACCTATGTGGTTCACATGGCATAAATCTAGGCTCATTTGTGTGTTTCTCAAATAATTTAAATGCCATCTTCATGGCTACCACCTCCTACAGGATGGGAATTCCATTTTCTCCAGTATTGCCTTTGCACTTCTCTAAATAAACAAACACTCTCTAGTACTCTGCTCGGCATGCAGTTTAACACCTACATGACTGGAGCGTGGGTCCTGGCACTGGGAGAGGCGGGCCCCCTCACTCCCTCACACAACTGGAAGCTCTCAGGGGTGGGGATTTCACAACCTTCTCTCCCACCTTTGGGTCCAGCCTCCTAGGTGATCAGTGACATGGTGATCTCACTGTCCTGCGGGCCAGGGTGTGGATGTCCTGGGAGAGGCATTCAGCTCAGGGCCTGTGAGTCAGAACACCGACACTCAGGAGAACCCCTTCCTTTAGACCCCATCTCAGACTGAAATGAATCCCCAGATCTACAGCAGCACGGCAGCATTTCTACATCTTGTGTCCCTCAGCACTCATAAAACTAAACCTGATAGGGCAAAGATGAGAAGGGTAAACCCACAAGCCAGCACTTGCCTTGAGTGTTGCTGCTTTAAAAAGTGTCATTTTGGCGCAGCTGAGGAGCCAGTATAATGATGATGGGGACCCTGCTGAGCTGAGCAGGCAAGTCTCAGTTAATGATCGAGTACCTGTTGTTTATCGCTGACACAGTGTTGGGGCATGTGGAAATTATGCTACGGAGCAGGTGCTGGCGACAAAGGACTCAATCCACTCTCTCTCACATACCTACTTGATTTTTTAAACCAACAGAACTAGTGTTTTAATGAAAAAAAAAGGGAGCAGCTTCAATGTAAATGAAAATATCAATCAGCCTGACAGACATTCCTCATTCCTCCATGAATATGTGTTTTTCACTTTCTTCAAGTGAAGACTATTGTTGAGGACATTTAAATTAAGGGAAAGTGAGCCAAGAAAGAATGACGGAATTTACTGTTGGTGTTTTAAAGTAATTATCTATTCTGCCCTGAATGCAGCTTCAGTTCTGAACCTTAATGAGAAATAAGTCGATCGACTTGAAATGACCCCAATGAGAAAAAGTTGGCAAATAAAGAATGAAGGAAGTGCGAGGGATCTACTGTACAGACTAGTGGCCCACAAAGGCTGTGAGGAGAGTGTGGCCCCAGATTCAGTGAGGAGCACCCCGTTCACCAGCTTGTTATTCATAGTTGTTATTAAAACTGGACACAGGAAAAGAGAGGAAGACATCTTTTCACGGGGCAGACAGCCATGGTTGTAGAGGCCAAAGGAATGAAACTGGAAAATAAAAATGGAAAATCACTAGACAAAAAAGAAGGCATGCAACAAATTATAATTGAATGTAAAGTAAGTGGGAAAATGTATGCTTATTAAATTTTCCATTCCTTTGTAAAGAGTTCACAAACGACAGTGTTAAATTTAGAAAATTGTTTAAAACTGAAATAACTAGATAAAAAGATACATTTCCATGTACACACACACACACAAAGTAACTTTCTTTAGACAGTAGAAATGTTTAAAAAAAATGATTTCTAAGGCAAAATTCAAATTCACAATTTCCCACCGATTTCTCAGGGTGTGCTGGGGCCAGCTTCTACTGACTGGTGAGAGCCAACTGGTTATATCTCTTCACAACTCCATGTTCAGTGACTTGAACTGGCAGCTTGAAATTTGTCACACTGGGAGTATTTACACCTCAGAAATCAGCAAATGCTACAAATCAGGGCTTTTGCCTCCTGGAGAACTGGTTGTTAAACATATGCCAGCATACCACTCAACCTGGTGCAAGTGACCCATCACATTTCAACAAATCAGACAACTGCTCTGTCCATGTGGAGTAATTGCTTGGGAAGTTCAGGATCACTGGCACAGCCAAGCCTGGACGTGGTGGAGATTATATTGGATCATTGTTTCTTCTCTCCCCTCTTGAGGTTATAGAGATACCATATGCATTCTTATTCATGATATTTGTGCACATTAGATGGTTTGATTTCAAACTTTCACGGAAACTTAATAAATTTCAAATTCACAATCTCTGTGGGGTGAGATAATCTTAGATTCCCAGTGAGGCTGACAATGTTTAGGGTTCAATTCTCACGTCTGTTAACTTCATACCACAGATACAAGTTTGATTTAATTTTGACCAACCACCCTGAAAGTGAATTTCCGTCTCAGGTGGAGACAACATACAGAAGGACTGGCCTGATCTGTCACCCACATGAAGTGAGCACGGCAAAGTGAAGAGATGGTGCCCAGGTGACTCAGCCTAAGGACAGGCAGTTGTGGAAGACACATATGGATTCAGACAGAGGACTCACTACAGAGGAAGGGATTTAGAATGGCAAACCTCAGTCTCGAAGATATTCTCTATGTATCCTAAAACCATGCAGGAATTAAAACCCCATCAGCTACGCAGAAAAAATCCAAGGAGTCCAAAGGAGCATGAAACTTCTGAACATTCATGAGATGTACAAATGTCTGCAACAGCAACAATCAGACCCCCAAACAGAAATAGGAAAACAGTAGCTGAGCTGCAAATAGTGGAGGCAGAATGCCTTTTGAACCTAACCTCTTACAGCAGAGAACTGCAAAATTTGGTCAGTGCCACATCCGCTCTGGTCCATTATTCAATGTAGATCAGAGATGCAGAAAATATATACACAATTTCATATGATATGAAATTCTTAGCGTAAAATCACTAAATTGTATTTCATACTCAAAGAAATAAATTTTATTTTGCAGATGGCCAAACAGCTCCTAATTAGGGTTGTAAACTGGTTACACAGGCTGAAAGGAGAGGCTTGGGACAAGTTCTTAACAACGTGGTCCAACCCCACACCTAGGTCAGGTTTTTCTCTAACTCAGCGAATATGGAATTTGGAATTAGCATCAGAATCACTCATATATTTCTAATTTGCAGCATATATTTGTTTACACTAACTCCTAGTAAACTATATATGGTTTAGAACATAACGTGAGGTCATTGTTTATTATTCTTTAAAATATCCCGTGGTGAAAGAGTTCCCCCTGCTTAAGAAGAGGTGCTTGTCTTGAGTGGCCACTACACATGGGATGCTGGAGATGGGCTCAGCTTGGCAGAACAAGGGTGCACACCCCTTCTAGAATGAGGCCTGAGCAGGGCTCTTCCTTCTTGGGGCAGCGCAACCTCCCAACCTTACTGTTGGAAAAGCCGCTTGAAGCTCAGGGCCTACTGATGCCGGAGCAGCAGTGTCGTCTTGCAAACACAAAGAGAGCGCGGTTTCATTACCTCCACATTATGCATGGCCTGGAAGAGGAACTGAAAAAGAAGATTCAGTGATTCACAAAACGTCTGTTCTGAAATGAGGAATAAAATCAAGTCTGGACTTAATAGCTTCAGCTACTATGCAATGTTCCTTCCTGCCGGAAAGCAGTTGTGTTATAGCAGCAAAGCTAGTAAAGACAACCAACCACCTGTAAATAAACCTACTGGCTTCCCTGAAACAATCTGTCACTTTATACAGCACTTGGGGGAAACAACACCTAATAAACAACACCTAGTAAAGTAAAGGAACACACACTACGGGGAAAGGAAAAATACTACTTACCACTGTGGTTACGACAGTGCTTATAAAATTAGAAGCACTAATTTATTAGGGTATACAGTGCCCCAAATGACTGTGTGATTGTATATTCATTAAATTTTATCTGTAGGACTATTGCATAGAAGTAAATCTTGTTGGCTTTGAGGTTGGTGGGAAGATCTGTTTCCACTCCTGCTTACTTCCCCAGACACACATCTCAACTGGGCACAAATCATCTAAAAGAAATGTTTATCCAAGTAGAGCTGGAGAAGTCAGGGGCTCCAGGCAGGCCCTCGGGCTCTAGGAGGGCTCCTTCCTTCAAATGCTTCTGCTGTACAGGCCTAGGGTAGGATGGAGAGGATCACAGAATAGGGGATAGAAACCAAAAAAAAATTTTCTTTTTGAGGAAAAGAGCCAAGATTTGTGATTATCTAGAAAGAATAAGAGAAAGGAGAGAGCTGTGGCAACAAGGAAATGAAAATACATAAGCAACAACAGGCCTTGTGAAATAGACTGTTAGGAAGGTTCCTACCATTGAGTCATTTACGTCCTAACAAGCCGCAAGACCCTGAGGAGAGTCTGTACTTTGCTCACTGGGACACAGAGATGATATGGATTATTCCTGTTAGCAATGAAGAGCAGCTCCTAGAGAGTGAAGGGAAAACAAACTCGAGTATGAAATGAATATTTGCACAACAGCCCTATAAAATTCCCTGGACATCTAGGGCAAAATCAAGCACGTATGTCAGGTAAAGAAGTAAGTACCAATCTAGCCTCCACCGTTAAAATGTGGTGATTCTTATTTCCCAAATGGCCCATCTACCTCCAGTACTAAGGCTTTACATCTGCACACTTCAGAGCGGGGCAGGACCTCGCCTCCCATCCCCACTGAGCCAGGTGCTTCCATGTGGCACCAAAACTGGGAACCAAACACTGTGGCTCCGCCCATCCATCCAGTGCCCCCGCTCAGGCGCTCTCTCTAGACAATGAAAGCATTCTTCTTTAAATGCCTTTTGGAGTCCTTCCCCAGTCTCAACTCCCCTCCCTCCACCTGCCCTCGTGAAACACAAAATAGGTAATAAACTGAGGAGACCAAACTGATTTCATTTACTTTCACTGCACTGTCTCTGTTAAGTCAAATGCCACAGTCCTCAAGCCACAGCGGGGAGTAGACTATTCAAACCCTGAAGTAGGTGCAAAATAGAGTTTCCTACCTATTTTCATTTGTAGGGTATGCCTGAAAGTGCTACTTACTGACTATGGGTAGTCACTCAATGGTGAGCAGTTAGTGATTCAAGGGTATACCTCAAACTACTTTCTGCCAAGGGGACATTTAATGTTGTAACACAGGAAGTGTACTATGTCTCATGAATGCGGGATCCATGTTTTAGTCTGATCTTCCAGCAGATAAACAGATTAAACCTCCTCCCATCCTTAAAGGAAAGAGATTACAGCTCTGTTGCAAAAGATAATGAACCTCCCTAAGAGACTGGTGTTGTTAAATTAACTAAACAAGGAGGCCATTAGACTGAGGTGGCTCGAACACCACGGCGGCCTACGTGAACAAACCAAAACCTAAGCCTGAAATGCCTCAAGGTTAGGAAATCAAAACCTAAGGACAACCAAAATCACAAACAGCCAACTAGGCTTTAAGCTATAGCCAATCAGTAATTTCCTTTCTTTGCCTCTGCACCTTCACGTAAGTCTTTTCCCCCTGGCTCCTGGGGGTGGAGTGTGCCTAACTACTTCTGGTTGGCCACTGCCCAACTGGAATAGATTTTTGCTCAAATAAACTCTTAAAATTCTTAATATGCCTCAGTTTATCTTTTAACAGTATATTCAAATTAGAGAGGAGCACAGACCATGGCTCCCCTGTGACCAGGACAAAACTGACATGTTGGCGGTGGTGGCGGGGGACAGGAACACAGACGGAATCCGTGGCGATGGCACTTTTCATAGTTTTCCTCTTTTTAAATTTCCATCTTGATGAAAAATGTGAAATTCCTATGCAACTGAAGAACAAGTAAACAGACTTCTGTTTTATAATTTATATTGCTGATCTTACCTACTTATCAAATAAGAGCTTATCACATTTGACGTTTCCAATCGTTGCACTTTCTCCCATCCACAGCGATAAATGGGGGGCATGATGATGCTTCTGACTCTGATGTGAGAAGCAGACATCTCCCGCCAGACTCAACAGTGGGGGAAAGGGCTGTATGGACATATGGCAATGGATTCAGACAGGACCAGAATGACTTCCTTAGCCGTACTGATGAAGGGTTTTTACCAATTCCTTAGTGAGGAGGAACTGAAACCTGATATCAAAACCCACTGTATGTCCTTTATAGTTTATTGTCTATAATTAGTTACCATAAACTGTACAGGGTTTGCATTCTAGGGCGTGGGATCAGTCATTCCCAACAAATCCTTTTGTTGACTTCTCTAAGTCCCAGCTAAGAACCCCTTGAGGGCTTCTCTGAACTGGGCAGAACCGATTAAAGTGGTAGAGCTCTGGAGCTCAGGGAAATGGCAGCATCGCCACCAAATTCCGCCTGGTGGGCTTCAGGGACATCTGCAGGTGAGCATCAACCAACAGATGCCCCAAGTGCACACTCTCCCCCAGGACCAGAGGATGCCAGTATGTGCCAGCGTGACTTTAGGAATGTATATTTCTATCACTGTACTGCTGCAAAGTCTCTACACTTCCCTGTTAAGTTCTTCTCTTTGTTCCCCTTCTGAGCTTGGACCTCATCTTGCATGTGGGCCCTGTTCCATGAAGGACCCGAGAGGATGGGGGGGCTTCCAAATACCTAAGGTCCAGGCTGTTGTTTTAAACTACTTGGCTCATATGCATGTCTGTAAAGCATTGCTGGAATTGGAGGTGTTTCAAAGGCCATGAAGAGCATATGAGAATAAATGATCTAATACAGCAAGTGAATTCTTGGTGATTTAGTCACTGAGCAAAGAGGCAAAACAGACCTTGAGTGATAGTACACCTTGATGTCCTCAAAAATACATTCCACACCTCCTAAGAGACCATAATTTATCTTTCTATCTTGGGAACACTATAAGGAATATTTGTCAAACATAGGTATTACAGATTGTTAATATTAGGGAACTAACAAGTCCCTTTAAACCTCTTTGAAATGTGTACATTTTCACATGCTTGCATATAGGCTAAGGCACTAGCATATCCAATGTGGCAACTATGGCCTGCAATTGTGAAGAAGTCATTCAAGGAATAAGCAACATGAAAGCTCTGACCTCTCCCCAGAAAAATGCACACAGACATACATTTGGACATGATTTCAGGAGATCCATGGGCTCCAGAAGCCACCCATGGACCTGAGGCTCAAAACTGCTGATCCCTGGCCTCTCACAGGAAGTATGAGGATATCATAATCCTCTTCCAAAGGAATTTATAGGTGTTAATAAGTTCTCTGTCTGTCACACTGAGGGGGAAATTCCATTGACAAATATCTCCTCCCTCACCCTTCATCTCCAGTGATTCTCTTGGTTGCCTGGGGCCCAAGCAATATTTATCTGTGCATCCCTGGTCCCAATAACTACTTCAGCATAGTTATGCATTATGAATTACCAGTGTAGACCACAGTCGTCTATGCAGCCAGTTAAGCAGCATCATCAAGATAATCCAATGCAGAGAGGCAGCAAAGGACAGAATCATCCAGAAGAAGGAAGGAGGCTGGATGCAGAGACAGGGAAAGTTGTGGAAAGTTCATCTCTTGTTAAAATCAACAAGTACAATGTTGACAGCAGAGGCCCAGATGTGCTGTTAAGAAATGTCCTACTCAAACAGTCTCAAAAAGTTGGCAACTGTCCTTGTGGGAACCAACAGCAGGAGCAGCAGCTGTGGAGAAGGAACCAGAAGTGTCCTTTCTATAAGTCTGGCTTCATCTTGATCATGTCCGTCTTCTGCTCAAACTCTTCTGGCAGTTTCTTGTCTCACTGAGATGAAGAGCTGAGGCCCATGAGGCCCTACACCGTCTACTCCCCAACCCCGACCTCTCTGACCTCATCTACTCTCCCCCTTGCTCCTTCTCCTCCAGGCACACTGGCCCCCTTGCTGTACCTTGAACACACCAGACACGTGGCAACAGGGCCTTTGTATTTGCTGTTTCCTCTGCCTAGGACTCTGTCCTTGGGACACCCTCACAGCTCTCTTTCAGGTCTTTACTCAAATGTCACCTTGTCAGAGAGGTTTTTCCCTGATCATTCTTTTGGAAAATTGCAGTATTCCCACCACATTATCCATCTCCCTTTCCTGTTTTATTTTTCTCCATAGCACTTACCATCATCTAACATATTATCTATTTTACTGATCTTTTGTCCTCCCTCAATAAGAATGTAAGTTTCATGCAGGCAGAGATTTCTGTCAGTTACACTCACTGCTGTATCCCCAGGAGGTAGAATATGACCGGCACAGTACCGACCTCCCAGAGCCATTGAGAAGATTACCTGAGTCAATACAAGTAAAAGCACCTGAAGAGCACATGGCATATCATAAGAATTATGTAAATGTTTGCTATTATTTTGATTTTTGTTTTAAACTTCATGACAAACCTAATGAGTAGTTATTATTATACCAATTTTACAGATCGGGAGATGGAGGCTCAGAGTAACCTGCTTGAGGCTACACATTAGCAGTTGGCAGAACCGGGAGTCAAATCCAGATCTGACTCTATGTTTTGTGCACTCATTCCCCTCCCTCTGCTTTGGAAGTCCTGGGATAGCAGAGAGGCAGAAATCCATTCATTCTGGAACAAGCTCAAAGCCTGAGAAGGCTCTGGCCCAAGGGGGTCGGGGGTAAGGAATAAAGCTTCCAGAATCCAGAGACTTTATCCTGCACGAATCTGAAATGGCGTGTGGCATTCTGTTTACCTCCTAACTTCACCAAAAAATGTAATAGAGCCTACCAATTAAAAAACGTTTGCATGACCCCAGAAAATCTGTGTATTTGGAGACATTTACTTTAAACAGTCATTCTACCATAACAGGAAAAAGAGGCAGAGCAGAGGAATTTATTATAACAGCTGCTTTCATACCCAAAACACGGTTTTGGCTGTTTTTGGCAGGTTGTACTGCAGTCAAGTTGGCCAGAAGCTGACAGACTGCGTGAGTTTCCTTTCAAAAGATCATTTTGCTTCCTTAGAAAAACCCATGACTGGCTATCTAGTGTGAACTGCAGATGTTTGTTCCTCCTTTGCTTCTTTGTCCTCCTGGGGCTTCCACCCTACCTGGGCCTAAAGGGGGGCATGAGTTTGTAGAGCACAAAGAGTGTAGGCTTCGGAATTGTGAAGACCTTGGATAGAATCCAATGTTTCCTTTATTAGCGGCTCAATCTACGAGAGAGCGTCCTGGTCTGCAGGGCTATTACAAGGATTAGAGGAAGGCAAATGTAGCTCCTCGCACATGACCAGGTACCACTGGCAGCTATGGTTACGATGTAGTTATTATCAGGACTTTAGAGAACTAGAGGCTGGAGGCCCCGTTTCCTCTGAGGGCTCCCCTCCGACCTTCCATTTTACAAAATACACACAGCAGAGAATGTAAAATGCAACTCCTTTCCTGGAGGCTTTTTAAAGCATGACGTATCTGTACCCTCTTCCCTTTGAACCTACAAAGTGGGCAAGAAATGGAACAGGATAGATGCCAGGATCCCCCCGCAAGTGTCATTGCTCTTGGGTCCAAAAGAGGAGGAAAGGAAAGGGGGAGAAGGGGATCTGATGGTGGCTTGGAGGGTAGGGCTTCACTGGGTTCTAAACTGGAAATCCCATAGGAAGTGAAAGGCTCCTGGCTCCTACGACCCGGGCTGTGCTGGACTGTGCCTCCTGCAGCGCTGAGTGCGTGGAAAGCGGCTGACACCATTTCAATGCTAATGGCTTCCAGGTGGCAGCTGAGCAACGGGCACACGATGCACTCAGCACAGGTGAGCCCAAGGGGTCTGATGCCCATCAGTCGGGCTGGTGGCCCAAACTCATAAAGAACCCAAATGAATTAGAACCAGACCCTGGAAAGCTTAGGTCCCCTAGCTGGACCGACAACGCGTGCTGCAGGATCCCCTGTACTCAGACCCCTGTAATGGGCATAACCCCTAGATTCTGCAGGGTCTTAGTTGGCACGGAAGCCACCTCTCTCCCCGCTCCAGCAATGCTTGCTCCTCAGCATCCAAGTCTGAGACCCACAGACAGCAGAGACCTTGTTGCACAAAGGAAATGAGCTTCCCAGAGCATTTGGGAGATGTGTGCTGGGCTGGGTTTTTGGACCCATGCTGTTGTGGAGGGAATCCCTGGCCATTGCTGGCAGCTTTGAAGACCTATTTTTGATTTCAAAAGCCTTTAATCCTTTGTCTATTCAGAGCCTGAACTTGGTGCACTTGTTGTCCAAAGAAAGACAGGGAAGCTGGTGAGCAGCACAGGTGGTGTGGAGATAAAGGGGCTCCCCCAGCTGGGCACGTGTAAGCCCTCACTCCTGGGCTCGAGGGCGGCGGGGAGTGGGGTTGGGGAAAAGTTGGTGAGTGAGTGGGTGGGGCTGGCACTCCTGCCCACTGAGAGGGCTGTGGTTTAATTCAGACGTTAACACATCCCATATCCCAAATACCAGTTCAACCAAAAGGAGCATATGTGATTGTGCACAACTTCAGCCCTAACCCCATATCCGGGGTGCTTTCCAAATATTAATAAATGCTCTGGCACAGGCACAGACACTGATCAATCAGGACGGATACAGCACCAGCCCTGCCTGTATCCTGACAGAGACATTTTAAAAATACCACAGCAATTACTTGTGGGTGGAATATCCCGGAGCAGCCAACACTTTCCACTGTTGACACAGAGCTTTCACTGCCTGGCGTGTTTCCTGGAGGACACCCCGGTCCATGGTAGCCTGGCCACACAGAGCTGACGCCCATCAGAAGATGGACCACACACCCCAGTTGTGAATTAAAAACAAAAACTTATAAAAGTAGACAGACTACGGCTATTTTAAGTTGCTCCACTGTTTCAGTAAAGTGGCTGCAAGGACAGGTGCCAGAGCTTGAGAATATGCTTCCATTCCTGTGAAACCATGTAAAAACCCCCAGTGCAATGCTCTGTGAACCAAAACACTCAGATGCGATTGCCACAGGTCCTGCAGCAGGATGACCAACAGTGAGCCCCAAAGGGTGTGGCTAGTGAGGGAGAAAGGAGGAGGCAAACAGCACCCAGCTCCCACCTGCAGGAACTTACAATGGAAGTCTTTGCAATTCTTCTCAAAGTTGTAGAGAACTGGCTCCGTCCAGGTAGCAGTGTGTACTGCTCCACTGGGGGAACTCTGAGTGCCAAAGGATCTACTAAGAGAATCATCTTTTGTCTTGTCCTTTCAAGACTTCTGA
Source organism: Ceratotherium simum simum (assembly GCF_057802395.1). NCBI lineage: Eukaryota > Metazoa > Chordata > Mammalia > Perissodactyla > Rhinocerotidae > Ceratotherium > Ceratotherium simum. Next base: position 10,737,028 of record NC_141913.1, read on the forward strand.
CACTGTGTATTTCTTCCTGATCTATTTTCCCTTTTCACTCCTGGATGCTACCCTCTCAGTTCTCATCTTTCTTTCCTTCTTTCCTATATGCTTGCTCTCCTCTGCTGTCCCTTTCTTAACAGTTCTACTTCTTCCTCCCAGTTCTTTCTTTCCACCAGTGCCTTCAAGAACCTTATATCCAAACCGCCAGAAAGAACCGTGAACATCCTTGGGTGAGGACTGAGCGGGGTGTGGTGGTGGACACGTATAGGCTGGTTTCCAACAACATGCCCTCCCCAACCCAGGGTTCACTCTGTTTGGTAGAGCAGAGCTGGGTGGATTATTCAATGCTTTTATCACAACACTTGATCTTCACTAGAAGAAAAAGTGGTAACAAGCAAAAAGGTTCACTTACTCCTAACCAGGTCCATGCAACCTAAAAATTTTGGAAAAGTAAAGGAAATAGAGGAAAACCAGAGGGAAATAAGAAGAAATAAAGGAACAAAGAGCAGAAGAGAAAGACAACCTCAGAGTGATCACAACTTATTCAGGTCAAAGTTCAAAATACTAAAACTGTTTCTAATGTTCCACTAAGTAGCGGCCTCTCAGTGCCTCTGACAAGTGATTTAAGAGAAGTGGTTTACTCCCAAGGGGGCTCATGAATCTCCACACACGATGGTTCGATCGCGAGTCCAGAGTCGCACAGTTGGGAAGGTGGCAAGGCAGAGGTCAGAGCACGAGGGAGGAGTTCATCCATCAACCCTGACAGGCGAGCATGCCCGGGACAGCACACAGGACGGGAGCCATCTGGCAGCTTTGCTTGCAGGACCAGATTAAGAAAGCACCAGCACAGAAACCACAAAGGAGAAGATGAAGCTGTATTTCCGGAGGAAAAAGCAAAGATTTCTACCCAAAGCTGAGGTAAGAGCTTTATTTTTTTTTTTTCCAGTGATGAAGAAAGAATCTTACTTCCCTCTGAATTGGATTATTTTTAGCATACATGCCTCAGCTTTGATGTCCAACATGTCTGGCCATGTCTTTTCCCCGGTCTGAAATTTTTCGGTAGCTTCCCGTTGCCTAGAGTATAAAACATAAACTCCATAGCATGGCTCCTCGGGCCTGCATGATGGGACCCCATCTGACTCTTCCCCTTGCCCTCTTCCTGCAGCCCTCAGCTCAGACTTCAGAGTGATTGTATCTTCCAGAGCACACGATAGCGTCTCACATGTCCCTTGTACATGCTTTGCCCTGCCTGGAACACCTTCCCCTGCTTGCTTGCCTGCCCAATTTTACTCATCCTCTGTAACCCATCTCAAAACTCTAGGTCCTCTGTGAAGCCTGACTTCTCAGGGGGTCCCTCTCCCCTCTCAGGGTGACTCCCGCTGCACTTGCACACCATCCCATTACATGAATTATCTTTCGTTGTAACAGAGACTAGAACTGTATCTTTTTGTCTTTTTGTCAACAGTGCCTAGCACACATGAAGTGCCCCAAACGTATGCTGACTATTAATGTAGCATTCATTTCAATTCTACAAGTATACACATTTAATTACACACTTACACACACACTGTCATCACCTCCTACATCTCTAGGGTTGTGGGTTCTAGTTAGGACTCTGCCTTGAAGTTTCAGACCAGGACCCCAAGGTTGGACGGATGTGATGAAACAGAGTGAGGGGTACATCAGAAATCAAGTTTGAAACCTAGAAATGAATGGCTTCAAGTGCTTAGAGACTCATATGCACACGCCTCAGCTTTCCACTCAGGCAGAATATATATGCTTGCAAGAGAGAGGAGAGAAGATCAAAGTGAGTGAGAACAGAGAGAGAGGGGGACAGGGTCTTGTGCAGAGTCTCACACGTGGTCCCCTTCCAGCCTCCTGGGCAAATGGCCCTGCCTAGTGAAAAAATAGATTTCTATCCATTTTAATTCCATTTTTAATTAGCCCTTTCCCAAAAAACCACAGAATGTCAAAGGTGCTGAGATAAGCAGTTGAGACTTTTATACATGACAAAGCCAGCCGAACCAGACTCAGAGAGAGTTAGGTGAGTGCAGGAAGGGACCCCTTCCATTCCAAAGCATGTGCAGAAAAGTGCAGAAGTAAGTATTCATGTACGAAGGAATTTTTGAAATAGTCCATTGTACTGAGACATAATTCTGCTTCAAAACCTCAATTTTCAGTAAGTCTGGCACAAAACTGACAGGAGGAGGAAGGGATATCTAAATCTTGAATGTTCTGCAGTTCTAAAGTCTCGTGTAGTTTGTGTTCTGTTAAAATAGTCCACCTCTCATCAGGAAAATAATTGCTGGATTTATGAATATCAAGAACTCATTACTTGGGCATGTTAAACAAGCATACCAAATCTGTGATCTTCTAGAGAGCTAAAAAAGCTACTGCCACCCCGGGGGAGACAGGAGCCGTACAGGAATTAGGAAACCACTGCTACAATAATCTGTAATGTACTCACGATGGAGCTGGAATGGTATTTTCATTACCACATACCACGTACGATGTGGGTTAAACAGGCATTGCAGATAGCCAAAAGATAAAATACTATTTCTAGGACAAAAACATATCTTTAAATTATCAAATATCTGCCTTACAAATCACTTTTCCTGCTCCAAGTTTGGGACTACCTGTATAAACCATTCAGACACACTGATGAAAAAAATATCCCCTTTTCTTTCTACTTATGATGCAGAGAGTCAAGAATAAAGGATCAATTAGTTTCACAAGTGTATGGTCTGACTTATTACTTTATATAGCAAATTGCTCAAAGGTAGAAAAAGTCTCTCCTAAGCGTTCTGCATCTCTTCCTAATGGAGCAGGTTTTCCTAACGCAGCAAATGCATGGCATGCAGAAATAGGATTCAGAAAGACTGAAAGGCTGGAACTCTGGAGCAAACCCAAAACAATGAGATTCAAAAGGAATGAAGGGCCTTCCTTACCTTAGCAATATGGTGTGGTAGAAAGAGCATGACCCACATTTCCATCCTGACACCCCATTATTAGTCTTAGCCCCTCTGAGCCCCAGTTTCCTCATCTGTAATATGGGCATAATTACCCGCACATCACAGGATTACTGTATAGGTTAGATGAAATGATGTGTTTACAATGAATATGGTGAATGTGGCATGTATTGGGCAAATGGGTTGTACTCCACTCTTCTTTTAAAACGCAATTCCTTTTTTGGGGTGTCTGCCTGCACACCTACTGGTCTATGCCTCCATGCTGTACACTTTATAAGACAGTCTCACACGGGAAGTCTGTGGTTTTCCAGTACTGCATGTGATCTCATGGGCAAGTCCAGCTAATTCCAGAGTCTAGGATTGGGAAGCTCAATGCTATGGCACATCTAAGCCACATCCTCCCACCCAGACTTTATCAGTATTAATGGCGAATTTTTTAATTAAAAAAAAGCAACTGCCAAAATATAAGATGAGGGTAATGGCTTAGTAGTAGCATGACGGCAAAAGACCTAGGAGTTTAAGTGAGTAGCAAATTCAACATGAGTTAGTGATCTGGTGCAGCTAATGTGTAATACGTAGTGTGATGGAGGAGAGGAGGGGAGTGACATCTCAGGAGGGCGATGTCTACCCCCTCATCCCAACTCCCCAAATGCCTCATCATAACATCACAGAGAGCAAAATAAAATAATATCTGCCAGAAACATGATAAAACATGAAACATAAAAAGATGAGCTCAGCTAGTTCAGCTGTGAAACGTAAGTTATGATTATATTGGTTTGGTATCAATGTAAAAAAATTCAAGATTAAAACCTAAAAACCAAGAAACAAGTATGAGCTCCAGCTTACGGAGAGACCCACCAATTCAAAAGGTTGTAGCTTCTCCTCCACCCTAACCACCCTCCCCCGACTTGCATCCCTTCTCCACACTCAACCTTGTGCAGCCAGCAATGCTTCTGATTGCTAAAGACTCTAGAATTGTGGTTCTCAGCTACATTTTATATACCCCAGAAGTTTTTACAAATCCTGATGCTCAAACCATACCCCAGGTCAATGAAATCAGGATCTCTGAATATGGGGTCCAGGCATTGTCCAGGTGATTCCAAGGTGCAGCCAAGGTGAGAAGAACTGCTCCAGAAGGCTAGTCTGACTCCAACTCAGAGGATGGACCAGTCTGGGCCACAAACTCAAGGAAGGTTGAGAGAGGCAGGAGCCTGTTCAAAGAAGAGTGACCAGGATGGTGAAGTGTTATCTCTGACATAAGGACATGAAGACGAGGAGACACAGGGGAATATAATCTGTACTTAAAATACACGAAGCCCTGTCACCTGTAAGATGGGAACTAGACGGAAATGGATTTCAGCTCAATCTCAGGAAGAACTTTCTTATAAGGAGCACTTTTCAAAGACAAGGAGGCCTTGAGGGAACTTACAACCTATAGCTGAACACTTGCAAGCGCAGACTAGCATGAGGCCCCATTGGGCAGAGAATCTGTGGAGGGAAATCAGGCATCAGACAGGGGATTAGGCCGGATGACCTCTCAGGTCTGGTGTAACTCTGTGATTCCAGGTGTCTGTGATTCCAGGGGCTCAGTGGCTAGTAACAGACTAAATTATCAATTTTGCACAATGAAGAAAAAAATTTTGTTTAACTCAGAAGAACAAATCCATTATATACCTTACCAAATGGATAAACATGAGTGGGATGGGACATAGGAATAAACCCAAGAAGACTGAAATGCCCAAAAGTTCTTTCCACAATACCACACGGTTCATTAGAACAATTCAAAATACAGCAATAGAAGGCAACTACACTGAATGGCCTTGCTGGAGCAGTTCTCTAGGAGGCTATCTGCTGATTTAGGAAGGCAGACAGTCTGGAGGAGACCCCTGCTGTTTATATGGTTGTCCAAGTTAATTATCCCTGTATTTTCAGACGAAGTGAATGGTAATCTGTTTATCTAGGTCAAATATTTGCAGCTGCTGTTGTCCCTTGACAGTCATACAAAAATACATAGTGTTGTCCTTTGAGGCTTTATAAGAAAAGATCAGGTTAAAAAATTAGCATCCACTTCTTTATAGGTTCAACACAGTGAGCCCTGATTTCTGAAGTACTCTAATTAGACCCAACTCTAAACAAGTGGCTTAAAATGGGATTAAACAAAAGACAGAATGAAAAGAAATTTTGAATTCATGCCATATTTTTGTCTTGATTTTATGAATATGTTTCCCTACAGAGATAATGAATTCTGGCCTCTAGCTTCTGCAACCATTCCAAAGAGTAGTAACTTCCAGTGCACAAGGAAAAATGCATGGAGCTGCCACAGGCAGCAAATGAAGCGCTGGTATTGGTTACCAGAACAAAGGGTGTCGGAGTAGAGGAAGATACTTCATATGTCACAGTGTATGTGGGGAGGGTGTGATTTAATCTGCAAAATAAAATCTTTGGAAGAGTAAGGTGCCTCCTAATGGCATTTATCAGATGTCCTTTGAGGTTGATCTCATTTTGGACTAAGTCAGTCAGAGCAAGCTGGGGATAGAGTTAGGGTGAATAAGCCCACCACGGAGAAAGTTAGGATTACCAGGGAACCTACTGTGGGTAGGAGTGGGGAAGAAGGCCAGGCTCTGGTTTGGCCCTTGAGGAATGGAGCCTTCAGGGAACTGCAGAATCATTGAGCAGTTAAAGTTACAAACTTCCCTTCGACCATGTCCCTTTGACCCACTTATTCTGTGCTAACTAGATCCAATGTATCTAACATTATTGAGTACCAACCATGCAAGACACCTAACCAAATGTGGACATACAGTGATGACTGGAAGACTAAGATGTGGTTGCTGCCATCTTGGAATCCCAGAATGATAATGCTAGAAGACCTCCATACTCAAAGCACTGTCTGTGCACCAGCAGCAGTGGCATCACCTGGAAACTTGTTAGATGCAGAACCTCAGGCCTCTCCCCAGGCTTAATGAATCAGAATCTACATTTCAACAAGATCTTTAAGTGATTCCTTTGCTCATTAAAGTTGGAGAAGCATGTCGATAAGAGACCTTAGACTTTCTATCCTCTCATTTAAAAAAAAAATCAAGATTTTACTTTTTAGAGCAGTTTTAGGTTCACAGCAAAATTGAGGGGAAAGTATAGAGATTTCTCATGTACTTCCTGCCCACCCCCTACGCATAACCCCCACCAGAGTGGTACATTTGTTACAATTGAGGAACCTACATTGACACATCATAATCACCCAAAGACCACAGTTCACATTAGAGTTCATTCTTGGTGTTGTACATTCTACGGGTTTGGACAAATGTATAATGACACGTATCCATCATTATGGTATCACACAGAGTAGTTTCACTTCCTCTGAAAAGTCCTCTGTGCCTTGCCTATTCATCCTGCTTTCCCCCAACCCCTGTCAATCACTGATCTTTTTACTGTCTCCATAGTTTTGCCTTTTCTACAATGTCATATAGTTGGAATCATACAGCATGTGGCCTTTCCAAATTGGCTTCTTTCACTTAGAAATACACATTTAAGTTTCCTCTATGTCTTTTTGTGGCTTGATAGCTTATTTCTTTTTAGTGCTGAATAATATTCCATTGTCTGGATGTACCACAGTTTATTTATCCATTCACCTACTGAAGGTTGCTTCAACCTTTGTTGGGCAAAGAACGCAACCAAGCAACCAGACTTGGTTGCTTCCAAGTTTGGCAATTATGAATAAAGCTGCTATAAATAACCATGTGCAGGTTTTTGTGTGGATATAAGTTTTCAGCTCCTTTGGGTAAATACCAAGGAGTGCAATTGCTGGATAATACGGTAAGAGTATGTTTAGTTTTGTAAGAATAACCTCTCATTTTTCAGCTACAAAGCTGAGGCCCAGAGAAGTTAAGTGCCTTGCCTAAAGTCATGCCATAAATTCATGGCAGCCAGGTCTAGAACAAACATTTCTTGATGCTTCACCTGGAAATACATGTTGTTATGGGAAAAGAATGAATATGGGAACCAGTAAGACCTGAATTTGGAAGCTCTGTGCCTCAGTTTCCCCACCTGTGGAAACTAAGGTGCTTATACCTCCCGAGGAGTGTAACTGTGAAGATTCTGTGAAATAACATACCTGAAAGTGCCCAAGGTGCTAAAAAAATTTAACTTCCCCAATTTTTTTCTGTTCCTACCAGCACCTTTTAGGAACACAGAGCCTCTGGAAGAGGCCAGGTGTGTACCTGACTCAGGCCTGAGGGGTTCTCCACGTGGTGAGGAGTTTTGTTGGGCAAAGAATGCAGAACTCTATTTCATCTGCTGAAGGGTCGGGTACCACGGTGCTGCCCACGTTGACTGTTGTCTATGCTTTATATAGATCCCTGGATGTTTCCAGTCCTGTTTTCTAACACAGTGACATGCTCGCTTTTGGCAGATTAATTGGTCAAGTTGTCAGCGCAGCTGCCTTTTATTGCCAATAAACCTGGGTCGCTGTGAGCTGCGGCTTTAATTATTTGTTATTTCTTTTTCTAAGGGGGATAAAGTAGGTCCTGCTTTAAGCTGGTGTTCTCTTGCATCAGAACAAGAAACTGAAGAACACACTGAGGAATTTGTCATACGGCAATGACTAGAAGGAGTGCCTTAGAAAAAGCAAAAAATTAGCAGAGGCCACATCACCCTTACACTAGCCTTTTCCCTCTCCTTTCTTTATCTTCTCATTCCCTCTTTCTCATCCCCCCTGACCATCCCCCCCAAAAAAAACCTCTGCTTAATGGAGGCAGAGGAGACATCTGCTTCCAGTCTAAGCCTCCTGATAAAATTTCCAACCAGTAAAATATTATGACTTCCCTCTCACCACTTAAGAAATGTCTGAAGGCTTCTACTCCATAGTGCGATCCCTCAGTGATGTTTTCCTATGTAATATCTGAGAATTGATCAGTCTCTCACAGCACTATCAATTCAGATTCAACCGTATCAACGGTCATTTTCATAGTTCTTAAAAATGAATAAAGTGCTCTAGGAAAATTCAGAATCTTTGTTGACAGCATTTACAGAGTTAAGCAAAAATCATTTTGATGACTGTAATTACTGTACGAACCATGTGTAATTTTAAAAAGCTTCACTATCTCGTTGGTTTTATCAGTGTTTTTCCTTACATGTGACAAAATTAACATCATATAAAGCAGAATCTTGCTTAGTTTTTACCCTACCAAGAAATATTCAGTTCAGCCAATTATTAGCTCTCTCCGACATTGGGGATCTAAGGAAATCAAAGGAAAATTTAATCCATGGGAACATAACAGTCTGTTTTAGCCAATAGTTTCAGTGTCTTCTCCACAAAATAGTTTACCAGATCTACGTTAGGCAGAGAGATGCGAGTTTCACCTTCTTTCATTTCTACCTTGTAGTCAAGGGGGTAATGAACTGTAAAACAGTCTCAACTGGACAGCAGGAGGGACAAGGAACAAAAAGAACTTGGTAATAAGCCATCTACATAATTGGTCCTTGAAAAAAATCAAGCTTAAATGGAAATTTTTAAGGATGTTAATAGCCCTCAGCTTCCACAATGGCAAGACACAGTAAACTACTTATTATACTATTTTATTATAGTCAAACACCACCTCATTTTAAATAGAGGCCTTGTAAAATTGAACTAGATTGATGTCTTCATCAGAGTTATCTGTATAATCTCTAACTAAATCCGTCTAATTGGATCATCAGCAATGGCTCTTTTGGCCATTAGTCTTAATTAGCATGGCGCCATCATTACTGCGCATGCTCATGTGGCTTCCAAGTGAGCTAGCATCATCCACTGGCCTCGTTATGGAGATTCACCCAAAGTTTTTGTATGTATAGGGGTCTCCCCAAATGCCAACCACACATCCAGTGAAGTTTGTAAACCCCAGTTTTCATACACTGAAGCCACTTCATTAACAACCTGAGAGCCGGTATGTCACAGACATGGGCTAAAGAGAGATCCCACTGGAGAAATAACTGAAGGTATTCCTGGCATTGATGGGCTACCAACTAATTAATGTGACATTAAAGCCAGCTTTTACCACAAAATCTGATCCTAGGGACATTTGAAGAGGAGTCGATACATCAGTAATTGCAATAACTGATTGTACTTATAAAATTCTCACCTACCAGTACTCTCTCTCTTTCAGGCCAAGGAACCCTTTGGAGAGTACACTCCTTCCCTCCCCAAACCATGGTCTCCTTTATATACATTTTCAACACAGGGAGAGGTTTATCTTTGGCGTCCTCCTGCCTCCATCTCTGCATTGCCCTTCTTTCTCCTGAACACACTTTCCACACCCCCAGTGTGCTCACGTGCCTGCCAGCTAATCGAAGCTCCTCACTTGGTGCCCTCTTTCTCAATTCTCCTTGGTTCCAAGTACTTCTTCCTCTTATAACAAACACTCCCTCTCCTGGAGAGTGTGTACGCCAGGTATTAGAAGGAAAGCAACCTGACTGCATCATTCACAATTTAGGGTCAAGATGGAACAACTCACCACAATTCTTCCAAGAGTATTAACAATTGAAAGGATGAGCTTATTGACATAATTGAATTTATAACTGATAGACTTTCAAGCCAAAGTAACTTTGGAAAGAAGTTATTTCAGGCAGAATTAGTAAAACGTGTTTGAAAATCAAGAGATATATATATTCATTTCACACACACTCACACCCATATATACACAGAACCATGCTATAGAATACTATGCAACAATTTTTAAAAATGAGCGCTATATATACTAAAATGGAAATTCTCCAAGATACTATAACAGCAAGCCCCTTTTGGGCTTCTTTAATTCAACAACAAGGTCACAAATAAGGTCATTCCTGGTCTTCCTCTACTAATTCAGAATAATCACCCCTCCCCCTCCTCCTACTCCCTGGGAGAAATCAAGCTCACTCAGTGCCACCCACAGACTCAAGCCTGAAGAACGGAGCTGGAAACTTGGCACAGCACTTCTGAAAAATTGCTAATCCCAGAGCCCGACCAATGGATGTGGAAATCCCATTCATGGTCAAAATCACACTCACAGATCAGGCCACAAATGCAAATTCATTTTCCACCATGGTATCCACAAACCTCATCTATAGCTTTCTGACGACTGGCTTTTGTAAGTGACAGCCCAAAGATAAGATCCTGATGGAATTTTTTCTTTAACATTAAAAGCACAAATAAATAAAAAACAAAACATTGAGCGAACACACTGCCAGTTTCATAATAGGATGTCTCCTCAACCTCAGGCAGTTCCCAGGACCCCCAGCTGCTTTGCCCAGCAGGGGGCTACACTATTCCCAGTCACATCTGCATTTCCCAAGAGCAGGCCAAAGGTGCTCGCAAAATCTGGGCAAGGAAGCCAGTCCTGCTGCCCGAAAGTTGGTTACGCTGTTATGGTAGCAGAGATGGCCTACGCCTCTCTTCCTATGAGCTATTTTTGAAAAAGAGGCAAGATGAGAAACTTGAATTAGAATCTTGCAAAGCACAAACTACTGTCTGGAACTCAGTTGTTTTTGGAGATGTTCCACTAACTATTTCAAGGCACTAAGGATCTTTCAGCAAATGATTCTTTTCTGTGCTCAAAGATTAAAAAGATAACAGAGACAATGATGCTTTTGGTGCATGCACTGTAATCCCCAAGAGTTAAGAAGGCCCTGTTTTCCTAATGCCCTTGTCACTGTTTAGCAGCAGGTCACATAAGGCACTAGGACATTCTACGCCTGCTACACTGATGGGACATTGTCCCCACAGCAACAAACGTGTTTGTCAGGAAGTAACCAAGCAGGTGGCTGTGGGCAGCTGCGTGTTGACAGGGAACTGGTTCCACTCTTTCTTCTTCTTCTTTTTTTTAACCTGAATTTTCAGTTTTATTGCAAAGCCATTTCTAAACGATTTTCCAAACCAGTCTCAAGTTTGGCTGTCAGAGGGTCTTGTTCCCAGCGACTTAACATGAACTCTAACAATTTGGGGGTTTAGAGAGAAGAGAGCTCTTTGGTGTGTAGCTCCTTTCATATTGTAGACTCAGTCTCTGTAAACTCCCAATGTTTTGAACTGAAAGAGACTTCGGAGATGATATATTCTCTCATTTTAGGAGTGTGTGCAGATGACAACTGGAAAGGAGTGAGTGGTACTATGTGTGCCCAAACAGAGAACAGGAAAGAACATTCTGGAACGTTTTACCCTGATTGTTTTGGGGATGGGTTGCTTTTAGAAACCTTTGGCAAGTAATTGCATCAAAGTGTCTCAGTTTTTCAGTTCATACACAACACTCACTGAGTTACCAAGCCTGCCTATGATACTGAGATCTGGAATGCCCTCCTCGGCTATAACTCAGGAATTTGGGGTGCCTTATTGAGATCATCTCTTTTGAGCACCTGTGGCTCTCCGGTTATAAGCACTCTTGTTGATCGGGAGGAGTGTCCTGTCTTTTGGGACCCTGGTTCACAATTTAGTGCATTGTGCCAGTGGTGGCATCAATGTCTGAAGTTTACCTCCTATCTTTATATTTTCAGGGGGAATCAAGAGAAAACACCATCTATACCCACAAATTCTCCATTGCACACCAAAGTAACTGGATATAAGTTAGCTCTTTAGATGTCCAACGAAAAAGTAGGCAGGAGTCGGCAATAGTTTATTTTTACTTAAGTAGACTACTCAGAAGAGCAATTATTACAACGTACAGAGGTCAAGTTCATCCTTATATTTAGAGTGAGTAAGGAACTTTGGGAAGATTTGGTCATTGAATATCAACAGGTAAGATTATTTAAAGTTTCTACAATGTTTGTGAAACTAATCTCACATTATACTGAGAATATACATGTCCACACACTCATATGTGGCAACACACTTAGTATGTTTGGTAAATAGAGGGTTGAAAGAACAAATCATTGGGTTGTCTCTGGCCAGTGTATACCTGGGGCCATCCATGGGGTCCAGGAACTATGGAGGGCTTCTCTTCCCATGAACAGATGCATCACTTTAGCATTCCTGCCGAAGGAGTTGATATTTTTTCTGCGTTAACTGCAGAGAGCCTTCCATACCTATAGTGGGTTTAGAATTTTTTTCCAACAGGCACTACCATAGCCTAGTGGCTGCTGAGCATGGTTATCACGACCTACAATTCACTATTCCTTTGGATAAGTCAGGCAAGCCTGGGAAGGTAGAAAAATAATTATACTAAAATTAAAAAACCTGGGCTAGGTATGATCCTGGTTCTCCTACCCCACGTCCGTGCCAACTTGATCAAGCCTTAGTTTTCTCATCTGTACAACGGGATAATCATACCAGTCCTGCTCAAGGTTTTTATGCAATTCAAATTAGATACTGGATGAGAATGATGGGAATATATTTTACAAATTGTACAATGTTGTAAAAATATATGGGATTTGTATTTATGGTTGGTGAACTTTACACTCTTTTAGCTTAGATGCTATTTGGTGAATGCCACAAGCCTTCTGAGACAAAAACAAAACACACACACACGCACACCTGGAGCCTGTTAGATCTAGGTTTGTGTTTCATACAACTGCTTCAGCTGCTAAGGGAAAGAGCCAAATCTCAAAAGATGCTCAGCTCACAGCTTTACTTCTATAATGTGAGGGCTTTTATGTACCACCTTCAACCTCGAGTTCACAGCAAGACAAGCGCTGTCAGGTCAGGAACCTCGACTTCGTAACCCAGCCCTCATTCCAGGTCAGTCTGAGCTGAGCCATGGGATTGCGCTATTAGTCCAGGATGACCAATTACTTTCCTTCCATGATTAAACATCTTTGGAAAAGATTTTTTTCTTTGTTACCTAACCCAAAGTTCAAACTCCTTTGTTCTCGAGGCCTTTGCCAATGAATAGAAGCTCAAGTTCACTGCCTGCTGTCCAGTACTTTTTAAGAGCCCTGTTGTAAGAAATAATACTCATGGATGATTGCCTAAGAGATATGAAGAACTTCCATTCCTCTAGATATTCTAACTTGTATCCACACATTGAGCCAAACCATCAAAAAGCAGCAGGCTTAAGCTGAATTGTTCTGGCCATGTGTAGAGCTGTTTTTACTGAATTACACTTTGGCAGTATGCCATTGGCTTGCATTGAGGGACATTACAAGAAACAGTCCTATAAAAATTGCTAGTGTAGGGATATTGTTGAAGATATTTCCACTATATCTGCACATTGAGCCTTTGATGAGAATCAGTGGAGAAGTTTCCCTTGGCTGTTAGTTCCAGCAAAAGCCTGTTTCTCCTGAGCAATTGGCTTTTCTCACATGGGCACAGTAAAGTTCACATTTCCCTTTTTGCTTTGGCATCTAGGAAACTCAGAGACAAATTTTTGTCCCAACTCTAATGACTAAGTGTACATAAATTGTATGTGAACAACTAACTGTTCCTGGTCTTACGTTATTTTTCATCCTTGTATTTCCCACGCTTTAATTTCTTTTTTATGTATTGTGCGTTGTTGTAAACTCCCCTGAATCTTTTTGAGAACAAACGTGTATTTAGCTCATTGGCCCTAAGGCTCTTCTAGACCCCAACCTGCCTTTCCAGCCTTGTCTTTTGCCACTTTCTACCATGAATCTGTGATCCAATCACACTGACCCACATCATGCCTCGACTATGCCTTGCACTTGCATGTTGTTCTGCATCTGCCTGTGCAGGTTCCTCTGCCTGAAATACCCTTTGCCTGTCTCTTAGCCCAGTGAAATCCTGGCAGAACTCAGTTCCTGCCTCTGTTCCTGTATAGCTCTTCATCTACACCACCAGTGGAGCACTTACATTATATTTCAGTAGACTACACATCTGTGTCCTTTGCTAGACTAGAAACTCCTTGAAGGCAACATTTGCATTTATCTTTGTTTCTCTGGTGCCTAACCACAGTTCCAAATATACAACAGGTGCTCAACAAATGTTTGTAAAATTAACAAGTAAACGAATACTCCTGTTCCAGCACTCGCACACAGGGCCCTTGGGATGCTTGTTACCAAGGCTGACAATAAAACGCATTTCAACATTTGCACAGGCTTCGTAGCAGTGGTTGCTGGGGACACAGGGGCAGGTGGTGGTGCCTTCTAGCGTTTGGGATACCTGGCCACATCAGTCCTTCCTCAGGGCAGACCCCAATCCTCAAACGTTCTTCTGGAGACAGGAATATTGGGGTGCTTTCTTCCCCACAACGTTTGCCTGTGGCATTTGATACTTGGTCAATGCCAGCTGGTTCCCATTGACAAGGCTAACACCAGAAGAGCAATCAATGAAGCCAGAAAGATAAAGAAGTGCACCTGATCCTGTTTTTGTGATTCCTTAGGACTGAGGAGGGACCCAGAAAGTGGGGGGTGGGAGGCAACCTGGTGTACTGGGGACACGGAGGGTGTAAGCATGCACATGAGTGCTGTGGAAAGTTACTTAACAGCAGAAACCAATTATTTGATCAGTTTTCCAAACACTGGGGTGGAAATGACACTTCCAAACCCTCCCTCGTTCTTCCAGGGCCAGGAGAATGTTTCTCTCACTTGTTCAAGAATCCAGAATACCCATTGGATGACGAAATAAAACATGAAAATAGCCTCACAAGTGTTTAAAGCAGAATGTCACACCGGAACATATTAAAAGGGCCTTGCAGAGCCATGTTCACTACAGGAAGCAGTAACTTTCTAATTCGAATGTTTCCCAGTTTTGCCTCTTTGGTGTCTGCTTTCCTCGAAACCTTATAGTAAACTAATGGGGTTATTACTGTTTCAACAGGAAGACCACTGAGTCCAACACCTTGACTGTTCAAATGGACAAGCTGAGGCTCTGTCAGACACGTTGACTTGCGTAGGCTACACAATGAGTTGCCAGAGGAACCAACACTGGACTTCCAGCCTACTGTGCTTCCAAGATATCATGCCAGCTGCCTCTGGGTAGGCATCAAACACAAACTAAGTACAAATAACCAGAAGCTCCTGGGAGAACAAGCCAGTCCACTTGTTTCTACGTTGATGCCAAATAAAACACACACACACACACACACACAAACCTTGTGTTGAAGGGCTAACAGACTCAGTTAAAGGTCTGAGCAAGTGATTAACGGGTACAGGGACAGGGACAAGGTTGCAAAAAGGTGTTATATCTTTAAGCCTGGCATCTGGGACTGGTTCTGCAAACACTCGTGGAGAGCCCAGCATCTGCTGAACCAATTGCTGGAAGAAGGAGACGAGGTGAATGAAAGCCAAGCACGGAAGAACAGCAGAAATCTAGGCCTCGGGCCTCCCGCTCTGCTGACGAATGTGTTATATATGTCACTTGGCAATGGGACATGGCATGCATCAGCAAACAGACACTGGGGATTTCTGCAGTTGAGCTGGGAGGGCACAAGGCCCTACAAACAGTTCACAATTCAGTTGGGAGTGCCATAAGGAAGACAAGAGTATTTGGTGCTTTATAGTTTCAATTCTGGCACAACATCCCGTTTTTTAGGGGGCCAAGTGTGTCCACGATTCCCTGGCACGCACAGCACCAGGGAAAGGCTCATGTGCACCAACTCAACCACGGGAAGAGCACTAGACATTTTTGAGTCTCTGATTGCCTTTTTTAAACAACAAAAACATGGATAATAATCCTTCCCAGAAAAATGTGAGGTTAAAAGTTTAATCTGAGTTCACAGCACACACATTCCAAGGGGGCACTGTACTTGGGGAAATTACTCACCTAGAGTTTATATAAGTTCCGAGGCGATTAGAGTCAGCCGACAAATTGGAGCCAGAACACGTTTACATTTCAGGCTTAAAATGTAGATTCCTCTTACGGAAAGAAAGAAGGGGGAAAAAATCGCCCACCACCCAATGTTTCTTGTTAAGGGACCAGACCCCGTTAAGTGTCAGTCCATCTGAAAGAGTGTGGAAGATGCCAATACGCGACTCCCCTCTGTCTGTCCCTCTTGAAAAGCACACATCACATCTGCTTGCTATCAGCATTTATCTCGCAGCATGCGCCTGACTCATTTGAAAACTCAAAGCACATGTTTACTCCTGCTGAGGAACCAGCCATTACCGTGCAATTTACAGGCCCTCTGCAACCAGAGCACACTGCGACAGAGAGAACTGCCATGGGGCTGCTCTGGGTGCTGCTAGGTTTGATTACTTTGCTACCAGCTTTGTAAATGGAGATGACACCCTCTTCAGCCTCCACTCAGCTCTCTTGTCACTTTCTAGCCTGAGTCACAACTAACTTTTCTCCTTCTTAGCCAGCCAGGGTGGGTGAGAACCCCAAAGTGAGTGTGTTTGGGAAGGAGTGGCAGCAGGCATTCAATGAGAAACACAGCTTGTTAGTTTCTGGAAACAAATGGCACTTGTGCAACAACTCAAAAAGTCTTGTTCACAAAACAAACTCGATGTGCTCTTTCTTTTTCTAAATCCCTGAAGTCTTTGGAATGGATCTTGGTGATTGCAACATTTTTCACATCGGGCTTCTCTCCACCACCTAATCTGATTTCAAGCGGCTTCTCTAACAACACTGAAGGTGAGCGCAACGTGAACCTACTTGACCTGGGCTACACAAAGCCACGCTCCGAGCTGAAAAGTAAAAATTCAGCATTTTGTCCATTGGATCTTTTTTTCTGATTCTGGCTCCTTTCTCCCAAAAATCACAGCAAGGGCATGGCCATGGCAGGTCAATATGGGTGCCTTTGTGTGAGTCGGAAAAAGGTGCCCTCTCCAGACGGATCGGCCCTCCCAGGAGCCTTTCTGCAGAGCAAAACGTGTACAACTGAACGTTGCAGCCCTGGCGAGAGCTCCAGGCCTTTTTTCCCAGAAACCTTTAACAGTGATGGAAACTCTAAAGTTTGTTTGCCTTAACTGGAAAAGGCCACACTAGGATGTTTAAATGCAAGAGGCCAAAGGTTCGAATCAAAACCTGCCATACACCTGTGTCTGTGTTCTCTGAATACCGAACCACACGCAGGGATAGATGGAGAGGCTGGCAGCAGTTAGCTCTCCCCAACTGGCCTCCATCTGGCCAGATGGTCTGGTAATACTCAGGCTGTTAACAGAACCAGCTCCTAGACAGAACTTGTTGCTTCGGTGAGTTTGTGTCCACTTTCCTTAGTTCTGCGTATTTCTGGAAAGACAGATTTCCCGTCCTCCTGGTTTGTACAGTATGTCCTCCAACTTCTTTCCTTCTCATCAGTGCCTCTATCATCCCGCAGACTTTGTTTGCAGGCAGGCCTGTCCTCTGAGGTCACCCCTACCTTTGAACATGCCACCAACCTTTGAACATTCACCTTAGTAGATGCCATTTCCTAGAGCAGTGAGTTCCAAGCATTTTGAACATATATCCCCCAAATTCCTTATTTTATTTATTCTTTGTTAACATATACATTATCTACACAGGCTATTATCATTACTTAATAGTTCAAGGCACAAAATATATTTAGAGTGAGATTGAAATTTTCATCCATACTTCCCAGTGATATTTCAATAATTTTGAAGGTTTTTTTGGCCAACAGCTTGGCAAATCAAATTAGATTGTCACTGTTTCTACCTTGTAATGCTGTCACCTTATGATGTGGTTGGCAAAGAGTTTGTGGTAGGAGTAGCAGAAGTGCCACCTCTGCCGATTTTGTCTGGTTTTCTTGGGGACTCTATTGTTAGAGTGCTACCTTTAATCCCTGGTTCCTTTATAGGAACCCCCATAGGGGTCTTTTTAAATCATATGGCCATTTTGTGAAGGTTACAACTAGTTAATACAACTGGTAAATCCATTTAACCAAGTACAAGTAACCAGCATTGAATCTGAGAACTTGGAGACAGAAGACTGACTCATTCATTCAATTAGGGTTAACACCATGTCACCCAGCCAGGGAAAAATGCAGAGGGTTTGGGGGCTACCATAAAAATGATAATTTCACAGTTGATTCCACATCTACATCATTTCTGCTTTAGAGTACTTTCTAACAAGGGAAGAGAAGTTACAGATACTAAATATGTCCAAGTGTCTTAAATACCTCCAAAGGGAAGCAGGTACGGTATATGATCTAACTTTCTAGGTTACAAAAAATAAAAAATAAAAAAGCAGGGCCTGTCAGCACACATCTTTCCCCCAAGGGCACTTCAGGAAAGCATGGGAACTACAAGACACTGGAAAGGGATATACTGTCCCTCCTTCCATTAGCCCACACCGCCTCTCATTCAGCAATAATAATATCTACAGTCTTAACACCTTCAGTAAATTGATTTTGTCACCCCATTCTAGGTTTGAAAAACATTAGAGCTACTATATACATTTTCAATCTCAAGGGTCACAATTTCTAGTTTTAGAGGAATGTTACTACTTTATCCAAGAAAAGCAACCACCGTCAAGATGAAAGGAACGAGCAGCACATTCCCCTTTCCACCCACTTCTATGGTAAAAACACATCAGCGGATTTCTCTGATGTTGCCAGTGAAGGCTTTTCTCCAATGCTTGAAAACAACTGGCCCTTCTGACCCAGGGCTTCTCTCGGGCTTGAGCCTCTCTCTGAGGGCAGAAGCAGCTCTGTCCATTCAGGGGGAAGCGGGCAAGGGCAGAGGGTGGTAGCTGACTGTAGCAAGGTCAGTTGCAGGAAAATCTCATGGATGGGAAGATTCAGACTGGAAGAGTTAGGGGAGCTAGTTAACCATAAGTTAACTCTAAGTTAGCTTATATACCGAACTGACTCAGTGGCATGTGAATGAAGTTCAAAGAAGTTAATAATCACATAAAGAATGAGAAGAAAACTAACTTTGAAGCCACCTGAAGATATGGACGGAGACATCTGAAACCTCCAGGGTTTTCTGGGGGGAAATATGTGAGCCAACAGCTTTGACCTCACGTTCCACATGCTGCCTCTTTTTGCGCTACTTGGAGGTGTTTATATACTGATTCTAAGTGTCTATGGACTTAAGTAATACAAGAGAGAAAGAAGGAATTAAAAGTCCCTCTTATTTGTAGTATCCAGACCTAAATCCTAACGTAAACATATCCAAATTCCTCTGATCTTGTTACCAATTTAAGACAACAGAGAAGGTCCAAATCATGCCAAGCCTTTCAGGGCCACCCATGGACACCAGGCTACTTTATCAGCAGCTCAAGGCACTGTTTATAAAAAGCAAAACCAACCAAACAAACCAACAAAAAACAACACAAAAAATCCAAACCCAGAAAATGCACAACAGAGTCTGAGGTTGAAGACATTTTCTACCCTGCTGGTCTTGGGCCTGAATTTCAGACGACTGGAGTGGCGACCACCAGTGCTACAGACCTGTTGTGTGTGGCAGGGACGTGGCCGAGAGAGCGACTCACTCAAAAGGGTACTTTTCCTCACTCCCAGGTGGGCAGCTCTGCACGTGCTGCTCCTCCTGGCTGGAGTCCAGGCTTGTCAAACTAGCCCGAATAGCAGGCCATGCTCTGCCATCACATGTCATGTCATTCACTAATTTATTCCTCCATTTAGCAAATATTTATTGAACTTCTCCCAAGGGTCAGGCCCCGGGGATACACACATGAATGGAACACACACGGCCTCTACCTTCATTTGAAGCTTTCTCTAAGTCTCTCTGGCAGGTTGTTTGCTTGAGTTTTAATCCTGGTTCAAATGCATACACTGTGGGGTAGAACTGTACTTTGTGCCGTTACCAGTTGTTAGTCAAGTAGAGTTTTTAAATTCAGGCTGATGCTGAGTGCTTGGAAGGAATAGGCCTCCTCTCTGGCCTGGGGCAGATGTGTGGTGAGGATCATGGTGCAGCATTTGGGAAATTAATTTTCATCTGTTTCACAGTTTGCTTGGGACTAGCCCAACCTATAAAGACCCCCATTCTTGGCTCAATCCTCAGACAACTCTTGTTAAACTGTGTGTGTGTGTGTGGCTGGGGGGAGGGGTTGGTGACTGGAGAAGCTCTATTTATTCAGAGTCTACAGAAAATTCCATGACATCGTTTTAGCAAGGACTTTCAGCTTTCTCTTAGTATAAATGGTTAACCCTTTTCATGTTCATTTGTGTCCTCAGTGCAGGTCTGTTGGTAACACCAGGGAGGAATCAAATTGCAAAAAGACAGTGGCAAGTGAGTATCTAGGAGATGGAAAAGGCCCAGATAAATTCTAATCTGGAAAATCTCTGGGTACTAGATAATGAAGTACTGGTGTACTCTAAAAAAAAGCGGAGCAACTTTCAGTCCAATTCATGCCAACTGTGTGTTCAACAGTTTATGGGGTAAACAGATCCTTTAAGTCTGTCCCAAGTTCATGCCCTTGGAATGACCAATAATGTGTACTTACACATGTAACAAAACTTGGGGGAAGAGAGGGTCCAGGGTGTGCAGGGGAAATGAGCTATATTACTCCTCTGGTATGGAAAGGCCATTGTATTTCATGTGTGATTTGACCATGCTTCAGAAAAGCAATTTTGGCTTTAAATGGCACATTTCCTTTCGTCTTTATTAGGCTTCCTGGAGGGTTATTTCACCTCAGGTACTTTCTTACACTGAGTAGTATTTCAGCTGTATTGTGCAAACCCAGCGATGTAGCTGAGATCTCAGTAATACTTGGTACATTAGTAATGGTCAACAACTGGCAGACTGTGGTTCTGGAATCCCGAGATGCATACTTGAGTCTATGATGGATGTTTATAACTGTCGGAATGTGTCTTCAATCACCACAGAAATGCCTGAGCACATGGCTGTCAGTTGTGCAATGTAAGACGTGACTGTGTTTCTTAAGATGGGCGTTTGTGTCATTATTTATTATTGTTCTGGTAACATTTAATATTTTGGAGGGTTTGTTGTTCTAAGAAATAACAATTTGTGTATTTTTTTTTAAAGAGGTAGCCTAAACCTTCTTTCCCTGAGTTTCGGAGCAAGGCAGCATCTGGGAACATATGGTTTCAGCTTCCTGAAAAATAAACTTTTCTTCCTTATTTTGTTAAGCTGCATACTTGATCGCTGGTGAAACCAAGACTAGATTAGTTAATGGAATTTTATCTCCTTGGGACTTCTCTACATGGGAACATCATGTAGAGAAGCCTCCGGAGGCCAGGGCTGATGGATGTAGACTGTCTCACACATGACTGTCTTCTGATCCCGACCCAACGATTCTCACCCGGAAACTGCAGAAGGTCTTTTCAGTATTATCTGCATTCAGGTTTGCTTCAACCTTCTCAGTATTTAGGTACTAAAATTAGTTATTCGTGAGTGAAATCAAATATTTTTACTTGCATTATAGTGCTTCAGATCTGTAACTGCTCACATTGGCTGGTCTTGTACATAATTCCTCTGTAAAATCTCCAGCAACTCTGTCACTCTTCCTACAGGGATTCAACCCTTATTGCACAGGAAATAGAGCAGCTTTTCAAAAAGCCAAACAGTCCTTGACTCCTTAGTTGCTCATGAAAGTACAATTATTATCAACAGAAAAGATACTTTCTATTGGTCACCAAGGACTTGTCTTCAGTGTTCTGTGATTGTCTTGGACTACAAGTCTCCAGGTGTAACAGGCAGGGCTGGTGCCAGCGCTGGCCTGAGATTCACAATGCATCCTCTTGGCATCCAATGTTCTTGTTTATGAAGTTGGACTATCTCAACGCTTAGAGACATGAAGTACCTCAAGGGAATATGCTCAAACACTTGGTTCAGTTTAATTCTTGGGGATGGCGCATTGGCCACATCGTGTTACATGAGGCTTCACAGCAGGCTTCAAGCCCTCTTTCTTCAGGGTCCAGGATCCAGGAAGGATGAAAACCAGCTGTGCTACACGATGACCTGAATCTCAAAGGACCTAAGAGGACCTGAAAGGTACATGCAGCTTCTGAAGGAGTTAACACTTGGCTCTGACAGAGGCCTCCATTCTAAGACAGCAGACAGAGCTATATACTGGAAGGCACAATTAATGCACTCTGAGTCCAACTATGGCATCACCATGGCTTATGGTTTTCTCACCTGTAAAATGAGGGTCTGGGCATATTCAACAACCATAAGAATCCCTTCCGGTTCTCATTTGTGTGATCCTGTAATTCTGTTCTACTCAGAATTATACCCTAGCAGGCCATGGTACAGCAAAACCACAATATTACATTATGAAAGAAGGTACTTATGACAGTTAACCGAGGCCAGGCAACACAAAGGCTAACCAGAAGTGAGGTGTGGAGGTGACTTCCTGTGTCTCCTCTACTGCGTTAGGAAATCTAAAAGATCCAGGAGAAGGCGTGCTTTGTGAAATGTTCAACCTTCACATAATAAAAGGTCTTAGCAGTATTGGATTAGGGCTATCTCCATGGCTGGTATAACTATCCCACCGCTACCCTGGGCGGCAGTAAAAGTTTGCTCCTTGCCTTCAGGAATGTGTTTGGGGGCCTCTCAGAGGATTGGACCTGTGCACAAAAGCAGGAAGCACATGAATTGGGCATGAAGTGATGAAGCAGCCATGGCATGAATTACCACTTTGGGGGAGGGTCTAAAGTGCTTCACAGAAAGTGTCCCACAGTGTCCGGGTTCCTTATAATGAGCCATCTATATTCACTTCTCCTTCAAGGATTAAGTTACTCTGCCCTTCAAAAGGGCTTTTCAACTGCCCATCTGTAGTCTCAGCACTCAGAAGAAGGCTAATCCTACTGAGAAGACTTTTAAATACTTGGTTCTTAAAGATTAGACTTTAAGAAACAAAGACTAAAAGCTATGTGTGACCAGCTTATGAAAGACCCTGAAGTGAGAAGTACAAAGCAGACCAAATGGGACAAGATCATGATAGACAGGACTCAGACTGGACCAGAGCACCACTGGCTAAGAGTGACAAAGTCCTTAGTGAGAGGGAACTGGCAACTAATAGCAGAATCCACCCTATCTTCTTTATGATTTGTTGGGTATACATGTGAACAGCAAAGTGTATAAGGTTTTTACTTATTACAGGGTGTGTTTTTAATCACTCCCAAGAAATCCTTTGTTGTCTTCATATGGACTCTATGTTAAAAAAACCACCCTTTCATGTGTTGTTATAGATATACGAACTAGGTGAACACCAGGTGACTATAAGAGCCAAGATTCTGATGCCCTGAGTGGGCAAATCCAGCAGCACCCATTTGCCATCCCTCAGTACACAGAGCACAGACACCACTGCGCATACTGACACTATCAACTCACACTTCTATGCACAAAAGAACAGGATATTAAAGAGTGTTTTGTTGGTGGCATTTGTTTTACCTTCAGTGACCCTTTACTGTAGAATCTTCTGAAAAGATAGCTTTGACTGAAAACACATCAATCTAATTTCTTTTGGAAATTTCAATCCAAAAGATAAATGGAGTTGATTATTACAGTTGTATTTCCATTAGCTAACCAAAGTGGAAAGCTGAGGAAATTATCCAGTTTGGGCAAAAGTAAGAGAAAAATTATCCTTTCAAATCTAAAATGTCCACATTGTCTCCATAGCCTATGACCAGGTGAGCCTATCTCACCAGGTCATTGGGCAGCCTTTTGATTCACCTGAAGCCAAGTCAACATGGACGAGGGATGGCTTACGTCTTGTTCTCACGTACCTACGGTACTAAAAAAAAAAAAAAAAAAAAAGCGGGGGGGATTGGAAAAGGTTTTCTTTTGCTGCTCTGGAATTGGAAGAACTCCAAAATCGAACCAGGGCATCTTCCTTTTTTCCCAAATGTATTCCCAAATGTTGGTTTATTTGTTTATTTATTTATTTAAGGTAAAATGAGACTAGCAAAGCCATCTGAAAATTACGCATGAAATGGAAACTCTGACGCCTTTATTTTCACACATGGCAGCACTGACGTGCTGGTGTAATACGGCAATGAAAGTGCTGCTAGATGAACTCGAGTGCCTTCTTTTGATCCCTCAAAATCTGTTTATTCTCTTGAACTGGGATAATTCCTGTGGCTTTGTTTGTTTATTAGGAATTGTTTTTCAAAGTTTGGAAAAATGTAGCAAAAAGAAAAACAAAAACATGATAAAACAAGAATATCATTCCTCTGCCTGCTGTTTACAAGACACTAAAATGAATTAAAATTTACTCTAACAGTACAGAATCCCAAAGTGCCATTTCATATGTTTAATGATGTTATCAGTGTGACAGAAATTTATAGGGAACTGGCTTATGGTGTTGTAAACCAAGGTTTTTTTGACCAAGTCATGAACTTGTGTTACCGAATAAAACAAAATATTCAAAAGACAGGATGGAGCCACATATTAATTTAAAGCAGGACTAAGCCGGGCTGTATAAATTGAATGAAAAATTAGCCACCCCTCCACAGGCCTTTCAACCAAGGTGATCCATTCATGGCCATATGGCTGGTGGCCAATACAAATGAGTCACAGATATGCAACAATGAGGACATCTGGCTTACCTTCCCATCTCCCTCTCACCCCACCCCATCCTATTCTCTTCTGGCTACATCTACTGGCCTTTCTGACCCTTTGACTTTGCCCTCTTCTCTGGCTCCCTGCTTGCCCCTTGGACTGGCGTGGGACACTGGCCTGGCCCTGAGTGCTCTCCAGGACTGGCATGCACCCCTCTTATCTCTTTGGATAATCACCTCCCCACTCGGTGCTGGGCTCTATACCCCAAGTTCAGCTTTGGCCATCCAATCAGCACCCTGAGGGACAACTGGACAATGCGAGTTAACAGTGGGCACCGAATAGTAAGGTGCCTTTACTTCCCAGGCTGCTCTTCCCGTGACAGGACCTCTTCAGCCAGGCTGTGGCTTGGTAGCAAGGGAGTGTGTTCCCTGATCTCACAGCTGCTTCTGCTGGACGGGCACAGGTATAGAGGCCAAGAGTCAGGCCGAGCTGGCTGAGGGAGGCAGAGGGGCAGGAATGTGTGCTGCCTGTGGCTGAGCCACATCTGCCCTGCATCAATGCTGAGATGGAACCTGAGAGAGATGTCCATCCAAATCCTCTTATCAAGGAGCTTTCCTTGTGATGTCTCTAGGGACATATAGCATGAAAAACCTCGGAGATGGAAAAGGCATCTAGAAGTCTTAGTTTAAAAGGCACTGTATTAGTCAGGGTTCTCCAGAGAAACAGAACCAACAGGACGTATAGGAATTGGCTCACACAATTATGGAGGCCGAGGAGTCCCCGGATCTGCAGTCTGCAAGCTGGAGACCCAGGAGAGCCAACGGTTTTCAGTCTGAAAGCCAGGAGGCTTGAGATCCAAGAAGAGCCAATGTTTCACCTGAGTCTGAAGGCAGGAAAAGACCAACATCCCCACTCAAGGCAGTTAGGCAGGAGGAGCTCCCTCTTACTCGAGGGAGGGTAGGTCTTTTTGTTCTACTCAGGTCTTCAGTGGATTGCAGGAGGCCCACCCACATTCAGGAAGGCAATCTGCTTTACTCAGTCTACTGATTTAATGCTAATCTCATTCAGAAACACCCTCACAAACACACCCAGAATAATGTTTGACCAAATATCTGGGTACCCCACGGCCCAGTCAAGTTAACACATAAAATTAACCTTCTCAGGGAGCGATGTCAGAGACTAGAGGAAGCGATGACACGGCAATGTACCAATCCTGGCTGCCCATTAGAATCACCTGGGGACTTTAACAATAGCTGCCTGGGCCCCAGCCCAGGCCAATCAGAATCTCTGTTGGGTGGAGCCTGACATATTTTTTAAAAGCTCCCCAGATGATTCTGATGTGCCGTTAGAATTGTGAAGCTCTGGACTAGAAGGACGGAATACAATAAAATGGCCAGATGAATGACGAATAGAAGGAATCCAGTTGCTGGTGCTAACCTAGGAATTGAATTTTTAATAAGTCTTCAGAATGCAAGAGGTTAAGCCGATTTCTTTGGTTTTCAGCTTAAGAGAGTTTTTCAGCATGGTGTGCGGAAAATGTCCTGGAAAGAGCACAGACTTGAGGATCTGAAGGATTTAGGTTCAATCCCGGTTCTATCACATGCTTATCTAACCTCTCGGAACCCCAGATAACTGACTAGTGAACTAGGGGTAATGAGCGCTGAGACAGCACTATTAAAGGTCAGCACGGCGCCCAGCCCTGGGGGAACTCCAGCAAATGTCAGTCTCTTCTCTAAACTGCGAAGGAACAAGTAGTATTAAAATCTGAGAATCAGAAACATTCTTATCATACATGTAATCCCATCTATGTTTCCAATAAATAATACATCACATACTGCACTTCCTTTAGCAGTCTTTGTTTTCAATCACTATCTTGTACCAAAACCTCCTGTAGTTCATGAACAGAAAAAAAGATCAGATATTGAACACACAAAGGAATGAATGCAAGATTAAACTTGAATTATTCATAGCTGTCTTGAAGTTGAAACTCTCCAAGGAATTCAAGTATTGCCAAATACTGAGAAAAAGAAAAAAATGGGGAAAGTAAAAGGGAAGAAGGAAAGAGATTTAAGGTTATTTCTTTAGGTCAAATTTTAGAGACAGAAAACAGGCCTAAACTCATTCGTGTGTATAGAGCTCCTTAGGAAATAATTTTGCCACCACTTACTTCACACTAAAATAGGGGCTGAAATGTCTGACTCAAGAAATGACTGTGTTCCACAATTATTATCAGCTTATTAATCTTAAATGGAGTCAAGAATTTTTCACAACTGAAGGAATATTATCTGGTTATTCTGCCTGCAGATAAATGTTTTAGGTTCTAAAAAAAATGTCTCCTTCCCTCAAAATGCAAGCATTTCTATAGAGTGCCAATGAGTTGCTTTACTTACGATTTTGTAGGTATTTATTCACTTATGGAATCGGTCCATTAGATCATGAGCACACTTTATATAGCAATACTGGGACATGTTAACATTGTGGAATCTTTCACTAATTTGATCCTATAGATATTTATTAATTATCTACTATAAGTATAAGACTCCTCTCCAACTACACAGTTATATCTACATCTATTCACATGACCACACATATAAATTGTGAATATGTTTCACCTAAGTGATCTAGAGTTGCATGGGATTTACTAGCAATGGGCATGTAACAGAAGAAGGAAAGATCATCTCCATGCTAGTTGAGCTGACAAGCTGACTGAGGCATGTGATGGGGAGAAAAATGTGGGCAAAACTGGCTTAAAATCCTCACGTTGCCAACTACTAGCTGTGTGATCTGGAACAAGTTACTTAATTTCTCTGAACTTCAGTTCTCACCTCTGTAAATCAGGGTTAATAATACCCTCCCTGTAGTGTTCTTCTGAGGATTAAGTGAAATTATGCATAAAGTGCCAAGCACATGGTAGACACTTTTCCTCTTACATAAATCTTAGAAACAAACGTTTTCTGCAGGTGGTTTGGTGTCCTTTTGGTTTGTTAAGTAGTGCCACATGTTCATAAAATATTGAGCTTGAGAAACCAAGCCAACTAAAAGTTAAAGCTCCAGGACTTCCACTTCCAGGAAGATGAAGTAGGCACACTTTCTCTCATTTCTCCTGCTAAGTATAACTGAAACCCTGGCCATCAGATATAAAACAAACATAAGAAGACTCTGAAAAGGGGAGAGAAGAAGTCAGACTAGCTAGAGATCCCAGGACCCACAGAACAACCAAGCGGTGAGTTGCTCTTATTTCTTTTTATTTTATATATCCCATACTTACAGTTGAAGAAGCCAGCAACCGAGCATAGAAAAAAGGGCACAGATGAAAAAAGTCCCCCCAAAAGAATGCTCTCAAGGAAAGGAGCAGCCTAGCAAGATAGTAAATTTTTAAATAACAAATGCTGTGCTCCAGCCAAACACCACAAAAAAAACCTATGGTCCAACTTCCACACGTGCCAGCAAAGCCCAGGTGGGGAGCCTAGACTCCCACCCTCATAAGACTATAATGAGGTGACCCAACACCCCCGCTGGGGTGGTGTCAAAGAACACCAGTGGAAAGTCAGGACTTTCATCACTGCCTAGTGATAATGAGGCCACCCCCACTGTGGTGTCAAAGGAGACCATGGGGAGAGCTGGAACTTCCACCCCTGCCCAGCAATGATGATAATGAGCAATAATGACACCCCTCAAATGTCAATGGAGGCCAAGTGGGGGACCTGGACTTCTGCCTCCACCTAAGCAGTAATGAGTGAGGTGGTACCCACTTCTCCCCTGCTGAAGTCCTGTCAGAGAAAGCCAGCTTAAAACAGGTTTCAATAAGACCCAGAGTCTCATAAAATAATATGAAAATATCCTAGTTTCAATGGAAATCACTTGTCATACCAAGAAAGAGAAAAATCTCAAACTCAATGAAAAACGACAGTCAACAGATGCCAATACCATGACGATACAAAATTTAGGATTACCTGAGAAGGATTTTAAAGAAGCCGTGATAAATTGCTTCAATGAGCAATTACTAATATGTTGTGAAAAAATAGATAACCTCAGGAAAAAAAAGTCTCAGGAAAGAAATAGATAACCTAAAGAAGAATCAACTGGAAATTTAGAACTAAAAAAAAAAATACCATAACCAAAATAAAAAGCTCATTGGAAGGGCTCAACAGCTGAATGGAGGGAACAGAGGAAAGAATCAGTGAACTGGAAGACAAAATAGTATAAATTACCCAATCTGTACAACAGAGAGAAAATAGATTAAAAAGAAAATGAGCCTTAAGGACCCATGGGACCAAAACAAAAAAATCTAACAATCATGTCATCAGAGTCCTGAAAGGAGAGGAGAAAAGGGGAGGGGCTGGAAAAGTACTTGGAGAAATAATGGCTGTGAAAACTTCCCAAATTTGGCAAGAGACATAAACCTACAGATTCAGAAGCTGAATGAACCCCAAACAGGATAAAGCCAAAGAAATCCATCCCAGGACACATCATAATTAAACTTCTGAAAATTAAGGCCAAAGAAAACATTTTGAAGGCAGCAAAAGAGAAACAACACTTTAGCTACAGGAGAAAAATAATTCAAACAACAGTGGCTTTCTCACAGAAAGTATGTAAGTGGAAACAATATTTTTCAAGTGCTGAAAGAAAACAACTGTTAACCCAGAATCCTATACCTAGGAAAAATATCCTTCAGGAATGAAGGGGGACACGAAGACATTCTCAGAGTAAGGAAAATGAAGAGAAGTAGCTAGTAGACCTAGTCTGAAAGAATAGCTAAAGGACGTTCTCTAAACAGAAATGACAAGAGAAAAGAAGAAACCATGGAATGTTCAGAAGAAAGGAAGAATACAATAAACAAAAATACAGGTAAGTGTAATAGACTTTTCTCTTCCTCTTCAGTTTTCTAAATTATGTTTGATGGTGAAGCAAACATTTTTGACAAAGGTGCAAAAGCCATTTAATGAAGCAAAGACAGCATTTTCAATAAATAATGCTAGAGTAATTGGACATCCATAGGCAATTCTCACACTTTATATAAAACTCAACTCAAAATGGATCACAGGCTTAAAAATAAAACATAAAACTTTTTGGAAAAAAATAGAACATCTTTAGGATCTCCAGCTAGGCAAAGTTCTTAGACTTGACACCAAAAGCACAATACATAAAAGGAAAAATTGATAAATTGAACTTCATCAAAATTAAGAACTTTGCCTCTGGAAAAAAGCCCTGTTGAGAGGATGAAAAGACAAGCTATAGAAAAATATTTGCAAATCATACACCCAACAAAGAACTAGTAGAGAATATATATAAAGAACTTTTCAAAAACTCAACAGCAAAAAGGCAAATGATCCAATTAGAACATGGGCAAAAGACATGAAGAGACATTTCACCAAAGAAGATAGAGAGATGGCAAATAAGCACATGAAAAGATATGCAACATAATTCGCCATTAGAATAATGTAAATTAAAACCACAATGATATACAACTATGCACCTATCAGAATAACTAAAATAAAAAATAGTGACACCACTAAATGCTGGTGAGGATGCGGAGAAACTAGATCACTCACACGTTGCTGATGGGAATGTAAAATGGTGGAGCCACTCTGGAAAATAGTCTGGCAGTTTCTTAAACAACTAAACATGCAATTATTATATGACCCAGCAATCGCATTCCTGGGTATTTATCCCAGAGAAAGGAAGACTTATGTGCACACAACATTCTGTACATGAATGTTTATAGCAGCTTTATTCATAATAGCCCCAAACTGGAAACAACCCAATGTCCTTCAATGAATGAATGGCAAAACAAATTGTGATATATCCATCCCACGGAATATTACTCACCAATAAGAAGGAATGAAGTATTGATACATGCAACAATCTTAATGAAGCTTCATAGAATTGTGCGCTCAGTGAGGAAGAAAAAGCCAACCATGAAAGGTTATATATTGTATAATTCCCTTGCTACAACATTCTTGAAACGACAAAATTATAGAAATGGACAACAGGTTAGTGGTTGCCTGGGATTAAGGAGAAGGTGGAGGACAGGGAAGTTAGTGAAGCTATCTATATAAGGGAAGCATGCAGGAACCTTGTGATAATGGACATTTTCTGTATCTTGACTCTAACAATGCCAATATCCTGGTTGTGCTATTGTACGTACTATAGTTCTGCAAGATGTTAGTTACCGTTGGGGGAAACTGGGTAAAGGGTACACAGGACTGCTCTGTATTATTTCTTACAACTTCATGTGAATCTACAATGATCTCAAAACAAAATTTAATTAAAAAATGTAATGGTCCAGAGGTGACTTGCAAACTGGTAAAGAAAGTAAATGAAAGCAAAACAGAAGAAATGAAAGCAAAACAGAACAAGCCAACAAAAACCAAACTCGTATGCAAACACAGACCTTTAAAGAGAGAAGCATCCCTAATTAACAACCTGTTTGACTTCTTCATCTGCAGTTGGGAAATGGAGGTCTCAAGGTGGAGTGACTTGCCCAATGACAGAGCTGGGACTCTGACCACCACACAGTCTTGGTCCCAGACACCCAGCCTGCAGGCCACAGCAAACAGATGCGATCACCTGCAACTCCCTAGGAGGGAACGCAGGAACTATTTCCTTATCTGAGCACAGCACATTTCACTTGGATTATTTCACTACTCCTCTGCACCTAATAAAGCTCCTGTCACAAAGACAGGAGAGTAGCCTTGATTTTCAAAGGTCAAATTCAAAGTGCATTTGTGCAATCTTGGAATGAAGTGATTACTGATGATAACTCCTCTAGAATTACATACAACGTAGAGCCAAGGTGAGGACAACAGACATTGGTGTGAAGCTTTACAATTTATTAACACTTATATATTCACTGTTTCACTTGATCATAGCAACAGTTCTGTATGATGGAGGAATTATCACCATCTCCATTTTACAGATGAGGCAACTAAGGGTCAATAAAGCTAAATGAACAACCCAAAGACAGAAAACCAGCAAATTGCAGAACGAGGGCTCCTACCTAGATTTTCCATCCTCAGTTACTGCTGCCTTTTCCTCATCTTGCTATGATATTCTGATGTTGACCTAGAGATGAGATAGAACCTAAATCATTGCAAAGCTAACTCCATCCCGATGTGAATTCCACTCTCTAGACCTGAAGTTAGGCCTAACTCCTACCACCTCTGCTCCAGACCTTCTCTGTACCACCAAATCATTTTGCATACCATGCTCTTATTCTTTGTGGTTAACTGAATTATAATTATTTGTTCAACTGTCTTATACTAATCTCTGTATCCCCTACAATAGATACCCACTGAAGTGACTTATTTGTAAAAGTTGCTTCTCTTGTCCTGTACATACATTGGGCTGTCTTATCTGGTGACTTCTTTGAAGTCTAAACGTTTTTGGATTTAGACATCTAGAAGTTCCTACAAGGCACTAGCAAGCATGTTTGTGTCACCAGAGAAAAGGAATTGGCTCTTCAGAAACTAAGAGAAATGGAATAAATAACACAGCTTTTCTGACTAAATGTGCAATAACATGGAGGTTTATTCAGTTGCCTGTCATAGTGACATATGAACCTAATTAGGCTGTAATTCACATCTGTCTTTCTTCAGCTACTCAGTACTCTGGTGTTGAATATGTTAGGCTTAAAATAAGTTGGACTTAATAAAAATAAAGGAGAAATGATAATCAATAACACTAATTCCTGGTCAGGCTACTGATGTTCACTGCCCTCAAATGAGTTATCATCATGCTAGTAGATGTGGGTGGAATATTTGTGG
Source organism: Ceratotherium simum simum (assembly GCF_057802395.1). Taxonomy (NCBI): domain Eukaryota; kingdom Metazoa; phylum Chordata; class Mammalia; order Perissodactyla; family Rhinocerotidae; genus Ceratotherium; species Ceratotherium simum. The sequence continues at coordinate 10,769,009 of NC_141913.1, forward strand.
GGTGGAGAAATGACTTTTAAACCTCTTTGGCTGGATTCTCCAGTTCCTATTTTCTTCTTTTCTTAAAGAAACCAAAAGGTCCAATAGATCAAAATTCAAACCTGACATGTTATGTGTCTTGACTGACCAAAAATTCAATTTGGGAATTGTTTCATCAAAAAGCAAAAGCAAACTGAAAATAGCAAAGACCAGCCAGGAATACCTAGTGAAGTACTTATCACATGCTGGCTACCATAGGTGATTGAAGCATTAAACAGAACTGGGTGTTATGAGGTTATCTGATGTGGAGGAAAGGAAGAAGAGAAAGATGAATCAGGTCAGAAGTTGAAAAGAAATATAATGGAAGAGGCAATGCCATAATATCTACAAGTTATGGGTCTAACTGCTCTCTCAACATTTTGGTTAAATGTCTTGTTATTATATCCTAGAGGAATTCCACAACTCATTACAAGTTGATTCTGCCTCCTCTCTGGTAGGGAATCTCTTCCACTATGAGCAGGGAGGTAAGTTAAGTTTCCATCCACAAGACAAGGCTTTGGGACTCTTCCATGCCCTTCTGTGCTCCCTCGCACAGCAGGAACACTGTTCACATGCTTTTCTTGAGGAGGATCATCGAGAAGGCACCAGCTTTAGAGAAGATTGAGGTCTGATAGGTCTCTGTACTTAAAGTTTAAAAAGAAATAACACTAATATTAAAGTTAGAAGACCTCTCTTGCCCTGCATTCTGGACAGCATGAGATGAAGTCTGGCAAGCTAATGGGGTGGAGAGGAGGTAGAAAAGAAAGAAGGGAGGGGAAGGGCATTCCAGGCAGAGGGTCCAGCATGTGCAAGGGCATGGGTATGTGGGAAAGCATGCTAGGTTTAAAGAATGGCAGTAACTATGAATGGTTCATTAATTTGTTGAGCACCTGGGCCAGACGTTGTTCTAAGGATTATAATGGTAACCAACCCAGACAAGGTCCCTACCCCATGAACTTGCCTCTAAGATGGGCATAAAGGGGTGAGGAGGAGATGTACAATAAACAAAGTAACATGAAACTATCAGACATTAGCAAATATCAGAGATATCACTTCCATCTAAATGGGAAAATGGAAGTGTTTCTTAATGTTGCTTCAGCTGGAATGAAAAACTAAATAATTCATTCTCTCGTTTCTCTGTGACATCTACGGATGTAAGTGAGATATTGGATCTACCCAAATATTCACCAATATAGGTTCAAACTTGGGTTCCAAACTCCTGCCTTGTCCACCTCACCATCAGCCTAGCTCCCCTTCCCTAGAATGCAGCCACAGCTGAGCCATGTTCCCAGGGCCATCGTCAACATGGGTCTATCTAGTGACCTGAGCAGAGACCTGTCTTGTCCTACCTTTCGGCCAGGAGGAGATGATGGGGGGAAGTGGACATGGTAAAGGTGCTGAAATGGTGGAGCCAAGTTTGCTACTATCAGCATCAGAAGCATGATTAACAGAGGAGAAATTTCATTCCTAAGGCCTGCTGCCTTCAGCAAGTTCCAAGAAACACTGGTCATTGCTGTAGCAACTGATTTCACATGCATCAGGAGAAATCATAACAGTATTAGTTCTCCCTGGAGACAGTCAAAGTTGAAACTGCCTGCAATTAGACTGCTCCCCATTTCCTCTAATGATGTGGGCACTGGCCTGATCTTTTTGCCTTTCTCTAACCACTCTGGGTTATTCAGTATTCTGAGGCCTCCAGTTTTTGTCCCTGATGAGGATAGTCCCACTCTATACAACTAAGCCATTTGTATGCTATTCTGAGCCTTCAAAGGCCAAGAAACTTGGAGTGGGGTGTGGGGGGTGGGGATCAGAGAGGGAGAAATCACAGGCTTCAGAGTTTAAAGCTCTGGGCTTGGGCACCAGCTCTACCAGTTAGCCATGTGACCCATAAGCAGCTTACTTAACTGCTCTGTGCTTCTGTTTCCCCATCTGAAAAATGGTGAGAGAACAATGCCTCTCTCACGAGATTAGCATGTGGAACAAAGTAGATAATAGGTGTAAAAATACTTTGTAAGTATAAAAACCATGAAAACACCAAGTATTCACCTGAAGCAAAGGATCTTCTCTTCATTTTAGGAGATAAACATCCAAAATGATGATATTTATTAAAAGTCCTTACCATGCTCTTCATTTTACTTCTACCTATGTTAAGGAATTCAAGGAAGCCATCAGTGCAAGTATACAGCTAACCTAATTCTGCTCCTGCCTCTGCCACCATTAATAGCCATGGGATCTGGGACACTTAACCATTCAGAGCCTCAGCCTCCTCATTTACAAAATGAAGATAATAATACCCAAGAGCTGATATAGGGATCAGGTAATATAGCTTAAAATTCTTTGGAAAATATCCAATAAATGTGAATATATACATTTGGATATCCTCATACATATATGTATGTAATTACATATATATAATATTTTAGATTATTATGGAGTCATAATTTGAGTTTGAGGTCAAAATTTTTCCATCAAAAGGTTTGCCATCAACAATCTTTACAGCAAAAGAACTTTGAAATGAACTACAGTTGAATATCCACCTTTTTAAGGCAGGTGTAGAGTGAGGTAAAAATCATCTCTTTTTTCTAGATACGCTAAATGCTAGGAATTATTGATTTGTCACTTGTGGTGGATTAAAGATGACCACAGATTCTTTGCTGTTCCTCCCATTGAGAAGTGAAGTTTATGTCCCCTTCCCTTGAATCTGCAGGGTGGGGATGTGGGTATCTCTGAAAACTTAACCGATAGAATATGGCAGAAAGGAAGCTGTGCCATGCCAATTTCCAGGCTAAGCCTTAAGAGACTAGCAGCTTCTACTTTCTGACTCTTGGAAGACTTGTTCTTAGAGCCCTGAGCCACCATGTAAGAAGCCTGACTATCCCGAGGCTGCTATTCTGTGGGGACACCCAAGCTAGTCTCTTGGAGAGACCATATGAAGAGAGAGAGTTGTCTGGCCACCCCTAGTTCTTATAGTTCTCAGCCATTCCTGTCATCCCAGCTGAGACCCCAGGATGGTGGCATGGAGGTGAGCTGTACCTGCTGTACTGTCTGAATCCCTGACCCACAGAATCAGAGATAGAAGAATAAATAAACAGCTTTAAGCCACTGCATGTTAGAGTGGTTTTTTTCACAGCGATAGGTAACTGGAAAATCATCCAAACGCAAAATGATAAAACATTTGATGGCAATTTATGAAAGTGTGCGTCACTAAAATGAAATTTCAGCCCCAAAGTTGCTTCAGTCTTAGAACAGGAAAACATTTTCCTATGGCTCGCTGCCAGTGGGTGTGTGAGAAATTATGGCAAACTGGAATGATTCCTCAGTATTTCCAAGTACACTGAAAAGGGGAAAAGCCTCATCAAGCACTGTAAAGGAACAAAATCTATGTACGCTAAATGTCTTCTGCAGAAATACAACAGAAAAAGAAAAAGTCTAAAGTCTAAAGAAAGGCCTCAAAACGTTTTTGGGTAAGGGGAAGAGGGTTCTAGACTACTCCTCAAGGTCAAGGTTAAACTCATTATTAGACAATAACTTAAGGACTGTATAAATACTGTACCATTCATTCAATGACACAGACCACTAAAGACAAATTACTTCTAGAACATATTTGGCAAATGATTGTGTAACTCCACAAGAGGTAACTAGGAAAGATTCAGACAAACAAAATGTTGAACTCATTTGTATTGCATATATTTTTTATTTTCTGTATATTACTATATTTTGACATCTTAAAAAACCTTTCTAGCTGGGGAGAGACTGCCCCTCCTGTGACTAGCCAATTCTTGGAGATAGCAAAGGGCCCAGCTGGGAGCACGCCTTTGATATGCAAACTAACTCATCCAGAGCCAGACCTCCTCTATCTGGCCCATACACCCCAGGAGGCCTTAATCATCCCAGGGCCAGGTACCAGGCAACTAGAGACCACCTCTACAGCCCAAAACCCTCCAAAATTATTCACACTAGCCAATCCTAAACTATTTACCCTGTCCTGCCTTGCCTTTTCCGTGGAAATGCCAATAAAGGCTGTGGCCTTATTTTACCAAACTATATCCAACATGGACATTCTTAGACTATCATTCAAAGGGTTGCATGTTCAAAGACTTAGCTGAAGTCAAGTGTAGCAGGTGGGTGAGGTTAGGCTACTTTAATGACCATGGAATTACGGAGAGGCTTTTCTCTGCTCCAAGACCAGGCAGCCTCCTGACTGATGTCAGTGAGGCCCGGTTTGGGAGTGCAGATGGGTCAGCATGTCTCCCATCATGGTTAGAAAACCAACCCAGAAACCCCAACCGTGAAGGGAGGCTAAGTCATGTCATCTTCCTTTCAAAGGAGAACAGGTGAGAGAGAGTGGAAGAGAACTCAGCTGCCTAATTCCAAACTCCAGTTTCTCATGTAGCCTGGCAGAAAAAAGTTATGTAGCTTGATAAGTACCTAGTTCATTTAGTTCTTATAAATAAAATATCTTAATGGTTGAGTAGTTTTAAAAAGCATACACAGCTTTAAATTGTATAGGACTACATATCTGCTGAAAATGAAGCCTGTCTCTATTACTGAGTTATGAAAACTACATACCAAGGTTATAAACATATACTTTAATAGAAATACAAGATGAAATTGAACGTTCTTGCCTGGTGATATAAACCAAATGTTGTGTTAATAGCCCATGTTAGTAGAGAGCAGATGACAAAAAATGTACAGAGGTATGACTCACTTCTACCTTGAAATGCTTTACTCTTCTTTACTATCAGCAGAAATCTGATTTTCATATCTTCTAAACGTGCAAACATGGTGCCTTTATTTTTCTCTGAGAATGGCTATAGTGAAAACAAATGAACTGAGGTCTTTCATCCCTTTCTGGATCCTCCACCTTCACCACTGCTCATCTGCTGGTAGGCGGATGACAGGAGGCAAACAGGAACAACTCAGAGGAATGGAGGAGAAATTTGGAGGTGTAATGAAAAGAATTACGTCTGCCACTTTGTGCCTATAAGTTAGGAAGTCAGTGGCTTAAATCGCCTACTTCACAGCATGAGTAACACATAGAAAGTCTGTGCTGTGGCCACATTTAAAGGGACTCTGCCACCCAGACTGAAGCTGAATGGCACTTTCTTCACTGGATCAAAATACTTAAGTGATTCTAATGACTGACTACTGATGGTAGTCTTATCTACACATTCCTGCCATGGGGATCTTTCTACCAGAGTCTTCAAAAAACTCCAAGCTGTGGGGCCGGCCAGGTGGCGCAAGCGGTTAAGTGCACGCGCTCCGCTGCGGCGGCCCAGGATTCGCTGGTTCGGATCCTGGGCGCGTACCGACGCACTGCTTGGCAAGCCATGCTGTGGTGGCGTCCCATATAAAGTGGAGGAAGATGGGCACAGATGTTAGCCCAGGGCCGTCTTCCTCAGCAAAAAAAGAGGAGGATTGGCGGATGTTAGCACAGGGCTGATCTCCTCACAAAAAAAAAAAAAAAAAAAAACCCTCCAAGCTGTCATTCAAGCTTTTCTAAATAGCATCAACTCATTTCCTAGATGAAGGACCAAGAAAGTGTTACAAGCATTTGGGTCATGCCAGCTGGACTGGGGTTAAAAGTTTTCACTCATCACGTCAATTTTTGGACATTAAGCTACAGAACAGGTCTATCTGGTCAACCCAGGCAAATGACTGGTGACTGAGCCACTGGATTGTTGTCTCCTTCCCAGGAGGGCCTCATTAGTTCTTCAGAGGGTCTAGCAAACCAGTTGTTGCCTGAACATAGCTGTGAGTACACAGACCTTTCAGACCATCATGCCTGTCCAGCCCTATCAGGTGAGCAGGTCACCAGGGTTAGTGGCCTTCTTGCCCATAGGAATACCTACCATTAGGTGTAATACTATGTTACTATACACAATACTATGTTATTTGCCAATAGCAGTTAGGTAGCTAATTTGGGGCAGTTTAATCCTTAAAAGTGGAAAATACATAGTTTAGCAATGGCAACCCAAAACTATTCCTTTATTTCCAGTGGCCACTTCCAGCAATAGACCCAGATGATGTTCTCTTTTCCTAAATCTTCAGTTCAATGTCCTTATCATCATCCCACTCCTAACTCTCTCCAAGTCAAATGTTTGAGTATAATTTTTATGCCACTCTATTGACTGATTCACCTATGTGTTTGCTTAACACGACTGAAGTGCCAGACCATGTGTTAAGAACTGGAGATACACAGATGCATACTCATTATAAGAGGATTTCAAAAAATGAGAAATATATAAGGTAAAAATGTGAAAGTTTCCTTTATCTTTCCCAATTTTACTCCCTCTCTAGAGATAACTATTGTTATCTATATTTTCCATAGCTTTAAGAATGAATATATATGTACACACACACACAGTCTATGCATTACATACTAAGCACGTACACATGGAAGTCCTGGCATGTATGTGTTTGTGCACAATTTTAGATATGCTACTTATAAGTCAAAAGTACAAATTATTGAAAATTATACTACATATTATTTTTAAATCCCCAATCTGATCTTTTGGTTTAGACAAATTTCTCAGAGTTTGCGGAAAGAAGACACCACTGGACTCACAGCCAGCCAACCCAGAGGCTTTTGCTTGGGAAATATTCTTCTCACTCATTCATTCAAAAACTATTTATTAGGCCCAGACCATCTTCCAGACGCTGTGCTAACTGGGAGTACAAAAATGAAGATGGAGCCTTACTCTCAAGTCTGGAATACACAGGATTAAAATGAACATATGTACTATTTTTCCAAATCAAATTTTCTTTTGGTGAGGAAGATTGGCCCTGGGCTAACATCCGTGCCCATCTTCCTCTACTTTATATGTGGGACACCTGCCACAGCATGGCTTGATTAAGTGGTGTGTAGGTCCGTGACCAGGATCCGAACCTGCAAACCCCGGGCTGCCCCAGTGGAGTATGCGACCTTAACCACTATGCCACTGGGCCAGTCCCTCAACTTCTTATTTTTTAAGAAAATAACCTCAAAAATCCTTTTGGTTATAAATAGTTTTTTTTAACTGTATAAACTCCCAGGTGTTCTAATGATAGTTATTCAAATATTAGCCTTCCCAGGTAACAAGACATGGTAACTCAGTATCAATGCATGACTCTCCAGAGGAGCCTTAAGAAGTGACTTTTCAGGTAACGTGAGAAACTTCGGGCAGCTTTCACATCATACTGACCACACAGGCACAGGGCTGGCCTGATAGGAAGGATGGTTGGGGAGCACTATGTTTTTGACTTGTGTACAACTGAGGTCAGCTCAGTCAGAATGTGCTGATGTGGTGCCACGTTCAGGGGCAGGGAAAGAAGTGACCTAGAGACCTGTCTCTCCTCCCCAGGACATAATCATGCAGGTTGAGAGAGCTGAAGGGTTCATTTGATTTCAAGTTTTAATGCCATCCTTTCCTTCTCATCTTAGTAGAAGACCGTCTCTTGCTCCTTCTTTCAACTGGAAAGGAAAAGAAAGTGACTTTGGAATGTACTATAGATGGGCTTTTATAGCTGCCACTAAACTCAGTTTTAAGAACAGCATCTTCAAGTGAGAGAAAAAATTATTCAACACATGATCGTTTTTCCATGTAGAGTGAAAGCCCAGTTATAAATTACACTGAATACTTAAATCATGGCATGACCTACAAGTGACCTTTTGGCTTCCATCAGTCCAGCCAGCCTGGTGACTCCCCCAGCCACTGTCACCATGGATCCATGGATGCTGTATTACAGAAGGAAGGAAGGTTGTAGTGGGACTTACGTAACCCACAGGCCCGTCTCTATCCCAGCCCTCTGCTCACATTAACACTGAGCAGTATATCATTTAGAAAAGGGAAATGCAATCACAGCTTTTGCCCCCACACTGCTATGAAATTCCAGGCTTTTATGTGCAGGAAGCTCCATGTTGATCTTGGCATCTCCACAGGTTAAAAATCTTGTTTAAATGTTGCAGCCTTAGAATAGTCTTTGAGGTTTTTCTGTGTTGTTTTATAAAAGGCTTCTGCCTGATTATTTACAGATGCTGTCTCTGAGAAAGATGAAAATAGTCTCACTCTGAATGCTGCAATTTGGACTCAGGCTTCCCTTACTATTTCATGGTGAACAGGTCAACAGAGCTCAAGACCAAAGGTCAGCCTGCTTGTCCAGCGTTGAATGGGGTTTCTGTCAGTGTCCCCAGCACTGAGGTTTCTGTTGACTTGACATCAGCCCATCAAGGAGTCATTCATCAATGCATTCATTCAACAAATATTTGTTGAGCCCTACTACGCGTCCGGTCTCGTGCAAGGGGCTGGGGACATGGAGATAAAAACCAAGGGTCAGCCTTTGAGGAGCTCAGTCTAAGGAGAGGAAGTAAGTCAACCAATAACTAGAAGACAGTGTGACGAATGCTGTAACAGATAAGCAGAGTGTGTTGGGGTCACCTCACCGGGCACAGGGAGGGAGAGGAGGTAAACTCCTCTCAGTTCAGTTGCTCAAGCTCTCCTACCCTCACCTCGCTCCTTAACTCATAATGAACAAGGTAGGACAATCAAGGTGGGGTTCCCTTGTTCTCTGTTTTTTCCTTCTTCAAATCTGAATCAGGCCTCTGCCTCTAAGGGGGCATGATATTTCAGATTAAGAGCCCATTTTGTTCTTCAAACTTTCCAGAGAACTTAGTGTAACCTTCATAAATGTGTCCGTAGCATTCATCTACTTAGGCAGAAAGCTCTTCAGTCTCCATAACCACAGTCCTCGAGCTATTATTGAAGTACTTTCTCCTGTGCCCACCTTGGTGGAAAGCTGGCCTCTGGGGAAGCATCTGTCCATACAGAGTCATGACCCCGCCTTCTCTTTCCCAAGCAAAGCTGTCTAGCCCCTCCCACTCAGGGCTCGTTCATCTCCTTTCAACGCTTTCAGTGTCATGTCCTGGACTCACTCCAAACCCTCCTTATCCCTTCTCAGTTACAAAACCGAGAACTGGGCCAGGAAAGGAGTGTGCCGGGCCAAAGATTTTCCTTCCCAATTCCTACAAATTCCTTCCAGTCTCCACAGGCTGGTTAAATCAGTCTCTTTTTACATGATAACCAGGGGAGACTCTGGGATGACAGCACTGGAGGAAGAGTTGGAGGAGACTAAAATACAGTCCTTATAGGTTTAATTAGGGACACATGACCCCCATGGTCGTCAACATTACCACTCCTAGCACCACTAACTTCTCTTCGGAGTCATCAGGACATGTGGGTGAATACTGGAGAGTGCTTTTGGATTAACAGTATGGTAATAAATCACTGTTACTGAGTTAAAGACTTCTCCATGTGATTTATAACTTGCAGTAATAATGACCTGGTGAGTTTAAGAACTCACCACTCCATCTCTTGTTCTATAGTTTCTTCTTAAAGAAAAATGAACCAAAATTTAAGCTGAGAGCAAGAACATAATCACATCTCATGTTGGTATAGCATTTTTTATTTTCCAAAGTACTTTCCCACATCCCACCTCATCCAATCCTCACAATAACCTTGTGCAGGAATCTTAAATACACTGACTTACAGCTAAGAAAATGGAGGCATAAGGGTGTTAAGTGACTTGCTCAAGGTCACAGAAAGTATCAGAGGTGGGACTCAAAGGTCTGCCTCACCTCTCTCTCATACTATAAGTACTATTTGAAAAATATATTAGTTATACAGAAGCTTTTCATATCCATTATTTTATTGGTCCTCAAAACATTCCTAGGATGCAAATAAGGAACTAGCAATAATAAAAACTGTGTAGGAAATAATTGTGAAAAATGTTGAAATGGATCAGAATGATTAATGGGTGTTATCAATGGAAAACTAGGTGTTGTCTAGCACACCCTTCCAGATTATCTGATTCTATGAGGTCTCTGTACATTTTGTGGTCTTTAAGCTATTTTATAACATAAGTTGTAGATAACTGAGAGCAATGTAAATGATTCTTGCCCACAGACACACAAATGGATGTGGTCCACTGGAAGTGCAATTGATATCCCCCTTTAGGTGGAAGAAGCCAGTTTTGCATCTACTAAGCCAATTCAGTCCAGGATTCCTGAATACCTATCTAGGGCGCCTGCGCTTTGGATTCTCCTTTGAACTGGTTGTAACATCTTACTGATTCTCTCATTAATTAATGATTTACATAAATCCTTGACACACGTTCATTTGATATTTGTACGAAAGTCATAATTTCACCTTTTAAAACAATTATTCTTTAACAACACTTATTTAGCACTCACCATAGGCCCTTACTAAGGACTTTACGTACACTCAATTCTCATAACAACCATAAGGCAGGCACTCTTATTATCTCCACTTTCTAGATGAGATAGACAGAGGTTCAGAAAGATGAAATAACTTGCTCAAAGTCTCACTGTCATTAAGGGAGGGAATCACCTCTCTCATGCTTCTCTCTGAGGCCATTGCTATTGATTTTTCCTTGGGGTCTGTGATACCTGGAACTAAATACCTAGGGCAGCAAGGTCCCTGACAGGTGGACACGTGAGTCCCTCTTGAGCAGCTGCAGATGGCAGTCTGCAGTTCATGCACTGTAAAGTTAAAATCATTCTCGTTTTGCATGTTGATCAAATCCCACTGAGAGACAATCTGGGGTGCACTCATTATCTGTCTCCCACACCACGTGAATCGAGGGAAGATGGTGTCCTGGAAACAGCACTGGCCTCATAGTTAGAAGATGGGCATTCTTGCCCTGGCTCAGCTACTTGACAAGCAGTGCGACCCCAGGCAAGGCACTTAACCTTTCTGGTTCTCGTCTGTGAAGTGAGGAAGATTGGATGGACAGAATGGTAAGCTGTGCACAAATTCAGCTGTGCCCACATACTAACAAAGACAACAGGTACTGAGCCAGTTGAGCACAGTATGTGGGTCCCTGCCCTTTCAGTCATTAAACCTGGGCCTCAGGGAGAGAAAAAAATCCTCACTTTAAAACCGGTAAAGGAGCAAATCACTGCAGTGTCATCCAGTACACTCAGGCAGGAATGTTTACACTTTGCCCCTGCTGGGCAGAGCTGTCCTAGGTGCTTTCTCAGGCCTAGCCCTTTAGCGGCTTCTTCACTGGGTCCCTGGGCAGTGGCTCAGGGATGCAGGCCCCTTGGAAGAAAAGTGAAACTCTATGGCTGGGACTAAAAAGATCTGAGGCTTATCTATGAAATTATTAATCCCTAGAGGAGAAAGACCTTGTCTTATTTATCTCAGCCTCTCCCCAGTGACTTGCACAGCGCATAACTAGTCCTCAAATGTGCATTGAACTGAATATAAGCCCATTAACTAGTTACATAATTGACGCAACAACCGTATTTATTGGTCTTCTACTCCATGCCCGGCATTATCCCAGATGAAGGAGACCTCTACCCCGCCCCACAACGCTCACGGGCAAGTGAGATGTGCTCCCCAGATTCTACTCTTCTCTCTGGCTGCCTTTGGGGAGGCACTCTCGTCCTGTTTCAAAGTTGTCTTTGGTGTTTAACTATCATCTTTTAAAAACACGCAATTCTACATGCACTGTTCCTTGCCCTCGTGGACGTCCTACTTAAAGAGACTTTTCCAACAAATGTTGATCGAATGTTTACCATGGGTTGTGCTTTGTTCTACGCACTAGATTAAAACAGAGAAAGTCTCTGCTCCCATAGAGTCTATTTACATTTTAGGGTGACACAGGGTGGTAGGAGGAAATAGACAAAACTAAAAGAATTTTTTTAAAAGACATATAAATTAGAAAGGAAGAAGTAAAATTGTCTCTACTTGCTGATGACATATTATATATAGAAAACCCTAAAGACTCCACCAAAAAACTCTTACAACTAACGAATGAATTCAGTAAAGTTGCAGGATACAACATCAACATACAAAAATCTGTTGCATTTCTATACACTAACAATGAACTATCAGAAAGAGAAATTAACAATCCCCTTTACAATTGCACAAAAAAATAATACTTAGGAATAAATTTAACCAAGGAGGTGAAAGACCTGTACACTGAAGATTATAAGACATTGATGAAAGAAACTGAAGACAACATAAATAAATGGAAAGATATTCTATGCTCATGGATTGGAAGAATCAATATTGCTAAAATGTCTATACTACCCAAAGCAATCTACAGATTCAATGCAATACCTATAAAAATTCCAATGGCATTTTTCACAGAAATAGAACAAACAATCCTAAAATTTGTATGGAACCATAAAAGACCCCGAATAATCAAAGCAATCTTGACAGAGAACAACAAAGTTGGAGGCATCACACTGCCTGATTTCAAACTATATTACAAAGCTACAGTAATCAAAACAGTATGGTACTGGCATAAAACAGACACATACATCAATGGAACAGAATAAAGAGTCCAGAAATAAACCCACACATATACAGTCAATTAATTTCTGATAAAGGAGCCAAGAACATACAATGAGGAAAAAATAGTCTCTTCAACAAATGATGTTGGGAAAATTGGACAGACATATGCAAAAAGAACGAAACTAGAACTCTATCTTATACCATACACAAAAATCAACTCAAATTGGATTAAAGACTTGAACATAAGACCTGAAACCATAAAACTCCTACAAGAAAACAGAGGGTAAGCTTCTTGACATTGGTTTTGGCAATGATTTTTTGAATTTGACACCAAAAGCAAAGGCAACAAAAGCAAAAATAAACAAGTGGGACAACGTCAAACTAAAAAGCTTCTGCACAGCAAAGGAAAGCATTGACAAAATGAAAAGGCAACCTAAGGAACAGGAGAAAATATTTGCAAATTCACTAGGGGATTAACATCCAAAATACACAAGGGACTCATACAACGCGATAGCAAAAAAACAAATATGTAACCCAATTAAAAAATGGGCAAAGGATTTGAGTAGACATTTTTCCAAAGAAAACATACAAATGGCCAACAGGTACATGAAAAGGTGCTCAACATCACTAATCATCAGGGAAATGCAAATCAAAACCATAATAAGATATTACCTCACACCTGTTAGGATGGCTATTATCAAAAAGAAAAGAGATAGGGCCGGCATGGTGGCATAGTGGTTGGGTTCTCGCACTGCACTTTGGCAGCCTGGGATTCACAGGTTCAGATCCCGGGTGCGGACCTATACAGTGTTTATCAAGCCATGCTGTGGCAGGCGTCCCACATATAAAATAGAGGAAGATGGGCACAGATGTTAGCCCAGGGCCAATCTTCCTCAACAAAAAGAAGAGGATTGGCAACAGATGTTAGCTTAGAGCTGATCTTCCTCACCAAAAAAAAGAAAAAAGAAGAAAAGAGATAATAAATGCTCATGAGGATGTGGAAAAAAAGCGGGGATGTAAACTGGTGCAACCACTACAGAAAACAGAACAGTATGGAGGTTCAAGAAATTAAAAATAGAATTACCCTATGATCCAGCAATCTCACCTCTGGGTATATATCCAAAGGAAATGAAATCATTATCTTGAAGAGATATCTGTACTCCCATATTCTTTGCAGCATATTCACAATAGCCAAGGTATGGAAAAAACCTAAGTGTCTGTTGATTGATGAATGGATAAAGAAAATGTGAGATATATATATACACACACATTTGTGTGTGTGTCTGTGTGTGTATATATATATGTATTTGTGTGCATTTTGATATATATATTTGATTATATATATTTTGATATATATGTATATATACACAAACAATGGAATATTATTCAGCCTTTAAAAAGAAGGAAGTCCTGCCATTTGCAATAACATGGATGAACCTGGAGGGGATTATGCTAAGTGAAATAAGCCAGACAGAGAAAGACAATACTGCATGGTATCACTTATACATGGAATCTAAAAAAAAGTCAAACTCAGAGTAGAAAGATAATTGCCAGGGACTGGGGAATGAGGGAAATAGGGAGAGGGTGGTAAAAGGGTACAAGCTGTCAGTTCTAAGATGAATGAGGTCTGAGGATCTAATGTAAAACATGATGACTATAGTTGATAACACTGCTCTGTATAACTGAAATTTGCTAAGAGATTAGAACTTAAATATTCTCACCAAAAAAAAAAAAAAAAGTAAATATGTGAGGTGATGGATGTGTTAACTTGATGGGGGGAATCCTTTCTCAATGCATACGTATAGCAAATCATCATATTGTACACTAAATATCTTACAGTTTTGTCAATTACATCTCAATAAAACTGAAAAAAGAACTTTAAAAAACTTTACGCTCTGCAACTTTAAAAAATTATTAGAAATCTTGTCTTGAATTTCTAAAATAAAAATAACCTAAGCAGGGCCAGCCTGGTGGCGTAGTGGTTAAGTTCGAGCCCTCCGCTTCGGCAGCCTGGGGTTCGCAGGTTCAGATCCTGGGCATGGACCTACGTACTGCTCATCAAGCCATGCTATGGCAACATCCCATAAACAAAATAGAGGAAGATGAGCACAGACATTAGCTTAGGGCCAATCTTTCTCAGCAAAAAGAGGAAGATTGGCAACAGACGTTAGCTCATGGCCAATCTTCCTCACCAAAAAAAAATAATAATAATAACCTAAGCAATAAAAATTCATACCTTTCATATCTTTACAGAACAAGTTAAATGATGGCAAAGAAGGTTAATTTCCATATGATTCTCTGATATATCCCATTTTCAGAGAACAGAGAAATCAGATCTTTTTGTTAAAAATAGTGCTAAGTAATTGGTTACTTCAAGTTACTCATTGGGTAACTGAATCAAATAGATAAGAATACATGCCATGGATTTCTCAGCAATCTATTTTATGGCTAAAAAAGTAATTGATAGGACATTATATCCAATTAATATAAATAGACACGTTTCTGTGGGAGTTCACTAAAAAAGAATTACTTTAAATAAAATATTATTCCCCAAGTGAAGTAGCACCGCATTTAATTAGGTAATTAAAAACTTTTTTGAGACAAATTAAAAACAGTAAGTCCACATAATTTGGGAAAATAATAATTAAGACATCAAACTATATATAAACATAATGGTTTTCCATTAAGATTTCATTAACTTAATGTTTTTTTCCCTTTGGATTAAATTACATCAGGCCAAAATAAACTCGCCCTAGAGCAAATTTTCTAAGAAATGAATATAACATTTACTAGGGAACACAAATACACTAAAGGATTTTTTTTAAAGATATTTTTTAACCAGATGGAAGGCTTTACTTTAAAAATGTAAAAGGTCATAAAAGTCCCCCTTTTTGGGTTAATCATAATTTTTTTAACAGGCCAAAGTGAATATTATTAACTTACAAGTGAGACTTTCAATTCTTTAAAATGCAGTGGGGAGTGATTTTTCCTAAACAGTAAGGAGAAAAATCCCTCCGAGATTGTGACATCACAGAACTTGAGATGAAAAATTTGCTCACAAGGAGACACTGTTAGTTAACCATCTGCTCTGCGTTTGTGTGTGTTTTCTTAATGAAAGCATTCTGTGTCCCCCATGGTAATGAAGAGGGTTTCAAAGTATTTAAACTATTGTTAGAACAACATGTACCAAACTAGACAATCTCTATACTTGGTTAATTTGTTAGTAAACAACACAAGCTGTTTTCTGATGCAATTCACTATCGATGCAAGCTAGCAAAGCACATGCCGCAGAGTGCAAGGGCAGGAGGACTGCATGATGGTGGATGTGGATTTGAATGTTGAAGTCCAGGCCTACGTGAATTAATGAAATCTCAATGAAGACCAAGTAGGGAGAAGCCCTACAGTGTATGAGCGACTCCCCACCACCCCATCTATGTAATCTAGCACTCTTTAATCCTTATTGCCCTTATTTTAATTCATAGCTCTTATTACTGCTCTATTTTTTATTCATTTATTTTCCATCTCTCCCAGTAGAACGTGAACCGCCTGAGGTCAGGGCTCTGGTTTGCTTACTGCTACATCCCCAGCTCCTAGAACAAGGCCTGGAAGATGGAAGTTGCTCCGTAAATATTTGGTGAAAGAATGAATAAATCTTTTGGAGAATTGCAGACTCTGTATCTAGGTAACTTTGCCTATTAATTATCCTTATTTTGAAAAATTATATTTTTCCAGAGCTCTTTCCTAATTTATTATTTATTAATTATGATTGGTACATTTTGAAAAATAATGTTCCCTTTCACTTACATGGTAAATTTGAAACTTACAGTGAATTAAAAATCTCTACAGTTTTATTTGTATAGACAAAAGTGAGAAGAATATGAAGGGACTAAGATAAATTTATAAATCCAGCCTCGTATATAAAAAGTCGAAATTTTTTTAAACTGAAAAGTCAATTTTAAATTGTTTTCAACGTACCTTTATATCACTACAAAAAACAATCATCATACAGACACAACTCCAACAGAAGGGTTGAATATTCTAAAAAAGAGGGAAAACTTTTACTGTCAAGTCGTTGTCATGTGAAAGAACATTTTTAGGACCCAAAATGAAGAATTAATGAGTAATAAAACTAGTTTTCCTAACAAATATGTTTTGTTAAACCAAGGGATCAAAATTTGAAAGTATAGAATGACCCCATGATTATACCCTTCATCAACTTTGCATGTAAATGTTGTTCACTTTGTATTTAAATGGGTGGCAACACATAGGAACTATGGTCATATCATGTGCCCTCTTACAGCTGGTCAACACATTTTATCGTGACTGGCCTATTGACGTGGGATTTGGATCAGGCACTTCATAGTCTGCATCTCTGTCTTATAATTTACTGAAGATTCTTCAGGACTAAGATCACGTCTTAATCACGTTTACTCCTTGAAGCACTTTGGAGAGTGCCTGGCACACACCTGGCACTCAATAAAATCATAGTTGAATGAATGAACGACCATGGAATGTGGAGGGGGAAGGACAGAGTAAAGTAAAGGACAACTGAGGTTTCTAGCTTGGATAAATAGTGATGGCACTGATGACAGTGGGAATTCATGAGGAGGAGCATACAGGGAGCAAGCTAATGAGTTTGAACTTGGACATGTTGGGTTTGAAGTCCTATTACATATCTGAGTGGAGATACCCAGTAAGCAGTTGGGAAAACTGAGCCGCAGCTCGGGAGAAGTACAGGGCTCCTTCTCTCACGTTCATTTCTCCTTGGTTCCCTCCAACACACAAAGGGGTATGTTGGAAAAGCAGCAGCAACAGTAGTGGTTGAGTGGTGATGATGATGATGATGAAGAGGATAATAATAATAATTGCTAACAATTATTGAACCAGTGAAACATTGCCATGTGCCAGACACTGTGCTACTGGTTTATATATATGATCTCATCTAACTCTTACAAAAACCCAATGCAGTAGATAGCAGTATTATCTAGGGAGGTTAAAGAACTTGCCTGTGGTCTGTCAGAAGCCCATACTCTTAATCATTTACTGAAACCCAAACCAACCCAAGAAGACTTGAGGAATATAAGGAAAGAGTACTGCCATCCTTAACTTTAAACATATAATATACCTTCTCTATATGCCCATCTATACTCAGGTCTGGAACTGGATCATAGTGAACCCAGACTTGATTATGTCCATTCACTAACTTCATTAATTTATTCATTCATTTACTAACAAATATTTATTCAGTTCCAGATACTATGTTAAGTGCTGGCATTTACAATAAACAGCTAGTTCTGAAATCTATATTAAAACAATTAAGTCCTAAAATAATGTTATCAGCAGCAATAACAATACTAATAGCAGGGACTTATAAAATACAGTGAAAGAGGCAACAGTATAATGGATATTCCTACCACAAAAGGAGCTTGGTGTCCAGGAATCCACGCTCAGCTCAACTACTAACCTGGCTACAAAACTTCATTTAGCCTGGCTGGGTCTCAGTGTCCTTATATAAAAACTAAAGGGTAAGATTACAGCCCATTCTGCTATTTTGCTTGTTTTCAAAATACAAATTCTTTCCAACCCATTTGATATATTAGGGGACAATTTGAGCATAACATGAATTTTTCTTTTTTGCTTATGCACAATTTCTTCTGTGAAAAACACTAAGTGAATGGAGAAAACTTCATCCAGCTGAACTGAGTCATGCTGGAACACACGAAATGTACATACACACACTTTAAACATCTCCCAGCTACCCCAATTCATCAAGTGTTGTGAGCCGCACCCATCAACATCTGGTGTTAGAGCTTTCTATCTGATATCAGATAACCCTCTTTTAATTCCTTCACAAAAACTCACAAGTTGCATCCCTTCTGGTGCCTCCTTCCTAAAGCAAGCTTTTCAAGGTAAAGTGCCATGTTTATTGTAGTATTTCTGTATTTCTTAACCATTTAACATGTGTAAAATTGTGCTAACATTTTTATTAGGATCTGATCTCTTTTTTTATATAGGTCACTGGTGAAGTTTTTAGCCTTGTGCCCCTCACCCCACTTTTCCCATAAGCCTGTGGTTTTCATCACATGACATATCTTTGCATAGTGTGATGGTTTTTAGGAAGGCAGTATGTTGCATGATAGCAGAACTGACTGTATTAAGATCATTTTCAAATTGAACACTCAGCTCCGCATAACTTCATGATGTGGTTCCTAGAACGAATGTTTACCTTTGGTACTCCTTCAAACAAAACTTAGCACGCTGAATCACATCAATAGGAGGCTGAAAATAATAAGTATCACTCATGTAAGTCTGAGCTTACTTTTCTTTTTCCTATGAGGAAGAAAAGGATCAAATCATATCATTAAAATGACCATGCACTCACCATGCACTTCCTCGCACTTGGAAATTCAGCATTTTAGAAAGCTGTCCTTTGGTCTCCTACCCCAACCGAGGAGGCTTGAGGCTTCATTGAAGGCAGGACTCATATGGGCCCAAGAAACCCAACAGAGTCTGAAGGCTATTGGAATGCTGCTGCCAGTTTCTTCTCTGAGACTTCTGTGGTAACTACACAACTGGTTTCTTAGAAGATTCTGGCATCCCCAGGAAGCCCTGAAATCAAATTGTTTCTCAGCCCAGAAGCCAATCAGCTCTAAGAGTCACCACTTACAGAAGACAATAAAAGGCTTTACAGGACTAGTCTGATCATCACATCCTGAATCTGAGTCTGCCCTGCTTTTTAAAAGGCTGGAGAAGAGGTCTGTTTGTGGCAGCTGGTAATCTTCTAAATATAATTAAAAGAGAGAGAGAAGAAAGGAGTACTCTGAAAAGTCTACCACAAAAATCAAATTCATACCCCAAGAGTGAGTCATTACACAAACATATGAGGCCATCATCACTATTACTAATAATATAACACTACTGGAATATTATCCATTAATCATTAAGCCATTCTCATCGGCTCGGAAAAAGAAATAGGAATTATTAAAATATACGCTTTCTACTGGTAACAAAATACCATGAAATGCCAACAATTGAAAAGTGGTTCAAAGCACCATTTAACAATGCAATAAATAAAAGAAGATACACTGTTTAAAACTGCAGATATTTTATTTTATTTATTTTATTTTGGAGGGGAAGATAAGCCCTGAGCTAACATCTGTTGCCAATTCTCCTCTTTTTTGCTGAGGAAGATTGGCCCTGGGCTAACATCCGTGCCCATCTTCCTCGGCTTGACACGAGACGCCTCCACAGCATGGCTTGATAAGCGGTGCATAGGTCTGCACCTAGGACTGAAAACTGCGAACCCCGGGCCGCTGAAGCTGAGCATGCTAACTTAACTGCTACGCCACTGGGTGGCCCCAATTGCAGATATTTTAAAAATTATAAATGAATATTGGCTGATAATGATCCGGAAGGATAAATGCAGTATATGGTACTTTCATGACAAATCTCCATAGTTGGGACTAACGTTTTGCTTTCATAATCAACTATGAACTAGATCTGGCTTAGGGTCTATGTTTCTATCACCCATGTTTCTATATTGTCTGAGCAGCCACATCTATTGACAAAGAGCAGGTCTTTGTCACTGTCCTGATCAGCTCAGGCTGCTGCCATCTCCTGCCTGGTGTGATGCAACGGACTGTCCAACTCAAATCCCTGTCTCAGATACCCCCTCTCTCTAATCACTCCCCTACTCATATTGCCATCAAAATTATCTTCCCAAAGTCCATATTTGAAGCTCACTCTCCTCCGCAATCACACAGTGACTCCTTTTCCTTATAGACTCCTTCAGATGGCTTTAATGCAAATATCATCTCCACTGCACCCCACTGATTTGGCCTAAACCATCGTTTCCTGCTTCATCTCTCATCCTGGCCATCCACATATCCCTCAATTGAGCCAAACCACTTGCCATTCCCAGAAGAAGTGCCCTACCTGGCCCCTCCTCCAGGCCAATGCTCATACCATTTGCTCAGCTTGGAACATGAATCCCCTCATCCTTGCCTATTGTCTCACTGACTTCCCTCATCTTGACTAGCAGCTTTTTGGCATTGATTTAGCACTTATTCCTGATATTATAACTCTCTTTGCTTATACTTCCCTAGCTAGATTCTGAGTTTCTTAAAGATTTTAGCACTTGGCACACTCTCTCGCACAAAATGAACACTCCATTAACGTTCACTAAAATGTAATTGAGTTGAACTTTTTTTTTTTTTGGTGAAGGAGATTAGCCCTGAGCTAACATCCATGCCAATCCTCCTCTTTTTGCTGAGGAAGACTGGCCCTGAGCTAACATCCGTGCCCATCTTCCTCCAGTTTACATGGGACGCCGCCACAGCACAGCCTGACAAGCGGTGCGTACCCAGGATCTAAACCCGGGCCGCCAGCAGTGGAGCGCGCACTTAACCACTGCGCCACGGGGCAGCGTGGAGTTGAACTTCTAATTAGAGAAAGGATGAGAAGTTAAATTCTTCGAGAGATATATATATATAAATTCTTTGAACATATATATATATATGGCTGACAGATATTTGAAGTCTCTTTTTATACACTGGCTTTTTCTGAATATCCAGAGGTAGACAAAGCATTAGAATTTTGCCTAACTTAAAAAAAATCCTTCCGGATATCCAAAATCTGGATGTTGCATTGTGTTGAGTAACTTTCTACACACAAGTTGAAGAAACTCATTTGTTTTTAAAATGCAAAAAGTGTTGAAATATAATGACTATTATTTTGATGGGTCAGCCTGAAGAATTTCCTGGAACTTTGCACTTTTGTTTCTGATAACACACAACAGAAATTTGGACTGAAATCTAGACTCTTCATCTCCTACTCACAGCAAATGTCCGCAAAAGACTCTGATTGTGTTTCTGGCAGTCAGATATTCTTAATAATTGTTCACCTTTCCCCTTTGGTCTTCTATGTGTCTGTGTTGTCTCTGGAGAGAATTTAAGTCAGCATCCGTGACTAATGTGCATAGTATGTCAGCCTGACTATTGCTATGAAACAAGTAACCTCCAGCTAGCCATCAACTCTTTGTCATAACATTGCTTCTTGGTCAAGTTACTTGACTCATGAAAGAGCCCTACTTAGCGATTAAAATTCTGCTTAAATTGGCCCTGCTCTAAGGGGGCCAGGTAGAGAAAAGGGTCTTTCTCAGCCAGATATCTGTTTATTTTGTAGGTAATAAAAGAAAAAAGAAAGGGTGGCTTTCAGGAATTGAGACTTGGGGTCCTACAGTGTAAATATAGTTTTGGTCTAGACGTTACCTCGATCTCCCCTGTGTTCAACTGGGGTTTTCAGGCCTTACTTCCAGCCTACCTGGAGTCACCAGAACCAAAAGTCACAACCAGGGGTGGATACCACATGGAGGCATGTTGTTTTCCTCTAAACAGCCATGAAAGAGTTTTGCATTGTTTTCTGATGATCGTACTTGTGTTAACCTTTCTTCCACAACCAGACTGCAAGTTTCTTGAGGCCAAGGTCCATGTTTCATATTTTATTTGTATCCCTCACATGGCTGGTAGAGTTACCAGTGTTGAAATATCTAGCATATGCTCAATCATAATATCTTCAATTAATTGATTTTGCCATAAAAAGAAAAGTAGCATAATACTTGTGTTTTCTGGAGCTTTATAGCTCATAACTAGAAATAACCACACATTTACATGACCCAGGAGCTTCTAAGGTGAGAAGCAATTCTCTGAGAGGAATAAAATCAGAGACCGGGGCAAGAGGGACAGTGGAGGAAGGGAGGCAGCAGTCACTGAAGAGAAATTACAGGGTAGAGTAGGCTGTCTTGGCCCAAAGCAGGGCCTTCTCTATATTTTCAGAGAACAGCTCCATTAAATATTGATGATAGGACTGTAAAAGGCTAGAATTAAATTCCAATCCTGTTTTAATTTTATGGTCTATGCAACATAAAGACCGAGGAAGAACATCTGGGCCACTGGGCCACAATGCACATGTTCACAGCTGGAAGAGATCATAGATGACCCAAGTTAAATTAGCTTCAGGGTGGCCACCTGCACAGCATTTTCATTTCTCTAAAATTCTTTCCCCTGCCCATTTTGACCTGTCCCATGACTCTCCACTTAAACTGGATTTTTTTTTCCAAGTCTATTTCCGTCCTCTCTTTTCTCTTATCCTCTGAAGTTGGTTTTCATTGCGTTGGTGGTGTATGTGCATACACACAGAATGAGGAACTAGCAATCATTTGCTCAGTTGATAGCTGGTTGAGTTATCTCTCTTTAGTATATTCTTAAGTACAATTAGAAAGGACAGGAAATGACTCCAGGGCTAAAAGTTTTATTCTGATTTGGATAAGTGGCTTGAGTCAACCCAGATGGTGATACTTCATATGACAGTATTTCAGTTAAAAAAAAATCTTTGAATAATAGTAATGACAATAGCTTGCATTTGCTGAGCCCTTACCAGATGGCAGACACTTTTCTAAACTCTTTTGCGTCAATTAATTCATTTAATGGACTGTCTGAGCTACTAATTTGGTAAAAAAAATCCCTAATATTTCTCTGACAACTAATAAAACAGACTTAGGAGAGCAGAATTTAAAGCTTTGACTTGTCATCCCATAGCACACATATTTCTAAAGAAATATACTTTTTAGAAATTTACAGTCTACATACATATGTTACATGTATATAGTCAATTATAATTCAGCTTTGAACTCTTGGATATATTTTGAGTTTAACTTTTAAAAAAATTATAAAAGGGGCAAGATGACATACGTACTAGATTGTAATGTAAAAGCCATATTCTTAAATAAATGTAAAAAAGGAATTAATTTGGTCACAGAGATACTATTGGATATAAAAAAGTAGACACGAGTGATTTCAGATGTTGTAAAGTTGGAGCGCCAGCACAACCCTCATGCTATTACAACCCAGGCTGATAGATGAATTAATAATTCACTTTGCCTAACTCTTTTCTTCCAAGTTGATAGCTTAGCCTCAAATATAAAACGATACTATATCATGAAGCTAAAATTCCTTCCAAATCTTAATATACTCTATACTTCGGTCAACTATTTATTTTTAAACATATTATTAAGTGAACATTTGTCATTTTACTTTCAATACTTTAAAGATTTATATACATCAGGTTTAGCTGCACTTCATGAGAAAAGAAGAGATACAATGGAAGATCAAAATTTTCATTCCATAAAGTCCCAATCAGCCCACATGTACAAACTTTCATTGACTCTCTTTGAATAGCCACAGAGGAAAGAACAGACCTCAAGTTAGGGGATGAGGCCACGATTTGGGGAAGTTAAAGGAGCAGCTGGCAGGAAGGAAGAAAACAAAAAGGAAGCAGGAATAATAATTTGAATAGGAAGTGGCTGCCCTTAACATGCCTCGTCCATCTGCGACACTTTTTCAAGACCTCATTCAAACTTCTCCACCTTCCTCTGACAGTGCGCTTGCCCCGAGAAATCAACTGTAGTCCAGCATTCTTTCTACAAACTTCCACAAGGGCACATTCTTCACTGTTTTATAATTATTTGTTTCCATGCCTGCCTTTTCCTCAAAACCATGAACAACTTAAGAGATTTTTTGTTTTCTTCAGATTTACTATCCGTATGCCTATACCAACCAAAATGGTACATCATCTTTGATGCCTAATAAGTATTTGTTGGATAAATGAATGAATGAATAA
The DNA here is from genome assembly GCF_057802395.1 of Ceratotherium simum simum. Classification (NCBI taxonomy): domain Eukaryota; kingdom Metazoa; phylum Chordata; class Mammalia; order Perissodactyla; family Rhinocerotidae; genus Ceratotherium; species Ceratotherium simum. The sequence goes on from NC_141913.1 coordinate 10,793,005, forward strand.
ATGAACAAATGAATGGAAAGAGGTATCTAGGCTAGCAAGGGAGAGAAAACCTGGAACACAGAGAGGAGAGAATCAGACCCTGATAACCACATAGAAGAGTTTCACATAAAAGCATTGTTATATATGTTAATGCACTGGATTCTTCCAACATTTCTTTGAGTTATATACCTCAGATTTCATCATCCCCATCATACACAGCAGGTACCTGAGTTTTGGAAAGGTTAAACTACTCACAATCACAGATGATTCTGGGAAATGTTGGGTTAGACTGAGTTAACTTTACTCGGGGCTTCACTTTAAAATGCTATGCACACTTTAATGTGCTACACACACTGTACTTCTCCACAGAAGACTATGCCATGCAGCTTTTCCTGCTCTGACAGAATTAAGGGGCATTTTTTCAAGGATCATTTTTGGAGACTATTTGCAAGGAACACACTTTGGGAAACACTGGACTTAATCATTCAGTGTTCATTTGGAAGCATTCATCGTACTACATGACACAGATACATAATGGCAAGCAAAGCAGACATAGTCCTTGCCCTCTGTAGCTTCTAGATTGCAGTTCAGGGCATTCATGGTATGGACACAGGAGCACACCATCCATACACCTACAGTGGTGTCTATTCTACCTTATGCCCATATTTTCCTTTTGCCAGTGAATGTGCCCCAATAAAAATTTCCTTTGGCAAATAATATTTTTATTTATATAGTTGTAGCCGTACCCAACTTAACAGGAAACTATCTAACAATGTCTCTTGGTCTAATGTAATTGTTCAAACACTTTAAAAAATCATTATCAGATTCAAAGAGCAATTTGATTTCAGTCAATAGGTTTGAAAACTAGGGATGTTCCTTACCCAGATTTGTGAGAAAAAGAAAATATATTAGGAGGTTGGAAGGACAATTAGTCAACAAACATTTACCAAATATCTACTCTGTGTCAGGTCCTGGGGATGAGAGGAATGAGACAAAATCTCTCCCCTCAAGCTGTGCAGAGTCTACAGAACAGCCATGTACAAGAAACACTGTCATTCAATACAATGAATACCGTAATCAAAGAATGGGGGGCCGGCCCAGTGGTGTAGCAGTTAAGTTCACACGTTCTGCTTCAACGGCCCGGGGTTTGCCGGTTCGGATCCTGTGTGCGGACCTATTCACTGCTCATCAAGCCATGCTGAGGCAGTGTCCCACACAGAAGAGGTACAACTCTACAACTATGATACACAACTATGTAGTGGGGCTTTGGGGAGAAAAAACAAAAAAGAGGAAGACTGGCAACTCATGTTAGTGCAGGGCCAATCTTCCTCAAAAAAAAAAAAAGGAAAAAGAATGGAATAAGTGATGCTAGAGCACCAAAAAAGGGACACCCAAATCTGCTGGAGGTGGGGAGAGGGGGTAAAGTGGCAGAGAAAGGTAATGCTTAAATTGAGTCTTCAACTATGAGTAGTGGTTAAATGTTTAAAGTCTCTTCCAGGATTATCATTCTGATTTCTTCTACCACTTCACTCTTAAAATGAAGTTTTAGAACCTAATAAAAAATATTGCTTCTGATGACCATCATTAGGAAATGAGAAGGGTTACACACAGGGACGGGGAACCTGCATGCCAATGTTGTATCCTCGGTGCTGCCGATATCTGAGGAGTAAGTCAGAGAATGATGCAGAGAGGGATGAAGAGATAACAAAGTGTGAAATGAAGGCTGGCATTTTCTTTCCTCTGTGTTCATACCATGGCTCTCTGCTTTTCCATCTCCACAATATTTCTGTCAGAGATGGATTATAAATCCAAGTCTTCGCTTATGACATCTATGCAGAGGGCATTTGAACCTTTACCTTCAGCCCTGACTTCTCTCCTGAGCTCTTTATGGGTGGGTCCAACTCTCTGCAGATACTTCTACTTGGAAATCTTATTGTCACCTCATCCTGCTTACCTCAAACTAGGTAATAGCAATAGATCACTTCACAAGGATTCCTGAGTCTAATCTTTCCTTCTTTCAATCCATTTCACACACTGCAACCAAGCTAATGCTCCTAAAACAGAAGTTGTAGTATGCTTCCACTATGTGACAACATCCAGGCTTTCTAAGCTGATCTCCAATGATTCCCTTGGCCCATTCAGGACAGGATCCTGGAATAATGGATACGAGCATAGGCAGAAAGCCTGCCTCGGGGACTTGTCTGCCATGGCCTTGGGCAAATAACCAAGCCCGGAGGACTGAATGAGAAAGTCCATTCCACTGCTTGGCACAGAGCCAGCACTTAGCCCCCCCAATAAGGAAGGCTTATTACCTTTGCTCTTTTCATATACTGCTTCTCCCATGTGAGTTCAAGTTTCATTTTACTTGTGAAACTTTCTCTCAGCCCTCCAGCCCAGAGTGACCTCTGCTTTCTCCAAACTCCTAGGACCTTTACTACCAGCTCCTCTCCACAATCCTAGAGCCATCTCTCTGAAAGCTAGAAGTCACTGCGAGAGTTTATTTGGTCCAGTCACTTGCTAGTAGGAAAGTCGTCTCTTTTTACTGATGAATCACGGCTATCTCCTATACAATCCTGATTGTTCACTAATTTTCTATATGTGTGTTAACACGGAATACATATATAGATGAAAAATATGTATTCTATATGTGTATATTCTCTTTCCAACTACTCTGTAAGCTTTTGAAGAAAACAATGCTTTTCTGATTTTCCCCTAGCACCTAAAACATAGTATGTACTTGATGAGTATTTAACTGACTTTAACTATCTTCAGACTGGAATTAAATTATTGGTCAAAATCTCCAAATCTGGAAAAATGGATATATCCATTTTCTCATGGCTGAAAGAAATCAAACATCCATCATGAAAGAAACTCAATTAGCTTGTATCTCACTTGCATGTCATTTGGTTAGAAAAGTAAAACCTCTCTAACTTCTTGTTTAAACATCCTCTTGGGGCTTCTGTTGAAATGGTGGTAAAGAACAGTTGGCTCTGGAAGCGTGGCTGTCCTCTCAGGCTTTCATGGGAATATGTGTGTGTTCATGAGTCCTAGGTATCTTGGCTCCAGGTTTATGCCTGTGTTCCCTCAGCCTAACGGTGCAGCATGAGGGGAAGCGGAACCAGGGAAATGGGTCACCGGAGGGGAGCATAAGGATAAGACTACGTTATGATGGGAAAGAGAAGGCAAAGAAAAAAGAAGGGTGCTCTTCAAACTTTTTTGATCAAATACCCTTATCAGACACAAAGTAATCAGCAAGCATCCTTCAGTATATGTATTTTATTTATAAATTATATACACATACTATGTGTATCCATACATTAGACAGTATTACAACTTCAATGTCTTTCTTCAGATAAAAAATAAATACGTTTGTACCGCACTTTGGAGATCACTGGAGTAGAGACCAGAATCCATAGCTAGGGGCTAGACCAGTGAAAAAGCTGTGGCAGATGAAAATGTTGACAAAATTGAAGCTAAATCTAAAAATAATATACCATCTGTATAGTTAATAAAGCTATGCAGACAGAAAATATAAGCCCACATTTACATTTCAGTGTAAAATGTAAGAAGCAGTTTTGATATGAAATTAATTTATTTTTGAGACATGATACTCCCAAAGTGGCTTTCCATCCTGACACTCTCAACTTTTTTGGAGCAATATTTTTTTTGTTGTTTTTTTGGAGGGGAAGCATGAGATAGAGAGGGGAAAGAAAAGGTTAAAATATAAATATAGGTATATAAAACAAGAAAACGATCTTTCCCTAATGTGAAAACAACTTTTATTTGAAATATATCTATATCTATATATAAATGAGATAGACACATGATATTTCCACATTGCCTGAAAGCAAGAAATTTAGAGTTGTCAGAAACAATATCCTGAAATCATCCCATTGGGTCTCAAACCCACGGTAACTGCAGCTCTCTTAAGTGGTATGCAAGATTTGACAAAGAGAAACATGCACGATGCTTGCCCAGATCTAGGAAAATACTGCCTTGATTTCCTGTGTTTTATTTCTACTTTGGCAATTTAAGGTACTTTTATTTGTTAAAATATTTTTCTTATGTATTATTTTAAAATGGAGGTCAAACATGACTCCGCACCCTCTTCTTATGACATTCACAGTTTGTTTCTTCTAGTTGAAAATGGTTTTCCCACATGACGTTTGCACTCTGAGGTGAACATATAATAAAGTAATCAGACCTGACCAGGGCAATAATTTTCACACGGAGAACAGAATGAAACGAGTGCCAGAGGGTGCAATCACACGCACTTGTTCTTTCAATGTGGCACAAAGTATGCGTCAGCAGATTCCATTTCAGAGTACCCCGGAAAAAACATTACCAGTCTCGCCTAGGTTACACCTACCATTTCCCACCCTTGCTCCTTTTAACTCGCAGATGTCGCCTACATCATAATGTAAGATCTTACTCAATTGAATGCCAATTATTCACGTTTATGAAAATTCTGATAGGGATGGACTGACATTTATCTTTTTTTTTTTTACTGAGGTCATAACGGTTTAATAACATTGTGAAATTTCAGGTACACATTATTATTTATCAGTTTCTGTATAAACTGCATTATGCTCACCACCAATAGTCTAATTTTTATCCGTCACCATGTATCCTTTTTTTACAGAACAGCTTTATTGAGATATATTCACATACCATACAATTCACCCATTTAAAGTGGTCAATTCAGTGGTTTTTAGTATATTCACAGAGTTGTACAACCATCACTATAATCAATTCAAGAACATTTTTCATCATCCCAGAAAGAAACCGAATACCCATTAGCAGTCCTCCAGCTCCTGTACCTTCCAGCCCCTAGCAACACTAACCCACTTTCTGTCTCTATAGATTTGCCTGTTCTGACATTTCATATAAATAGAACCATTTTGTGTCTGCTTTCTTTCATTTAGCATAACACTTGCAAGGTTCATCCATGTTGAAGCATGTACCAGTACTTCCTTTTTATAGCAGAATAATATTCCATTTTATGATTATACTACATTTTATTTATCCATTCATCGGTTGATAACATTTGGGGTTGTTTCCCTTTTTTGGCTATTATGAATAATGCTGCTACAGACACTGGTGTGCAAGTTTTATGTGGACTCATATTTTCATTTCACACCCAGGAGTGGAATTGCTGGGTCACATGAAAACTCTATGTTCAACCCTTTGAGGAACTGCCAGATTATTCTCACATTTATCTTTTTATCTATGTAAACAAGTTTTGTGAACAAATTCAAATGCAAAATGCAAAAATAAGAATATTCTGCCTCTTTTCTAAAACAATCTCCAAACCTTTCAAAATTTTAGCAATATTTTCATAAAATGTTTACTGTTTTAAGTGCAAATTATTCTGTCTTATCAGAGCAACTCCAGTTTATCTTAACGTACACTGCAACATTTTGCCAGCCATTCATTTGTATTATTGAGCACCTCTAAAAACAATCAAAAAGGCAGATATTTCATTCACATTTTCCATTTGACTTCTCCCTCATCATCCTGAATTATTTAGCCAGTTATCTTCAGAATATAAGGGTCCTGGGGCACAAAAACGTATCAATAGGCTTCTGAAAAAATTATGCATTCAACTTTGACAGTTTACCTTGAGTGGTCAGTATCACCTTCATAGTTATTCTCGGTCATCTGTACTGGTTTATCTTCCCATGTTCAAGATGCCAACTATTTATGGGCTCCTCTGGCTCGTGATTGGAGGGAATGACCTCCTCCTGGGAATAACACAGCCTTTAACTCAGACAGTCACATGTTGAATCCCTCCCTATGAAAGACTGTTCAAGCTGTGCAAATGACGCATGCATTGTGGCTTTCTCCTTGGCTTATAACCTTTGTTAACCAACAAAAATGGTATCTTTTAGAGCCAGCCCTGATGGCCTAGTAGTTAAAGTTCACCATGCTCTGCTTCAGCAGCACAGGTTCCGTTCCTGGGCGTGGAATCACATCACCCGTCTGTCAGTAGCCATGTGGTGGTGGCAGCTCACAGTGAAGAACTAGAAGGACTTACACTAGAATATACAACCATGTACTGGGGCTTTGGGGAGAAAAAAAAAGAGGAAGATTGGCAACAAATGTTAGTTAGCTCAGGGCGAATCTTTCCCAGCAAAAAATAAATATAAAATAAAATACCACCCCCCCAAACGGTATCCTTCAGTAAATCCTCTTTTTCTACACATAATTCGGGTCAGCCATGGTTGTACCATCTAAGAGATACTTGTATCAGTGGCACCTTCCTCCAAAGGGAGAGACCTTGCTCTTCTGAGCAGGATCTGACTTCATCAGAAGGCAACTGAATATTCCTTCAAATTCCTCTAGGGCAGCATGAATCTTCTCCATTTCTCACGGAGGTAGAGGCAAAGCAGAGCAGCCTACCACTTCTAGAAATTCACCCACAGTTCTTGCCTGGCGTGCTGAATGGAGGCCACCCAGTCTGGCTTTTTGAATAGAATTTGACGACTTCGCCAGACCAAGGGAAACAGATCCACGATAGAGGCACTCCAGGAAAAACAGCAGACCATAACCTTGGCGTGCTGAGAATCTGGTATACTGCTCTTTATGAGCCACTGTAAAAAGTGGGAGGGGATAATCTCAGTTGCTCCTTTTGTGAAATTCATGCCCCCACATATTCTTGACATCACAAAGAAGTAGTTTCTAGTGCTTGGATCTTTTACTAGTATGTAGTGTATGTAGTATGGAGGTAAAACCGTAATAAATATACAGGTAAAACTGTAATTGTAGGTCCTTCCCTCTCTGGTTTTACTAAGTAGAAAGCTACAGATCATTTTTTTTTCCTCTAGCAAAATATATCAATAATGTAATCATATGAGAAAAATTCCAACCTTCATTTTTGATAATTATCAAATATTTTTAGAACTCTTTCCAAAAACAGCCAGCAGTCAAGGTAAATTGTAATTTTGTGGGGATATCTGACTTTTGGGAATAGTGTGCATGAAAATATGTATCTAAAATGTTCAATATGGAATGCAGCACTGCTGTGACTGAAAAGCAATAATTCTGCTGCTTTCAAAGACCCAAGTGGTGGCCACAAGTTTGTCTTTCTCTCAAGCCTGTCTGTATCAATGCCTTTTGTCTCTCTTGAAAATATTACTTTGTGTAGTAATCTTCCTTTTAACCACTTTGTCATCATCATGGGATAAACACAATAGAGTTTCCAAAATGAATCGAGGAGGTTGGCGTTGTCTAGATAAAAACACGACTGACTCTGTTTGGCAAACGAGTGCTCACAAAGGGCCCGATCCTGTAATCTGTGTTGGCAGAACACTGTCGTAGTATAACTCGGTTTGGCAAACCTTGTGTAAAAACAGGACCCTTGACTTAAGATACAGTGTAAACAGACTGACTTCCTAAAACCCTCAATGGGCATGTGGTAAATGAATGCTTAGGCTCAGACTCTGCTATGTAAAACCAAAGTAACTTGAAATATAATTTTTCTCTTCTATATATTTTTTTCATAACATATGGGCAGCCCAACGCTTATCCTCCTGCCAAAAACTTCACTATTATTGTCCAAATTCCTATGGAGTCCCAAGGGGAGGTGGGATTCAACTACTGGTGGACTTTCAATAAAATCAGATGTCTAAGAGGCCAATTAGGTTGTCAGTAGCCAAAAATAAGCATAAATTAGAACAATTAAGTAAATGAAAATGATCAAAATGAATTTTGGGGGAGAAATTTTTTTAACAGATTCTGTTTCCATTATACGAGTACAAATACCTTTTTTTTTAATGAGGAAGATTAGCCCTGAACTAACATCTGTTGCCAATCCTCCTCTTTTTGCTGAGGAAGATTGGCCCTGGGCTAACATCTGTGCCCATCCTGCTCTACTTTTTCTTATGTGGGGCACCGCCACAGCATGGCTTGATAAGTGGTGCATAGGTCTGCGCCCGGGAACTGAATCTGCGAACCCTGGGCCACTGAAGCGGAGCGCGCTAACTTAACCACTACACTACCAGGCTGGCCCCCAAATACCATTTTCAATAAGTTTTAAAAATTTTAAAAATTATTTTACTGTACCTAAACCTAATAAAAATAAAGGATGCCTTTTGTTGTAGTGTCCAGAGGAATAAATTCCAGTTTCTTTTAAAAAGTTACTTTCATTGAAGGAATATTGTACATTCAGTATATTTATAAACAATAAAAAGAAGTAGTGGCCAGATATACAAAACGAGGTCATTTTTCTGCTCCCAAAGAAATGACTCCTGGGGGATGGAAGGGACAAATACTGTTTACTTGAATTCATCTCTTTCACTGAAATCATACTGAAGTCTATATGTTATAATAAAAGATTGTAATAAAAACATTATAATAAAAGTGGACAATTTTCAAAATGTAGAATATACACCTTTTAAAAAATGAGTATCTTTTGGGAGTGGAGTGTTATAGCAGACTTTTACTTTTTAAGTAACACATTTCTATACCTAAATTGTTATACCAAGTGTGTATTATTTGATTAATCAGAAAAGGTGTCAGATAAAAAATAACTCTAGAGTGAGAGATTTTCTCTGAGGCTGGGTTGAGGAAAAGTATGTTTTTCTTGTTGTTGTTGACACTCTAAATAGAGACAAATGCAGGTTTTGAAGGCGACCTGCAGTGCCATGTAGACAAACTCTGAAACACTGTTAATTCCTTATGAACCGCCGTGACAAAGCTTCCTCAGCAAACTCTCACAGGGGTTCCCATACTAAGATGCTTTTCTAGAGGATGGGAAAAACCGCTGTGCAGCCATGGAGGTACACCACTCAGATCTCCCTTCCAGAGAGAACCAGCGGCAACCTCCAGCTGCCACATCTTCAGGATCTGCCACAGCGTTCCTGCTGAGGCCATGCCATCCCAGAGCTGTGCCGAGTCAATGACTGAGCATGGGCACCGTCACTTATTCCCGACAGGCAAACTTCTAACAAGTCATCTCTGCTCTGAGACTCCCATCAGCCTGGCTGAGACCGTCTTAGGGCTGCACTGCAGTCTGAGGCTCTTTCTACCCCATCCTTCTTCCTTCCTCCTCTCTTTTCAAAGGTGTCAGACCTGTATCACAGTCTGAAGGCTCTCTCTGCTTATTTTGGCTCCCTCAGCCCATTGTCTTTCACAGGCATTTCCACAATAAATCTCTCACACTTCTAATTCTGTCTCGGCTTCTGCTTTCCAAAGGACTCAAACAAATGCAGCCACCCTGGGCTCCAACCTACATTCTCGTGGGAAAATGGGATGCTGGGCTAACCTGGGAATACCTGTAGCATATACACAGATCTTTAAATGGGAATGTCTGGGCCACTTTATCAAAACACCTCAGGCTCTCCTGCTCAGACCTGACTTCCCCCTCTACTGCACAGTAGTTCACAGAACCTTGATATTAACTCTGGTTTAGCTACAGCCAGGAAATGTTCTTCTTTTTAAAACACTGTATCCCCAGAAATTATATAACATTTTGAAAATAATATTGTTATTGACAATAATAATATTACTAAAAACAACTTTGGCATATTTCTTATAGTTTAAAAAACCCTTTCACTCGCAAAATTTCATCTTCTTTTATTCTTATGTCAATCACATGTGCTAAGTATATCATTTATTAATAGAATATTTAATGAAGAAATTAGGCACAGATTGCCTTCTCTTGCATTAATAGGCATTTATGTTACCTGAAGGGACAAAATTGACACTAAACAAAATTACTGATTAAAATACAAGAACATTCTCTTTTTTTAAAAAATTTTTTATTGTGGTAAAATACACATAAGAAAATTTTTAAGTGTACAGTGCAGTAGTGTTAAGTACATTCACATCGTTGTGCAACTTATCTCCAGAATTTTCATCTTGCAAAACTGAAACTCTGTACCCATTAAACAATAACTCTCCACTCCCCCCTGTCCCTAGCCCCTGGCAACCACCATTCTACTTTCTGTCTCTATGTTTTGACTACAGTCATGTGCCACACAAAAATATTTCAGTCAGTGATGGACCACATATACGACAGTGGTCCCATAAGATTAGTACCATATGGCCTAGGTGTGTAGCAGGCTATACCATCTAGGTTTGTGTAAGTACACTCTGTGATGTTCACACAAGGACGAAATCACCTGATGATACATTTCTCAGAATGTATCCCTGTCATTAAGTGAGGCATGACTGTACTCTAAGTAACTTTAAGTGGAATCATACAGTATCTGTCCTTTTGTGATTGGCTTATCTCATTTAGCATAATGTCCTAAAGGTTCACCTGTGTGGTAGCATATGAAAGACTTTCTTTTTTTAAATTCCTCCCTTGGCTTCCATGACACCATACTCTTCTGGTTCTCTTCCCAACTCTCGATCATCTCTTTTCAACCCATTTCACTGGATCATCTTCTTCCATCCACATCTTTCACGTGGACATTCCCCAGAGTTCTGTCCTTGGCTCCCTCCTGCTCCCTGTAGATGATCATATTCACTCTCATGTATGTTCTGATCATTTATCCTCCTGTGGATTTCAGACTCACATCTTACTGACTGCTGGACATCTCCAGTAGATGTCAGAGGACCAGAGGCTGATAATGGCCCCCAAAGATATCAGCTCCTAATCCCTGGAATCTGTAAATGTTACCTTATTTAGAAAAAGAATATTTGCAGATGTGATTAAGTTAAGGATTTTGAGATGAGGAGATTATCTTGGATTATCTGGGTAGGCCCTAATCCAATCACAAGCATTCTTAAAAGAGAGAAGCCAAGGAAGATTTGGCAACCAAACATAGGAGAAGCAATGTGACCACAAAGGCAGAGATTGGAATGATGTGGTCAAAAGCCTAGGAATACCAGCAGCCACCAGAGGCTGGAAGAGGCAAGCAACAGATTCTCTCCTGGATCCTCTAACCAGCCCTGCTGACACCTTGACTTTGGCGCAGTGAAACTGATCTTGGACTTCTCCAGAACCGTGAGAGAATACATTTTTGTTGTTGTTGGGGTTTTTTCATTTGTTTTATTTGGTGAGGAAGATTGGCCCTAAGCTAACATCTGTTGCCAATCTTCCTCTTTTTGCTTGAGGAACATCGTCCCTGAGCTAACACCTGTGCCAGTCTTCCTCAATTTTGTATGTAGGACGCCGCCACAGCACGGCTTGATGAGCAGTGCGTAGGTCCGCACCAACGATGGGAACCAGCGAACCCCAGGCCACCAAAGTGGAGTGCATGAACTTATCCACTATGCCACCAGGCTGGCCCCCATTTTTGTTGTTTTAAGCCACCAAGTTCATGGTAATTTGTTACAGTAGCCCCAGGAAATTGAATACTGTATTAATTTCCTAGGACTGCCAAAACAAAGTAACACAAAGTGGATGACTTAACAGAAATTTATTCTCTCACAGTTCTGGAGGTCAGATGTCCAAGATCAAGGTGTCAGTAAGGTTGGTGCCTTCCAAGAGCTGTGAGAGAGAGTCTTTCCTTGCCTCTCTGCTAGCTTCTCGTGGTTTTCTGACAATCTTGGGCACTCCTTGGCTTCTGCCGCATCACCCCAGTCTCTGCCTTCATCTTGACTTGGTGTTCTTCCTGTGTGTGTCCTCTGTCTCCAAATTTCCCCTCGTCATAAGACACCGCTCATACTGGATCAGGGCCCACCCTAATGACCTCATCTTAACTTAATCTGCTAAGACTCCATTTCCAAATAAGGTCATATTCACAGGTGATGGGGAGTTAGGACTTCAACAACTTTTGGGGAACACAACTCAACCCATAACAGTCTATTCTCTGGCTCCTAAAAATTCACGTCTTTCCCACATGCAAAATACATTGACCTCCCCACTACGTCTCCCAAAGTGTTAATCATTCCAGCATCAACTCTAACTCCCCAATCTCATCTAAACGTCTTCAACTCAAAGTCCCAAATCTCATCATCTAAACACCCAAATCAGTTATGGGTGAGACTCGTGGTAAGATTCATCCTGAAACAAAATTCCTCTCCCCCGTGACACTGTGAAACTGGACAACAGGTTATCTTCTTCTAAAATACAATGGTGGAACAGGCATAGGAAAGACATTCCCATTCCAAAAGGGAGTAATCAGAAGGAAAAAAGGGGCGATCATCCCAAGTAAGTCAGAAAATTAACAGGACAAATTTCACCAGATTTTGAGACTTAGAAATAATCCTCTTTGGCTTGATGCTCTGTCCTCCAGGCCCACTGGAGTGGCAGCCCCACCCTCTGGAACTGAAGAGGTGGCCCTGCTCCCCAGGCCTGTGCCCTCTGGGACCATGGTGACAATAGCAGCCCTGCTGACCTCTGACTGCCTTCAGGGTCATTCTTCCCTTTTCCTGAAGGATAACACATCTTCATGGCCGAATAGCTCTCTCGGCCCATTTCCTCCCTATAGCTTCCTAGAAGTCTAACAGCCTTCCTTCATTTTGTCCCATCTCTGTCCCCTTTGGTCCAAGCTGGCAGCATAATTTCTACTGAGATGGTTGACTGGATCCACTAGTCACAAACGTAATCTCTTAGCAAACAGCTGTCTGGCCATGTCCTTGGTTTTCTCTCCAGAGCACACTTTCTCGTTTTTTGCAATATGTATAGGCTGAGAATTTTCCAAATCTTAAAGTTCTGTTTCCTTTTTGCTTAACAATTCCTTCAATTTGTCTCTGTCCTCTCACATTTTATTATAAGCAGCAAGGAGAAACTAAGCCGTGCCTTCAACATTTTCTTAGAAATCTCCTCAGCTAACTATCTAAATTCATCACTTACAAGTTCTACTTTCCATCCAATGGAACACAATCAATCAAGTTTTCATTCAAGGATCACCTTTATTATAAGGATCATTACAAGGATTACAAGGATCACCTTTCCTCCAGTTTCAAATAACGTGTTCCTTATTTCTGTCTTAGACCGCACCAGAAGCACTTTTAACATTCATATTTCTAGCAACATTCTGTTCATGATATATGTAGTCTCTAAGATAAGAGGAGCTTTCTCTACAGCTGTCCTCCGTCTGAGCTCTCACCAGAATCGCCTTTAAGGTCCACATTTCTACCAACGGTCTCTTCGAGGCAATCTAGGCTTTTTCTATCATGCACCTCAAAACTCATCCATCCTCATTACCCAATTCCAAAGCCACTTCCACATTTCTAGGTATTTGTTACCACAGCATCACAGTTCCCAGTTCTAAACTCTGTATTAGTTTCCCAGGGCTGCTACCATAACAAAGTACCAAAACCTGAATGGCTTAAGCAACAGAAATTTATTCTCTCACAGTTCTGGAGTCCAGATGTCCAAGATCAAAGCGTCAGCAAGGCGGGTGCCTTCTGAGGGCAGTGATAAAGAACCTCTTCCATGCTTGGAAGAGCATGGCTCTTGGCTTCTGGTGGTTTTCTGACAATCTTTGGCATTCCTCGGCTTCTGCTGCATCACCCCAATCTCTGCCTTCCTCTTCACAGGGCTGTGTGTGTGTTCTCTGTGTCCAAATTTCCCCTCTTTATAAGGACACCAATCATACTGGATTAGGGCCCAGCCTAATGACCTCATATTAACTTGATCATCTGCAAAAACCTGATTTCAAAATAAGGTCATATCCACAGGTACTGGGGATTAGGACTTCAATATCTTTTGGGGAGGCATAATTCAACCCATAACAAGTACCTCAAATTCAACATGTAAAAACATAATTAATCTTCCTTCCAAAAAAAATGTTGTTCTTCTTACACTCCATTTGTGGGATGGTGACACCACCACCATTGGAGTTATCTTGGATGCCTTGCTTTCCTCGGAACTCCACACTCATTCCTGCTTATTTTACCTCCTAAATATTTATTGATGTTATCAGCATCTCTCCATCTCCCCAGCTAAAGCCTTTAGGTTAAGAGTTGAGGCCCTTATCATCTGGGCTACTGTAATAGACTCTTAACTGGTCTCCCACCCTCCAGTCTTACCCTTCTCACATTTGCCCTCCTATCTTCTGAGCTCCTTGACTACATGAATTGTGTCTCATTTATCTTGTAGAAGAATTCATTCATCATGTCATCATGTAGAAGATACTCAGTAAATGTGAATCGTTGAACTCATTCAAGAAATGGCATTATATATGCAAGAGCAAAACCATCCCATTTGAGGTTTTCTGTGGGATTTAGAGATCAATTTCCCTATTGAAACAAATGTTACAGTATTTCTTAGAAAGGGATTTTACCAACAAATGTTTCATTTTGATTCAGGGTACATCTTAAGTATTATTTAAGGTGGTGTTTTACACACCATTAGTTAAAAAGATAGTTATATCACAGAGGAAAGCTATCACCTTGACCTTTGTCACTCACGATGTCTTACTCTCCCTTGAATGTCTGTAATATTTATCTATACCTCTGATTAGGCACTTCGTTACATACTGCCTTACATTCTTCTCTATTTTTTTTAGATGTGTCTTCTGTTACACCTAGATTGTAATTTGTTTGAGAAAAAGAATAATGTCGCATATCTTTGAATGTCCTCACTATGCATGATCTAGTGTTAAACAGAGTAGATATTGTCAATGAATAAATTTCATTGGCATCAATGATGACTCACACAGATTGTGTTAGAAAAAGAAAACCAACGTCATTGTGCATCATTATTTCCAATATATATGATTTAAATTAGGAGCTTGAGTTCTGAAATTAGACAGATTTGGTTTCAAATTTCTCCCACCTACTAGCCGGTAACATTGGACAATTTATACAACCTCTTGAAGCCTCAGCTTCCTCATCAATAAAATAGGATCCCTCCCTTTAGTGCCTCCTCTAAAGGGCTATAGTGAGGATTCGCTAAGGCAGGCAAAGTACAGCACAGTGCCTGGCACACGTAAGTGCTCACCAAATGGTGGTTATCATCATCATCATCATTTTTTATTCCTTTAAAGCCTTTGGTTGCTGTTTCTAGAAACCTCCTCTTTGGCAACAGCGTCCTCCTCCTCCTCCCCCTCCCCACCACCATCAAAGAATATTTCTTAAGAATCTGGGAAGAAATCTTGCACTTCCAGGTGTTGGCTCTGGCAGGATTCTGTGGGAGTACAGAGGATCAGCTGATATTACCCCTGATAAAACCAAAAATTTTCCCAATCCAAGCCAGGACCCAAAGATTGGATCTCCAGGACTGACTGACTTGCAGGTTTGTTTGTTTTTCTAATTACTGTGTTCTGCCAATATCTTTCTTTGCCTTGTATGTCTCTTCTAGTGAACTCCACATCTGTTCCTCCTGCCACATAAGCGCCTGAGGGCCTTGGCAACAGGCGCTTCCAACCTGGAGCACAGGGCTGCTGTAGTGGGGGGGGGGGCGGTAAGGATAATGCATTTGTCCCATCAAACAGTGCCACTCGGGGACACAACGTCAGAAGTCCTAACTCACGGGCATCTGAAGCTAATGTTCTACAACCAAAAGACATCGTCCTAAAAACAGCAGGAAACTAGTTATTTTTTATAATACACTGCCAAACCCATCCTCTGATACACAGTAGAACTTCTGAACAACAAAGAGAGGTCTCTGGGGTTAGGTGATTTATTTCCCCTCCACCCACCAGTCCAACTTCCCCTACCTACTTAGAGGTGAGAGTGAATTCAGCAAGCAAGAATTCTGAATCACTGTCATCTGACCCATGTCACTGGGCTTGTTCTGGAGATCAGCCAAGACAGGAATGTGCTAGGAGACACAAAAACAAGATCCAATCCTGGCCAGGTTGGGGAGGTCTAGAATTTGGGAATTAATCAAGAAAGGAAGGAGAAGGGGGAAGGAAGGAGATGGAAGAGGGAGGAGGAAGAGGAAAATTAGAAAGATGAGGAAGAAAGAGGAAGAGAAAAATTATCAGCCCGTGTCTCCCCTGCCCCCTAACACACACGAAGAGCACAGAGCTATCTGTCGGGAGTAAGGAAATGGGAGTGTACAATTTAGGTGTGTTAGTGCTGAACTTTGGAGAATAGACCGCTTAGATCTTCCTCCTCTTCTCCACCTTTAAATAATACCGCAGGGTCAGTCCTTAGCTCTCATCTTTTCTGTCAACACTCTCTTCTTATGTAATCACATCTAGTCCCTTGACTTTACGCTGAAAAGTTCCAATTTTTATCTGCAGTCACAACTTCTCCACCGAGCTCCAGGCTCATGCAACTATATCCCACTGGATGTATAATAAGCATCTCAAAATTGACATGTTTAAGACAAAATTCCAAATCTGTTCCTCCCTTAGGCTTCCCAGTGTCAACAAATGTACCACTGTTCACTTAAACCAAACACCTAAACATCCTTGTCCTCACTCTTTCCCTTACACCCACATCAGCAAGCCCATCCTATCACTTCTCATCATCTCCAGAACTACCATTCCAGTCAAAGACACTATCACCTCTCATCTAGTCTACTGACACAACCTCCTACAGGTCTCACTGTTTCTACTCTTGCCTCCCCTTCCTCCATACTCCATAAACACTTCTCCATAGAGGAGTCATTATGAAGTGTAAGCCAGACCATGTCAATTCTCTACTTGAACCCTACAAAGGCTTTCCATAGACTCCAAAGTTCTCCCCATGGACCCCAGGTCTTAACATATTCCAGCCCCTCCCATTTCTTGACTCATCTTCTCCATCTCCCCTTCACTCTATTCTAGCAATATTTACTTAGTTCTGTTCCTAGAACACTCCGGGCTGTTTCCACCTCAGGGACTTTTTACTTACCATAGCCTCAGGCTATAATGCTTCCCCCATATCACCACACCCATCATTTTATTCCTGTTTCTGTTCCAATATCACCTCTTCTGAGAGGCTTTTCCTAATCATCCTGTCTAAAACAGCCATTCATCTCCATCACTCCCTAGTCCCCTGTCCTGGCTTTTCTCCATATCACTATTTAAATTTTTTTAATTAGCTTATTATCAATCTCCTCCACCTGCCTGAGGACAGGTACTTTCTATGTTGTTCTCCACGTTATTCCCAGAGCCTAAAACAGTCTGGCATGTAACAGATAATCAATAATCTGAATAAACAAATGTTGAGCCATTGAGATTGGCCAGAAAAGCCTTCTTATAATGCCAATTTTGAGTTTTATTTTCAAAGAGATGAAGGATACATGTTGGCTGGAATCATACTTGAAGATCACTCATGTTCCTGATCTTACTGATGTCCAAGCATCTCCCCTAGCCCCACCAGCAGTGCCACCTTTTATGACCACAGACCACACATCATCGTTCAAATGGTGCTTGTGAGCTAGGCAGAAACAATGTTAAAAATCACTGTTTCCCATTCCGTAACTGTGTGGTAGCTAAACAGAAAGCTACACTGGAAGATAAATAGAAATGAAAGGCACTGTGAGGCTATACAGTTATAAAAATAGCACAATCTATTTTAAATGACACAATATTTAAGTGTATCAGGCACACCCAAGCAGGGTGTGAAATCAGACCATATGCCAGCCCTCAGGTAGGATTACAAAGCACATGGCTAAAGGCTGACTGGTTTAAGAATGCCTTGCAATACATTGTATGGAGCATTTTACTACTTTTCTGAATTGAACTTAGCCACAGAGTTGAGAAAAACCATCTGACTTCCACATTTACCGAGTCTCATGGAGGTGGGCATGCAGCATGAAAATCCAACGGGCACACTGCAGTATACGCTCAGTCCACATTCTCAACGCAGATCTGCAATACGGGTGTTATGTTGTGTTTAACTCTGAACAAAATAAGACATTGATTTCCATCTTGTACACTGCTTAGTTCTACAACCTTCATGCAAAACACAAACCCCTCACTGGTCAGTAAGCACTGGGGAGTCTGGACCAATGGTGTGCCGTGAGCAACTTGCGCTCATAAGCCAGGCCCACACAGCTGAAACACTTTGCTCAAGGAGGAAAAAGCTGCCCAGAAACCTCCTCTGGAGAAATACTCAATATTGGCGGGCTCTCCCTTCAGTGCCGGAAACAGCAGAATGACTTCTGAGTTACCAATGATCTGTTCTCCACACTTCACTGGAGCCTTCCCACACCTCCGTTCAAGAAGGTCACAAACCCACTTTGGGTTAAATGCTCTCACAGCTTACTGGAAACCCACTGGCGGCTGATGTAGTGTTTGGAGAATAAACTATGTAATCTTCAAGATTTCCAACAGGCACATTTTCTCTTCCAACAAAGAGCAGATTCTGACTGAGCTGTGGGCTGTGAGCAGTGGTAACCCCTCGGCTACGCACTATTTTGATTCTGGAGAGATCACACATGAGGATCAAAGGCTGTTGGGACGCAAGATCAGCTTTCCAGCTAGAAAGTAAAAATAAAATACAGGCGGTAGGGGAGAGCTACGCAGCACACCCGCGTAAACGCACACCCCCAAGACTGCAGCTCCCTCTCTCTGGTCAAGTGTTCAGCCCGGCCGCTTCTCCAGGGACGAGCCTGGAAATGCCTTCAAGTTCTGAAATACTTTACTGCTTTTCAGCAGCGTTTTCATGGGCACTTTGTTAGGATGGTGGTTTGCTCGTGTCCCTGCGAGTTTCTCTTGGCGGCAAGGATCGGTGCAGCTAGGTGCCTGTTCTTCCTCTTAATGAGCCTTAATTAGATTATGTTTAACAGCAAGGGCTGCACAGTGAGGCCCGCTGATCTGCAGACCGGGAGTGGCTAACCCTGTAAATTAATAGGCCTGACGGGGATTATGGAAGCTAGCTGTGTAAACTCGAGCGGAGCCCCCTAAGCCAACCGTCCTGGGCCTGCTGACACAGCTGCACCAGAGTACCCAGTCACTGGAGAGCCAAAGGATATTCAGTTACAGTGAAGAAATCATAACAAAGACAGGAAACAGATCAGCACACTCTGGATTTAACACCCTCCCTGGGGAACTCTGCTGATTTCTAGGCTGCAGATGTTTTTAGCCCTGACTTGAAGAATGTCCATGTCACATGCTCAAGCTGATGGAATCAGTACAGCACTTAAGCAAGGCATTCATACTCAGAAAGTGGACCAAAATTATGCTGATTAGAGTTCCTCATCTCTGAAATAAAGGTGTGGCAACTGTTAGAATCTGTGGGATCCTTTGGTGGAGTTTGCTGAGCTGTTGGGAAATGGAGGCCCACAAACTCCAATGTTTATTTACTTAAAATAAGGTGTAAATGAAGCCAACTAGACTCTTCCATGAAGATCTGGCTGGTCCCTACAGCTGCGGGGTTTCTCAGCCGTTTCCTCCTCTGGGCTTCTCTCAGCACGCCATACCAAGCGGAGGAGAATGAAAACCAGCCTTCTTCATTCAGCATTTTTAAACATCACTGCCAACAAAAACGGGATCCTTGACTGTTTAGAGCTGATGATTAAGGGGATGGATGGCATATCTTACTGGCAGGATATAGGTCGTTTTTCAAAAGTTACAGTAAGTTTGCAGAATTGGAAATTTACCTTTTTAAATTCCTCTGAGTTACGTAAATACGTCTAAGGCTGCATAAAGGTGTGGTTTGCCAGAGGCACCGAATTTTCTTTGTGGCAAAGGGACTGGCTGTGCCCTGCCAGACAGGAGTTCAGACAAGAGGAGGGCCATGGACGTTAGATAAAACTCAAGCCCGAGAGTTGGAAAAAGACAAAAATGTTCAGCACACTTGTGATCTTTTTGGGGGTCCCATGTTCAGTTATTTTACTTTTCTAAGTTTCCTTATCTATAAAATGAGTAATTTTTAAGAATGCTCTCAGAGGACCCTGTCAAGACCAAAACCTCTATCACTCATTTCCTCACTTACCCTTGAAACATCCCACTGAGGACATATTTTTGTTTCTCATGTTAAGAAAGCAATGATCATTTTAACTGCTACTGAATTAAGTCACGTGTTTGCGCACACACAGATCTCTGGTAATTTAGAGCAATTCCCCTTTCTCCACCTGAGCTTGCAGACTTTTCCAAACAACTGAGAAGATGTGAGGGTGAGCCGGGAGAGGGAGAGGAGGAGAAGCTGCCTGAATTAGCCAGGCTGGGCCGCTCCTCTGGCCACAGGCATCAGCAAACAGCTGTTCCTCGACTGCGCAGACCGACTTTCCGAAGGCAAGCCTTTGCTTCTGTGAATGGGTAGCAGTTCAGGACCCAGGAGCTGATGATGACTTATGGGGTGGCCTGGACCACTGTTGGACAGTTTCACCTGTCAAAAAGCCCCTCCTTGTTTTGTACATCCTCTGTCTAAATTCTCGTCCAGCAGAATTTATGATCCCAGATCCTTTCCCTATACGATCACGCCCCAAGTCTTCTCTTTCCAGGATGAAGCCACTTCTCCCACTTTCCTCTCTGCTCACCACTGCACCTGACGGAGTTCTCAGTTTGAACAGCGAGTACTGGGAGAGTCCTTTCTTGCTATCTAAACAACTGGGGGATAGAGCTGGATCACCCAGGCTGTCATGAGGAGTATGGACTGAGTAGAGACAGTATGGGCAGAGAAATTGGTCTTAAGATTTGAAGGGTGCCAATAAAACTGACTCTGTCCTGTCAATCTGCTCAAAGTCTGGAAAGTCATTCGTTGTGTGTTCTTCTTTGGGATTAAGCAGTGCGACACAAAGGTCTGCCTTTGAATGAATGATCACCCGGAAGAGTGAGCATGCACAGTGCCTGGTACATGTGCGCTGAATGAATTTATGATTTGAAATCATAAATCAGACAGCTTTTCTCACTTGGAGAGCTTGAACGACTGAAGGGCCTGGATGCCTGGAAGAGACAGGAGGGGGCGCAGTACGTAAAACCTGAGTGGAGATATGAGGAGAGTTTAAGATAGTTCTGTCTACCTTAAAACTCTGCTAAGGCCAGGTCCCACATCAGGAGACCCCAGACCAGCTTCCTCTGCACAACCAGGGCAGCAAGTATCCTCTATGTGCTGGAACACTTTATGTTTACTCCTTTCTCTACCTTCTGGAACCTTCATAGTGGAAGTGCAGTCAGGGCCAGGATACAATTTCTTGACTCTCCCCTGCCTCTCAGCTATGAGGTGGGAGAGTATAGGAAGGAAAAAGGGTGCTGTGGACCTTCTCAGAGGACGATCATTGCTTGGCCCTGAAATCAACCTGGAAATCCAAGAAAACACAAGTGTTCAACACACAAATTAGTTTATCAGACCAATGTCTCTCTTTTAATTATCTTGTTTTTCAGTGAACCATCATGACCTCTCAGTACTTCCCAGGGGGACTGCCCTGAGGTTCTTCCTTTAAAATGGGCAAGTGACGAGTGATAATTGATTAGCCTGCTGAATCCTTCACTTAAGAACTTGTCAAGAGAAAGAAGAAAACAGACTCAGCTATTTTGATTTGGCAGTGAGCTCAAGAAAGCAACATCAGTAAAATAGCAAGAATGTTTTTGACAAGAAACGTCATTTAAATACACGTGGAGTCCTGCTGCTGTCATCCAAGAATAAAATCCTAGCTGGCTCCCACCCATTTTTATTCTTCTTCTTCCATGGTCACTTGGGATAGGCCATAAGAGAGATCAGGATTCTGCATTCACTACATGCCTAAGGTTTCATGGACTTTGTCTCACCTTTTGAATCTACCCCCCTTCCTCGCCCCAAGTTTCATTTTATGCATCAGCAAAAGCCTCAGCCAAAGGGAAAGAAGTTTTCTTCCCACTGGAGTAGAATTTAAGAATTTGTCTGTCTTAAGGTCTGGAGTCAAGCTAAATTATGTTACCTGGGGATTTTGCCAAAACACAGGTTTGTTCTCTGTTTTGAATCATGAAACCACTAGTGGTAACCTTATGTCCAGATATTTGAGATTAAAAACACCAGTACATAATGTGTGTTTTACAAAAGAGGGTTGCCAAGTATGTTATGCCTTCAACATAGCTTTCCTGGTTATCCGAATACTGACCTTCAACAAAAAAGGCAGGTGAGCAGCCCAGGGCCAACTCTCTCTATGATTAAGCAGCACTCACACATTAGCTGAAGGATGACCCAGTGACCAATCTCCCCCAACATCTCCCCAATAGTTTGCCACATATGCCCCGTCTTCTTTTCTTTTTTAGTCTGCAATGTCCACCGGTCACTCTCCCGAGTTACACAACAGAGAGGGGGCATTGTCTCAGGCCAGCTGGTTACCAGGAGGGTCAGAGAAAGAGCTGTATCCAGTCATCACAGGACTTTGCTTTAATGTCTTTTTTTTTTTTTTTTGGCCCTGGACTGACATCCTTGCCCATCTTCCTCTGCTTTATATGGGATGCCGCCACAGCATGGCTTGACAAGCAGTGCATCTGTGCGCGCCCGGGATCCGAACCGGTGAACCCCGGGCCGCCACAGCAGAGCACGTGCACTTAACCGCTTGCGCCATCCGGCCGGCCCCTTTAACGTCTTTATGAGCGTGTGTCTGTTCATTATGGCTCTGTCTTATTTTGTTGGGTAGGTGATGAACTAACTTGGAAGGAAGGTTGGTTGGTTGGTGAGCCAAGGCCCCACTGCTAAAAGCTGACTGGCACTCATCTGACTCGCTGTTCTCACTCAAGCAGCAAATAGATTCCTGGTCTTTCTTCAGTGACAAAAAAGATTTGCTAATAATCATCTGAGTTTACCCAAAGGATATTTACATTAAATTTTTTCTTTTCCAGTAGTCCAAAGAACAAGTCTTGAAAATAGTATACAACAGTGCTGTCCAACAGAAATATAATACAAGCCATATATGCAATTAAAAATTTTCTAGTAGCCATATTAAAAAAAGTAAAAAGAAACAAGTGAGGGCCCGCTCCGTGGCTTAGCAGTTTAAGTGCACGCGCTCCACTACTGGCGGCCCGGGTTTGGATCCTGAGTGCACACCGACGCACCGCTTCTCCAGCCATGCTAAGGCCGCGTCCCACATACAGCAACCAGAAGGATGTGCAACTATGACATACAACTATCTACTGGGGCTTTGGGGAAAAAAAAAAAAAGGAGGAGGATTGGCAATAGATGTTAGCTCAGGGCTGATCTTCCTCACAAAAAAAAAAAAAGAAAGAAACAAGTGAAGTTATTTTTGACAGTATATTTTATTTAAATCAATAGACCTCAAATACTATCATCTCAACATGTAATCAATATAAAAAATTATTATGAGATATTTTACATTCTTTCTTTCAAATTAAGTCTTCCAAACCTGGGTAGAGTTTAGACATATAGCACATCTCAAGTTGAACCAGCCACCCTTCTGAGGGCTCAGTAGCCACATATAGCTCATGGCTGCCATACTGGCACCCTCACTGACTTAAACAGGAACTTAGGGGAAGGGGGAGAAAAGGAATGTTAACCAGGCCACCTTTTCCACATGTTACTAAAGTGAAGTGTATCAAAATGTATGGATATTGAGATGTAAATTAATGACACCATATCTAAAACCACTCTCAGGTCATTTCAATTCTTTCCCTTTTTAGTTAATATATTTCATCCCTGTATGATAGCAAAATAATTCAAGCTGACTCTTTCCCTTTTAGGGTAAAAGAAATGGCGATACTCAATAATGAAGGAGTGGTGCAGCCACTTTGGAACATAGTCTGGAAGTACTTCAAAAGGTTAAACACAGAGTTGCCCCATGACTCAGCAATTCCACTCCAAGGTACACACCCAAGAGAAATGAAAACATACGTCCACACAAAGACTGGTACACGAATGTTCACAGCAGCATTATTCATGACAGCCACAAAAGAGAAACAACCTAAAATGCCTATCAACTGATAAATGGATAAATAAAATGTGGTATATCCATACCATGGAATATTATTCAGCCATAAAAATGAATGAAGTACTGATACACGCTACAACATGAACCCTGAAGATGTTATGCTAAGTGAAATAGCCAGATACAAAAGACCACATATTGTATGATTCCATTTACATGAAATGTCCAGGACAGGAAAACGCATAGAGTCAGAAAGTAGCTTAGTGGTTGCCAAGGGGGTGTCGGGGAGGGAGAGTTGGAGCGAAATGGGGAGTGACTGCAGATGGGTACAAAGTTTCTTTCTGGGGTGATGAAAATGTTCTAAAATTGATTGTGGTGACGGCTGCCCAACTCTGAATACACTAAGAACTATCGAACTGTACACTTTAAAGCAGTAAATTATATGACATGGGAACTATATCTCAATTAAAGCTGTTATTAAAAAAAAATAACGAAGGAGGACTGCTGCATGGTGTCTGAGGTCCCTCAAAACTGCATACACTTTATCAGGTGCTCATATAAGACTGAGCACGTGACCACAGGTATATGGATATATAAGCATTCTACCAATACAAACAAACAATGGTTGAAATGTTGAAGCTTGTATTTTTTTTTTTTTTGAAAAAGGCAAAGTAGAGTGGCCCCAAGTTAATTTCTCCTTAGCCAGAGTTTATTAAGAGAAGTGAGTGCAATATCTCAGATTTAAGCCCTCCTCAGCAACAAGGGAACAGCCAGCTCTTTCCATATCTGTGCTTTTGGGAGGATGTGGTGGTAAGGGGGAGTTTGGGAAGAGAGAGGTAGGTTCTGCAGAAACACAGGCTCAAATTGAGAGGTCCTGCTTATTCCTGCAATCCCACTGCCCTCCTCGGTGCGGTCAGCTCAGCTCTCACTCACCACCTCCTCCTCCTCGGGCTCGGTTCCCAAAATGAGCTTCCAACCTCAGAGCTGGCTTTCAGCCTCGGCTCTTCCAGAAAGTGATTTACTTACCCTTGGCAGAATATTATCCTCATTGATTTTCCGTTTCATACTTCTTTTATAATGTTTTGTTTTAGGCTTGGTTTCTTGTTGTTGTGCTTTTCCCTCAAATCAAAAGTGTTTCCAGCGCCATACTGGCACACCCGAGAAGCAAGTGCTGCTTAGTAAAAAGTGCTTATTATCTGTCCCTGACTATACATGGTGCATTTAAGGTATTTGGCAGGAACCAACCAAACCAAAAGATCTATTAAAATCAACAAAGAAAAATAATTAGTTGCCTAATTGTCTCAATGCAACTAAAGGTGGCGGCACATGATGTAAACATCCGTGTGCCTGGATTCCTCGGCAGCACTGAGAGCTCCGCTGTGCGCAGGGGCTGCGCTGAGGCTGCTACCTCCCTCGCTGACCTTTGAATCTCAGTGGCAGATGCTATCAGTGACCACAGTAAGAGGCAGCGACATCTTGGAGTCACAGATTACAGTGTCTCTCTCACTTCATTCCTGTTGTCACAAGTACATTATCAGCTTATTCACTGGTGACAGCTCCAGCTCTCCTCCCCTACCCTCTAACTTCCACATCAAACTGAAAAGCTTCTGCACAGCGACGGAAACCATCAACAAAATAGAAAGGCAACCCACTGAGAGGGAAAAGATATTTGCAAATCACTTTCTCTTCTTTCTGTATAATACTACAGAGTAAAATGCATCAGTCGCTCTCAAGACTCATTTTACTACAGAGACTGCTCTGTTAAACACTTTCAGAGACTGGTTATTTGAATGGAATCAAGTCTAAATTCTTCTGCCTAGTTTTCAGCTTGACGCCTGGCCCCATCCCCCCATTCCCCCAACATACAACCCCAGCTCCAGGCAGGATGGTTTCTGACTGTTTCCCTCTCTGGGGCCCTTTTCTCCCCACCCCCACAGGCACCCCAAGCTAATTCCTGCCTCTCATCACCCAGAGCGGCAGCCTGCTGCAATCGTTTTCCTTTTCCTTCCTTGATTTCCTCTTGTCTGAACTCATCTTCACCACAGATCCCTCCTGGCATACTGACTTGGACTGTGGGCCATTGTTTCATGTGAGTAACTTCTGTCCACCTAACTGGGTTGTAACATCCTGACAGCAGGGACCATGACTTACCATTCTGAATCCTCCACAGCACTAACACACATGAGGTGCCTAACAGACACAGCATTTAGCGACTCTCACTGGTGACTGAATCCCAGGGGTGGGGTGCCACCTCTGCTTGCAGGGGTACATGTGTTTCCCTGCGGGTACAGGCCCCTGTCCATTTCCCCATGAAGACAGGTACTTAACTCTCCTTGATGCTGTTGCTGTATCTTCATTCTGATTCTTCTGCCTCGGGCTCTCTCCCACTGACCGCCTGGGATTTCCTTGTTCTAATGACCGGAGGGTCATTGGGAGCTTGATCAATCAACCTTCTCTATTGCTTTCTGGGATCACAACGGATTCCTCCCCTCTTACGGAATAAGTAACTTCAGAATCCTCTATTTATCCTCTATTTCCTTTCAAGCATCTTTCAAACTATACTATGATTATGTTGATTTTTTTTCTCTCCTGTTAGACTGTGAAGACCATAACTACTGTGCCGTGTCTTGGCAATCCAATCCCAGGGTCTAACATAGGTGGAGGATATAATAGGTACACAACAGACATTGCTGAATTTTATTTGATGAGTTCTCATCTAAGGCCCAAGACTCACACAAATCATAAGAACACGCTTCCTATTTCTAGTGAAAGTTAACACATTCCTTGAGGAGTCCTTCCCAGCAGGCAGGGAGGAGCTCAGCACCAGGGCCCAGGGGAAGCCGACTCACCTTCAGGCTCTGCAAAGCTGGGGCTCTGGAGACTCCCGCTATTCTGGGGACCTACATTAAAGGAAGTTTCTCCTGGGATCGCCTTCTCCCTCAAGCCTCTTTAAAGATGGCCCCTTCTTACCTGCTTTCTGAGAAGAAAGGGGAGACAGGAAAAGATCTACACAAAATTGTTAATTATAGAAGGTTTGTTTGTCACTCTCTCCTTTCTGAGGTCCTGCTTCACGTCTCAAACTTTTCTTCCCCAATCCCAGGCACCTTTGATCCAAAGCTCCTTGACCCTTTCACATCTCTGAAAGACAAATCTCTTAAAAACAACAACTTCACTGATTTCACCTAGATTTTAGGAAGAAAGCAATCTGATTAAACAGTTCACCCTAAAGTGCAGATGACTATTACTAACCATCACCGTTTCCTAGTGTATTTGTACTTCACAAGAGCTCTATAATCTTCATTAAATTGGAGCACAAAATGAATTCAGCTGAAGCAGAAGGACCTCCCCAGTGTCTTTCTGAAGAAGCAAACAGATGCCTGGGCCTACCTTAGTGAGAGATTTTTCAGGTGCTCAGAGCAGCTCCTGCTTCCCTCAGTCTTCCCCCTCTAACTGACACTAGAAACTCGCTGTCCCCCGCTCCAGTGTCGGCTTTGGTTTGTCTTCTCCCTTCTCAGACTAACCCCCATCCCACCCCCAACCCCCATATTTTACTTTTCTTGGATTTGAGTCTGTGTGCTGTGACTGACTGCTTGATTTGAGGTCTGGGCCTCTGCCTCTCTAGAATTCAACTTTGGAAAGTGTTCTTCATCCGCACACAGGCAGCTTCCAGGAGAGACCTACCAGATCACGGGCTTTGGTGAGATTTAAGAAAACACCCTGAGTACAATGTGCATTATAAGCACTCAAAACATATTACTATTCCTTTCTCAAATATTTGTTGAGTCGAGGAACTGTCCTAGGTACAATGGTGAACAAAACAAACACTCTCTCTGTCCTCACTGAACTTACACCATGGCAGGAAAAATACATTTAAAAAAAAGTAAGTAATTATAAGGATGGAAGGGTTTGCTCACTCCCTTCTTCCTGTAATCCCTGGCCCTCGAGAACTAAATAAGATCGCCTCACATTCCCAGTCCCAAAGCCTGCAGAACTTGCTGCTACCTCCAGTCTTCCCTCTCTCCCCTCCTCTATTTCTTTTCCTTCCTCTTCCTTCCTTTAGCAACCAGAAACTCCAAAATCTTCAGCTCCCTCCAGCTATGTGTGTACCTAAATCCACCCAAGTGCTCAGCAGGGGGAAAAAAAGAAGACTTTGAATTTATCAGAATCCACCTTTTCTAGGTGTTTGCAATTATAAATAGGAACAAAAATGTAATATTCTTCCTTCTTTCTTTCCTTCCTTCCTTCCTCCCTTGATTCTAATGCTGACTCATTCACAACTTTCAAAGTGAGGTTAACTATTTACAAAAAGGCACAGAGAGATGGAATTGACCTAGTAATTTCCCAACTGGGAAAAGGATTAGCTCACAAGCTTTTTAAATATAAGTGTTCCCACTTTATATAACCACCATCTTGGAGGAAGGAAAAAAGCCCCAAAACACAAAAGACTACCTGGTACTCTTTTTTCCTGTGGATTCTAACACTTGGTCACTAACCCGAGAAGGTGAGAAAGCCACAGCTCCTAATGGGCCATCTTCTCAGTAATGCGCATGGCTAAAGTGATTTTTATCTTTGTTGATAACTTGTGGATTTATGTTTTCATTCAATGTGTCTTTCATTGACATGAGAAGCGCAAGGAAAAATTTCATAATGTGATAAATATAAACAGATCACTGAATTGAGAGAAACTGCCAAATTTTCTTGAGATTATTAATAGAAACATTATGTTTTTTATTAAACTTGCAGACGTGTATTTGAATAATTACCTACCGATTTTATGAAGTTTGGAAGGAACAGAATCTTCCAAGTTTGAGTGTAGAAATTTAGAATAAAGTTATTCAAAACATTTAAGCCTAGAAAATGCTTCAATAACCCTAAAGTTACCTGAAAAGAACATAAAAGCAAATGGAAAACCAACACTTATGAGATCACTAACATTTGAACAAAACTAATGAGAAGAGAGTTTTCCATCTGCCAATTTTTGCCAACTAAATTTTTATCAGATACCTGGGAAACTATTTCTGAAATGAGGGTACCAAAATATTTATTCTGAATTGTTGGAGTAAGAGTAAAAAATAATTAAAAAAAAAATCGAATCTAGTGGCAGAATAGAGCCTTGGATCACATTATAGACGCAAACCTATAACATTGTATGGCCTAAAGAAGTCTTCAAAATCATCTACTTCAACTCCTTTATTTCACAGAAGAGCATATTAGAGACCCAGAGAATTTACATCACTTTGCAAAATTTGCATAGCAAGTTAGTTAATGTGTAGCAAAAGAAAGACTACAATTCTGATCTCCATGTTTCCAATTCAGAATTCTTCAAATACCCAGTGATGCACACACGTACACATGCACACACACACAGTATGGACACATGTGCATGTGTGTGTATAAACAGAGAGAAAGAGAGAGCTCAAATGAAGTACTGACTCAATTTTTTTAAAAAGTCTAGTTCTCTATCTTCGTCTTTCTCTCTTGGTTAGTAATGAGCATTTATGGAATACCTTCTAAGTGCCGGCATTGTGCTAAGCACTTTACATAACATTAGTTAATCCTCACAGCGCCCCTGTAACACAGGTAGTCTTGTTATCCCTCTTTCCATAACAAGCAAATGAAGGCTTAATGAAAGTGTAAATGTACATGTTTAAGGTCACTTGGGCCCTCTGAGAGCCTTATTCACAGGCTTTACTGTTTATAGGAGGTATATTTTGGTCTACCAAAAATGGAACAAATAGTAAAGGCTTCTGAACCAAATAATTTTATTACACACTTTTTGAATTGTGTTTTAAATGAGCATAGCTGCTGTTAACAAGTAGAGTGGATTCACACGACAGCAGCTGAGTAACAGCTGCAGGTCCACAGTGTGTACAGCATATGGAGACGGAAATTACCTTCCAACCTTCTTTCACAGGCTTATATCAGATTCTCACACCTCGTCCTGAACCTTTTCTGTGGGCTACAGGAAAGAGACTCCATATATGCCCTCTTCACTTGTAGAGACGGGGAGAGGAGGGTGCAAAGGAGAGTCCCAACCTTATCCAGAACCCATTGAAGTTTTGCCAAATCTGAATTTACAACAACACTGGAGACAGAACGAAGAGGCGGCTCACATTCCATCTGGCATGTGGTGCCCTCTATTGTGCCTTTTGAAATTCTGCGGGTGGGAGGGGAAGCAATTTGTAGGGTTGGCTGATATTTTTCTTTTATGCAAATGCACCACTGTTGGAAAAGTCTCTCTGCTTTTCGTTAAATTTGAAATTCCCCAAAGCAAAAGGCTATGTCTCCCTTCTTTACTGTACAGGATGCCCAACACATTATGGACGGTTAATAAATGTCACATTGTTTTCATATTGCATGGACTAGGAGTGACATTTTCCCATGAGTCTTGCTTGCTTCAATTTCTCAGCAAATCTCACAAAGTGCATACATGTCCCAAGAAAAAGGCACTGTTTAAGGCCAGCCTGCCTTGTCTGAATCTCTTCCCCAAATTCCCATTAATGCTTCACTCACCTTTTCTCTAGACTACTGGACTCCCCCCAGCCCCCATCTGTTCTACTCTCTTTTTCCACTCCCTCCTGCAGAACTTACATGTGAATCTCTGACTATTTCCTATCACTTCCATCACAAAATGGTAGCCCTCTATTCTACATATATTTTATGACCCTTTTTGGGAAGCCTTTGATGAGGCTTATCACCTGGGCTATTACTAGTGTGGACATTTTTGGAAGAAAATTTTTGTTTTTATAAGGATTTTTATAACTTTCGTTTTCTGAGAAATTGAAAAAAAAAAGAATTATAAATTTTGATGATAACAAATAAAATAGTCAAGAGCAGGGACCCTGCTTTATTCATCTTTGTATCCCGGTTCACGGCACATAGGAGGCAGCCAGTGAATGCTCATCAGAATGATAAGTATTCCTATTTCCCAGTTATTTCCAAAAGTGATTCAACAGTAAGACTTCTATATAAAATGTGAAGTAGAGCAATCACTACATCTTAATATTCATTATCAAATGGCCCCATCAAAGTACTAAATACGAGATGTCATGAGGACTTCCTCGTACCAGTACAAAACAAAATAAAACCCAAGGGGAAAGAACATGCTTATCTCTCACACTGCTTTGAATGCTTGAGCTTAGATTGAAGACTCAAAATCTAAAATGTCAGCAATGATTTTACTTACGCACTTTCCTGCTTCACTGAACAAGAAGGACTAACAGAAAGCCTATTTCAACTGTTAGAGAATAGAGGGCATCTTTAGGCATTTGGAATAAGAATGTAGTCTGGATTGCTGCCAGAACTTTTGTAGACTTCTAATTCCATTCTCCTGTTTTCCTGACAAGTCTCAAGTCCTTCATCTTCTGCAGCATGTGAAAGAAACTGATCTGCATATGGAAATATTTACACCAATCAAAAACAAAAAATCTACCCTAGTGATAAAAAGATAAGTTGTTTCAGTCAGGGCCAAATATCAGTTCTCAAAAACTTATGAAAATGAAATTTCGGAAGAAGCAGAAAGTGTTTATAGTTATGACTCAGAACAGGCGACCAATTTCATAATGTTTCTTGTGGCAAGAGTTGTATTCACTAAGATTTGGGACTTTCTCCTTTTTTTTCTTTTTTAAGTTCCTCTTCTGAAAAAAACTGTTTCTTCAAATCTGCTTAACACTATTGAGAACACTAAGTTCCAAGAAAGCAAAATAACTTTTGTTCATTCATTTATTCATTCCCTTCTCTATCATATTGATTTCTTGTTTTTGAAGTTTTCTCCTTTTATAAACCGTCAAAAACTAAGAACTTTCAATACTTGAGAGTTCAGCATCTTGTAGTTCAATTTATAACAAAATTACAAATAATTTAAAAGTAAACTTGTAGTTATTTTGTGAATAAAGTCAATTTTTCAATGTGTTAAATCAAACATGACAATTTTATAAGTGGAACAATTACAAATAATAATGGTTCAAATTATAATTAAGTTATATTGCTATTTAATAATAATCATTACCTAATTTAACATTAAATAATAAATATAATATTATACATTATACTATATATTAATATATTATAATATACATTTATAATATTATATACTATGGATATTAAGTTATACATAATAGTAGTAGTTAGAGTGCTTAATTCCTCACCATACATTCCAACCCAAATGATTAGCCCAAGCCAACCAGAGCCAGCCCATTCCCTTTGTCCATAACGGATTTAGGAAAGCACTTGTGACTCAACCTTGGCCAACGACATGTGAGGGAAAGCCTACTGATGGCCTTCTGGGGAGTTTCCTTGCTTCCAAAAAGAAGACACTGGAACAAAGACTGTCTTTCACCCACCGGGAACTGTTGTAGCCACCTTGTGACATTTATGTCACTTTTCACAGTGCATACATTTACGTAGTTCTTTCTATCTGCAAGGCACTGCTCTAAGTATTAACTCATTCAGTCTGACAACATCCCTGCAGGTAGATACTGTAATTACTAGAAGATGGGGACACTGAGGCACTGAGAGGTTGACTTGTCCAAGGCCACCTCACTAGTAAGTGGCAAAGCTGGAAACCGAACCTGGCAGTCTGGCTCCAGCGTATATTCTCTGAGCCATGAAGATGCTATGCCACCTCTCCATGAAAGCTGCTCTTAGCCTCAAGTATGTGCTATCTTCCTTAAAATGTATTCTTTGCTGGTGATCACTAAGCCTTTAAGTTAAAAAAAAAAAAAAAAAAAAAGCCCTGTAAGATAATAGACTCCTTTGATATTCCCTGAACAAATTATGGCCCTGACAGAACCACAAGGCAAAGAATACAGAAGGTAGAGCAGTAAGATTTTGATGGAGGGAGGACAGAAAGTGGGAAGGATCAGAGAACATGAGGTATAGTGTGCTTCACAAAGGGAGAGCTCAGGCAACACCAAACCAGGGATGCCGGGGCCTGGGGAAGGGAAGAGCAGAGGGCAAGAAGGCTGAGAGTTATCAGCAGGTCAATGACAGCCACAGTTCAGTGCAGACCTACTACACACCTGGCCCCTTATATATTATGTATAGGTTTTATAATCCATATACGCTGCAAAGAAGGTATTCCTGCCATTCCCATTTCACAGATGAACAAAGTGAGGCTTAGAGATGTTGGGTGACTTGCCAGTAGAAGCAAAGCCAGCATGTGAACCAGGACAGTCAAACTCTAAAGCCTTGCTTCCTAACCAGCTGCTGTCCTGAACACCAAGGGCACCAACAGGGAACGTGAAGGACAAAAAGAGCCACTCTAGGTCACAACGTTGCAAGAACAGTGCTCTTCGCTTCAAACCCACGGCTCTGGGACATCTTTCCCTTTCCCAGGGGGCCTCCCAATGAACAACTCAAACCTTTCAAGGAAAGTTCATGAGTTCTTCTGTTTTAAGTTGCTTGGAGTCGCTACCAAAAGGAATAACTCTTTCCCACCCTACCCTCAACAACCAAACACTGGAAACAACCTAATGTCTTCATGCTGTTGTAACAGAAAAATGGTTGAGTAGATTGTTCCTTAATTTTTCC
Source organism: Ceratotherium simum simum (assembly GCF_057802395.1). Lineage (NCBI taxonomy): Eukaryota > Metazoa > Chordata > Mammalia > Perissodactyla > Rhinocerotidae > Ceratotherium > Ceratotherium simum. The sequence continues at coordinate 10,826,102 of NC_141913.1, forward strand.
AAAAATAAAAACAAATCACATTCAGCTTCAATCCAATTGCGGGAAAAACAAATTAGTCTCCCTCTTCTCCCTCCCCATGCTCTTACCAGGATTCATAAGTGAATGAAAACCACGAAACGGCAGGGAAGAATTATACTTAAAATGGTTGAAAAATTCAGGGCTTAAGTATTAAATCTATACATATTATGAAATTATGAATTATAAGACCATGTATAAACAGCTGCTGATTTAATCCACATACATCTATGATCATTTATTTTCCCATAAAATCTTGGGATGCTCTGAGAATGGATATATCTGTGTGCTTCTCAGCCATGGGGAGAGTGGAAAGATCGGTGGGGACTGAGGTCAAGGTGAACTCAATGGTGGCCATGCCACTCAGCCTTGGGAGCCTCGGTTTCCTCATTTGCAGGTAATTCTCACCTCGAAGGATTTCTGGGAGAATTAAAGAAAGCAATGAGTGGGAAACTGCCTAGCACATAGTAGATATTCAAGAAAGGATGCTTAATAGTTTCTTTCACATGAAAATGTTAAAAAAAAAAAAGAAAAGTCATAGTCACATGGGAACATAGCGTTGAACAAATTTTTACTGATGAGCAAGAAAGACTAGGCAGGAGGATCTGGCCTAACCAGTGAGAAGTCCTTCACAGGAAAAGAAGTGAAACCTGAACAATCACTGCTGGCCAGGTGAATATCACCTATAATGGTAAAAATTAGGAAATCTCCTCAGGTTATTTAAAAGAAGGTGATGGCTGGCAAACTGCTTTCCCAGGTCTCAGGAGTCCCTGTTCTTGACAGAAAGCAGAGGGCAGAGGGGCCGTGTGAGTTCTTCCACGAATCCCCTTCAAAACTCTTCCATTAAGTGAGGCAAATGGCTTGAACACCTGAAAGAAATCCCACAGGGGCACCATGTCAGACTCTTGCTCCTGCCCTTCACTCAGCTCTCTGCCCAGGGTCAGTCCTTCGCCTGATGTGGTACCCTTTCCACTTAGAGATGTTTAGAAAAGGTCCTGCTGAACGGACAGCCTCACACTGGGCTTATTGAGTCACTCCTCACAGGAAATGATGGAAATTCCTGGCATTCTTATCAGGGAAAGGGGTGAACTCTGCTGGTGTCAGTCCTAAAGGGCTGTGGTGAGAGGAATGCATGGAGCTCTCCTTTGTTGTTGGAGGTGGATGACTTCAAAGCGGTGCCCTCTCCAAATCCAAAGGTGAAGCCAGGCTTCTGGGAAGAGTCCCAGGAGAGGAGAGACAGGCAGCCTCATCCCCAGGTCCAAACAACCAGCAGTGGAGGCATCCACATGCTTATCTTGAGCAGCTTCCCAAAGACAGTTCAGCATCCTCTCGGTAAATCGTTTCAAGCCTCTCTGCACTGAAAGCAAAGACTCACCATGTGCCTCAGAGGAACCTCTCTTTCTGGCTATTTGGCTAAACACATATGTGTAGCTATTTCTCAGAAGCCCAAGTGGTCCTCTACATGTTTAGACATTCAGTTCCTCTAAACCTCTTGGCAAGAAACAGCTCAGTGATTTACCTACAGATACTGATTTGCAGTTGCATGGTTTATCTCTTTGGAGGATGAGTTTGGAAGGACGGGTAGGGTGGGGGGGCGTTCTGGAACAGGGCTGGGCTCTATTCAATACAGATTTCTCAGGCTGCTTCCACATGCAGATTAAACTCTTAAAAATATTCTTGCTAATCTGAAATTATTCAAGGGAAGAACGAGAAAAGAAAAAGCCCAGCTTGTTTGAAACTACAGGTATAGGGAGGCCTGTGAAGTTGTGGGTGAACAAAACCATCCAAGGTCCCACTTCGGTGAACACATATAGGAAAAGGCATCTGACACCCCTTTTTTAGCTGTAACCCCTAAACAATTTTTCAGTAATTCTCCCAGGATTTTTCCACTTAGTTTTTACAAAAGACTTGAGTTCTACTCCATAGAGAATGCTTCCTTTTACTTTTTGTTACTATTTCACAGTTTGCAAATTTTCAGATCTTTTTCTCTCATAGCTGTTAATGCTCGCTATAGCTGAGCCCCAAAGAAACAATTTTGTCAAAGCTTTGTTTGTCAAACACAAACAACAAATGTTTCCAGCTGCCCCCAGTTGCTCACTGTCAACCCTTAAATCTACCCGTGATTTTCACAGGCGGAACCACGTATCTCTTGCTCCTCTATCATTCCAACTTCAGACATCCTATTATTACACCAAGTCATATTCCAAAGATAACACAAGAGAACCCAATGCAACCAATGAAATGGAGGCAGTCTAGTGCCCCACCCCACCCCCAGCACAGGGAGGGGGCAAAGCAGGCTCCAGAGGGAGGGCCCAGGACATCAGGGTGGTGCTTGCCATTAGGTTCCCACACTGCCCACCAGGTGCTGGGGCAGAGAGCCGCTGGCCCCAGGCCTTCTCACTGCTCCCAGGTTTTAGCAGTAAAGCAAGGGGTGTGATGGAAAAAGAATCCATGAGGCTGCTGGAAATCAGAAGGTTCCAGGAGCCTAGTAAATCCTAGACACCGTGTTTAAGCAGCAGGACCAAAAGGTTGAAGAGGGAATCTAATATCAGAATGATGATCAACACTTAGGGGATGCTCACAGTATGCCAGGCACTGTGCTAACCCAGCACCACATTTAATTCCACAACAACCCTATGAAGTGGGCCTATTATGACCCAAACTTTACAAGTGAGGAAACTGAGAGTTTACAATTTGGGACAACAATGTGCCCAAGGTCACACAGTTGGTGAGTATTGAAACTCAGATCCAAACTCACACACCTGGGTCCAGCGCCCACACACCTAACCACTGCACCCCACTGCCTCTAGAAAAGGTGAAAAGCAGCCAGCAAATGGGAAAGACGGCCCCTGGCCTTCTGGCCTCATGGAGTTGCTGTGAAGGAAAAACAAGTTTGTAAGTCCTTTGGGAAGATAAAAGTGACACACAAACGTGACCTGGATTTGTTATGATCATTTCTACACAGGTTAAAAGGCAGGATCTGGAACTCACCCCTCTCCCCACACTTCTCCCCCTCTCTCGTGGCATTTTCATGCACTTATCCCTTGGAACTGAAATGGCACTCTTCTTTCCTCCTACTCCATATCATTTTAAAGTAAAAAAAAAAAAAATTTTTTTTAACTTGAATGCACTCATGTTAATCATATGACTAGTAAGAAAGTTTCAGAAGACATTTTTGGATCAAATTATCACAAAACACAAAATTTATATACTAATTTATATACTAATATACTAATATATACTAATTCTCTTTCCCTTTCTGCTAACTATAATAACAAAGGATTCTAGAACCATGTGTGTTATTTTTGAAGAAACCAGTAACTAGGGAAATAAGTAGAAAGTTACCATTGTAGTATATATCAGATTCTATCTATAGAAAATAAAAATTAATATACTGGTACCTCATGTACCAGAGAATGAACTCTGCCAAATTGTAACTATAGTTACATCCCAAATTAATCAGTTGTGCATACTGGGGGCCAAGAAACACTGACCCTCAGAGCCTGACTAAAGTTTGAAAATGTTCACTTCATTAACCTGTCAAGGTTTCCCCTCATCGAAGCTTTTGTCAGAGGAGCAAATAAGTGGCAAACCCATCAGATTGAACTCTGCCTCTTCTCCAGATACCTGCCCAGAACTTCTGGAAAGGTGCTAATAAGATGACACACAGAGAGACAGAAGAAAAATAGATCTGGTTGAGCCCAAAACACAACAATGAATCCCTGAATAACAAGCGATGACGGTCCTAAAATAATACTATACCGTACTAGATTTCTAGAGAAGATCGCCCAGTTTGCTCTTTATCGTAATATTGTACTGAATTTGAAAAAACACAATATTATTATGTAAACAGCCTTGACTTTATGTAGCAAATGCTTACGAATAACTTTATATGAATACCTTTGGACACAAGCCCACCAGGTAACAATTTGCTAAAACACTGACCCCTTTGCTCTGTGAATAATCAAACCCTGGGTCTTCTGTAGTCTAAATTCAGGTTGTGATCATTGTTATTTGCATAAACAAGACATACCTAAAATTAGACAACAACTAAACCCTATATTGTAATCCAGTCTAATTTGCAAAAATAAAGCCATCAGTATCACCATGTTTAGAGGTAGATCACACCTTTACATCTCTTCAGGAATGAGGTTTCAGACCTATCACACTTTGATATTCGGCAGAGGCTGTACCTAAAAGTCCAGGGAGTGATAACAGCCCCAAATCTCAGGAGAGTGATAATACCACCTTCGCTTTTATAGGGCTGCACCTTCAAAGCACTTGTCCATCTGTTATCCCTCTTAGTCTCACCAAAGGCCTGTGAGTGAGGTAGATTCACCTACCTTGGCAAGTGTCACTGTGTTCACTGGGCAGATGCAGCATCTGAGGCCCACAGGGTTTAAGTGACTGGTTTCAAGTCACGAGAGTAAGGAGGGGCAGCGCCCACAGGGCTGTCTGGTCTCTGGATGCCTCCCACCCACCACTTTACTACCAACTTTGTCCTCCTTTAATGATAAGGGTTTAACCATCCCTGAAGGAATAAGTTCTGCTGCTTTCAATGACCAACTGTGGCCACTTCTTAGGAAGTGAAAACCCAATTCTCTTCTACAGAACCAGGTCTGGAGTCCCAGGCCCTATAAAAGCGACAAGGCCTCCCTGGCCTGGCCAGATCGGGCGTCCAGCCCACTTTAGGGTTCCAGGACTGCAGGGACCTTTCTAGGACACAGAAGTTGAGAAGTCAGCTCAACCTCATAGCTGGACCCTTCCCCAAAACCACGCTAGCCTGAGAGTTAGAAGACGCGGCATCCAACCCAGCTCCAGCTGACTTGCTGAGCAAGGACTTCGTCTATCTGGGCCTCACCTTCCTCATCTGGAAAATTAAAGGCTGATTTCAATCATCTCCAAGGCTCTTCCATCACCAAAATTCCACTCTCCCCCTACGCTGGATATCCATCACTTCGCCTAAAAGCTGAATCCAGGAATTCTCAACTTCGGAACGTCTCTTTCACAGTCCATCCCAAGGTTTCCCATTTTAACTTCATCCCTTTCTCCTACTTGTATCACTTGGTAGCCTTCTCTTTATGCGTGTCTGTTATGCTCCAATATTTGTCAGTTGTTATCACGTTCCTCTGAGTCACCAGTCTGATTTCTACACATAATTTAAGCACCATAAATTAAATCGTTTCAGCAACTTATTATTATTGTGTGGTTTTCACCAAATCCCCACCCATCTAGCTAGTTACATGGTCATAAAATTTTAAACAAAATTTCTCTCAAAGTCACTCATTTTAAAGAAACTTTTTCTCGGTTCTTCAGATTTCTACTGATGTCCAAATACAGATTTGAAATCTACTGATTTCCAAAACACACAGGCATGTCAACATTTATCTTGCCTTATTTTTACCAGTTTGATTTTCCTTTTTATTTCTGCCTTTCTATTTTTGTTTTGTTTTGTTTTCCTTTATAATTCTTGGTTCCATCTTCACTCCTACTACCACCTTCAGTGAACCCACCACGGGAAAGCAGGACAACACAGGGTCCTAATCCAGAAATATGTAACTGTGTACATAAAGAAGAGTGGTATATAAAGGGAGAAGTCCTGAGCCTCTCTGCCAGCGTGTGAATGGAGGAGCTGTGGGCTTGGTGCCACCACATTCCTATTTTAAAGCCATATTTTTTCCCAGAAAGAAATGCAGAACTGTGTATCCAGAAGGAAAAATGCTAAAGCAATACCGGAGCCAGAGCAGCTGAGGGTTGTTAGCTTGCATCAAAGTCTAGCCAGGAATTTTTTTTTAAGCAACAGGAAGTAGCTTCATTCTCTTTCATATTTTCTTTCTGTCTCTCTCTCTCTCTCTCTCACACACACACACACACACACACACACACACTCTCTCTCTCTCTCTCTCTGTCTCATTCTTTTGTCCTCTATCTTTCTTCATTTCCTCTGGCCAAGGCACAGAAACAAGCTGGATGGAAAAACCTCAGTTCCCTGGAACTGTCTTTGGAACTCTGCAATGGTCACTGGCAGTTTACAGCCAAACTGCAGAGCATGAGAAGCACGGTCAGAGAAGAGCACTGTGTGCAGCAGCCTAGGAGGTAGAGGAGCATGCATTACTTCCCCATGGCTGCTGTAATAGATTACCACAAACGTGGTGGCTTAAAGCAACACAAACGCCTTCTCTTACAGTTTTAGAGGCCAGAGGTCTGAAATCAGCTTCAGTCAGCTGAAATGAAGATGCTGGCAGGGTTGTGCTCCCTCTGGAGGGTGCGAATAGAAAATCTGTTTTCTTGCCTTTTTCAGCTTCTAGTGGCTACCTGTATTCCTTGGCTTGTGGCCCCTTCCCCCAACTTCAGAGCACATCACTCTAATCTCTGCTTCCATCATCACACAACCTCCTCTCAGTAGTCAAATCTCCCGCTCCCTCTCTCTAATAAGGACACTTGTGATTGCATTTAGAGCCCACCCAGATAACCCAGGATAATCTCTTCATGTTGAGCTCTCTGACATAATCATATCTGCAAAGCACTTTTTGCCTTATAAGGTAACACTCTGGTTCCATGTATTAGGATGTGGATATCTTTGGGGGCCATTATTCAGCCTATCACAGAGCATTTGTGTCCAGTTGGGTTCCTGGAAAAAGTCTTTCTCTCACATATCCACTTACACTGACTAAGTTATGAGCACTGGGCCTAAAGGAAAAGTGGAAAAAAACGTTTTCTAAATATCAAAATAGAAAAACCTCACGTATTTTTGCTCCTCTCTTGTCACAGATTTACCTTTCCCACCATGTTCTGCCTATTAAGCCATCTGGTTTGTATTCAGCGAACCCCAAAAACATCCCATCACTTCCCCACGCCTGAGCACGGCTCCTGTTCCACCGCTCAGCATCATGGGAAATCATCCACCTGTTGTACAGAAACTCAATTTCCAACCAAAATTGGGCCTCAGAGCCACACATGTTCATGCGTGTCAAAGGTCTGAAAACGGTCTTGTTACTGTATCCCAGATGGAGCATGGAGAAGGAAAAGAGCTTTGTTAGAACTCACCAAACCGCTTGTAACCGAAGGACTGCACCTCGTCCTCCTCTGCAAAGTCGTCTGCAGGAGAAGAAAAGACACAACGTTAAAACGCTGGCGGGCCCAGAAGTGCAGGGTCAGTGTGGATTCAACTGTCGCGATCTCCACCTGCTCCACCCGCCCCTTCATGCAGGACACTTGTCAGAGTGGCTTTCCTTGTGCTCCTGGAACACACCATGCTTTCTGAGAAAGGCCACAGGGTCTCTGCACCGGCTGTTCCCTCTGTCTGGAACTCTCTTCCTCCTGTTCTTCATGTGACTCCTAATTCAGGTCTCAGCTAAAGTGTGACACCTCTGACATGCCTTTCTGGACCACCACCCAGCCAAACCCCGTCACACCACCTCATTTTAATATTACTCTCTGATATTGTCCTCATTTATGTTTGTGTGTCATCACGCATCCTGTGAGCAGAAACTTTTCCTGTCTTGGTTCATGAATGAATCCCCTGTGCCCAGAATGGTGCCTGTCACAGAGCAGGAGCTTAATAAATTTTGTTGAATGAATGACTGAATAATTAACTGTCCAAAGGGTTGTTATCTTCACATAACCGACTCTAAAGCCCTCCCTTTCAGATGCCCAGGCTCTGGAGTCATCTCTCCCACCAACTGTCACATCTCAGGAGCCCAGCATGACTCCTGTAGTGAAAACCAACTCCTGCCCCGCTCTCCTTCCGTTGCATAACTGGAACTGACAGATGGTTTCCCAGCAAACGCATCTCAAAAGATGGCCTTGCTGTGGGAATTTCTAAATGTAGGGCCACTGCGGAAATAAGAGAGATGTTATGTCAGCAAAGCTTTCTACCAAAATGCTTATATCCCCCTCCTAACGTGGACATGATGCAATTCCTTATCACAATGATAAAGAACTTCTCATTTTATGTTTCTGCTAGGTATGAGTCTGGCAATTTATTGTGCAGTTAAAGGACACTTTTGATGACAAGTAAAGCTGTCAAGTCCAGGCCTTTCCAGGAAGTCCAGACCAATTACTCGCTCTCTCTCTCTCTCTTTTTTTTTTTGGTGAGGAAGATTGGCCCTGAGTTAACATCTGTTGTCAATTTTCCTCTTTTTGCTTGAGGAAGATTGTCCTTGAGCTAACATCTGTGCCAAGCTTCCTCTATTTTTTGTATATGGGACACCGCCACAGCATGGCTTGATGAGCAGTGTGCAGATCCACACCCGGGATCTAAACCCACAAACCATGGGCCACCAAAGTGGAGTGTGCAAACTTAACTGCTATGCCACCAGGCTGGCTCCCAGACCAATTATTCTTGGGTTGGTTACCATTACTGCACCAGTACCCAGCTTTCTCCTCACAAGCAGGTCAGTTCAAAAGCACTGATTTGGCACTTACTATGGACCAGAGACTGCCAGGCAGTGGAGTTTTAGAAATGAGTGAGACATGGTCCCATCCCTCAAGAAGCTGACAGGCTTTCAAGGAAGGGAAGCACGTAAGAGGAAAGTGACCTCTGTGATGGTCTTTTTCAGCCCCCAAGTAGGACATCTGGCTACATCCGAACCCTGAAATATTATGGAAAAACCCAAGATGTATGATATCTGTAACACAACATGGTGAACCTTAGAACCACTAGCTTGCTATGGAGTGCTATGAAAACACATGTGAGAGAGCAATTATTTCTAAGAGATAATGGAGAAACATGATATCTTTCTATTTTACCATTGTTTCCTTATTCAGAGAACAGGGAAAAGATCTTGTTTGGAATCTAGAAGGCCAGGTCTTCATAATTAAAGTAGTCTTCTTAAGTCAAGGATTAAAGCTTTAGTTCTTTCTACAAGGAAGAACATGCTTACAGCCAAGAGAACAGCACCTCTCTCACTGACTCAGTGATTAGTTAGTTCAACAAATACATATTAAGCCCCTCCTCTGTGCCTGCTTTACTTGGTAATTCTATCATAGTAATGGCTGAGAGGCCTGGTCTAGTCTCACTTAAAGAGAAACCCTTGGGCCAGACGGGTCACATAGTGGTTAAGTTCACGTGCTCCACTTTGGCAGCCTGGGAACCCCAGTGCGGACCTACACACCGCTCATCAGGCCATGCTGTGGCGGCGTCCCATATACAAAATAGAGGAAGATGGGCACAGATGTTAGCTCAGGGACAATCTTCCTCAGAAAAAAACAAAGAAGAGAAACCCTTATCTGCTGCTTCTGCTTAGAAATCCATACATTTATTTCTTCATAATTCAATAAATACATGTTTACAGCCTAGTGAAGTCGATGAGACATGAACACAGGTAACGATGCCACCCAGACATCAGCTTCCCCTGCCAGCTCCAGCCCCTCCGCTGCCATGCACATCTGTGAAAGAATCTACTCACACGCCGCCATCGTGGGCCAAGGAGGCATCACTGAAGATTTCACAGTGGAAACAAAAGGGCAATTTATGCTGCGCCCCCGACAGCAAACAGCTTAAAATTTCCCATTAGACATTTCGGTTCTCCCGCAAAGCTTCTTTTCAGCAGCCCTACCATTAGTTTGTTTGTTTGTTTGTTTTCTTTTTCCTCTCTGATCTTTTTCCCATGCAGCACTTAGTCTGACTCCTCTCTCCTTCCTGACATTTCCCTGGGAACTTCAAATGTCTCATATTTTTGTTATTAAAGCAATTCAGCTCTGCCTCCCAATTAACATACTCAGACCATTTGGGGTTCAAGAAAACGAAGGCCTTACAGGCGACCCCTAACAGGACTCAGGAGGATCTCCTGCTTCTTGTCTTAACCCTCATCCCCAAAGGATTAGGAATTCTTACAGCAGCTACTAAAAGAATACAAACTTCTATCTCAACAGGCTCTACAATCAGAGAGAAAATCACTGAGATACGAGGGGCCCTCGTAAAGCACCACGGAAAATGCCTGACTGAGACCATCAGGGAAGGTCTCACAAAGGAATGTCTGAAATCATCTTTCTTAATGTTTCTTCTGTGGAGGGAAAAAGAGAATCTGGGAAACACTGTATACTGCATCGATTTCTTGGAAATTCATAATGGTTTTTGAACTATTAGAGACTCTGAGAAGTGCTAAGAGAAAACAATCTTGTTTAACTTTGTTTTATTCAATGCTCTCCAAAATTGACTTTAGAATCCTTTTTTCATACCCTTAACAGCCGGGCAGAGTTGGGCAGGTAACACTTAGTATATAGTTAATTCGAGTAGTTGTCCCCCAGAGCCCGCTGACAAATTTCCCCAGCTGTGCAGTTAACAGACAGCCGATTCACAAACAGGCTGGTGATGGAATCAGGCATTTAGGGAATCAAGAAAGAGGAAGAGGCAACAGTTGATGGGGCTTGTGGTTGTGTGGACAACCCACATCTCGGGCTACAAGAGAAAAAGAAGAAAAGATGAGAGGTTAGGTGTTCCTAAGGCCTGAACATTTTAGAGGGTAAAGACTGTGACAGGCCCCAATGGCTAAAAGACAGGTTTGAGAAAGACAAAGAGCCTGACAGTATGCGCCATGTTATATTCTGTTCTCAAAACCTTTTCCTCACACTCTGCAGACCCAAGCTGAGTGCGTCCCAGATTGTGGCATCAGGGGCCTACAAAAGTGATACACTCAAATAAGGACATTCTCCCTAGAGAATATCCAGTCACCTTAGCAACTTGCCACTTTTCAAAATCTGTCTGTGACACAATCTAAACCACATAACTCTACACTCCCACATGAGCAGGATTTGGTTAAGATTAAGGCCTCTAAGTGCTGCAGTGGCCATAACTTGATCCCTGCTTCTGACAGCAGTTTGTCTGCAGGGAAGAAGTCATCTTAACAAATTAACAAAACAAACAAAGAAAACAAAAGTTTAATTTGAGATTTATATCTACAAGCACGTACTTTCTTGGCTTCCCCAGCCATACTTTAGCATTTTCGTTTTAATACCTATGGGCTACACTGTCTTTTGCTTGCCTAATTCAAAATGTGATTTTTATTTATTTTTTTTTTACTTTCCTTGGTAACTGGCACAGAGCCACGCTGCAGAGATTTCGTGGTAGAGAATGTTGAACAGAATTCTGTTGCTGATGTATTCTTTGAGCCTGGCCATTTCAGAGTACCACGAGTTCAGTGAATTTTAGTTTAGTTGGCTTAGAGAGTTGAGAGTCATACACATTAAAATGTTCCAATCAATCTGTGAACCAAGTTGTGCAATATCCCTATGGCTGGAATTTACCTCTCCCTGCCGATACTCTGTATCAGTGTGATGGCACTTATCTCCGCCCGCCTTATACTCCAGTTCTGGTTTTGACACCACCAGATGGAAAGCCATTTGAAAACAGGAAACTTATCACATTGTTCCCTCAGCTACTAGTACATTTACAGCACATTACAGGCACTCAGTAGTTGTTGAAAATCAAGCAGATTAGAGTAATATATGTGTCTCTCTCTCCCACTAGCTGAAAAGTTCCTGAAGAGATTAAATCTTTCTCTTTTTGAATATCTACCATGCTTGGGGAAGATAAGAGAATCAATATTTAGTCAGTACCTACTGAATGCCAAATGCTTCCCATTCATTATGTTTCTCTGTTTTACAGATGAGAAAACTGGGGCTCAGAGAAGTTACATAATTTAACCCAAGGTCTCACAGCTTGTGAGCAGCCAGACCAAGACTAAGACCGAGGTCTGTGGGACCCTCGAGTTCCACACCCTAATGATCACTGACTCCACAGACCCAATAAACTGAACCCTGTCTCAGCTGCAGGGAAAGCCAGGCAGCAATGATTTACACCACAGAATCCCAAAAAGGCTCAGGAATTTGGGACACAGGTCACTCTGGAAGGGGAATAAAGATGAGGCTAAAATAGGAGGACTGGTTGAATATATGTTTAAGAAGCAATTGGCTATACTCAAAAAGACAGTAAGTGTTGGCAAGGACATGGAGAAATTAGAACCCTCATACACTGCTGATGGTAATGCAAAATGGTGCCGTTACTTGGGAATCAGGTCCTCAAAAGTTTAAACATAGAATTATCATATGACCCAGCAATTCCACTCCTGGGTATACACCCAAAAGAAGTGAAAACATATGTCCATATAAAAACTTGTACATGAGAATTTGAATAGACCAATCACCAGTAAGGAGATCGAAACAGTAATCACAAACCTCCCCAAAAATAAAAGTCCAGGACCAGACGGCTTCCCTGGTGAATTCTACCATACATTCAAAGAAGACTTAATACCTATCCTTCTCAAACTCTTCCAAAACATTGAGGAGGCGGGGAAGCTCCCTAACTCATTCTATGAAGCTGACATTACCCTGATACCAAAACCAGACAAGGACAACACAAAAAAAGAAAATTGCAGGCCAATATCACTGATGAACATCCATGCAAAAATCCTCAACAAAATACTAGCAAATTGCATACAACAATATGTTAAAAAGATTATACACCATGATCAAGTGGGATTTATTCCAGGGATGCAGGGATGGTTTAACATTCGCAAATCAATCAACGTAATACACCACATTAATAAAATGAAGAATAAAAATCACATGATCATCTGAATAGATGTAGAGAAAGCATTTGACAAGATACAGCATCCATTTATGATAAAAACTCTGAATAAAATGGGTATAGAAGGAAAGTACCTCAACATAATAAAGACCATATATGAGAAACCCACAGCTAATATCATCCTCAATGGTGAAAAACTGAAAGCTATCCCTCTAAGAACAGGAACCAGACAAGGATGCCCACTGTCACCACTCCTATTTAACATAGTACTGGAAGTCCTGGCCAGAGCAATCAGGCAAGAGAAAGAAATAAAAGGGATCCAAATTGGAAAGGAAGAAGTGAAACTGTCACTATTTGCAGATGACATGATTTTATATATAGAAAACCCTAAAGAATCCACCAGAAAACTTTTAGAAGTAATAAACGAATATGGTAAAGTTGCAGGATACAAAATCAACATACCAAAATCAGTTGCATTTCTGTACACTAACAACGAAGTAGCAGAAAGAGAAATTAAGAATACAACCCCATTTACAATTGCAACAAAAAGAATAAAATACCTAGGAATAAACTTAACCAAAGAGGTGAAAGATCTGTACGCTGAAAACTATAAAACATTTCTGAAAGAAATCGAGGAAGACACAAAGAAATGGAAAGATATTCTGTGCTCTTGGATTGGAAGAATTAACATAGTTAAGATGTCCATACTTCCTAAAGCCATCTATAGATTCAATGCAATCCCTATCAAAGTTCCAACAACATTTTCACAGAAATAGAACAAAGAATCCTAAAATGTATATGGAACAACAAAAGACCCCGAATAGCTAAAGGAATCCTGAGAAAAAAGAACAAAGCTGGAGGTATCACACTCCCTGATTTCAAAATATACTACAAAGCTACAGTAACCAAAACAGCATGGTACTGGCACAAAAACAGACACACAGATCAATGGAATAGAATCGAAAGCCCAGAAATAAACCCACACATCTATGGACAGCTAATCTTTGACAAAGGAGCCAAGAACATACGATGGGGAAAAGAAAGTCTCTTCAACAAATGGTGTTGGGAAAACTGGATAGCCATATGCAAAAAATGAAAGTAGACCCTTACCTTACACCATACACAAAAATTAACTCCGAATGGATTAAAGACTTGAATGTAAGACCTGAAACTGTGAAACTTCTAGAAGAAAACATAGGCAGTACGCTCTTCGACATCGGTCTTAGCAACATCTTTTCAAACACCACGTCTGACCGGGCAAGAGAAACAATAGAAAAAATAAACAAATGGGACTACATCAAACTAAAAAGCTTCTGCACAGCAAAGGAAACCATCAACAAAACGGAAAGACAACCTAACAATTGGGAGAAAATATTTACAAACCATACTTCTGATAAGGGCTTAATCTCCAAAATATATAAAGAACTCATGCGTCTCACCAACAAAAAAACTACCAACCCAATTAAAAAATGGGCAAAAGACCTGAACAGACATTTCTCCAAAGAAGATATACAGATGGCCAACAGACACATGAAAAGATGTTCAAAATCACTAACTATCAGGGAAATACAAATCAAAACTACAATGAGATATCACCTCACACCCGTCAGAATGGCTATAATTAACAAGACAGGAAACAACATGTGTTGGAGAGGATGTGGAGAGAAGGGAAGTCTCATACACTGCTGGTGGGAGTGCAAACTGGTGCAGCCACTATGGAAAACAGTATGGAGATTCCTCAAAAAATCAAGGATAGAACTACCACATGATCCAGCTATTCCACTGTTGGGTATTTATCCAAAGAACTTGAAAACACCAATTTGTAAAGGTACACGCACCCCTGTGTTCATTGCAGCGTTATTCACAATAGCCAAGACTTGGAAGCAACCTAAGTGCCCATCAAGGGACGAATGGATAAAGAAGATATGGTATATATACACAATGGAATACTACTCAGCCATAAGAAACGATGAAATCCAGCCATTTGTGACAACATGGATGGACATTGAGGGTATAATGCGAAGTGAAATAAGTCAGAGGGAGAAGGTCAAATACCGTATGATTTCCTTCATTAAGTAGTAGATAATAACAACAATAAACAAACACATAGGGACAGAGATTGGATTGGTGGTTACCAGAGGGGAAGGGGGGAGGGAGGAGGGTGAAAGGGATAATTCGGTACATGTGTGTGGTGATGGGTTGTAATTAGTATTTTGGTGGTGAACATGATGTAATCTATGCAGAAATAGAAGTACAATGATGTACACCTGAAATTTTCACAATGTTATAAACCAATGTTACTGCAATAAACAAAAAATTTAAAAAAAAAAATGCAGAAACAACCCAAATGTCCATCAACTCATGAATGGATAAATGAATTGTGGTATATCACTACAATGGAAGGTTATTCAGTAATAAAAGGAAATGAGGTACTGATATATGCTGCAATATGGATGAACTCTGAAAACAGTGCTAAGTGAAAGAACTCAGTCACAAAAAACCACATATTGTATGATTCCATTTATATGAAATGTCCATATTAGGCAAATGCATAGAGTCAGAAAGCAGATTAACAGCTGCTTGGGGCTAGAGTTTTAGGGAGAAATAGGAAGTGACTGCTAATGGGCTTGGGGTTTCTTTTGGGGGTGACAAAAATGTTCTAAAATCGATTGTAACGATGGTTGCAAAGCCTGCGAACATACAAAAAAAAAAAAAAAACCCACTGAATTGTAGACTTTAAACGGATGATTTGTGTGGCTCGACTTCCCAAGTCCCCCACAGAGCTGCCCCTCCCCGACCACAGCAGAAGGTCTAAGGGTTATTATTCAGAGAAGTTAAAACAATAGGTCTCTTGTCTAGCAGACACCAGGAACTACAGAGATGAGCAGACTATCATGGAATCAGGGGAAAAGGTGAAAGTTTACATGCTGAGTGTTCAGATACTTGGTCCTCTTCTCCCACCCAGTCAGCTGGACTGTACCCTCCATGCTAAAGAGTGGAAGATTCTTCCTGGGAAATCTGGCCATTTAAGAGAAAAATAAACTAATGATTTCAATTCCAGGAGGTCCCCACTGGAACAGCCCAGCCAGGTCAGCCTAGAGTGACAATCACAGTTCACAAAACCCACCAAAACAAAGAGGTTCTAATCAACCATTATACTGCTCTGCTCTTATGTATGAGAAGACACCAAGGATCACCAGACATCTGACACAGCCTCTAACATGAAAAGACAGAGATGAAAATAAAGAAACCAGAGAAAGCAACTGGGAGGAAATATACATCATGCAGGATGATAAAAATTAAAAAAAAAAGCAAATCCTACCATTAATATCTTTGTAAAGATAAAAGATAAACTATCCATAAAATAAGAACAGGATGCTATTGAAAAAGGAACCATGAGAGAAAAATAAAGAACTCTTGGAAATTAAAAATATTATCACAGGTATAAAAACTTAATAGACAAGTTGGAAGACAGAGTTGAAATACTCCAGAAGTAGAAAAAAGAGCAAATAAACAGAAAAGAGTAAAGATAAGAAAAAAATTAGAGAATCCACTCAGCAGGTCCAATATTCAAATAACAAGTGTTTCAGGAAAAAGAAAAAAAGGAGAGAACAAGGGGAGGAATAACTGAACAACATTTTCCAATAGTGAAGGACCAGGAGTCTCCAGAATGAAAGAGCCCATCACTTCCCAGCACAAGGAAAGAGCTCCACTCAAGGTACATCTTCATAAAATTTCAGAACACTGACAAAAAGAAAATCCTAAAAACTTCCAGACAGAAAAAAAAAAAAAAAAAGACTACTTACAAGAATAAAAAAAAGAATGGCTTCATACTTCTCACCAGCAAAACTGGAGCTAAAAGAAAACAGATCAGTGCCTTCAAAATTCTAAGGCTAAGTTATTTCCAACATAGAAATCTCTCAAATGAGTAAGTTACATAAAAACCTCTTCAGACCTGCAGACTCGCCAAAAACGTACCTCTCATGCACACCTTTCTTGGGAAGTTATTGGAGATTGCATTCCACTAAAATAAGGAACCCCGAAAGACATATGTGTGTGCATGCGCACAAGCGTGTGTATACCCTAACCTAACCCTAACCCTGAAAGTCAGGAGGCTCCAGGAAAGATTTCTTCGAGAAGATGAAAACAAGAGAACACCTACTATGTTTGAACACACTGCGGAGATTTAGGAAAGTGGAAGAGACTTTGGGGATGAATGATGATGTATACATACATAGGAAGCTAAACAAACAAAATAACAAGAGGGTTATTAACTTCAGGGGAAACAAAGTTATGCAAGAAATAAATATGAGTCAGCTGTGAGAGCATTTATATCCTCGTAATAATATAAACACCAACTGATATTGACCAAATCAAGATTGTGATATAACTATATTGGGATGATGGAGGGGAACAGGAGGTGTCTGAGGGTTGTTAGGTGGAGGTGAAGGGTTAAGGAACTAACTCCTCATCTGCTATAAAGGGAAGTCAATATATAATGCCTAAAAGTAATAACAATAATAAGCAAGAACACCATAAGCATGTCACTTAGAGGTATGGCGTTGTGTTAGATCATCTGCATGAAGGGCTACCAACAATTCTTTCCATCCCTCCACGTGCAAGTCCATCTCCACTCCTCTTGGATCTGGGAGGCCCTGTGACTTGCTCTGGTGGCAGAAGTGGCAGTGGATGACCCTGGGGCCTCAGAGGCCTTTCAGCTTCTGTTTTCACCCTCTTGGCAGCCAGCTGCCATGTGACAAGTCCAACTACCCTGATGGACTGCAGGCCACCTGGAGAGAGAGGATCCCTGGAGGATGAGAGACTCTGAAGAGAAGGAGAGAGAGACCAGCCAGCCCTCAGCTGTTCCAGCCACCCTGCTGATGCTCCAGCCACGGGAGTGAGGCTGTCCAGCCCAGCAACACCTCAGGAAGCAGAGACCAGCCGTCCCCGCCTAGCCTGGCCCAAATCGCGGAATCGTGAACAAACAGCTGTTGTTTTAAGCTACGGGGTTTGGGGATGGTTTGTTAGGCATCAGTAGATAACTGAAAGAAAAGTAAATGCCAAAAAAAAATTTCTAAAAACATTCTCAAGAGGTTGCCTCTGGGGACTGGAAAATGATGAAATGAAGGTGGGGTGGGCAGGAAACTGCTGTTTTTCATAATAAATCTGTGATATTATTTGACTCTTTAAACTATGTGCATCTCTAACTTTGATAAAAATAAAAAATAAAGTAAAGCAAAGGAAACAAGGGAAGTGAACAGAAGACGAAAGTCAGGTACAAAAAGAAAGTGTCCAGGCCCAACAGATGCTGATGATCAGAAAGGTAGCTGCTCTAAGAGCCTGTGTGCGGAGCTCAACCTGAAGCAACAGAATAAAAAGTCGGGACTTGCAGCCTCAGATACCTGGCACAAAGTAGGTTCTGACAAATGCCAAATAAAACAGAACAAGTTCAGACTTTTTGAGCAGCCAAGCTGAAGGACCGTGGACAGAGGCTAGGCTGCATTCAGACTTCTTTTCCAAGCTGGGCTCGGTGCTGCTGTCCCCATGTAGGCATCTATCAGCTGCTCTCTCCCGTTTCTACCTGGACGCAGCCCCGGCTCTTGTAGATTCATCACTGTTAGAACAAAAGAGTACGGTCCCATCGGTTTTTAAAATATCTAACTGCCTCCAAACCAGCTGGTGAACACCCTCTGCTCTGAGCGTTCCTGCTAGCTGTCCCTGTGTGTCCCCACCAGCGCTAGTTACTGTGGTACGCCTGGGTGGTGGAGGTGCCCCTGCACCCCTGGGGCTACATGCCCAGCACCATCTGGATCCCTGAGTCTACGGCCACTCTCCACCGGCTAGCACTCCACGGAGTTGCTTTCATGTGGTTGTCTGTGGGAACTGTGGCCTCTACAGTGTGTCACCCGGGTTGCTAAATATTTTGGGTATCCGCTGAAATGTTGCCGTGCTTTTCTGGAAGACTCTCCTAAGGCCAGAGGCTGGCCTGTAATGGTAAATCTCGGGCTTTGGAATTAAAAGACCTGGGTTTGAAGACTGGCTTCACCTGGTACTGGCAACATAAGCTCAAGGATGCCTCTCTGTCTCCTAGAAGATGGGACCAATAATATATTCCTATTGCACACATGGTAGGGAAGAAAAAGTGAACTGCTGCTTGGAAAACACCCGACACATACCAGGTGCTTAATAAGTACTGTATGATGGGTTTTTTGACGTAAGGGGCAGAAGAGGCAAGAGCAACTACTATGCTCTAAGGCCCCAAATAAATACCACAGGCCTTGAATGTTCATGAAATACAGGACAGCTTTAGGTTTGGGCAAGGACTCCTCTAATCATCTAGTTTCAAAAGGCACGAAGCTCCAGTCTGAAGTGAGCATCTGGGGGAGGGCGACAGCAGGGAAGTTTGATTAGCAGAAGAGTAATACATAGGGTGGGTTCAATCGGGACTGTAGCTAATTGGCACTGGAGTGTCTATTTGATATTGAAGATTTATCTCAATGTACTTGGGCTGTAAAAACTGCAGACAGACATTCTTTAACCTCGATTTAACTCTAAGAGCAGTATTGGTAACATTTGCCCTGGTTTTATAGTTTTACAAATATAAAACCTATGTGGCTCCTAGTATAGTTTCTTTTTGCCCCATTGGCACTTCTGGGCCACAGTTGTTAAGTATTCTGCCAGTGACTGAGCACAGAGCAGTGTAATAAAATATCAAGGTTCAGGATATTTTTGATGGGGTAATTAGATCTGCCCTCCATTCAACTGTTCCAGGTCTCCCCCTCCACTCCAAATGGATGAAGGAATTTGTAGCAATTTAATGCTTATAGATTATTCTGAATATTACAGGAGATTTATATTACTCCGTTGCTTTCTGAATTTTATGTTTTCCAACAGTAGGATCACTTTTTGATTCAATGGAATAGTTTTTTTTAAGTCAAAATTATCAAAACATAAAATGACTCCAATTTCTAGCACAACTTGTAATTCTGATGTTTGTAAAAACAACAGATATTTGCTTTTAGGAAAAAGAGAGATATGGTACCTTTTTCCTGCCTTTATAGTCCAACAAAATTAAGGGGATTTTTCATTACTTTTACCCCTAGATTGGTAGTGGGGGCCAAACCAGATTACCCCAGCAGCCAACTTCAACGACTTAAAAAGTAAGAAACAGGGGACGGCCCCATGGCCTCGTGGTTAAGTTCAGTGTGCTCCGCTTCAGCAGCCTGGGTTCAGTTCCCCGGTGTGGCCCTATACCACTTGTTGGCAGCCATGCTGTGGCAGCAATCCACACACAAAATAGAGGAAGACTAGCAACGGATGTTAGCTCAGGGCAAATCTTCCTCAGCCAAAAAAGGAAAAAAAAAAAAAAGTAAGAAACAAATGTGACACTCAAAACCTTCACCCCACATCTATCACTCATGGGTAACTACAGGGGAGGGTGATGTGCCTCCCTTTCTTTCATGAGGGACCTTCTCATCCAATCATGTTGGTCAGGTCAATAATGAGAGAGTCAGGATGAGGACTTGAAACCCTGCCTCAAATGTTATAAGGGCCTCAAACATGTGGGTCATTGGGCAAGAAAAACTAATGCCATCCATTTCTCTGGAGGCACACAAAAAGTACGTGGTCTTTGTTAAAAAAACAAACAAACAAAAATAACTGATACGGTTGTTTTGTTTGGAAATCACTTAACTTTATTTTAGGTTACCCAAACAGTTATGCCAAAGTAATATATTATAATTGATTACAAATGATGGACCAAAATTGAGCTTAGGAGACAAAGTCTGAGAAAACTCTGATGTTCTCTTACCTCCCACACTGAAATGTCATACTTGAAGGTTTCAAGGTGGCCCGGATGTACCATTTGCCTCTAATTACTTTTACCCTATTAGAGTAATGTAATCTGAAATAGGAAATATAATTCGAGATAATGGATTAACTCAAATATCCCCTCCAAATGAAAAGATCCCTGTCTTCATCCAGGTTGCCCTCTCCACCTCTATCCTCCAGCAGCACCTATCTGAACCTCAAATAGCGCACTTTTCACCTTTGACCCTGGTTTCCAGGTGTTTATGCCTAAGTCTTATCCTGCCTACCAGCCTACAAGCTCCTTGAGGACAGAGGCTACATATGTACTAAATATTTGAATATATTTAAATAATACACTAAATAAAGAATAAATAAAAGCTAGTTAGGGCTTGGTGGTCCAATTGTAAATAATAAGAAAAATAGAAACATGACAGCTTAAAGGAAAATTAACACTACCAATGCAATAGACATGATGTCATATGGTAAAAAAAATACTGTATGTACATCTGTCCTAATACTTATTTAGAGACAAATTTGTTTCATGTTTTGATTCCTTGATGTCATATCCTTATGGGATAAAATTGGACACTGGATTTGAGATACACATCTTTAAAAATATTATGTCATCATCAGTAGGCACCTGAACAACAGTGCTCCTGGAAAATTAGTGCTCCTAGGTAAATTAAATGTATTTACATATATTTACCACTTTTCTACCACTATCATAACAAATGGTAAACTTGTACTATTTCACTATAATTACAAACTTCACTATAAATATGGTCCCTGCATTTTCGGTAGGGCTGATTTTTGACTACATTACAAAGATGACAATAACATCAGTGACAACAGCTGGAGATTGACCAATACTAACACTGTTCCCCACAGAGAGCACAGCTCCCTCCTATCCATGAGGTCAGTTTTAACACATTTGTTATTGGAAAATTATTTTCATTCCAAAACTGAACTTTTGCCTTCATCATATAAACTATATCACTTGATTAACTTAACATAAATTGGCAATTATATTACTGCCCAGAGGAAGCAGCAGGTTATAATTACTATACAGTATTACAATCACTAAAATGTCTTGAGTTCTCATTAAGTGCTAGACACCATTCTAAACAATTGATCCATAGTAACCTATTTAATCCTCAAAACAACTCTATCCGGTAGATGCCATGATTATCCCCCATTTGACAGATAAAGAAACTGGGGGCCCAGAGAGGTTAAGTAATTTGCATGTTGTCCTCAGGCCCCCTGGTTTCAGAGCCCACAATCCTCACCAGCACACTAAAATTATCAGGTTCAACTCCTACAATCCCTATGTATAATTACATTTTATGAAATGGTTATATTTTAAAGTATAGATTATCAAGTATAAAGTTGGACTCTTTTGCCTTTGAATAATGAATTGTTATATAAATATCAGCTAGTTTCCTAACATCTCTACGTCACAAGGAAATGACTGAGGCCCAGAGAACTGCAGCTACTTCCATACAACCAACGACAAGTTAGTTTTTCACGCAGAACGTCCAACATCCAGCCTCTCAGGCTAGTGAACACGCCCTTATGTGACACTGAGTTATAATCCCAAGCCATTCAGGAAACATAAAGGAGTCATATTTAATATATCCAAGGCCCACAAATTTACTTAATTTTAAATTTTCTCCTATGTTGAAACACACCTTTTATATTTTTTAAGAGTACTGATTAAATATTCATGATAAATTCAGGGGTTAAGAGAGCTCCTAGGATCTCTCTGGAATCTTAATTTGGGATTACTAATTTCTGCTTCCATTGGCTTCCACTGCTACACAATTAAAAAGGTTCCTGAAGCAATCCGCAGGACCTTTTCCCAGTACTATATTGATTTGGGCTCTTCAAATATCATTCACTTAAATAGAAATCAGATCACTCCTTGATCGCAAAGTTACCTCCCTCAAGCTTTACATGGTCAGTGTGGTTAGAAACTGTCATCAGCAGTAAAGAAAGAAAGACTTTCTATGAAGAATGCTATACCTCCTTATCCCTTGTTTAAGATGTTTATTTATTATTATTATTGTTATTATTTTCACTGATCACTTACTGGTGGTTACAGTGTGACCTTGAAAATGGCACTCCTGACAAAGTTTTGTTGTCTCATGGCAAACCTGTCAGTAAGACTGGTGCAGGGGGCTGTTATCAGAGTTGATGGCTTCAGCGGCCACACACATTCATTCAATCAGCTGTAAGCAACACCTCCCAGAAGATAAACTCAGCACAGGGCAGCAACTCTGGAATCTGCTTTATCTTTGTAAGAGCTCCAGTCTAGAAAATCCCCTCTAGTGGCTGGCTGAAGAACATATCAATTTCTTCAGACCTTTGATGCCAGGTTTTTATAGGTCTGAGTCCAGAAGGCAGAATGTTCTCTATCTTGCTCACTCAATATCTAGCGGAATGTGGCACCCAAGAAGTACTTAACAAAGATGTGTTGATTTAAAGAAATATTAGGGTGTGGCTGGGATAAGCCTAAGCTAGAGGTGTAATATGTGGATTCTGGAGTCAGACTGTCTGAGTTTGAATACCAATTTCCCCACTGATTGCTGAGTGCACTTAGACAAGTAACTCAACTTCTCTGAGCCTAAGTTTACCTATCTGTAAAAGGAAGCAAATAATAATGCCTGGCATGGCAGGTGCTCAATAAATGTTGGTGATTATTAAGGGGAAAAATAATAAGTGGGGGCATTAAGTGACCCATCAGTCATACCTAAGAAGTTGTTTTTGAGCACAAACCATGTTACAGATCAATCTCGTCCCTGGCATTTATCTTCCAACACATGACCCTGTTCCGTGCCTCACAGCCATAGACAGAAACTCCGTAAGCTGAGAGAGAGAGCCTGTGCCTTTGGAGTGGCAAAAGAACAGAAGATGGAAAGGGGAGGACCAGCATAGTAGAGCTGACCCCATGGTGGGGGTCGACTCTCTTCACAGATGATTACCTCCAAGACCTAGAATTCTGTCCCCCCCCCAACTGCCTGATTCTTTTCACTTTGATTCACCAGCTGAAGCTCCAAAGCACCATGGACACACACCGCCAGCAGGAAGGCTGGGCTCTGCCACCACTCTGGGCTTTCTCTCCTGGGGCCCACCCCTTCCTCCCACCATGGGGAGACGTGTGTGTCAGACTCGCCCCCTGAGAGATTACCCACATGCCAGTTTTACCCAAGGCAAAACATACTTTTTCTATCACAAAATTTAAATGTCTATTTTCCCATTTGAAAAATGAATACTTTTAGGGCCATTTAACTTACCTTGGCAGCAGCTGTATCAACTGTTTTGAAATAATATTTTAACGAGAATAAGCATGAATTCAGAAAATCAGACACCTAGTTACGATATAGCTTGAAAGCTATCATCTGACAGCCATTCCCATCCACACCATTATCAGTGGATGAGCCACATGGTGAAGGGGGGGGCATGGGAACAATCTTGGGAAATTGCATAGGAGACCACAGAGAAGATCTATACTTAGCAATAATTAAACCTCAGATTAAGAATGTCAAGCATCCTCAAACTAATGAAAAGTCAAAAGTATAATTAGATTGTAAATATGCCTTCCAGAGGAAGGGCAGCCCCAATTCCCAGTCAGTGAAGGGAAAAAGGCCTCATTCTGTTTCCATTTCCCTTCAGAAAACATGATTCCTTCAATATCAAATGCAGTCAGCCCTTACATGCTTGTTTGCTTATCCCAGCTAAGGACAAGAAATCTTAGAGAGACACTGGGAAAACAAGGAGACCATGAGTCCAGAAAAACTACAGGCAGTAGAAGCATACTGCTTACTAGCACATTTTAAAAGTATTATTGCCAAACAGTATTTCAGAAATGTTTATATACGAAAGCACAAAACTAAGCAGCTGAACACTATGTTTTGATGGCACCAACCTCCTCCCTGTGTTAAATTACAACAGCGGTTTGGACCTTTCTGATCCCTCATCCTGGTGGTGGTTTTCAGCCGTCTTTTAGACAACCAGTGCTGCTGCGTTGAAACTCACCAATATTCCCAACTTTCAGAATGAGAAATGTGATTTCGTAATGACACACCTAACACTAGAGGAGTTAGATTCCTTCATAAAGAATGTGAATGTTTATCTAAAACCATGAGATTTATGGTACAGTACAGCTAATTGAAAATGAAATTGGAAATAAATTAAAACCAACTTCATGTTTTAATTGGTTTGGAAGACTTCAAGTATTGCAGCAATGAGGTAAGTAATTTTCTTCTGAAAAATATATAATGATGTCATTATTTTTGGTACTCGTGACTCGAGGGATGGAGAAAACAGTACAGAGACACATATTTGCTGAAAACAATAGATAGGTGGCACTGTGGCCCACTGTAGATATGGAATTACACTCCCAAAGCCTGGGTTATTACAAAGGCCACCACTAAGGTCTAGACATCAAAATTAGAAAGTCAAATAGGCACCTTAACAGGGCATCTGACTCACACAGAGCTAAATTTTTGCTTTGGCAAATAAACTTCTGTAACTTCTAAGGTGTCCACTAATTTTCTATTTGGCTAATGAATGTTTTACCTTACTACTTTAATTTTAAGCATTTGCAAGGCTTGCCATTGACATCGATCATTTAGGAAAATCAAATTCTAATGAAACACTGGCTGTCTGAAGTATAATGAGTTCATAACTATGTGACATAATCACAAACCCAAGAAAAACTCTGGGTTGGTTACCTATGGCAAACTGTCAAAAATAATTCCACTTGGTAAATGCAGCTTTCCTTGTTGGCTAGAAACGCACTCTGTGCTTGGCTTTAGAAGCCTTGTGTCCAATTTCTTGGCTCCACCCCTTTCTGGCTGCTGCACCAACTGTGGGTTACCTGGCTACTTCGTTGTCTGAGATTCACTTATCTTCTAGTCTACATCAGAGGCTATCGTATCTGCTGTCCTAGGTCTTTCCAAGCAACACGGGGAAACTGGCAAAGCTTGTCTTTAGATGCCTGCCATCCTCCTAGTTACCAGTTCCTATTTCTTCTAGACTCAGTTTCCACATCAATAGCACGGGGGTTAAAAAACCCACCTCCTAGGGTTGTCGAGAGGATTCATTTATAGAGAGCTTGTAGAGGGCATAGCACAGTGGCTGGTGCTTGGTAGGTACTAAAAAATTATTACTGTCCCCTCCCTTCCCTACCTCACCAACCAGACAAATGAATGCAAATTAAAAGAAGTGAATTTCTTACAGACTATTTCATTTTAAAAGAGGCCTTCAAAGGGACTAGTCTAACCAGGGATTCACCAGTCCCTCACCCCCCTCCACCAGTGGGGCAGAAGGTGAGTGGAGCCTTTTAGAGGGTGCCCAGACCACAAGGGGTAAGCAACGAGCCTTCTCCAGGATGTCTGCAAGCTAGTCCAGAATGTAGCATAAATCTCACAAGAATATGTTTAGGACTTTTAGGTGTGTTTTCCATTGCAGATTTGAATTAACATTGAAAAGTGCCCAAACTGCAATAATGCTTATTTACCCAGTCAAAAGCATAACAAGATTTTCAGGATTTAGGAACCCACATGGGAGCTGACAGAGTGAGTAGGTGGCTTATTTTTCCACGAGTTTAAAAACTACTGGCCTCAGTGACCAGCAGTGAGAAGATTAACTTCCGGCTAAAAAGATGGTAACTGAGCCTCAGAGTAACTTTTAGCTATGTAAACTCTCCTTTCTGGGGAGGATCCTTTAATCGGTGCTAGATAAGGAAAGTGCGTGTTTCCTAAAACATAAATGAGAAAAGAGAAACAGACGGAGAGACACGGAACACACACCATCGGCCAGGAGAGCTGTATCACATCTTTTGTTTCTCTTCCCCTGGGGCGGGCCACTTGTCACCTGGCACTCAGTCCCCTCACTTTCCAGGGTCTCCTCATGTAGAGACATAACGCCTTGGAAAGAGAGCTAGGCGGTGGCACATCAACGCTCCGGACAGTTGAGCGACAACTGCCTTTCAGAGAAACCTAGAGCCGAAAGTTACTTTCCAAGCGTGTGGGGCTCCCGGGCGCCTCCCTCGGAGAGCAACGCTGGCAAGTGAAAGCGATGGCATTGCGTGGTCGGGAGGCTGGAAACTCGGTCACCGCGGCCCATGGCATTTCGCACTCAGCCCCCTCACCCAATCCCGGCCCGCGCGGGCACCGAAACGTGTTATCCTAGCACAAAACCAGGAACGCGAGTCTTGTGTAAACACCACGCTGGCCCATCCCCAAAGGCTTCCCTTTGATGCCTCCGCCGTAATTATTTATCTCACATGTAAATCAAGATTCTCCTGACAAATCTCCGTGTTTCTACTGAACGGAAGGCTAAAGTAAAGCCCTTCTCCTTGTGATTCCGTTTAAAGGTACGATGACATCTGACACTTCTCTAAACTGGCCTGCAGAGGACATCACCCAGGAGACGATTAACGGGACGATATGTGTCACCCGTGAACACACGTGGGCACACCAACTCCACAGGCGGGCACGTGGAAGGGACGCGGAACAGAGAGCAGTTGTTTTGCAGTCAGTGGGTCTGATGGAGAAAGATGCCAAGCTCACTTTCCGAACCAGCTGAACTCCGCGGGCACCTAATCATTGCCAGATGTGGGGAGGGCGCACCGAGAACATCTCCGAGTCCGGGAGCAAACACCCGGCCGGCGGCACAGCGACTTCTCGGATAGGGAAACGGCAACGGCGGGGAGGAAAGAAGACCCCGGAGAGAGTGCGGCGCGCTGCAGAGCGGAAAATGGACTGGGGGGAATGATGATGCCTTCACTCTCCTCTGCATATTTTTTCAATTAAAACCTTGAGACCTGGAATCCCTAAACAACGACTTAGGGCTTGCAACTACTTTGCGGAGATTCGATGGGGAGGAGAATACTTGGACGTTTCAAAACCCCAACCTCTGGGTCCCCTACCGTGCCCAACTCGAGAGCAAGGGGGCGCCCCAAGGGTGCACGCACGATCCCGGCGCCGGGTCTCCCCCAGCCCTCAGCCCCAAGCAAGTTCGCGCAGGGATGCACCTCCGCCCCGTTCTGCGCGCCCCGAAGCCCGCCCCGCCGGGCCCCAAGCCCCGCGCAGCCGTCACCGCCCTACCTTTCATGGTGACCGAGGAGACGCACCGCCAGCCGGGGAGCTCCGCGCCGCCGAGGAAGTTCGCGCTGCGCAGCCAGTCACTGCGCGCCCATGGCAGCCGCGCCGCCCGTCGGCTTTCGCGCTCGAGCCCTCTGTCGCCGCCGCCGCCGCCAGCTCGCGCTCCCCGCTCGCCGCTCTGTGCCGCGGGGCCGCCGCGCGCGCCGATCACCCCGGGCGGGAGGCGCCGCTCCCGCCAGCGCCCCTCCCCCTGGCCCGCCAGGGCGCGCGGGCCGCCGCGCCCACGCCCCTCGCGCCCTCCCGCGCCCGCCCCGCCCTCGGGCCGCGCTCGCCCCTGCCCGGTCGGTTTCCCGCCTGAGCCCTTCTCACCCTCGCTCTCCCGGGTTCTCTTTTCCCCGCTGGACCAGCAGCGGAGCGAAGTCGGAGGAAAGCGTCTCCCGGGGTGGTCAAGTGCTCACCCTCAGCCTGTGCGGAAGGCGCTGCTGCTGGTCTTGTTTCTAGACCCCAAACTACCTAGAGTGTCGGGCTGAGAGTTGGGGAGCAGTGGCGCGGGGACGGCGGGGTAGGATTGTCCCTTCCCCAGACGGCTCTGGGGCACTGAGGGTTAGAGCATTCAACAGGAGCGAGAACGTCCTCGGGGTTCAAAGTTTCCAAGCGCGCTTGTTGACGCCCGAAGGAAACAGGGCAGAAGGAGTGTGCTCATTGTCGCCGGGGAGAGCTGCGCTAAATCCAAAGTCACCATTAGATGGTCTCCCTGAAGAACAGGATTTCAATTCTTGGACCTTCCAAGAGACACACACACACACACACACACAGAGACAGAGACCAAAAAACTCACCATACCCACTTTGGTTGGAAAAGTCACCCTTCTACCCACCGCCCCTGAAAAGATCAGGTTGACCTTGTTTTACTGCGAAAGGAGGCTGGACAATTGGGTGGCTTCATAATAAGTTCCCTTCATTGTGGCCCATCATGTTGCCCAACTGTGTTTATCTTTCCTTTTAGAAACCCCCCTAAGCAGACCCATTGCTTTATTGCTTTAAAACATTAACTAAGTGGTGAGTGGAGCTGTGGGGAGGGAGGTGGCAGAGGAACTTTCTTCAATAATGGTGAAATGAAAGATTTCCAAGCACTCAGTAGCACACCAAGAGCAATACAATTCTGGCTGGGCAGCGGTTGCAGCTCTTCAGATTTCTGCTCCTGAGGACTTGGTAACACGATGAAACCAGCCCATTGATTCATTCTAAACAGGGAACTCTCTGCTCTAGTGAAAGACAGTGCCCAGAAATGAATACATTCTAAAATATTTCACAGACTCGCCATTCCAAAAGCTCTCTTATTTAACAGGGGAAAACATGTATATGGCTCGCAAAGGAAAAGACAAAAACTGGCACTATTCTTTTTTTTCAATTTAGAGGTTGATGAAACTACGGGGTCCTAAAGGTCTGAAGGTTACCCTGGTGACTTGCTCCAGCTCTCACCAAAGTCCTGCCTTGTCTTGCAGGGCAAGTGAATGTCGCTGAAGGGAGCCTAGGTTATGGCTTCTCAGCCCAGAGCCTACTAACCAATGTTGGGATGGAGTAAGTCCATCAGTTTCTTTGTGTAATAATTTCTGCAACTGAAAAATAGAATTTTGGCTCCAATATTTAAATTGAAAAAAAATCATTTAAAAAATCTAAATAATAGCTATGACACCAAAAAACAGAGTCAACAAAAGAAAAAATGGATAGATTGGATTTCATCAAAATTAAGAACTTTTGTGCATCAAAGCATACTATCAGAGTGAAAAAACAAACCACAGAATGGGAGAAAATATTTGAAAACCATATATCTGATAAGGGATTAATATCCAAAATATATAAAGAACTCCCACAACTCAACAAAAAAATAAACAATCCAATTTAAAAATGAGAAAAGAACCTAAATAGACATTTCCTCAAAGAAGATATACAAATTGCCAATAAGCATATGAAAAGATGTTCAACATCATTAGTTATTGGAAAAAGGCAAATCAAAACCACAATGAGATACTATTTCATGTCCATTAGGATGAGTTTTATAAAAAATTAAAATTAAAAAAAAGAAAATAACAAGTGTTGTCGAGGATATGGAGAAATTAGATCCCTTGTGCGTTGCTGGTAGGAATGTAAACTTGTGCAGCCACTATGGAAAAAAGTGTGGTGGTTTCTCAAAAAATTAAACATAGAGCTACCAAATGACCCAGCAATTCCACTTCTGGATATATGCCCTGAAGAATTGAAAGCAGGGACTCGAATAGGCATTTGTACACCCATGTTCACAGCAGCATCATTCGCAATAGCCAAAAGGTGGAAGCAACTCAAGTGCCCATCAACAGATGAATGGATAAACAAAATGTGGTATACACATACAGTGGAATATTATTTGGCCTTAAAAAGGAAGGAAATTCTGATGCATGCTACAGGGTAGTTGAACCTTGAGGGCATTATGCTGAGTGAAATAAGCCAGTCACAAAAGGACAAATACTGTTTGATTCCACTTAGATGAGGTACCTAGAGTAGTCAAATTCATAGAGACAGAAAGTAGAATGGTGGTTGCCAGGGTTGGGGAGAAGAGAGAATGGGGAGTTAATGTTTAATAAGTACAGATTTTCAATTCTACAAAATGAAGAGTTCTGGAGATGGATGGTGGTGATGGTTGCACAATGGTGTGAATATACTTAATGCCACTGAACTATACAATTACTGGTTAGGATGGTAAGTTTTATGTTTTGTGTATTTTACCACAGTAACAAAAAAAAATTTCCAACAGAAGTATTATGAGGTTGGAAAAAACCCACAAAAACCTAAACCTGTGATGTTAGCTGTAATGAGCCAGACTCGTAGACCTGCTGATGAGAAAGCAGACTCAGCAACTCTTTAAAGACCAATTCTAAGGAGCGCTCCCGGAAGATTGCCTCGTCCCCCAGCCCTGCTGCCTGTAGCACAGAGTGGATCGAGCCCCACAGATAACGTCCCACAGATCCCCTCCTCCTCTGAGCCCCACTCTGGAGGATCCAAGGGCTGAAGGTTGTTGTCGCATGCAGATCATCAACTGACCAGGATTTCTCTGGTCAAGGGCTCTGGGAGGAGTTGAGCATTGAGCTGGGGCTTGGGGAGAGAAGGAAAAGGTAAAGAAGAGGAGGATGGTGTGGTTGGAAAGCACTGAGTCATACAGGTGAAGAGGCTACAGGTCATACTCAAGCCTCCTCACCTCCAGAGGCAGCAACCATGCCCTGCGTTCACATTACACACATTTTATAAACCTGGAGAAGGCGTCGTCCCACTTATCCCTCATCCCAACCCTGTGCTGGTATCTCGTTTTTACTAATGAAAAATCCCAGTCGTC
Source organism: Ceratotherium simum simum (assembly GCF_057802395.1). NCBI lineage: Eukaryota > Metazoa > Chordata > Mammalia > Perissodactyla > Rhinocerotidae > Ceratotherium > Ceratotherium simum. The sequence continues at coordinate 10,856,930 of NC_141913.1, forward strand.
CTTGCCTCCTCCCTTTCCCTCAATCCTACCTCCTCACCAAGCTCAGCTTCTATCTTCAAAATATATCTCACACTTCTCCTCTTCTCTCCATCTCCACTGCATCCGCCATGTAAAGACCACTACAGCCCATGAGGAATTCTGTAAGAACCCTCCAAGTGGCCCACTGTTTCTCCTTCTCCCCTCCTGTCTCCAACATGCAGCTGCCAGAGTGGCAAGGAAGGACAGATAAGAGATGGGAAATGAAGAAGTTGAACTCTCCAGTTTCCCCAGCTTAGAGCCTTCAGTTTCCAGGCCATGGTAGGAGGAAGGGAAACCCAGGCTGAGCCCCACAGACTCGGAGAGGAGAAGAAGCTGCGAGTGCAGAGAGGCCAAGGCGGCACAGAGTACTGGAGGAGAGAGAGCGCAATTTGTACTGCCCACGGGGATCACTATGATACCTTGATCTCTGACCATCGCTATGCTTCCTCTCTGGCTGACAGCCAGTACCTTCCAGCAACTGTCACGGCCACCACCACCTCCCACTGCCCACTCATTTCTCTTCCCTCTTTATGCAGCTCCTTTTGCTCCATGGCAGCCAGGCTATTTACTGTCTCCCCACACATCCTGTGCTCATTCCCCATCTGGAGAGATTTGCGCCTAGCGTTCCACCTCTGAAAACATCCTCCTTTCTCCGTTGTGTTGGTACATTTATCTACGTCCACTTTAAAAACACAGCTCTCCGTTTAGAAATGGACCTCTTCATCCAGCAAGCAAAACTTACGTGATTATTATATACTAGGCACAGTGCTACATGCTACTTAGAATGCAAAATCAGGTCAGACACAGTCCCCCATCCAGGAGTCCAGTAGATGAGACAGGCATTCCAGAAAGGACCTATAGTCAAGACAGAAAGTGGGAGATGGTTAGTGTCATGAGAGGTACAGATAATGTGCTAGAGACGGAAAAAAGGTGATGACTTCTGACTAAGGCAACATGGCAAGTCTCATTCGGACTGGGCCCTGAAGGATGGTTGAGATTCACGTGAACATGGTAAATGCTCGCTCATGCCCCAGACTAGTGGGTTGAGCAATGGGGTCTGGGAGCCACCTCTATCAGAAACACTCAGGGGCATTTTTATAAAGTGCAGATGGTGGGCTTCACCTCAGACCTCTGAATCAGAATCTTTCAGGGAGAGGCTCAGGGTGCTTCCATTTTCTGTCACTCCCCAGCTGATTTTTGTTCTCACTAAACTTGGAAAATCATCAACGTAGACTCGGAGTTTCTTAAGAGAAGCTTCTTCATCTTTGTAACAACAGCTTCTAGCAATTATCATTCAATGAAAGACTAAATAAATGGAAAATGGATTAACAGTGGAGGGAAGCGCCTAAAAACTGCGGAGCAGGGAAAGCAAAATACACTGGATGCCCCTGAGGAGAGCCATAAATGGAGGATACCCCATGTTCTGAAGATCAAGCCTTTGAGTATGGCAGGAGAGCGAGCTTGTTTTTTGAGAAGGATATTGGCCTCTACAGCTTGGTCGTCTGAGCCACTTCATATTCTCTTCCACACTTGACAAAGAATAAACTTTGCCAGAGTAGCCATTGTGCTGTTAAGCAAGTCTGCTAAGACGTTATGATCCCATAAGGAGACTAATCGTGTTGTAACGGACACCAGGTACTATGTCTCCATCCTCTGAGACGTGATTATGCTTGAAATCTGTGTGAAAGTTTTTTTGGATAAAGAAATAGCTTTTAGGTCTTTAAAAGCTTGTGGTTTTTGTGAGTTAGTGTGTCTATTTCTTTAGTTGTTAAACAAACTTCAGGTTTTTGAAAGAAGGCTTTGAGAGTTGATTTCCCCATTTGTCTAAAAAGCCAATATTTCATTCCATTTGACGTTTCATAGTTCGGAGGATCAGTCTGAAGTTGTTCCTCTAGTCCAGTTCAAGACTGCCGATGGTTCTCAGGACAGGTACAGGAGCCTCCTTCTAAGTTCAGTGAAAAGGCAAGGGCCAAGGAAAATGGAAATGTGATCCCTGAGTCACAACCTGGAGACGGGGGTGTGTCGCAGGGTGAGCAGTGATTTCCAACTCATGACCTGGGAAGTGTGAGGTAGAAGACCAGCGGTTCCGTTCCAACTCCAAATTGTCAGCGATTGTTCTCCTTTGAGGCTTCACATGTCTTACACCTGGACATTTCAGACTATTGGCCTATATAATAAAGGTTTTTAGAGTTTATTTTTGGTCTTAACGTGTGCCTTTTGCAGTGATGCAGATGAGAGGAATTTACTTGGTTTCCTCTCTCCTTTGGTTTCGTCATTCATTTGTTCTGGTGGAGATGAGGTGTGTGGCTGTGAGCAAAGGCACCATCTGGTGATCAGTAGCATGTGACTCCAGGCCCTGTTCTGTTATTAGGTACGTCTCTGATTAGGGCAGGCCTCTGACGTCTCTAGGCCTAAGTATTCTCACTGTAACATGAAAGAGTTTTTAGACTAGATAATTTCCAAGGTCTTTTTCAACTCAAAAACTCTGACATGAAATACATATAAACACTATTTGAGTACAGAGAACTCATGGAAAATGTGAAAGTTGGAAATTCAGGCATATTTTGGATATATGTACATGCGTTTACATGTATATCCAAATATGTCTGTTTCCAACTTTCACAGTGACCAGCTGCAAATATATATTTATATATATTTGTTTATATGTTTGTTTATTTAAATATATATTTGTGTATATATATTTGTAGCTGATCACTGATTTGCATGTATATATTTTTATTTATTTACATATGTATTTATATATATACATGTGTAGCTAATCACTGTGAAAGTTGTAAATTCAGATAAATATATATCTTTGTATATATATTTAGATATCTGTATATATTTATTATATATATTTGTGTGTATATATATGTAACTGATCCCTTTTTAAAATATTGGACTAGCTCAGAGGTACATTTTTGTCCATATATTCACGCTGGTATTCCCAGTGAATAGTAAGCATTCAGTAAATATTTGCTGAATGAATAAATGAATGAACATTCAAATGCAACTGAAACAGATCCAAAAGATAGAGGAGCTGTTTTATCTGACCATCAATTCTCACCCCCCTTTATAGTAATAACAGTAGGCATAGCTCACATTCATTGAGCACATTCTGTTTTAGACCCTATGCTTAGCCCTGGATACACATTACCTTATATAACAGATTCAGAAAATACTTGGGACTCGAAGGAAATTGCTTACCTTTGAATATGGATTTCCTCATCTGAGAAATAAGGACAATAATATATATCTTGCAATATTTGGGGAGGGATTAGAGATAATGTTTTAAAAAAGCTCACATTATCTGTCACTTAGAAGAAGCTCAGTAAATTGTAATAATTTTTCTCATAATTAATTACCTTCTATTTTGCTTTTTAAGGTAAAACAGAAGACCAAATTAAACAAAGGTAAAATAATTTTGTTCAATTATTTTATATGAAATAACAATTTGGCTGGGTAGGGAAAAGCCTAATAAAATTAATTTAAATCTGAATGATGGAATATCTTTAAAGAGACAGTTTTATTTTTAAGAGCAAACAAGTACAAAAATGGCAGGATCCTAAAGAGAACTACTTTAAGGGATAGATTAAAATGTTTATAATTCAAATGTACATTATTACTAAGTATGGTACGCTCAGCATACTTCAACGTAATTTGTTCTCTAAAGTAATTTAAACATTAACTTTATGAATATTGTTTATACTATAATTTGATTAATAATGGTGAAAAGGTAAACTTCTGCTAAGCTTTTGTCAAAATGGTTACAAATTCCAAATAAGTATATCAAGATTGGTGAGGTTTCACAGCACAGTTTTATTCCTATGTGGTACTATCTGTTGATATTATAGCCTTTCAAGATTGGCAAAATTTTATTTTACTTCTTACTTCTTATAAATGACTAGCCATTTTCATTGGAGTTTTCGACTCCTATAAATAGCTTACACTACATTTTTAATTCAAGGTTAAGATCCAATAATTCTTTCCACTTTAGTTATTTATATCTTTCATTGAGACAATACATTATACTCTGAGCTTAAATTTTTCCTTACCTTGAATGTACTTTCTTAGCACGTAAGACAATATTCTAAAAGATTTACTTAAAAATAAAGGGCATCAGAAGTGCAAATAATTTATTAAATAAAATCTTTTATATTCATAGGCTTTTTACTGAATTTAAGCAGTGTTCATTGTTAATTGCTCCCATCCTGTAGTTAATTCTCATATCTCCCATTAAGTTTATCTGCTCTATAGATTTTAAAAGTTGTAGATTTCCAATCACACACAAGTAAAATATTTAGTATTCCATATAACGGAAGCTAAAGCCCAGAAGGGTTCTGTATTTTTCTAAGCCCAGGACAGTCAAGAATAAGGTTCCATTAAGATTCATTTTGAATGTATTCAAAACAAAAATGTCTGAAATTGAATATGATTTTCCAATAATTGCAGTTTAACTGAATGAAAAACTTGAGATTGAAAAGAAAGAATATGAATTTTTTAACTAAACTTACAATGCTGCAAGAATATAGAAATGTGGATAGCTGAAAGGTCATTCTCACATTCTTTTTAATATCTTCTATAGAGAAAGTATGACTAATGAAATCTTTATAAATCTTTATAAAATATTAGAATCCTAAATTTTAATGGGCTGTAAAAGAAAATGCCCGCAAGTCAGAACCTGGGGTCCTGGTCCCAGCACAGACTAGCTCTGCTGGGGCCTAACTAGTCCCTCGGTGTCCTTGTACATGCTCTGGGCAGCCCATTTCCCCATTTTCCCAGCAACCACTCCTGACCTTCTCAAGGACCCTGCTTGATGCCTACCCTCTTACTCTCAGCAAATGACCTCATCTCCTCTACGGAAAATCAGAGCTTATCTGGCAGGAATCCCCTTGAGTTCCTGCACTCTCCCCTACTCCTACCCACTCTACAACTTATCTCTCTCAGCACCTGGCCTCACCACTTCCCCTTTATTATCACAGGAAAAGGCATCTTATCTGCCATTCAGGGCTCCCCTTCCACCTGAGTTCTCAAACCCCTCCTCTCCCTACTCCAGCGCCGCATCCCCATCTATTATTATTGACTCTCTCTCTCCCCCTATGGATTCTTCTTTTACTTCCTACACTCCTGTTTTCATCAGAGCCAAGCTCCTGAAGTCGTCTACACTTGCATTGTCCACTTTCAGGACCTGTTCCCTCTCAGACATCGGCCACACGTCTGCTGCCACACGGTGGCGCTGGCCCTGCTATAACAAAGGTCATTCAAGCCATTCAAACTGCCAAATCCAATGGGCACTTTGCACTCCATCCTTTATTCATTTAACTTCTCTTCTGTTGACCACTCAATTTCTTGAATCTCTCTTCTCCCTCTGATAGGTGCCCTCATGTCTCTCTGATTCTCCTACTAACTCCATTACTCTTTACTCTTGGTCTTTATTGCAATCCCTCCTTATCTGCCTTGCTTCAAAATAACGCCTCTCCTAAGGATCCTGCCATCAGTTCTGCACCCAAGACCTCAGTAACTGTTTCTGATGACCTCTGTTTCCTGCCTGGACTTTTCTGAGCTCCAGACACAAATATACAATTGCTTGCTAGATGTTTCGAAACCTTTCCCTTTCATGTAGAGTTTCAAATTTACAGGCATGAAATTCATTGTGGTTGCTTATGATTTTTTAAGAATCTCATCTTTGTATTTATATCTCTTCTTTTTCCTGATATTATTTTGTATCTTCTATCTGCTAGAGGTTTGCCTATTTCAAAGAAACAGCTTTGGCGTTGCTCATCTATATATTTTTATTTTGTTTTGTTTCTCTTTTTTATATCTGCTCTTACCTTTATTATTTTCTTCCTTTCCTTTCTGTGGTTTTCCTCCATTGCTTTTCTAGCTTTTGAGTTGAATGCTAACTCATCTGTAATTTTCTTACTTTTTTCATTGATGGAGTTAAGGATTGTGGAAGATATTTGTTATTCTTTTGGGGTGTCCGGCACCCAAATCCCCCTACTGTGTTTAGGTGATTTCCCAACACATGAGTATTGAAGGGAAGCAAAGCCTTCTTCCCACTATAGAAGCAAAAAAGCCACATATTCGCTGTCTCCACTTATCAAGGTATAGGATTTTAAACTGCCAATTATTATTGCTCAACAGTTTAGCTTCTGACATATATTGTTGCTGAAGAAAAGTTTGATATCAATCTCATTGCTGTTTCTTTCCCTGTGCTCTGTATTTTCTGACAGCTTTTTAGGATTTTCTCTTTGTCCTTGAGATTCTGTGGTTTCAATTATAATATATTTAGGTATTGAATCATTTTTATTTATCTTGCTTGATACTAAGAATACACTTTCAATGTAAGAACTCATGTCTTGCTTGTCTTCTGAAAAATTCTCGGCCATTTACCTCTTTGAATATTGCTTCTTCACAAATTCCATCCATTCTCTTCTTTTAGAATGTCTATTTGATGTACATTGGAGCCTCTCTCTCTCTCTGCATATCGTTCAGTGCTTTTTCATATTATTTATATTTTTGTCTCCCTGCATTGGATTCTGGGTGAATTCCTCACTACTATCTTCAGTTTACTTTGTCCATCTAGAGTTTACCTCTTCTACTGAATTTTTACAAATTTTAATGAATACATTGTTCAGTGTCAAGATTTCTAATTTTCTTTTTCATATTTGTGTAGTTTTGTTTTATTTCTCTCTGTTTTTGTCTATAATATCTCATTCTGTTTTTATCACTGTGATTCTTCCTTTGTTTATCTTTTTGAGCATGTTAAGCTACTTAGTTGAAAAATTTTTTTAAAGATTATCCCATTCATTTAATTTCATCTGGGGTGAATTTTTGTTCTGAAAGGTGATCTTGCTTGTTGTCTATGTAGGTTCTCCACTTCCCTGGAATAGAATTGTGTGTTCACACTGCCTCTTGACTTTCGGCTTGTCCCTGTGACTTGCTTTGGCCATATTTGATGTGACCTGAAATATACCTGTGCTCTTGTGCTTGCCCTCCTTCTCTCTGATGACCAGTCATGAGAGGAACATGAATCAGGTAACTGCTGTCCCTCCAGCCTCGGCCTCTGAATGGGAAATGTGAAGCCAACCTCATGCCCTAGGTAGTGATACCAACCCTCTTTCTCTCAAGTTCGTGTGCCCAATGGACAGTAAGCCAAACACTGAGACATTGGTACTTGGAGATGGAGAAAGGTTTATTCAAATTGGCCAGAACGAGAAGGTGGGAGCATGGGTTTGCTCAAATCTGCCTTAACAAGAGCAGAAAGCAGGGAGGTTTTATAGAGCTAAGGGGCTTGCAGGAGGAGCTTCAGAGAAACAAAGGGGTCACTCCCGATAAGCCCCTGGGCAATCTGACTTCTGGGCCTCAAAAGCTGCTGGGGGCCCAGCCATCTATCCGGGCGTTGCAACTTCCCCAAACGCATTCTCTTTCTTCTGCAAAGCAAGCTCACAAATCCTTGCAACCCCTGGGTCACCCCTCAAGTTAAAGAAGAAAACAGCAAATTGAACAAGGTCTAAAGATGATCACATTCTTATTAAATATCTACAGTAAACCTCAGATACCCGGCTTCAGCAGCATTTGGTCCCGGAAAGATGAAAGACACATGAACCAGACCTGAAACCAATCTGGAGCCTGGAGCCCAGAGGCTGGTTCCTTGGACCGAGAGTCCAGCCAAGCCTAGCCAAGTGGCAGCCTGCCAGCAGCCTCATGTACTTGAGGATAAATGGCTATGTTTTTAAGCTACTGAGTTTTGTGGCACAGCATTGTTGTGGCAATAACTAACATGTTATACTTTATTGCATTTGTTTTCTTCACTTGTTTTCAGAGTTTTGGTTTACAGGTGTATTTTGAATGGGATAGTTTCTATTTATTTTCCTCTTCTCTGTGCTTATTGCTACCTGTTTAGTAAATTTCAGAAGCCTCCATGCAGGCCCCCTGGGCCCTATGTCCAGAGCCAAACTCCTTGAGAGCAGATATCATTTTACTCTTCAATATCTAACATCAAATCCAACATATAGCATGCACCCAATGAATGCTTATTGAATTGTTAGGATGAAACATAGGTGGGTCTTTTTTCCACTAGGTCTTCTGTTTTCTCATTAGTAAATGAAGGAATTAGACTCCATGACCTCTAAGAGTTCTTTCAGGCTCCTCATTCTGCCATGGCTATGCCTCGAATGTATATTTTAACTATAATTCACATGTAAATTATTATTTATAGATAACATCAGTAAATCTTTGATGTTTCATGCCTCAAAATATGATAGCAGTAAAACGGATGATTACTTTAATAAACGTTTCTAGTTTATCCTGTGTTCGTTGGTGGTGGTGGTGGTGTTATTTTAGACTAAAGACCAAATATAAAAGAAGACTGTCAGGTAAAAAGGTACCGTACTCCAAGTTTATATTGGACACAATTACTTTTGATTCTTTAATGTAGTATTTATATTTTTATTTGAAGTATTTGATTATCATTTTATTCCAATGGGAATCTTTTATTTGCAGTTGTTTGGATTTTATGTTATTGTTATTGTTTTAAGGATTTAAAAACATATATAATGGAGATATTAGCTAATTTGGTACAACTGAACTATTTCGGAAATCAGAAATTTCATTTCAACCTCCACCTGGCTTGGCTGCTCAAAACTTTTCAGGTTCATGTTGCAGATTTCAAGCATGTAAATGGCGTGAAATCTAAGCAAACTGAAAGTTTGGTTCGGGTCACTCAAGGCTCACTAAAATTTGCCATTCATTCATTTTATTCATTCAACAAACATTCATGCATCGCCTACTAGGAATCAAGCAGTGGGAATACAGTGACAAGTTAGAGTGGTTTCTGCCCTCAAGGATCTCAGCTTGTTTATTGAGGGAAAGAAGCAATTAAATAAGGAAGAAAAATACCACGTGTAAGTGCTGAAGAGTTAAGAAGCTTTTGAGTGCAAGTTAACAAAACACTCAACTCCAACTGGGTTAACAACAAAGGAAATTTACATATGCCTGTGAAGTTTAGAGAGAGGCTGGCTTTAGCAAGATTTGATGGAGGCAGCTCAAAGCATGTGACCAGACCAGGCACTTCTTTCTCTTCATTTCTCAGCATTGCCTCAACGATGTCGGCTCATTTGTCATCAGAACCCTCTTACGATCCCAAGATGGCTCCAAGCAACTCCTAAAGCTGCAGGCTACAGCAGTCACATATGGTGGGGAAGAATGAGTCTGTGTCCCAGCATTCCCAGCGTGCCAGCAAAAGTCTCAAGATTTGTTCTGGTTGGACCAACCTAGGGCATGTGCCTACCCCGAACCAATCACTGTGAACACTGGGAGGGGATATGTTGATTGATTTAGCCTACATTATGTATTTCAGCCATGGGGCCAGGGATGAAGATAGTGTAACCAGACTGAAATAAAAAGTTGATGTGAAGGGAAGAAAGGATGGGTGCTGGGCAGGCGATCCACTGTTTACTACAAGTGCTGTAATAGGAAAAGCGTAGAGTGCTTTGTGAGCAGATAGTGCTTTGGGAGGCAGGATAGTGTAGTGGTTAGAGCAAGGCTCTGAGGTCACATTGCCTGTGTTTGAATGCCAGTTCTGCCATCTCACTTTCCTGCCCCGTACTCAGCTTTCTTAAGTACAAAAGGATTTGAGAATTAAATGAGATAATGCATGTAAAGAGCCTAAGACATGCATGTCACTCTTATGATTTTTGTACTAAAGATACCTAAGTCAGTCTAGAGGTGTCAGGGAAGGCTTCCAGGAGGAAGTGGCATTGACACTAACTCCTAAAGGACGAGGAAAAGTCATCTAACGAAAAAGGAAGATGGGTTTTTAAGAGAGAATAGACTGACCCTAAATGAATTTTGTGCTACCTCAGAAAGAGGTGTTTCTCATGTCTCATTTTCTAGGTGAAACGTGTAATGATTTTACCAGAAATATAATTTCTGTAAGGACCAGAGAGGATTAGCTTTTGAGCAGGGGAGCAATGTGAAAATGGAGCTCAATGAAAGGAAATTTGGAAATAAAAATTAGTTTGTGCAAATTATTTTGGAAATTAGCTTTTTTAATAGGTATGTGTATATGAAAAAGCTGTTCAGATTTTGATTTACCAAACATCCAGCTATGTTCAGTAGATTTATAGTAAGAGGAGGTTAGATAAGAAAGGGAGGAGGGAGAGAGTTTCACAGTTAATTCTTCACAGGCCACTGAAGCTAGTGAGAGGTTGGACGCAAAGACACGCAAGACCCAGCTTGGAGAATCTGGGATTTATTATCATGGGTCAGAAGAGTGCTGAGCAACTACAAAGGGAATCCATAGAAAGGAAATGAGACATCTTCCAGGGAAAAAGCAAACCCCAACCCATTGATAATGTAGGTTAGTGAGGACAAACTGGCCTTCACCAATTCCATCCTTCCCATACTCACATCCATCCTAAACCGCGACTGTAGTTACCACCAGCAAGCTACAGAGGGCGGCCAGAATTCATTCAGTAAACATTCACTCAGTCGCTTCTCTGGGCAAGGCACTCTGGTAAGTATGGAAAATACAAAGATGAGTCAAACACACACCCTTCTAGGCACTTGCCTTCTGGGAATAACAAGAATAGCTAGCTAACATTTATTGATCACATAAGTGAGCAGACAATCTGCTGACTGCTTTGTGAGTATGGTTGTTCCCATTGTTCCCATTTGACAGATGAGGAAACTGAGGCTCTGACATGTTAAGTGGCTTGCTCAAGGTCCCACGGGTGATCAGAGTCAGAGCCAGGACTCAAACTCATGGCTCTCTGACCTCCAGTGTTTGCTTTTAACCATGTCTATGTTGTCGGAGCAGCAGGACTCGCTTGGGGGTTTGTAGGAAGCGGGTGCAACATCTCGATAGACAGCAGCGCTATAGTCTCTTTGCCGGGCAGGGGAAGTGATGAGAACTGGAGAACCTCAGGTGGCTGGTGTGGACTGCCCAAATGGATTGTTCTGATTATCTTCCCCCTGTTGTTCTCAAAGGTGGTAGAGATCCACCTGATTCTTCGTGGGGAATACTCTGATCTTCTCTTTCCGAATAGCAATATTGAAAATTGTGGTGCTCATTAGGAGGGCTTTATTGGTCTTTACATGTGCACTGTTTTCTAACAATAAAATTTAAATTCCAATTGCTTTTATCTTTAGCCCCGAAAGTACTTTTAGTTCTATGTAAGCTATAAAACTGTAAGCTTAACAGAGGATAGTCATAAAAGTTTCACTAATTAAATGTACATTATTTCTAATTTTAACTCATATCCAAAAAAATGAGAATGTTTAAAAGAGTCTGTGTGGGGGCTGGCCCTGTGGCTTAGCGGTTAATTGCGCGCGCTCTGCTGCTGGCGGCCCGGGTTCGGAACCCCGGGCGCGCACCGACGCACCGCTTCTCCGCCCATGCTGAGGCCACGTCCCACATACAGCAAGTAGAAGGCTGTGCAACTATGACATACAACTATCTACTGAGGCTTTGGGAGGGGGGGAGAGTCTGTGTGTGTGTGTGTGTGTGTGTGTGTGAGAGAGAGAGAGACTTTCTCATTGAGATTTTTTTTTCCTGAGGAAGATTCGTCCTGGGCTAACATCTGTGCCAATCTTCGTCTATTTTTGTCTGTGGGTCACCACCACAACGTGGCTGACGAGTGGTGTAGGTCTGTGCCCGGGAACCGAACCTGGATCGCCAAAGTGGAACGCACTGAACTTAACTGCTAGGCCACTGGGCTGGCCTTCATTGAGATGTTTTTAAGTCTGAAAATTTTTCTGAACATCTGAGCACAAAAGCAGTCCTTTCTTCCTCTTAATTTCCTTATTTATATTTTTGTAAATTAGGAAAATTTATTGTTGCTAAAAATTATTTGAAACATTTTTCAACTGCTTCAATAGTACCTTATAATCTTCTTGATAAAGTGACATTACACTGGTTCTTAAAAAGACATGCCAAGCAAGGACTATCTCAAGATTGTGTAAATATTCTTAATCTTATTCCCTCACCTCCTTTCAAGAATGGAGATTCATTTAGTTGAAATCTCCTTTGACAACCATTAATTCAGTTTCTGGATCTTCCGTTATAGTGACTTGATTTTTTTTTTTTTTGGTTGTTTGCAGCACACAGAGGCAGGTCTCGATTTTGTGTGTTTGCTGAGCACTTATGAATATAGATTTGGGGGTGGTACATTCAAAAGGATTAAAGTGAAACTACTAATATCTTGCTATTCTGTTGGCTATCTTTCAACAAAGTTGCTATTTGAATAAAACTGTTTGTTGACCTGATCTTGCCTGCCAACACAGTCAGGAATCAAATCCCTCACATGGAAACATATCTTTCCTTGGTGTTGGATTGACAGTAGAATATGCGTCTTACTATAGCAAGTTGTACCTGCAAGATATGCTGCTTCTATCACTCTGTGGACCCTCAGCTGTAGAAAACAATAAATAGTAGACATGGATCAAAAGTAGGTGGCCCATCTGGGAAGGGTTCGTGGCACAGCTGGGTCAAGGCACAGCTGCTTAGTGTCACTAGCTCAGGGGTCAGAGCATGAGCTTTGCAGTCATGCACACCTGAATTTGAATCTCAGTTCTGCCGCCGTTCATCAGCTGAGTGACACTGCACATGTTGCTTAACCTCTCTGAATCTCACATTCCTCAAGCGTAAAATCAGGGCAATAATACGTCCCTCATAGAACTGTAGTGAGAACTAAATGAGATGATAGATATAACGTGCTTAAAACAGTGAGCTCTTGGTAAGTGCCAGCTATTGTTGATTATCGGTCTTTCAGATGCTTTTAAAAGTCCCTCATCGTTGTGGTCAGGTGAACTGCCTGGGTCTAGCATGTTGGCTAACTAAATTATCTTCTCTCCACTGAATGCTTCCATTCTTGTCTGAGTGCGCTCCCTAATAATTTGCAGTCTCTGAGTGTTTATGATTATTGATGGTATTGTCGTCTCCCACAAAGTCCTCCCAACTCAGACTCAGGGGGTGTGAGCCCCGTGATTATCCAGACTGACCAGGTCTGTTCTTTGCCACTCACGCTGTGTCTTGCTCAGGGTCTACCACTTCCCTCATTCCTGAGGCCCAGGGCAGGCCTAGCTCTAAGCTTAGTTTCTACTTTAGGTAAAAATTTGAATAAGCTTCCCCTTGGGAGAGAAGTTTGCTTCAAAATCAAGGTCTCTGTCTGAAGGTTCCAATTTCTGATCAGCTGTTTACCCTTTAAAGGGCCAGCCTTCGTCCTGAGTCTCTGGGCTCCTCTGGCTGGCTGTCAGCCTACTCATCACAGGCACCACTCGGCAAGGTTGTAGAGGGGATCCTCGCTTTGATGGCCTTTGTGATACCTTGCAGCACTGAGAGCCTAGATCTGCCTGGTTCTATGACCCACTGCTTCTCCCTGACAGTCAGCTCTCATTTGCTTCTGCACCAATCTGCTTAGAGATGCAAACTAAATTTCATCATACCCCTAGCATTCTCAGGTGAATTCCTTGACCTGATGTCAAATCCCTCTGCCATCTCGTGACCTTGGTCCTGACACATGTCCCACCTTGTTGCTTGGATGTCAAAGTTGGAGCAGCCTCGGCAATATAGATCCTCACAGTTGGAGCCACCACATACCAAAGAGAAAAAAACATGAATCGTATTGCGAAAAGCACCTGAATGCAAGACTAGAAATACTGATGCCGACTTTTTGGATTGCAAAAATTTCAATGCATCAATTTTAGTTGGATAAAGGAGAGAGATGATGAGTGATGATGTTTATTAAATATTTGGCTATGGTTCAACAGCATGAAACCTTGGTGATCAGATAAAAGCTATGTCTAAGCATAACTTCAACTGATGTCATTATTTTATTCATTGGTCTTAGATCAAGCTAGAGATAAGACAAAGACTGCTAGTCTCCTAATAGAGTAAGTTTCCTCAGATAATAGTCTTTGATAGGAGTCGATCATTTATTCAACACACTAGCACATTTTTCTTGACTGTGCATTTTGTGACAGACAATGTTCTAGATGCTAAGGGTAATTGCAAAGTGCCTGGGGGATTCAACAGTCTGGTGCGGAGACAGACAGGTAACAAATCGTCTCAACATAGCGCATGCTGTAGAGAGATGTGATGGCAGCACTACAGAGTGGAGGAAGGAGAGAGACAGTCTCCCTGGGCAGTCCAGAAGTCCCTGCAGAGGTGATAATGTTCTATGAGACGTAAGTTCATTTTGTGCTCTCTTCATGTGCAAAATCCTTCCCCTTTACCATCTGGAAGTTCCCAAGTTTGGGGAATCATTTAGACTCTGAATAATTTTAACACCTCTAAATTTTAGGGACGTTTAATACAGTATCTTGCATTCTCTGAAAGAAAGCCATTAGTAATAAAAAATATCTAGTTATCCCGAGTGAGATATGCTTACTGAATACAAGATTGAAATCATTTAAACATACCTGAAAGATAGTCAAGCTTCAGAACCTTGCCTTAATGACTCTGAAATGCAAAAACAGGCATCTGAGAGTCAGTGCCCCTTGAGCAGGATTTTGTTAATTCTGCTGGTTTTTCACCAGGCTCCTCAGGGCTTTGAAAGATAGCCCATGAGAATCAGAAACCTATAATGTGATCACATTCCCACGGTTGATGGCATTAATAGGAATGTGAGTACCAACTATGCAGAGTTCTTTACAAAAGTAAAATGAACTCAGTCTTAAAGACTGAAAACGTTCGAAACAAATAATGCAGAAAAGGAAAACAGTTTCTGTGACAAACTCTCACTTCCAAAGAACAACCTTTCTTTTCTTTTCTTTCCTTCCTTTCTTCTTGCTTCCTTTTTCCTTGCTTCCTTCCTTCCTTCATTCCTTCCTCTCTTTCTTCCCCTCTCTCTCTCCTCCCTCCCTCTTTTCTTTCTTTCTTCTTTTTTTTATTGAAGTATAATTGACATACAATATCATATTAGTTTCAGTTGTATATCATAGTGATTTGATATTTATATACATTACGAAATGATCATCACATAAGTCTAGTTACCATCTGTCACCATACAAAGTTATTACAATATTATTGACTATATTCCCTGTGCTGTGTATTACATCCCCATGACTTATTAATTTTATAACTGGAGGTTTGTACCTCTTAATCCTCTTCAACTATTTCACCTGTCCCCCAACCCCTCCCCACTCTGGTGACTACCAGTTTGTTTCCTGTATCTATGAGTCTCTTTCCGTTTTGTTTTGCTTGTTCATTTGTTTTGTTTTTTAGCTTCCACATATAAGTGAAATCATACGGTATTTGTCTTTCTCTGCCTGACTTATTTCACTTAGCATAATACCCTCTAGGTCCCTCCATGTTGTGGCAAATGGCAAGATTTAATTCTTTTTTATGGCTGAATAATATTCCATTGTGTATATATACCATATCTTCTTTATCCCTTCATTTATCAATGGACACTTAGATTGCTTCCATATCTCGGCTATTGTAAATAATGCTGCAATGAACATAGGGGTGCATATATCTCTTCAAATTAGTGTTTTCATTTTCTTTGGATAAATACCCAGAAGTAGAATTGCTGGATCGTATGACAGTTCTATTTTTAACTTTTTTTTTTTTTGAGGAAGATTGGCCCTGCGCTAACATCTGTTACCAATCTTCCTCTTTTTCTTTTTTCTCCCCAAAGCCCCACTACATAGTTGTATATCCTAGTTGTAGGTCCTTTTAGTGTTTCTATGTGGGACGCTGCCTCAGCACAGCTTGATGAGCAGTGAACAGGTCTGCGCCCAGGATCCAAACTAGCGAACCCCGGGCTGCCAAAGCAGAATGCACAAACTTAACCACTACGCCACAGGGCCGGCCCTATTTTTAACTTTTTGAGGATCCGCCATACTGTTTTCCATAGTGGCTGCACCAATTTACATTCCCACCAACAGCGTATGAGAGCTTGCTTGCTTGCTTCCCTCTCCTTCCACCTGTCTCTCTCTTTCTTTTCGGTGAACACTTCTTTTTCTTGGTGCAACTTTGATACTTAAAATGAACCAAATTGGAATTCTCCATAGCTCACTCTTGAATCACACGGTCAGTCCAAACCTAGGAACACATCACTTACAGGATACATTTTAACCTGGCAGCTGCCTTTAATCTACACATTCACTAAAACTATTAAACATATTCATTGCAACTGTAATTTTTCAAAATGCATATTAAAAGCACCATCAGCAAGACAGCTGGGACTCAGTACATATCGCCAGCCTACTGTCTCTCACATTTCTTTGTCACCCTCTAGCCCTGACCCCTTCCCCCATTTTGCATTCTACTACCTTCACCCCACTCCCTTCCCACCACCTTTAATTAGCTAACTGCTACTTATTCAGACTTCACCTCATCCGGGAAAGAAAGCCTAGACCCTTCCAGAAAAAGCCAAGTACTCCTCCATGGAGATCCAACTTAGCCCTTCCACTGCCTTGTAACGATCTGTTTTTATTTTTAAAATAAATGCTGCATCATGTACACTCTTTTATCCTCTGTGCCTAGTACAGAGGAGCTCAAAAAATATTTGTGAAATGAATGAATTTGGTCACCATACGAATCAAAAACTAGAAGTGTAACAACAGTGAATGTCTATTAGGCATGTGTAACATATCAGGCACTGTGCTAGCACTTTATATGTATCTAATTTCATTCAATCTTCACAACAGCCCTATGAGGTAGATACTATGATTCTCCTCGTTTTACAGATATAGACACTGAGGCTTGAGGAATTAGGTAACTTGTCCGAAGGTGGGAGGAGAGAAGATCAGAACTGACTCCAAGCCTGGTCTGATTCCAAAGTTCACGCTCTCTAATTTTGCAGTCTCTTCAATAGATGTCGTGTTAGAGAGAAATCATAACCAGTCTGTTTTTAGAAAGTGCATTCTCTTGAAACAGGTATCTTTTAGATGATCTCTTTTTGCATTTATTTCTTCAAACTTCACAACAGAGGCTTGTTCAGATGCCAGTCAAGTTGACCTGATGATATCTTTCTATAACGTTACCTCTGACACGTTATGTTTCAGGCTCAAAATTCTTTTTATTTATTTATTTATTTTTTTGTGAAGATGATCAGCCCTGAGCTAACATCTGATGCCAATCCTCCTTTTTTCTTTCTTTTTTTTGCTGAGGAAGATTGGCCCTGGGCTAACATCCGTGCCCATCTTCCTCTACTATATATGGGACGCCGCCACAGCATGGCTTAACAAGTGGTACATCGGTGAGTGCCGGGATCCGAACCTGTGAACCCCGGGCTGCCACAGCGGAGCGCCGCACTTAACTGCTGCACCACCAGGCTGGCCCCTCAAAATTCTTTTTAACTCAACAGGCCTTGTCATGTGGTAGAAAAAAAGAATGGACTAGGAGTCACAAGCCTTGCTGGCCCCATCTTGAGCAAGCTGAGGGCTTTAGGCAAGTCACTCAGCCCTCCTGGACCTCCAAATCCTTGTTTGTACAGTAAGAGTCCCCCCTGGCAGTTATATTCTTCCAGGATCTCCAGCTCACTCCATCTTAAATCTTGAAAGGGCCCTTATACAGTGACATGTCTTGTCTAGACAGTGGCATGTGAATTTAATTTTGACACTTTATTTTCTTTCTCAGAACATGTGCCTAGAAAGGCAAGGTGAAATACAGTACTGAGTTAACCATCCAGAGTAATTCAGGCCCCAAAGAAGTGCTAATAAGCCTATTTTTTGCCTTTGCCTGAACGCACTGGTTTGTCTGACCTCCCTCACCAAATACTGCCGTCTCTGATGTCCAACTGCCCGTCGCCTGTGAGGACTCAGCTAGATGCAGGCAGCACTTCTGCTGTCCAGATACTAATTGTGACACAATGTTTCCAGCATCCACAAGGAGAAAATGCACACTTTGAAGCTGAATCCCACAAGACAGATCTTAATTGGGAACAGTTGAGAGAAATCTATTTCAGTAGAAAATTGTCCATGGTTCAATGTGGATTCTTCTGTAATTAGTCCCAAGGGGTTCTTTACTCATCGAAGCCACTGTATGTAAAATAGATAAAAGTCATTTTTCTCAGAGAAACAAATTGAGGAAACAAAAGACCACACCCAAATCAGGTCTGAGGAACACTTGGCGTGGCAAAGGCAGCTCTTGGCAGAGCTGAGGGTGCAGGGCGGTATGTCTGGTGGATTCACATACGGCCATAGCAGGGCTCGTCGAGGCAGCAACATCCGCCCCCTGCGTGAGGCTCCTGTCTCCTCCAGACACGTATTCAGGGGTCTTCAATTCCGGGTAGTCTGTTTTTCCAACCTGTGATGCCTGCTATATTGTCTTATCACTCTTCCCCTTTCCATTGCCTCCCTCCCTTCCTCCCAACCTCCCCTCCTTCTCCCTGACATTCCCCAACACCCCCACCCCCATGCACACACTCTCTCTCACATGTAGCCCATAAGTCAGATTCAAGACTCAGTCTTTCATTATATTAGAAAAACTAAAAATGAAAATGAAATATAAAAGTTATTTTCTAACATAAGAGAATTTTCACGTTGGGAGTATCTTTAGAAAGTACCCAGGCCACCTCTGCATTTGACTGTGAGTCAACAAGCCTGAGGAGCTTCAGTGATTGTCTCCAGTTATTATACAACTAGACCAAGGGTTGAAACCCAAGTCTCCAGACACCCAGACCTTCCTCACCATCATCTGAGTGCAGTAACACCTTAGACATTTATGAAGTTCTGCACTTTACAGAGCACTTTCTCCTAGGGGGCTCAGCCTAGGAATTAGACCAGCAGGCTGTTTATAACCCTTATTATTATTTATACAAACAACAAGGCTAAAAGAGCAAGTGTCCTCCACCGGTCACCTGACTGTTCAGTGGCAGAGGCAGGGCCTGACTCTGGGGTCTTAGACCATGGGCTTTCCACGTTGTCTTCCTATACCCTCTCACACTTATATTTTAGGGTCAGTCAGTTTACGTACACAAATTTATGTGTATTAACAGAAATGATCTGGTTCGAGTGATAAGCTCTTAAGTGTGAGATCAGCACACTTGATTGAGGAAAAGTCTGCTCAGATGGTGCTTCCTGGCTCAGCCTGTAAGTACCATGGCCAATCCGGATACATTCACTGAAAGTCTTCTCTTAAATGTAATACCCTGGATTTAAGGCCTCATCTATTTTATCATCAATCTCATCCTGAAACTCAAGAGAGAAGGAGCACAGGTACATTCTTGGGTGGGACAACAATAAATACATGAAAAATACAAGTTAGAACCAGGAGTTCCCAGTGTAAGCCCCAGCGAACCCCCTTGCAGGCCCCTTTCTGGAGATCCACAATTGTGGTGACACTCAAATGACATTAAGGGTGTTTGAGGGCCTATGTTTTAGCCTAGTTTTTTCACATAGTGCTATATCGTGAATGTTTTCCACTCCCACAAAAACATTTCTATGATAGGATTTGTAATAGCTGCATAGAATTTCACTTTATGTATGTACTGTATCTTGTCTAGCCAATTCTGGGTTGTTGAATTAAGGTTGCCTCCAATTTTTCACACTACTGACTGAAAACCTCAGTAACATCTAAATCATTTGCTATGACTCCTTTCCTATTTGAAGACAATATGAGAAAGTTAGAGTATAGAAAGTCAGGTTGATGTACCTGACATACGGACCTGTACATTTTCCCCGTGAATGGTGTTTGTTCAATGGTTTGGTTGGTGCCATCTAAAGAAAGTTGGTATTTACGAGAAAAAGAGAAGCTGATTAATACCTCACTCATGAGTATACTTTCATTCATTCAGCCAGTCAGTCAGTTATGAAATATTGATTGCACACTGAGATATTCCAGGCTCTGTTATAGGTATATCCTAGACAAAGGTGATTTAAGACAGACTCACATCTTGGTCAAAACTCACAGCCTGGTGGCATGAGGCTTGAGTGTCCATATCAGTCTTCCCACCTAGCGAATGAGCTCCCTCAAGGCAAGAAAGAAGGTGATCCCCCCTCTGCTCACATGGCACCTACATCAGTGATTTGTGCCTAAAAGTCTAAGGTCAACATTTACTAAAGGAATAAGCACATTTGACCTAAAGTGAATGATTGGAGCCACTGTACTTTCCAAAAATGAGGAAAGAACTCAGGGTTATGTGAAACAAAGGGAACTTAATTTCTTTCCTGCATTAACGAGCCTGAATTTGAGATTTATGGGGAACTATATAAGAGCATCTTATCTTTCATGTTGGCTTGTTTGTTTTTTTACCATTTATTATTTGTTTCAGATATCGTCCACTCAAGACATTAGTTCCTAGTTACCCAGTTCCTTGTTACTAAAGACTGTTAAAATTAAACCTAATTAATATAAATCTTAATAAATATTAAATGACTACTAATGTAGTAACTAGACATGATTAATCATAGAATAATCTATTTATTCTTGTTCCTAGTAGCTTTCTTTTATCCATGAAGATTGTCCAAAAGCTAATTCTTAGAAGGAAATTTTTATCATTGGCCAACTGGAATTCAACAAACTCTTTGGTTTTTTATTCATCTTTCAGAAAAAGGTTTTAAACAATCTTATATTCCAAAGCAATCTTATAAGACATTTTTATTTTCATTTGTTGTGAAAGAAACCTGTCTCTCAAGCTTTCTGAATGTACTTTTGAGAAGTTTCTATAAATAACCTGGTTACAAAATCGATTAGCACCCAATCGAGAAGAAAATTAAAATCATAGACTCTTAGAGTTAGGAAAAACTTCAAAGTAAGATTAAAGGCCCACATGTAGATTTACATTTGTAATGAAGTTCTGAGCACTAATAAAGTTGGGCATTGATAAGGGAGGGGAAAAAAGTTGTGGTCTAATGATAATCAATACACAATTTGCTAGGCACAGACAGGAAACAAGAATAAATAGAACATAATCCCTTCAGTCTAGCTTAGATATGGAGTTATATATGGAAGTTAATGGGGTGAGGGAGGGGCAGTGGCAGGGCTAGCTACATGATCTGTGGGGCCCAGCGCAAAATGAAACGTGAGACTTATTTCAACAATTATTAAGCATTTCAAGACAGCGAGAACAGAGCATTAAATCCAGCACCATCTGCATGCCCATGAAGCCAGCCCTGAGTAATGGGTTAACCATTGCCCTGTCCCACCAAACACAGGTGCTGGGGCTTTTCCTTCTGTACCAATGTCACCTCTCTGGATATCAAGAAGCACACCTTCTGTTTCCCAGTATTTACAAGCATTTCAGGCTCTAAAAGACCCACAGAGGACGATATCCACACTGGGCACACGTCAGGACATGGGAGATCCAAAACAGCATGAGGGCAGTTGTGAGGTACACATGCCGCCTTGAAGAGAAGTTCCCTTTTATAGTTCCTTTCCCCGAGTGGTTTGCTGGGTTCTTTTGAATAGCAGTAGTCTCAAAGAACCTTAAGGCAGTAGGAATAAAGCAAAACTTTCTTTTCTCACATCCCTCCCAGATTCTCCATAGCAAAATGTTTGCATAGCTTTGCAATTCTGGGCCCTGCCTTAGAAGTCCCACCCAGCCCACCCACCCTCACAAACTTTGCCTTCACAATTCTCTCTCTGAAATGTTTAGGCTAAAACCTTGTCCCCTTAAAACAACCTCAGAAGAGGGATGGCACACACCAGTGAACAGCTTTGGAGGGTGGGCTTTGGGAAGATAACTTGGTTTAGGAGCCCTTGTTGGGGAATAATGAGCCCCATGCGGCATTTGGGCCATGAGACAAACCACCCAAGACAATTGCACCTGGACCTCCACTATGCTGTGTGTCACTTGAAAAATGAAAATGGAATATGCCTTCTGCTTTGGGCAGACACAATCTGATACCAAATTGACAAGCAGTTGGGACGGGTGTGACTCAGTGGTGGGTGGTACAGGGTGGTGAAAAGGGCATTGACCTAGAACCTAAGGGTCCTACCTTCTTGATTTGACTCAGCCTCTTTCTAGCTGTGTGAGTTTAGGCAAATTGCATAATCTCTCTGTCTCAATGACCTTGTCTCTTTAACGAGGAGGTTGGACTCTCAACTTTTGATCTCTTCCTGTGAAAGAAGAGAAGTTCTACACACATTTTGTTGAAAAGGTGTTGAGGGAAGATGGGGCAAAGAAAGAGGAAAGAGTCTGTTTAAGGGACAAAGAGTTTGTTCATTGACATAAACAATGAAATACCCAGGGAGGGTGAATCTTGTCCAGGAAACGAGAGAAGACAAGAGAAAGGACTAATATTTAGGGATTGAGATAATTAGCTACAGAGCACGTCAGGGTGGTGGGCCAGGGAGTTGAAGTATGTTCAAGGGCAAGTTCTTGGCTTTGTGTAATGTTTCAGGCGGGAAAAAGGCTGGATGGGATACAGATTTTAATTTCAAACTTCCAAGAGGTTATTATAAACAACTGGAGAAAATGTTGTTTTAAATCGTGTTTAATGTGAGTATTCACTTGTTGGCAATGATCAGCATTTCCTATAAATACCACTTACATCTTGTGGAATGAAGCTGTAACATGTAACCTGTAACGTGTAAGGAGAAGAGGTGAAGAAAGAGCAGTGAGGGAAACTTGGAGCCCGAGCACTTGGCGTGAAAAATTGGGGAAACTGAACTCCCCTCCTTTTATTCTTTTTGGAACTGATGGTGAGCAATTGCCTTTTGAATGGCTATGTTCTTATACATTTTTGCTTTGCTTTTGGGTATTTAATGTGCTCCCCAGAGAATTGTTCAAAGCATTTAAAATAGCATTTGCCAATTTCTCCTTGTTCTAATTAATACCAAGTGGTTTCATTCAAACTGAATTTTCAAGCTGATTCTACATAAGCAAAACTAAGCCTGGAGTTGAGCTTCGGAGCCAGAATGACCTAGATTCAGATGCCTACCCCACCACTTGCTAACTGTGTGACCTTAGGAAAATGATTTAACCTACCAAAATTGTAAAAGCATCTTTTTTTATAATGAAGACTGTTATGATTATTAAATATAATAGACAAAATCTGTAAAACATCTAACACAGTTCTTGACATAACAGTAGAAACTCGGCAAACATGAGTTATTCCTCTTCCTCCACCTACGACTTTCTCTCCCCTGGAGGAGAAGCATGTGATTTTGGAGGGCTGAGTGATTAGTCCAGAAGCTTACACCGGTCACATTACCAAGGATGGCCACTTACCCTGTTCCACCTCACGCCTGCGGAGGAAGGCTTAGGCAAGAGCCTCTCCTTCTAAACATCTTATCTCCTTATTTGGCTCAAGTGAGTACGTCATGCATTGGTTTATGTAGTCCCACATGCCTGCAGTGCCCATTCTGTCCTTCCCACCCAACCCCACTTTCAGGCTCATCTCAGTAGGTAACTCACGCAGAAACCTTCCCTGCTCCCTTCAATTATGGGTCTCTCACAACACACTGTGCACACTGGGATGAATTTCCCTCACCACTTTATATTGCCATTACCTATTTATGTGTCAGCCTTCCCTACTGGTCTGTGTGTTGTGGGGGCAGGAACTTGGCTCCCAGTACATGGTGTGCATGCAGTATTTGTTGAGTGAGAGAATACAAATCATCATATCCAGAACTATCTTTTCCCATAAAGTTCAGTTTCCTCCTGGCTTTCCCATTTTTGTTGATGCCAGCCAATTCTTCCAGAAGTGCTCTCTGAAGACCCTAGCAAACCTTTCCTCACTTCCTATTACGTAAAATAGGCCCATGTGACAATCCCTGACCAGGAATGGTGGCCAGAGGCTGAGATAATGTGACTAGCTGAGCCATACACCCAGCTCTTCAATGCAAGGGTGTAATCTTTTCCCTCTAAAGCACATACCCATATTTGGGTGGGTGAATATTTAAATTAAAACTGGAATAGTTACCAGGAAAAGGGGGAATGAATGTTGAGAAGATGCTACAATATCCAGAATATCAATGGCTAGAGCTAGTTGAGGTTGATGTAGATTCAATTTTGTTTTAGAACGTTGTAGCTTTCATATTTCCCTAGTTGATATGGAAGATTTATATAATTTTGGTTGGGTTTGGATCTACTGAAGCTGAAATTGGGGGAAACATGTGTGGACCCAAGCAACGGCCTTGGTGCCACGATGTTAGGGGGTACGTGGTTCCAAACTGGATTTGGCAGTGTTCCTATTGTGCGAGTGGGAAGCCAAGCACTCCCAAGAATTAAACATTACTGGATGATACCTGCAAGACAAACATCTCCTAACTGGGGGAAAGGTTGTGCTGACAGGCTTGCTCCTCTTATCTCTCTTGACAATGCTCCTCTGACTTTTCACCATGATGGGAAGATGAACTGAGAGTAGATTTTAAAATGTACATTTAGAAAATGAGATGATAACATGTATGATTATATATATTATCTGCACTATCAAAATGCACTTCTTAGAGTTAAACTTGGCATGTTGCCTTGCCTCTGCCTGACTCCATGAAAGCAATATAAATTTTCCTGAGGTTCTTCACGTCAGACTGGCCTTCTCTCCTTGACCTTGGAGGAGCCATCATACTAGGACTCAATGTCCTAGGAGTAGAAATATGTTTTCACTCCCCTACTCAAAAATCTACAATGGACCCCCGCCCTCAAGGGCAGCTGCATTCTGGTTCCAACAGTCCTTACTGACTTTTTACACAACCAACATACAGGCAGCCTGGAGACACGTGTGCTGCTCTCGACACTCCGTGCCTCTCTCCTCCCACCCCAGGACGGTTCAGACCATTTCCTGGCCTTAAATGCCCTCCTTCCACCATACTATCTTTCAAGTCCCGCCTCACATACTCCCTCCTCCTTCAATCCTTCCTTACTCCCCAGCCGGATACGATCTGTCCTCCAGGTCTTTGCTTGTGTGTGTCACGTGTCCAGCGCTGGCTGTATGAACGGAAGGTAGGTCTCTGCTTGCAATATCTTCCTTACATTATTGAAGGTTATTTTTTTCAGAAAAAAACATGGGGAAATTATTTCCACATAGGTAATAGCCTTATTTAGTTTTGAAAACAGACTTTTGTGAATCAGTGTAGTATTTAATCCATAAGTACACATTCATAGTAGAGAGCAATAATTAATACCTCGACTTATTTTGCACTTTCTTTTACGCCAACATCTTTTTCTTTCCTGTGATAGAAAGTCTTACATTCTCAGTTGCAGCCCCAAATGTCAGTTTGTGGGACATAGAGCTATTTGAGGGATAAAAACAGAAGTGCTAATGTGCACATCTTGATTAATGAGAAAACAGTCCCCTCCCCTTCTCCTTTTCACATAGGTTCTTCTCTCTTTTCTATTTGAATTGGCATGTAGATGTGGTGGTTCTGCCAAATGAGTAAGTTGAAATGAGAAAATTGATTTTTTGTCAGCCAGAAGAGTGTCAGTGTTGATCTGGGGGAAAAGGTGCTGTGTGTCCTGGCAGAGCCTATCACTAGAACAGCACAAAGAGTGTTTGAGGAAAATCCAGCATGAATCAATGGATTGTCCGACAGTTTAAGTAAATGTGCTTGCACTAAACTGTTTAAACTGGCTG
This sequence comes from Ceratotherium simum simum, assembly GCF_057802395.1. Classification (NCBI taxonomy): domain Eukaryota; kingdom Metazoa; phylum Chordata; class Mammalia; order Perissodactyla; family Rhinocerotidae; genus Ceratotherium; species Ceratotherium simum. The sequence goes on from NC_141913.1 coordinate 10,882,421, forward strand.
TCTCTTCAAATGAAGTATGAGCAGGTCTAGATGCATGACAATAGAATAATTCCAAGCCTGGTCCGATTCTAAATTGTAGTTGAACACACACACACAGCAGCACACACAGAAGTAGTTGTCATTCTGACTGTGCAGTGTTCTGCATGCACTCCCGCTAATGAGTTCCATAAGAAGGTAGAGAGAATGGCTTGTCATTATTTTGTCACACATATAGACAGCCAAAGTCCTATACGTAGGTCCCAGCAAGAGCTTTTCTACCTGCATCAATTAATCTCAAAACCTTCTGGCAATTTTGGAATGCTTATCAACACTGACAGGAGGTGCTGAGCCTAGGGGCAACTTCACTGAGCAAATTCCTACTGTGAGTCCTGACAGAGGTCCCCCAGGAGCACAGAGCCTGCTGCTATATTTGCTTATGAGAACATTAAGAAAATGGATGAACTCTCAGCAAGCTGTTTTGCGCTGAGGGTCTGGGATACCGAGGGGTTGTTGAGACCTGGGTGATGAGTGGGAGTAGATGGTAGTGCCAAAGCAGAGCACTCGAAGGAGGGGGTCCCTCTCCACTGCAGTTAGTGACAACTTTCCAAGGTGGAGAGGGCAGGACAGGTAAACCAAAAAGCAGACTCAGGCCATCACCCACTCCCCACTCCCTCCTGTGCCACCTAGAGCAGTGGTCCACTGGTGCGTGAGAAGAAAAAAAAAGTTAACATATCTGACTATATTAAAATTATGCCTTAAAAGTAAGAAAAATTAAGTTTCCTAATATTTAATGTAAACTGCCATTGAAACCTATATTCCAACAGTTTGTTAGGTTTACACACACTATGTTTACTAAGAAAAGAATGGTGCCCTTCTTTTTGTGTTTACTTTCAGTATATTTCAAGGTTGTAAAGATGTCTGCTATAAGATGTCTTTATTGAGACTGATTTTATAAAAATGAGATTTTATAAAAAGTGAGATGGAAAAACAAAGAAAATCTTCCATACCATTGGTTATCTTGGAGCAAAGCATTTAAAAGAATTGTTGAATATAAAGATGAGTTATACATTATTTTTACAAAATATTGGACCCTTGAGTTGGACTCTTACCTTACACCATATAAAAAAATTAACTCAAAATGAGTCAAAAGACGTAAACAGGAGCTAAAACTATAAAACCCTTAAAAGAAAACATAGAGGAAAGCTTCATAACATTGGATTTGACAATATTTTCTTGGAAATGACACCAAAAGCATGGGCAACACAAGAAAAAATAAATAAATTGTACTTCATCAAAATTAAAAACTTCTGTGCATCAAAGGACACTACCAACAGAGTGAAAAGGCAACCCACAGAATGGGAGAAAATATTTGCAAACAATATGTCTGATAAGAGATTAACATCCGGAGTATATAAAAAATCTCCTACAACTTAACAACAACAACAACAACATAAAACAACCCAATTCAGGGCCAGCCCCATGGCGTAGTGGTTAGGTGCGCGCGCTCTGCTGCTGGCGGCCCAGGTTCGGATCCTGGGCGCACACGGATGCACTGCTTGTCGACCATGCTGTGGTGGCGTCCCACATAAAGTGGAGGAAGATGGGCTCAGATGTTAGCCCAGGGCCCGTCTTCCTCAGCAAAAAGAGGAGGATTGGCATGGATGTTAGCTCAGGGCTGATCCTCCTCACACACACACACAAAAAAACACAAAGCAATTCAAAAGTGGGCAAAGGACTTAATAGACATTTCTTCAAAGAAGATATAAAGGGCCAATAAGCATATGAAAAGATGCTCAACATCCCTAATCTCAGGGAAATGCAAAGCAAAACCACAATGAGGTACAACCCACACCAATTAGGATGGCTATTATCAAAAAAACCCCAGAAAATAGCAAGTGTTGGTGAGGATGTGAAGAAATTGGAACTCTTGTGCACTGCTGGCAAAAATGTAAAATAGTGCCACCTCTATAGAAAACAGCATTGTGATCCTCAAAAAATCAAACATAGAATTACCATATGATCCAGCAATTCCACTTCTGGGTATATACCCAAAGGAAGGGAAGCAGGGACTCAAATAGATATTTGTACACCTGTATTCACAGCAGCATTATTCACAATAGCCAAACAGTGGAAACAGCCCACATGTCCATTGACAGCTGAAGGGATAAACAAAATGTGCTATACATATACAGTGGAATATTATTCAACCTTAAAAAGGAAGGAAAGGGGCCGGACCTGTGGCATAGTGGTTAAGTTTGGCGCATTCCACTTCAGCAGCCCAGATTCGCAGGTTCTGATCCCAGGCGTGGACACACACCACACGTCAGCCATGCTGTGGCGGTAACCCACATACAAAGTAGAGGAAGATTGGCACAGATGTTAGCTCAGGGCTAATTTTCCTCAAGCAAAAAATGAGGAAGATTGGCAACAGATTGGCTCAGGACTAATTTCCTTAGCAAAAAAAAAAAAAAAAAAAACGGAAGGAAATTCTGACACATGCCACAACATGGATGAAACTTGACAGTGTTACGCTAGGTGAAATAAGCCAGACACAAAAGGACAAATATTGTATGATTCCACTCATATGAGGTACCTAGAGTGGTAAAATTTATAGAGACAGAAAGTAGAATGGACGTTGCCAGGGGTTAGGGGGAGGGGAAATAGGGTTATTGTTTAATGAGGAGAGATTTTCAGGTTTACAAGATGAAACATTCTGGAGAAAGATGGTGGTGATGGTTGCACAACAATGTGAATATACTTATTGCTACTGAACTATACACTTAAAAATGGTTAAAATGGTAACTTTTATGCTATGTATATTTTACCACAATAAAAAATAAATAAAAATAAACATTCTTACTCTGTCACTTCACAATAAAGGTGACATGTTCACAATGAATGAGAGAGTAAATACTGTCTGAATGTAATTTGTGCTATGGAGAAAGCACTGTGAAACTGGATGTCTGGAAATATTTCCATAATTATGAAATTCTTGCCAAAAATAGTATGTGTCATCTATAAAAACTCTAACATCTGTACTTTTTAAAAACTTGGCAAGAGAATTTCTAGCTTCTTTTAAAAATCTTCCAATTTCAGAGTTTCAGTGGGTTTTCAATTTGCTTTTGAATACATAATTCAGAAATGCAACAGTGTTTAGTTTGCAAGAACCAACTGATTAACATCAGGAAATACATAGGTTTACTCGATGAATTTGAACAAAAGGCTTTGTTTGTATAACTGGTGGATACCACTGAAAATTAGATACCATGTTTTAGAAAATTTAGTCAACGATGCAATTCTTCTTTTTGGGTCTATTTATCTTTGTAAGAAATCTTTTTCTATGTTGTTTGGTAAAAACCAAGTATGATGTATGTAAACATGAGTTAGTACACATTATCTCTGTATGTGTGTCTATGTGCCCTAGTTCTGTCCGCTGAATGAGCTAGAAGACATGATACCCTAATAGCAATGAGCACACTCAGTGCCTAGATCTTGGGTTTCTAAATACCATTCTCCAATAAAAGGAACTAGGACTCCTAGGAGAAATATCTGATTTCAAAGCTGGGGCAGGGAAGATACAAGATGAATCTGGAGCATCTTGTAGTACCAGAAAGTAAGGAATTTGCCACAAAAAAACCCCAAAAGTATGGTGGCATGTCAAAGGGACACAGGAGCCAATGGCCAAAGCTGGAAAAATTTGAGCAACAAAATAAATAATATTGTATTGGATTATAACCCAAACTATAAAATAAATATCCGTGAGTCATTGCTGATATGAATAAATGACTGAATAAATAAATAAATAGGAGGAAAAGAGACAAATCTTCCCCATAGAAGAATTACAAACAATGTATGTAGAAACTACTCCTCCAGGAGGTAGAATTAAATTCCCAACTCCATTTCCCCTGCCATGAGGATGGGCTACACACAGAGACTTGCTTCCAAAGAATAGAGTAGAGAAAGGGAAAACTAGTAAGTCTACAGTGGAGAAACTTGGCAAACACGACCTTAACCAAGCGATGGCTAACATCCCCTGTGGTGGCAGGTGGCTGTCACGCACCCCTGACATGATATAACAAGAAGGGCACGTTTCCTCTGTAGTATTCCTTCCAAAACACCATCACCCCAGTCTAATCACGAAAAAAACATCAAGCAAACACAGACTGAGGGCATTCTACAGACTACTTGGCTAAAACTTCTCGAGACTGTCAAGCTCATGAAGACAAGGAAAGACAGAGAAGCCGTCACAGACCAGAGGAAACTGGGAGATATGACAGCTGAATGCAATGTGGGACCCTGTATTGGATCCTGGAGCAGAAAGAGGACGTTAATGGAAAAACTGGTGAAATGCAAATAAGTCTGGAATTTAGTTAACAATAAGGCACCAACATCAGTTTCTAAGTTTTGGCGAACGTACCACAGTGATGTAAAATGTTAACAATGGGGGAAACTGGGTGAGAAATATACACAACTCTATACTATCTTTCAATTTTTTGTAAATCTAAAATTATTCCAAAATAAAAAGTTTATTTTTTTAAGTGTCAGAATATATTGAGTTGAGGACCAAACTCGAAAATGACTATATCATGAAGTATTAAACCAAGATTTTCATAAATATTGAAGCTTTGACTACCACATCTCCCTAAAAATTAACATTATTAATTATTGTAGTTAGAGGAAAATTTGGTTTTGCTTAATTAATAAATAAAATGAATTATTTTTTGAAACATCATTTATTGCATTTTTTACCCTTCAAAATGCCTGGCTTTTTGTATGTTCTATTATGTACTTAATATACTAACAATGTCATTCATTTTACAATTTATAAATAAGTAAACATATGTATGTTTGGAGTACATGCTCAAATATTTTCACAGGAATATGAAGCTAAAAAAAGTTTGTCAATTAGTGGTTTAAAGATATAACAATCACATCAGAACAGAAATCAAACCAGAATGTCTGGGTTCAGGCTCCAGCTCCACTGCCTTCTAGCTGAGTGGTTGTGTGCAAGTCACTTCTCTGAGCTTCATTTTTCTCATCCATGAAATGGGGATATTGATACTACCTACTTCTCAGGGTTGCGATGTTGGCCAAATGAGATCATGAATGTGAAAGGCTTAAGAACAGTAAAGTGCTCCATAAAGGTAAGCAGGAAATTAGACTAAAAGAAGGTGGGGTGTCCGAGGTACCAATGCCTCAAGCTGAAATCCAAAGTCAGAAAAAGCACAAAGTGGAGAATTGATTGCAAAATGAAGTAACGTGGCCAGCTTTAAAATATGGCCCCTTAGTCCTTCCCTGGGCACGAGAGGTGGCTGGAGTCTTAGCTGCACCTGGCATCTCTTCAGGACAGTTGGGGCCTGTGGGTAGTTGAGGTCACGAGCTCATGGCAGCCTGGAGGCCGGGCCTCAGATTTTGTCTTTTGGTTTAAACCTTGCTGTAATCAGTTCATTCAAGGAGCCTGGGGAATGAATGTCTACACTAACCAAACTTGAGAAAACTGATTTATGAGCTGGTAACACATCTCTCAATCACGATAGCTGTGATGTGTTTGCCATGGAGAGTGGCATACTTGGCCCCCTGGCCAGGGCCTGCCTTTCCTTGTAAGTTTGCTTGGAGAATGGAGGACTATAATGCAAAGAGTGAGATCTCCATCTAGGTGGATACTCTGCTCTACCACAGGAATAACTTGCCACACAAATCAGAATTCCTTGGTGTGCTAAAGAGAAGCTTCCTTTTCCAGGTTCCCAGTTGACCATCTCTTTCTGTTGCCATGACAACACTCCTTCTCCATATCATCCAGTTTTCACTGTGGGCGACAATCCGGGGACAAAACATTACAGAGATGGTGCCTGCTCCTTCTACTATCTACAAAGGCGTGTTAATCTGATCAGTACCATCTCTAACCCCACAGCAGGGCCCTTTCTTTCTGAGAGGGCTTCAGACCATCTGGACCTGTCTGGTTTCAATAGCTTTAATCTTAGAAGCTATTGCTGTTGTAATGGTTGTCATTAAAAAAAAAACACGCTCAGAGGGTTGTTTTTCCCTCACTCAGGCATCATATCCTCCTCCTGACCTTCCACTCCAGATGTGTCCCATCTTAAATCTCTGGGCCTTTCTTGAGGCTGTTTGTATTTCCTCCACAATGAGTAAGACATGATGATTGTGTGTGTGCGCACATCCAGACACTTCTGTTTCCCTTCTCACTGATCTTCAGAGATTTGAGCCTGAAACCGACTGCTGAGATTTCCTGCCCAGTCACTTCCTGTATAAACAAAAACAGCTCGTCAAGAGCCAAACAAAAAAGTACAAACACCTCCTTATGTAGTACAGTTATGCTATTCATTCCTCTTGGAGGAAGACTTTACATCTTACCCAAGTAAGAAGCTGGGTGCCCCAATCTATGACTATTAAGATTCTCATCACGTAAGGTTTTGAATAACGTTTGGCCTCATAAAAAAAATAAAGTTGTTGGTGCCACACAAAACACGACAGTCTCTTTCATCTAAGTGTTTTGGAAAGAAAAGCTGCAGAAGCTAGGGATTCCACTGTCAGAAGGAGACTCCTTTGATAGAGGAATGTTTTTAATTATTTAAATACTTTCACAGCAAGACCTCACGGTAGGGTGGTTTCTAAAAGTATTAGAGAGGCTCGCTGCAGGTAACCGTGTAACTTGGTCAGGGGCGCTGATTAAACAACCTGGCATGAGGTAAGGCATCCGAGGGAGAATGTGCATCCCCCTTGTAAACACACAGTGCTGAGTATTTGCAGTCATTTATTTGCTATGCTTTCTTCATTTTCACTTCTGAGTGACTCGAAGTACTACTGTAATATGGACTTCCAGGGTTGAGGTGGGAGAAGCATAATCCAACCACAAATCTCTGCTGGCTTTTTACCTTTTAAAAGACAATGAAAGAATAACATCAAAGACAAAGGAATATTTTCCAATCCATAGGCAATTAGGAGTAGCCTTGAGACTCTATGAAAATAGAATTTACTAATTCCTCTATCTCTTGGGAAAACATTTTCACATACAGAGGGGTAATTGCTATCCTGGGAATCATTTTTGACTGCTCTCATTAAAAATAAGCACTGAAGAGGCTTCAAATAAGGTCAGAGTTGAACTGGCCCAAACTACTAAGCATTCCTTTCGGCTGAGACATCCGGATAAGAACATACTCAAGTCTTCCTTCTATCCTTTTCTCCTTTCCTTCCTTTCTGTTTTCTTTCTTCTCTCTTTCCAAAAATATTTAGCACCTACTGTGTGCAGGCATTATGCTAGATACCTGGGATACAGAGATAAATAAGAAGTGATTCCTCTCTTCAGATCACAGTCTATGGAGAAAGCCAAATAATTAGGTCCTTATTCATTCATTCATTCATTCATTCATTCATTCATCCATGCATTCACCCAACCATTCATTACCTACTGAGGGCCTACTATGTGTGCCCTGCATTGCAATGAAAATAAAATCTCAGTCACCTGAGAATATAGGGATGTATAAGTGAATGCTAAGGCCACCTGGATCAAAATTAAAGGGATGGTGGGGGCCAGCCTGGTGGCATAGTGGTTAAGTTTGCACTCTCCACTTTGGCGGCCCGGGGTTCACAGGTTCAGATCCCTGGCTTGGACCTATGCATTACTCATCAAGCCATGCTGTAGTGGCATTCCACGTGCAAAATGAAGGAAGGTGGGCACAGATGTTAGCTCAGCAAAAAGAGGAAGATTGGCAGCGGATGTTAGCTCAGGGCCAAGCTTCCTCACCAAAAAAATAAAGGGATGGTGGATGTTCATGTTCTCAATTTCTCGACCTGCCTGTGTGTTTGAAATATACAATAATAATAAATAATAATAAATGTTTTTAAATGATTCACTGTCTAGATCTTCAACATAAAAAATTTTGATTGAGATTAGTATAGTGAAATACCCATAAGGCAGTAAGAGGCTTCAGCTGAACTGAAACTTAGTAAAATGTTTTATGTCAAAGATAAAAAAACTAGAGAACAGATAGTCTCTGCAGAGTAATGTTTAGAAATCTTTTCGTTATTAGGTAAGTTTCTTGCCTAAAAGATGTGTTTCACCTCTAAGAACTCTCCTATCTGCCTACTTTGACTTGAAAAAGATTATTTTAACTCTTCCAAATGAAGAATGTCAGTAGTTTTTGAACCATTTGTCAAAAATAGAAAAAAGCAGGGGCCGGCCTCGTGGCTTAGCGGTTAAGTGCTCGCGCTCTGCTACTGGTGGCCTGGGTTCGGATCCCGGGCGCGCACCGACGCACTGCTTCCCCGGCCATGCTGAGGCCGCGTCCCACATACAGCAACTAGAAGGACGTGCAACTGTGACATACAACTATCTACTGGGGCTTTGAGGAAAAAATGGAGGAGGATTGGCAATAGATGTTAGCTCAGAGCCGGTCTTCCTCAGCAAAAAGAAGAGAATTAGCACGGATGTTAGCTCAGGGCTGATCTTCCTCACAAAAAAAAAAAAAAAAAAAAAGAAAAATCCTCAGGTCAGGGACGATGGAGTTTTTCTAACCAAATATTAACAAAACCTTGCATAATTGGTGCCTGGAACTCAAAAAAAAAAAAAAAAAGGATACCATCATTAGTAAGTGAATCTAACAATATATGTTTTTCATTTTTGTATTTATATATTTACGTGAGGTATCTTTTTCAGCTATGCTAGTCATTAAAATCAAGTATAGAAATAAACTGAACTTAGAACCAGACTTTCAAGTAGTTGTATCATAAGCCATTAAACCAAAATTTTAAAATATGCTGAGGTATATTTAATGTTTCAGTAAAGTGAGAGCAAAGATTGTTTAACCTTAGTCAGTGTTTAAAATATCTAATATTAATAGTTATTATTAATTAATAAATATTAAAATATTCTAAAGGAGAATAGAGAAATTTTATAGCCTTAAATGCTTATAACAGCAAAGAATAAAGGCTGAAAATCTGTGAACCAAACAGGCTGCTTAAGAAGTTAAAAAGAGTAGCAGGAGGGCCGGCCGGGTGGCTTAGCGGTTAGGTGCGCGCGCTCTGCTGCTGGCGGCCCGGGTTCGGATCCCAGGTGCGCACCGACGCACCGCTTCTCCGGCCATGCTGAGGCCACGTCCCACATACAGCAACTGGAAGGATGTGCAACTACGACATACACCTGTCTGCTGGGGCTTTGGGGGAAAAATCAATCAATCAATCAATCAATAAAATCTGTAAAAAAAAAAAAAGAGTAGCAGGGAAAAAAGTAGAAGAAAGAAAATAATAAAGACAGCAAAATAAGGCATTCATAAATAATTCATCAGTTACTAGCAGTTAGAATATTCAAATAAAAGGAAAAAAGGACCGTTAGCACTAGCAACAAAAAATACAAGATACCTAGGAATAAATCCAACAAAAGATGTGCAAGACTTAAATGTAAAAAATCATTAAGAATTTTTTAAAAGATGTTAAATAACACCTTTTTTTAATGAAGAGATAAGATGTTTACAGATTTAAAAAACTCACCATTTAAAGATGTAAATCCCCCCTCCCAAATGATATATGGAGTCAGTGCAAATCCAATCAAAATCCCAAAGAGGATTTATCACAGAATTTAACAAGATGATAATAAAATTTATAAGGAAGACCAAACAGTCAAGAATATAGCCAAGACATTAATAAAAAAGAAAAGAAAAGAATTTGCCCTACCAGAGATCAAGACTTACTATGAAACTGTAGTAATTAAAACAGTAAGATACGGTGTAGCAACAGACAAACTGGAATCAGGGGTCCAGCCACAGACCCAGCAGACATGGGAAACTGATGAGCCCATCCAACATGATGCTGAAACAGTTATCCATACGGGGGGAAATATGCAAGTGGACCCCTACATTACCCCACTCAAGATAGATTAAGGAACTTAAATGTGAAAGATAAAACTTTAAAACTTTTAGTAGAAAATATAGTAACTTAAAGTGGAGACAGATTTTTCAAATAAGACCTAAAAAAAAGCACTAACCATAAAAGAAAACATTGAAAAATTCTAGTATAAGTTAAAACTTTCTAAAGATATCATAAGGAGAGTTAAAAAACCAGACATTGGGAGATTTTTAGAAACATATACAATAAATAGTTTCTATTATCTGTTGTGTAACAAACTACTCTGAAACTTGCTGGCTGGAAACAATTATTTTATTGCCCATGATTTCGTGGGTCAGGAATTTGGGCTGAGCTCAGATGGGCAGTTCTTCTGCTTCCAGAGGTGTCAGCTGAGGTCACACGTGCATCCAGCTGGGAGCTTGGCTGGGGATAGAACTTCCAAGACAGCTTTACTCATATGTATAGCGTATGAGCTGAGGTGGTTGGAACAGCTAGTGGTGCCTGGGCCTCTCTCTCCCTACACAATCTCTCATCCTCTAGGGCCTCTGTCTCTCCATATGGCCTCTCTCTCCATCAGGATAGCTGGAACCTTTCACATAGCAGCTGGTTTCCCAGAGGGTGAAATGGAAGCTGCAAGGTCTTTATAGGGCCTAGGCCCTGAGGTCACACAGCATCACTGCTGCCACATTCTATTGATCAAAGCAAGACATGGGGTCAAGTCACATCCCAGAGGAGGAGAAATAGAGCCCAGATCTTGACGGAGGCGTGTGCCTATAGGAATGAGAAGAATTACTGGGAGCCTTCTTTGCAGACATTAGATAGACCAATAAAGTTTTAGTATCCAAAATTTGTAAAGAACTCCTATGAATCTTCAAGAAAAAGACCAAAAAAAAATTTGAGATATATGCGAAAACACAGATGTTCATAGAAGAGATAACATGAATGGCCAATAAACATGAAAATATGCCTACTTTCATTATTAATCAGGGGAAAAATGTTAAATCTACCAAAGGACAAAAATTTAAAAGTCAGACAAAACATAATGTTGGTAGAAACTATTGCATAGATCTGGTAGGGATGTAAAATGATACACTACTTTAGAAAAGAATTTTGCATTAACTAGTATAGATGGATACACATACACAACCAATTCCACTCGTAGGAGAAATTTTGGAACATATGCCCTAAAGACCAGCACAATAATATTCTATTTTTTTTTTTTTGGAGGAGGACACTATAAACAACCCAAATATCAATCAACTATAGAATGGGTAAATAAATTATGGTAGATTCATATCATGGAATACTATAATGCAGTGAAAATGAATGATCTACAGCTAGACATGCATCAATGTGGATGAATCTCAAAAACATCATGTTGAAACGGAAAAAGTCACAGAAGAATATTTGTGTGATTCTATTTATAAGAAAAGTTCACAAACAGGCAAAAAACTGTACATATGGTAAATATACACACGCACACACAGAGGCTTATGTGTGGGAAATGATAAGCCCAAATTTCAGGATAGAGGTGGGTAACTGGAGAGGAGAAGGAGATGATGCAGACAAAGAATATCAAAGACCCTCGTCATGTTCTGTCTCCCTCCCTCTCTCTCTTTAGCTCAATCACTGTTACGTAGGTGTTTATTCTAAAATTATTCTCATGTTTTTAGTTCCAATATTATTAGTTATATAAACATTTTGCATATATAATGTATTTTTTTAAATGGCCTTTCAATAAATTGCTAACTAAGAACAAACATCCTGATCACAATGAACTGAAAAATAATACCTTTAGATACGGCCGAGGGGGTCATCAGATCAGCACAGGAATCAAATCTTTCTTACTGCCACATACTGAACTATTTAGAGATGAAACGCCAGGGATTAGCTTCCAAGTAACCTGGGGATGGGGTACTGATGAAACAATATTGACTTGAGTTGGTAATTGTTGAAGCTGGATGATGGGTATACAGGAGTTCATTTATACTATTCTCTCTCCTATTGTTTATGTGTGAAGAGGAGGAGGAGCAAAGGGAGGAAGGAAGGTGGTGGAGAAATCTCACAGAAGAGAACTGAAACCAGGGAGGATATTTCCTGAGTATCTGAATGTTAGGCATTCCCTGCTATCAAGAATAAAACATAGAGTGGATTTAACAGAAGGGAAACAAAATAAAGGGGCCTAGCCAGCTCTTTACATGCAGGGAAGAGTCTAGTTGGCTAGAACACATAAAATGTGCAGGCATGAAGACATAAATGGTCCAGCCAGGCTGGCGGGGGTGCGGGGCGGAGGTAAAATCATGGAGGCTGGTGGCCGTGGACGATCCCACGAGCTGTACAAGAGGCTGCCCCTTCTCCTGCTGCTGTTGAGGACCTTCATGGTCTTGCAGTGGATCTGAGTCTTTGGGCTGGCACACAAATAGGATGATGTGGTCCTCCTGCTGTGCTACACCGGCCATCAGCCGCCTGACTCGGGTGATCCACAGCAGGGAAACCCACATCTCCACCAGACCATCCCATTGCATGACTCTGACTCTCATTCCCAGGACTTCCATGGCTTGTGCCTGCCTCTCCAATGCCTTCCATGCATGCGTACGAACCAGATCTCCACAGGGCCCAGTCGATCCCCAACTCCCCACCCGACTCCTCACCCCTCACGTTCACACGCATACATCCTATACTCAACCAGACAGGCCACTTGCCGCTTGAACTTGCTGCTCACTTTCTTGCTTCTGCTCCTTTGTACGTGTTAGTCCCTTGCCTAAAAGTCTTCTGCTCTTCTGTCCTCCTGGACAATTCATAATCACCCCGCCAGAATGGGCTTGTGGGGTCTCCTCCAGGAGACTCTCCCTGACCCACAGGCCGAGGGGAGCCCTTCCTCCTCTGTTTTATAGCATCATCCTCATTGCTACGATTATTTGCAACACTTCTGGCTCTTTCCATCCTGCTGAACTGTCTCTCTGCTGAATATTCCACAATTGTGGAAGAACTCTTTTTCTACCTCTATAACCATCAATATACATAGGGAAATCGTCTCAAAGAAGCTCTTTTTTTTTTTTTGCTATTTAAAAAATTGTAGAAGGTATCAAAAGAAGGCTATTATGTGCCCAAGAGGACGCTGTAGTTTAATCCTGGTTTTGTTCTTCTTGCTTTTCTGTAATTACATGTTGCTGTGATTTAGATGGAGTTAGCCTAGAGAAGTTTCCGCTGAAATAAAGGACCGTGGTTGGTGCCTTCCTCACCTGATTATTTGTCCCTACTTCACATTAAATGACCACACTCACCAACACACACCATTTGCAAAGCCAGGCCGACCCCCAAGTGAGCCAGGTGTGGGGGATATGGAAATAACAGAGAAGGTACTGGTTTTCAGAAAGTTACAATACTAATGCCCTTCTTACAAGGAAAGAGATATCTGGCTCATTAAATATTAAACCATTAAAAAAAAAAAGCAACCTAAATTACATTACAAAATCTCTGCTAAAACAGAGCAGGATGCAGTGGAACTGAAGTTAGTTTTTCTGTTCCTCTTCAGGACTCCTGTGTTTGTTAATCTTGGGAGAAGTAATGGCACTAGCTGTAGCCAAACCTGGCAATTTAAACATCTGTCATATCCACAGTATCTGTTTTTATTTAGTAACGTTGTATATTTTTATCCAGCACTGTTCTATTTCGCATATGACATTTTAGTGCATGTGCAATGTTTTAGATCATATCTATGGTACAGAGGGCAGTCACTTTAATTTATGGGTGATCCCAATTGTCACTTCCCACAAACAGCAATGGAATTTTTCAATATCCTCAGAATAAATCCCTCCTCTGGAGCAGTAAACATAATATGACAGTGTGTCAACCACGGATTTGTTTCAAGATTATTTACTTACAATTCAACAACACTGCTGGCCCACGGAGTGCCCCGTCAGCAAAAGCTGTATTGTTTGAAGCAGCTCAGGGAAACAGCCAGGGTTTCAGAATCCAAAGAATGTAGTTTTCCTAAATACCTCAGGATTACGAGATGCTATAGAACTAATAAATTTGCTCCTTAAAATAGTCCAGAAGGAATCCTTAACTATTCCTGCATGTTTGGAAGTTCAGGTTATTGATGGGGAGAGAGAGTGCAGTTTTGTCTCTTAGGTTCACATAACAAAGTATCATGAACAAGTTTTTTTTCCCTTTCCTCTCTTTATGATTATTTTTTAAAGGATAAATTCCAGAAGTAGAGAATCTTTTGAAAGAGAAGGAAATAATGATGAAGTGAAGAGAGATTATCTGCAAGAATCCACTTCAGTGCAAGCTTTTAAGCAGCAAATGTTTACCCGATGCTGAGCACTGTTTCCCGGGATGGTGGGCTGGGGGGGTTCATCCACCTGTGGGCTGCACTGGGTCCCACTTTGTAGGTAAACCTGTCTGGTAATAAAGTAACAGAACAGAAGGGAATGTTCTGCCACTGGTTGTTTACCTTTAGGCAGTAACCAAATCTAACCCATTGTCACATCATCTTTTACATCGTTTAAAGTGCTTTGCCATCTGCAATCTCATTTTTCTCACAATCACCCAGAGAAAGGAGTTATTACTATCACCATTTTACAGATGAGGAAATTTAGGCCCAGAAGAATTAAGCAACTTGCCTAAGTTCACATAGTAAATGAGTTGAAGAGTGTGCACAAAAACTCAGGTCTCTTAGTTCAGTGGTCATAACCTCTAGTCTAGCCATGATGTATTTGATTGTACAAATTCACATTTGTCTAACTAAGAGAAATGTGCACATGAATCATGTGTAGAGACTTCATTCGTAGTAACAGATTTTTTACCTGGGAGCATGGCCACACCCAGAATAAAGAATTCACTTCCCAGCCTCTCTTGCAGCTATATGTGGCCAATGGAGCGTGAGCAGAAGGGATGTGGGCAACTTTGGGTTCATAGACGGCTTGTGTGCTCCCCCATCTTGGCCTGGGTTCCCCTGAGAGTAGAATCTGAAGCTAAAGCTTGACTGCAAGTGATCCCAGGGAGCAGGAGTGACACAGAAGAGTGTGACAAGGAAGGAGGGAGAGCCAATCCAATCATGTGTTATTGAGTTGTCTGCTATTACAGGTGACTGGTGCTCAAGCCACAGCATGTTCTGATGGGGAGATACAAGGCGGGAACATCCACTGATACTCATCTGCCATTGGTCACGGTGTTAACTCTCCTTCCACTGGGTTGTACTTGCTGTGATGTCCGAGAAGCCCCGGAAGAGAAAGTGAGAGGCTTGGGGCCTGGGCTGAGGGGAGGCACTGCCAGATGGCAGCTGTGCTCTGGGCATCACAGGAGTGGCTAGTTGGGGCTGAGAGGATTTGAAGTGGTGCTCAGGAAGGGTACAGTCACTCCCACTTCCTGTTGGCTAAGATGCATGTGGTGTGGAGCCACCTGGGCCAGTGTAACCAGAGCAAGTGGCCTGGGAGGGCTGGCGCAATAACAGTGAAGGAGCTTGGCACCCTGGGAATATCAGGTGAACTTAGATTGTAAGAGAGAGAAATAAATTTCTTTTATTTAAGCAACTGCTATTTTGAGAACTAAGAAAATATGTCTGATAATCCTCAATTGTAAACATCAAACTGGAGGGATTTGTTTAGACAGTGAATAAAAATATTAGATGTCAGTAAATAGTCGGCAGACCCATTTAACTCAAATCACATTGAAAATCTCACCACCATGTGGCTCAGTCCATGACCCCAAGAACAGGTCCAACAATCTGGTACTGAATTATCAAATTAACTGGTGGTGTTGCCATCCAAACACAGCCCCTCCAAATTCTTTATTAAATATATACCTTCTTGCCTTGGCAAAGCGTATTTTAAGCTGAAGCTATGCAAAGATGGTAATTTTTTTTACAAATATGATTATTCTATATCATTGTATCACACCAATTCTTAAGGAGAATTGACATAGCCTATAGAGCACTAAATACACCACACTGAATAACTAAACTTTGTAGCTAATAAGTGACTAATCTGACAGAGCCTGAATAGGACATTCCTTCAAATGGCATATAGTGGCCTAAAGGGACGACTGTGCCATATCCTGAAGGAGGAGATAGGTACAGAGTGGGGGGCAATCTGACCAAAGTGGCACAGCCTGAAATTGCCAGAGCTGGGATTCTAACCCGGGTGTGTTGGGCTCAAAAGCCCATGCTTTACCCATTATGCTAAATCTGATTGAAAAAAGCTTTAAGCTTTGATAGTCTCTGGGATTGAGAATGTCTAAAATAAGTAGCTCGCCTGCCTTGTGCTTAACAGGGGGGACACTAAGGGAAGAGCTTCAGGGAATCATGGCACTGCTGCTTCCTGTGTGAAGAGGAAAACGGCCGAAAGTCTCTGACCTCAGGTGCTTCACTGCTAAAACGGGAACAACAACACCTACATTGTAGGCTTTTTGAGATGTTACACGAGATAGTATGTGTATATAGAAGTGCTTCGTAAACCATATAGCACCACATTTACTGAGTGCTTACTGTGGGCCACGAACAGTATTAAACACTGCACATGGATTACTCATCTAATCACCGCTGCAACCCTATGAGCTAACTACTTTTCCACCCTGTTTTATAGGAATTTGAAGCTTAGCTTGCCAGAGTAGTGCGCGGGGCTGGCATTCAAAGGCAGGCACCCAGGGCTCTGGGCCCCATTCAAGCCTCTCATGACACAGATGCCCTGTCACATGGGCCATATGGTCACCACCTATATATTTACATACTACCAACATAATTTAGACAACTCATCTCAGATTAAAATGTACCCTATAGCTGCAATATGTCTGCCTTCTCCTCGTTGGGGCTGCCATAGGCTCCGGCAGAAGTAGAAATGACCAGTCAGAAGACAGATACCTCTCTGCCCATGAGCTGCTTTTCACTAAGATGAGGAATACAATTTCTGAACATGTTCTTAATCTTATTCCATTTATCTAGACATTGATCCTAACCTTGTAAGTTTCTGGAGGGCCCCCCTGCTAAACTCAAATTTGTTTGTTTTTGTTGATTCTAAATTAATCCTTAATGAACCAGGAATTCTAAGGCACCCTCTCCTTTATTTTGAACAATATGTAAGCATAAAATATATAGTTTATGCGTTAGTCTCCAAAATTTGACCATGTTGGGAAATTACGATGTTCACAGTTTTAAAGCAGAAAGAGGCTAAATAATATCTACCACTTTCTTAGGATTCACTAAATACTCACGATTTTGATAAGTTCACAAAGACATGTCCGCGGTGAGACACGTATCCTCCCCACCTTTTTCTACCCAACTTGGTAGATGAGTTTGAAGTGTAAGTTTATATCTGAGCGCTAACTTGCTTCCTTGTTCTCCCCCTGCCTCATTCGCATCTGTTACCTTTAAAATACTATTTTTCAAAGTGCCTGTATGAAATCTGTTCTTAGAGGATTATGGGGAGCTTTAAAATCGCCATAGTCCACTAACTATGGACTCACACCAATGCAATGGGGCCTGAAATCACTCTGGCAGGCAAACCCTTTGTATGAGGTATCATTGAAAACAATACCAGAAGTACATGACCCAGTTTCCAGTCTAAGCTTTGTCCCATGCACAGCGTTCAGGGCAAAAGGAACCCTGACTGGTGCCAAAGGAAAAAAAACAAAAGAACATGGATTTCAGATAAGAATGATCCAGAAACCAAAGGCATTTGGAAAGGACTTTGTAGATGCAAAGCAGCAAATGCAGAACATGAACGAAAGTAGGAGGGCCAGCAATTCCGGGTGATGAACCCACTGGGTTTCAAAAGACGTTTAACCGACTTCTGAATGAAAAACCTCCACGGCAATGGTCAGTTGCCAACTGGAAAGGATGAGGGAGACACCGGCTCCTCCTGCCCTAATTGCATGCCCTTTCCATGTAGAGGCTCAGCAGGAGGGAGCTGTAATATGATTACTTGTTGATGGAGGGATTCCTAAATTGCTGCTTCAGGGGAGACTAACATGACCTATTGGTTTCCTTTGATGTTTTGTTTGCTGACACAACTGCTAGACTTTGAAATGCAGTGGAACTGTAATGTAGTTCAGAAGCGTTTTTTAAAATGTGTATTGCAGTCACAGTACTGATTTTTATTCGAAATCCACTTCTTAGAAATTTTTGCTAATGCAAGTTCTTTCTTCATAAAAAGCCTAAGTTTCCTCTACCATCTACTGTCACTTTAACTTGGTTTCCCCAATTCTCAATGAGTTGGGGAGCAGAATTCTGGAAACATGGCTCTTGGGGCATATGTGGGAAAGGGTCACAGTCCCCAGCTGTTCTGCTCCCTCGTTGTGCCATGCACAGGCCCTCAAGGGTAGCTTCTAAGACTGTACCTAGATCAGCCTCACTGCCAATCACAGGGTGCTGGTGGAAAAGGACACTGGGACATGGCGGGCAGAGTGGGCGCCTCTCCTTCCAAGCCGGTTCAGGGGAGAAAATCAAACAGACTATTGCTACATGTGCAGTAGTTCGCTTTCCCCTACGGGGCTGGTCCTACAGCATGGTCTATCCTCCAGTAAAAATATTTATGTTGTACTAGTGGAACTAGGCCTGAATGGGCTTTGGGCTAGAATGCAATCTGCCCTCTATCTCTGTCCTTTTCTCTGAGAAGTGTCCTTCCTACTTGAACCCCAGCAGAAGTGGCCAACACGAGGGCTGGATGAACAACATGCAGCTGATAGGCCAAGTTCTGCCTGACCTGTTTTCCTGGGCCTGTGCAGTTACTCTGTTTGTTTGGTTTTTTTATTTGAATTTCAATGTCTTGTAAAAGGGCACAAACTCTCCAGGTCACTGCTAATCCCTAAATACACCCCTAACATGCAGGCCACTGGGCTCATTCTGTTACTAACACCCCTGTGGGCTTTGACCTTCCCCCTCTGGTAAGCAGAAAATCCTCCTCAGTTAACAGCCTCAGAGTCAGCTTTGGATGCTGAAGTCTCAGGGCCCTTGGAGAATGAAGAAGGGGGATCAAAGAGTAAACCAGAAGCTTAATCTGTGAGATATTTTAAAAATCCACGTAAGCCATTTCCAGGCCTCTTGGTTCTGCATCTTCTGTTGCCTGCCTGCACTCAGTGGGCCCTGTGCAGACTACTTACAGGGTGGTACAACTGCTGGATCATAAATCCTGTGAGGTTCTGCTTTACGTTTATATCAACAGAAAGAGTGTCTTTTCTCAGCTTGTTTCCATCAAAGCAATGCTTGAATTGGGCTGATTCAGCCTCTGGGAAGAGAGGGCAGTCCTTCTTTCCTTGAATACATTTAATTTCGCTCCACCTGTCAAGTGCAAAATGCTCTGGAGAGTCATTCATCTTCCTTTCTATCCTCCTCACACTTTTCCTTCCTCCTCTTTCTTCTTGGATCCCAAATCCAAATGATGTATAAGTGGAGAGGATCTTGGTTTGGTAGGGGAGGGAAACATTGTCAATCTTTATTTTTTTGACCTCAAGCTCCACGTTAGATCCCACATCTGAGTTTGCTAAAACATACAAAGTTCTTCCAGCCCCTGGTCATCTCCTCAGGGTACACTTAAAGTCACAAAATAAGCACAGTGCATTTTTTGGGAAGGAATCAAATCTGCTCCATGGTCAGTCATTTAAAACCATAATGGAACCAGCAAATGTGCTACAAAGCAGAGAGCAAAATTCACTTTTTTAGGAGATAAAACACAGGGTTATAAAGGCATTTCATGCTTGTTGTAGGCTTCTTCCAAATGTTTCCCTGGACCCCAAGGGAGTGCATTAAATCTCCTTTGCGATTAGGAGTTTTTGGGTGAAAGTTTGAGAAGCAATGTGAGATTCTGGCAAATTCTTTTCTAAAACACAGTCTGCTTTTGTATCTGAGAGGGGCATTTCTTTATTTCTGGGGTTCATGGAATGAGAAATTATGTAGCCCTTGGCTGGACACTTATGTCTGTTCCTGAGTTTGCCAAAAAGACTTGGGCTGAGTCACTGGACTGGACTTCATATTCCCATTCCGAGACCACCGGGATTGTAAAACTCCCGCAGCTGAGGCCATTTCTTGTAAATGGCTCCACATATTCAAGAATAGTTTAGTCTCATGCCCCCCCCCCCCACCCTCGCACAGGACAACCCGCACTGTTGTCTTGCTTATGGAGAAGTGTCAAGCATTTCTCTGTTCTGCATTTGTTGGAAGGTAAACAGGCAGCAAAAGAGAAACTTTATTATGCATGTTTTCTGCCTTGGGTGGCACCTGGAATTTGCTGAGCACAACTTAAATTTTAAAAGGCTCCTGAGCCTCACCTTTTTCATGCCATGCAAGTCAAATGGAAAACCAAATAATTAGAATAAGCAAGCTGCATGGGTCCTTTGTCTCGGTCTCAAGTGACTCCAGACCCTACTGTAGAATTCCAGCACCTCTTTTTCCCCCTTTCCAGCTGTTAAGCTTCCATGACCAGATTTAAACAACCATCTCCTCTCCTCCTCTCAGATAATCAACAACTGATTTAGCATATTACCTAGGACATGATGGTACAAAAAATTTTAAGTGCAGCAACAAAACAAAACCACTCACACCCACTGTCCTTCTAGGACATCACATTTACTTTGTGTCAGTCTTAATAGAACTTTAAAGAAATGAAGCTGATTTTCACAAGTACTACATGGTCTCTTGCTAATGCCAACCAAAAACACTTTGCCCAGACGGCGTCTCACTAACCTGTAGTGAGCTGAAAGCTGGGAATAGAATGAAGCAGAATTGAAGAGCAAACATAAATACCGAGCATTTTGCTCTTTCTCTCAGTGACTCGCTTCAGAGTGGGATCCCCTCTGAGATCCTACAAAATCCTGTTAAATCTTTCTACGTAAGATGCTTAATTATTGTTAGGTTTAGTGAAGAAAATTAGTACCATATCTTCCCAGTGATACTACATTTTGGTAACAATCTCAACTTTGGAGAAGGCAGCATGGTGTGGTGAAGGAAGCCTCAGCATTGGAAGGAGACAGGCCCAGGGTTAAATCCCAGAGCTGCCACTGGATATGTAACAGACCTCTCCTGGGCCTCACTTTTTTTTTCATCTGCAAAATGGGAAATGACGGCAAAGATAATTGCGACAGCAAATGCGAGGAGCGAGCGCAGTGCTAGACACACAATCAAATAGTTTCCCTTCCCTTTTTAAATCAGATTACAGATTATGAACATAAAGTACCTCCCCACCAAGAGCTGACTCTGGCTGAGGGCACTGTTTTTTAAGAAGGGAGCTCTTGGTGGCCCTGAGTTGTGACTGTTGATTGCACACATCTGGAAACTATGACAACCGTTTTGCCTTGAGCTCAGCTTGGCCCAAATGTAGCTCTATATAAGGCAGCTTCTATCCTCCAGTTTTTCTCGACACATCATAGCTTGGCTTGAATTTGGGCAGAGGAGTGGGAGTCAAAAGAAACGCACAATGTCTGGGAGGAATTCAGATTCAACTAACAATTACTCAGCCTTGTATGGCCCCGCTGGGGACTGTCCCTGGAGTAGCTCATTGAACATGTATAGGAGCCCTGTTAGGAAGCTGTATTACTATGCCCACTCCACAGATGCTTCAACTGAGTCTGGGAGGGTAAGTGACTTTCTCAGGGTCACCGAGATAATAAGGCATGAACTTGGGATAAGATTCCAGGCTTTTCAACGTGGTTAAGAAAGCCGGAGGATTTGCAGTGTTGGAGGACGGGCCCCTGCAGGGTCTACTTGCCAAAGTCTACTTTGAGTTGACACTGTCTGCGCCAAGTGCTGGGAGGTAGGGGAGAGGGTGGGAAAGGGTTCCTGGGTAAGTTTGCTTGACGTTTAGAAACCCTGTGCCCAGGCCTTCTGTCCATTATGTCACATATCGACTGAGGCAGGTAGTGAAATATGGCTAATTAAACATGTCATATAAACAATATCTGATCACTAATTTAAAAAAACAGAATTTGTAAAACACTCCTAGCATAATTTAATCTTTTGGGTTTTTTGTTTGTTTTATTTTGATGGTTCAGAGTTATTTTAGGACCAATGTCAACTATCATTCATTTATTCAACAAATATCTATTGATCTACTACTATGTGTCAAGCACTGTTCTAGATACTGGGGATACAAAAACTCTTCCACAAAAACTCTTGAAAGTGCCCTTTCTTGTAACTGACGGAGTAATGATAAATTGAGCTTTTTTTTTTTTTCGAAAGAATGCTAAAAATTGTCAGCTATCTTTCTTTTTTTTGACTGTTTAAAGAAATACTGAGCAATTCTAAAGGCAATCTTTTATGGGCTTACCTGATGACTTTTTTCTTTCTTTCACCTGAAAAACTTCCCTTTTTCTCTTGCCCGCTTGTTCTCAAGAGGCGATTTTGAGTCCCAAGATGCTCTGCACCATCTTTTTACGTGTCCACTGACAAAAGAGGGCAATCAGAGTGTGAGTTTCAGTACAGCCCTGATCGGGTGATAAATAGGGAGAGTAATATGCTGCTAGAGTTTTAAAAAAATACCAGAACGCAGTATTTCAAACCCCCATCTCCAAATCAAAAGCCTAGTGAATGAAATTATGACAGTTATTCAAGTGCAATTATACCAAGTATGTAAAATTGAAACACTGAAAGTAAATCATACATTTGGATATTGCATTTCATATTTGAGCGTATGCCAAATAAGCTAGTAAAGTTTTATTATTGTTGAGTGTAATGTCAGGAGACAAAGTTCTACAAATTTTATATATAACTTTTTCCATTTTATCTGTTTTCCATTTATGTCAAGTTGAACACATGGTGTGACTTTTAATATTCTCTCCTCCTTCTTCCCCACATTTAATGCTAAGGGATCAAACTCAATCTTGTTTATCCTCAATTTACCCTTAGGTAACCTCAGACCAAGAGTGTTTTTTAAATTAGTATGGGAAAGGAGAGAGGAAGAACCTCCAAATAACCCTATAAACCTGGACCTGTGGATGTTGACAAATGGCCTGGAAAGAGTAGCAAGAGCCAGTGCATTGTAGAAGACAACTGTGGCTACAGCGAGTTCTTGCTAGCTCAGGTCTCAACACGTGGAAACTGTAATAACCGAAGGAACTGTGGATTATGCCGTAAATAAGACCTCGCAGAAGTAGCGGGTTTAGTGAGCCGGGTCTCAGCGGGAGAGCCAAGCCGAGGGTCTGGGAATGAATGAGGGGAGGCCCGGTGCCCGCGCTCCAGGTAGGGGCGCCCCAGCGCGAGCGCAGTGACCGCGGTGGCTCTATTAAGGTCATAACCGCCGCAGGAGGATGGCTTCCAGCTTTAAGAAGTCAAACGCGGCCTCTACCAGCCAGAAAAGAAAGGTGGGTCCTAAGCCTGAACTCACTGAAGAACAGAAGCAAGAAGTTCGCGAGGCGTTTGACCTCTTCGATGCCAACGGAAGTGGGACCATCGACGTGAAGGAGCTGAAGGTGGCCCTGAGAGCGCTGGGCTTTGAACCCAGGAAGGAAGAGATGAAGAAGATGATCTCCGAAGTGGACAAGGAAGGCGCAGGGAAAATCAGCTTCAATGACTTCCTGGCCGTGATGACTCAGAAGATGGCCGAGAAAGACACCAAAGAAGAAATCCTGAAGGCTTTCAGGCTCTTTGATGATGATGAAACTGGGAAGATCTCTTTCAAAAACCTCAAGCGCGTGGCCAACGAGTTAGGGGAAAACCTCACTGATGAGGAGCTGCGGGAAATGATTGACGAGGCAGACCGCGATGGAGACGGCGAAGTGAACGAGGAAGAGTTTCTTCGGATCATGAAAAAGACCAACCTATACTGAAGCAGGTTTCTCCAGCAAGCATGTGTAGAGAAGCTGAGTGACTTGCGGGGTTTCCTGCTTCTATTTTGTGAAACCTTGAGTTAGAGGACAGCACTATCCCTCCCCTTACCCCCAAGTTTGTCTAGATACTTCTATTTCCAAATCTCTGGCTCAATTATAGAATTTTGAAGATGCTTTTAACATGAGTTTTGGGTTTTAATTCTAAAGAGCCGACCCGGAGTACTTTAGATAGGGCCCTGAAGCTTCAGTCTGCCCACCATTTGCCTTGCATTGGTGGGCATCCATTAAACTGAACACAAGATGGCTTCTTGGAACAAACAGCTATGTGGTTCCCTTGTCAGCTCTTTGGTGGTCTTAAATTATCTAGCTTCATATATTATTCCTTAAATTCAAGTCCTTGTTTTAGCATGATGAGGTGGAATGGGCCAGCAGGTCATCCTAGCCATTGCTTTTCACTTAACTGAATACTGATTTGAAGGAAAACAGTGCAGCCACTCATTGGGCTCAGGAAAGATACTGTTCTAAAGTATAGGCTTGCTTTTGGTTGGTGGTACGTTGTGCAACTTATACTATTCTCTGACTTCATCACGTGCAAATGATTCTTCTTTTGTGTGTTAATTATTTACTGTGGATTATCCAGGGCCAGAATGTATACTTGGGCTACAGAATAAAAACAAAATTTAATATTGGCCCAAGCAAAGTATAATTCACTTAAGAGATTAAGCTAACTAATTATTTCAAGTAAATATTTACAAATGTAAGATCTTAGTTTAGGAAATTGTAAAAAAATATCTACAATACATTTTAAGTTGCTTATCTATCCTTGGAAAGATCAACTAATGTTTTAGTTACTAGACTACTATACTATAACCTTAGTCATTTTATTACTGCTTTGTTATAAGCCATTATCTACCCACTAATTCTTAGAACATCTTAGCTCTTGGTACTTAATTTCCCCTCTCTGGTATATAGTTGATGCCAGAGTGTCTGGCACATGAGTAGTTCTCTATTTTAGCATGCCAGGAAACTATTTTACTGTGGCTTGTGTATGTGTTAATACTACTTCTCTGTTATAAATTAAGCCTTTCTTGTTTTGAAATAAGATACCTACCCTTTTGAATATCTACAAATCTGAAGTTAGAGAAAATTTAAGTAATATAATTGTGGGAAGATAATATAACCTATCTGCTGAGATGGAAGCCTAGATTAATGTTTTGATAATAGGCAACAAAACTATTAAACAGGCAAGATATTTTGGTCACAACTAAACCTAAATTAAATCTTCATACAAAGTCCCATTAAGATAAGTGCTGGAATGCTGGAAAATTTTTCACTTGCTTTGGCAGCAATTTTACCCTTCAGAGGGTAGTGGATCTAATCAGAGGAACTACTACTCTGAGCTTAATTCTCATTAACAGGGACTAATTTGTCAAAGCAGCAGTACTAGCTGAAGTGATGGATATGCGGGCATTCACTGTGAGAAGGATTTTGCTGAGGTGGCTGGCACAGGGCAGGGGAACTCACCCGGGCTGCAAATGCTAACAGTTCAGCTTCAAGGTCTTAGTGTGGATTCAGGTGCGGTTGTACGGGACATAGGTGCAACTTGGGCCAGCATCAGTGTGAAGGGCCTGATCTGAAGGCAAGGGGAGGAGTGTGGCATTCTGGGAAGCAAGAGTTCCTGGCATCCTGTTGACCAGAGTCTTGGCCAAAGGATCTACATATGGATCGAGGTAGAAATACCAGAAACAAAGAAAGTTGGCAGAAACTAGAAGAAAGGGTCAACTAAGCCAACTGGACTGGGTTCAGTCTTGTCTCTTGGCCCAGTGGAGGATAGAAGTGAAAACCAGAAACCTGGGCTGAAGCCCAGCAGCCAGGCTGCCCAAACAGCATGGGGTCAACTGTGGAGGCTGTAGCCCAGTACTTAAAGGGTTGCCCTGAGGGCACAATCCATCCCACACAAAGAGAGGGGGCTCCAGAATATTTCTGAACCCTATTCATGGCTAAGGAAGAACGTCTCAATGCAATATTCATCTGGCTTCTCAGTTGGCTCATACTCTAGGGGATGGAGAGTACAGGAGGCAGGGGAATGACTAGAGCAGGCCCAGACTGATGTTTGAATTTTAAAAGAAGTTAATCATGCATATCTGGCTGGGTCAGACATGTATCCTAGTATTTACAAAAGTAGAACACAAAAAATTCAAAGAAAATTCATAGACACCTTTTTGCAGATGAGGAAACACAGCTATAAATGTTAGGAAGAACTAAAGAAGTAACTTGCACTGAGCTGTTACAAATGGTCCCAATAAAGAAGCAGGAAGCATACCAAAGAAACCATGTAACTGTGTAGAGACTTCATTGATAAGCCCTTGCTTTCTAATGATAAATGCAACAGATGAAAAGCAGAGCACAGGGTCAAGGATGAAACCATGACAGTATCAAGGTTGTATTAACATCAAGAAAGAAAGAGCCAGCCCTGATGGCCTAGTGGTTAAAGTTCAGTGCACTTCACTTCTGCGGCCCAGGTTTGGTTCCCGGGCACAGACCCACACTACTTGTCTATCAGTAGCCGTGCTATGGCAGTGGCTCACATAGAAGAACTAGAGGGATCTACAACTAGAATATGCAACTATGTACTGTGGCTTTGGGGAGGGAAAAAAAAAAAGAGAGGAAGATTGGCAACAGATGTTAGCTCAGAGCAAATCTTTCCCAGCAAAAATAAATAAATAAATAAAAACCACAAAAATCAAATCAGGTGCAATACTTGATAGATTTAAAAAAAAAAAGAAAGAAAAGAAAGTGAATGCCCCAAATGAGCAAAGGACAGTAAAGAGATTTTTTTTTTCTTAAAGACATCTTAGTTTTAAGAAGATATAGGAAGGGATAGGTCCAACTCTTTAGATAGTTGCAGGTTGGTTTCCATGGGAAGCAGACTCTGAGTTTGAGGTTTGTGTGCAGGAAGTTTATTGGAGTGTGTTCTCTAGATCACAGGGGAAAGAAGAAACCAGGACTGGGGCAGAGGGAGAAGCTGGGCTGTGATGCAGTCAAAACAAAGGCCTCAGCTGATCCCACAGGGAGCTCTGGGCGAGGATGATCCTGCAGAGATGTCCCAAATTGGGACAAGGAAGTTGAGGCTTTAAAATTTTTCATTGATTGACGGACATGAGCAGTCCTGGACATTAGCAGTCCTCAGGAAGAGGGTAGGTATGACCTTGAGCAAGGTGGCCCTCCTCAGCCAAGGGTAATCACTGGGAGGGAGAACTCAGTTGCAAACTCAGCTGTCAACACTCCTAGCACCTAGGGGGATGAGGACTTCAGTTCTGAAGTGCAGAGCCAAAGGGGAGATCTGGGCAGTGCCCCACAGCTTCCACTACAGTCCACCCCTTACCCCTTAGATATACTGGCTTTGTATAAGTTCTGGGAGAAGCTAATTGAGGATTCTGATGGATCTCTCTTCCTGAGGGAAACTTATAAAAGAAAGATCAGAGGGACAAACTACAGCCCTTGCTGCAGTAGCTGGTCTTGAAGCCACAAATAGTACTTAGCGCCCTCCAGTATCCCATCTAGATTCACCTCACTCTCAGCACCTCTGTTGATGCAGGTGACTTACCTGGTGGGATGACCCAGATCATCATCCTTGAGAAGTCTGAGCCCCCATCACCATGCCCCTGTCACGCTGTGGCTGCTGCATGTATCCGTTTACCCTCAAAACTGAGTGAAAGAGCACCAAGAGACACTCAGGTGTATTACCTGGGTGCCAAACATACTCTTCCCATATTCTTCCTGCAGATCTACCTCTTCCTGGTGACCAGGGTCAGTTACGCATGGGTATTATGCAACTTTACTTGACTGTTGCTCTCTCAGCATGAGGAACCCCCTGTGTTTGGGTGGCATACATAGTTTGAAATTTAATGTCTCTCTTGCTGTGCTCACTGGTGGCCTCTGGGAGCCAAGATCTCTAAATGCACATAGTCCAAAGTTGTGGGGATGAGAAGCACAAATTAAAGAGCAGATGACTGGGAATTAAGGTAAGAACTACTTCCACCCTTGGTTTGCTGGACCCATATATTCTGCCTAAGA
The DNA here is from genome assembly GCF_057802395.1 of Ceratotherium simum simum. Taxonomy (NCBI): domain Eukaryota; kingdom Metazoa; phylum Chordata; class Mammalia; order Perissodactyla; family Rhinocerotidae; genus Ceratotherium; species Ceratotherium simum. The sequence continues at coordinate 10,910,090 of NC_141913.1, forward strand.
GATACCACACCACATAATGGTCATTGGTTTAGAGTGTATGCTGCATTCTAGAGGATGGCACCACATCCTCACTGGTTATCATGTCCAAGCTGAGACATGTCCAAGCCCTCAGAGACATATTCAACATGCTTTTCTGTTGCTCCATCAGGCTGAAAGATTCTTTATGTTATAGGACAAGTAGATTCTGTGGCCGTATGCCCACTGCTTCACCTCCTTTCCTATAAAGTAGGTCCCTTGGTCCAATGTAGTATTAAGTGGGATCCTATGTTGGTAGAATAAATACTCAGATATAATACTGGCTGAAGCTCTGCAAGCAGGAAAGGCAAACCCATGACCGAAATATGTATCAAGTCCAATCAAGGTGAGTCACTGGTCTTTCCAGAGTAGAAGGGATCCAGTTAGACTACTTGACACCAAGAGGCTGGTTGATCTCCTTGAGGGACAGTGCAGTTCTGCATTTGGCAGCAGAAGTAGCTATATCATCCTGGGTGGCTGGGAGCCTATGCTGCTGGGCTCATGCATAGCCTCCATCTCTGCCACAATATCTACTCCATTCATGTGCCTATTGTGCCAGCACTGGGATGGCCAATGACAGAGGCAGACTGATGTCAATTGGCCAAGTCATTCTATCTTCTTGGTTGTTAGGTGTCTCTTCTGTGATAGGCAGTCTCTAATAGGTGTAAATATGAATTACAAAGATCCTTACACTTCCTACCCATTGCCGTAAATCATCTATGTGCCTTTTCTCCAGAACTTTTTATTCCTGATGTTTCCTTTTCCAGGGCCCTGGTGGTCATCTGGTTGGTCATGAGTCAACTGGTTGGTCATGACTGTCTGAGTTCACATATATTCTAATCCCAGGCCATTTCTCTTTTCATACAAAGTGGATGACCAAGTGCCACTACCAGAAATTTTGCCATTTGGGAGGATTTCCCCTCTCACTGCTATCTTTCTGGTCCACCTTTGAGTGGTGCTGTAAAGCATCTGTAGTCCATTATACCAAGCTGACCTATCCTTGAATCAAGTTCAGCCTTTTTACTCCTCTAACAGCTGCTCATAAGGGACTCCCACCCCCATGTGGTCATAGGCATGAGCTGAGGGAGAGGCTTTGGTGCTGCTTGGTTGATGACATGGGGGACCTCCTCCTCATGCAGCTTACTTGGGCCCTGATCCCAGATACGCCACTTCTTTTTCTAGTTTCCTAATGTAGCAGATTACATTATTGATTTTGGATCTTTCTTCTTTTCTAATGTATGCATTCGGTGCTATCAATTTCCCTGTAAGCACTGCTTTCATTGTATCCACAGATTTTGACAGGTTGTGTTTGCATTTTTATTTAGTTCCAAATATTTTAATTTTTCTTGAGACTTCTTCTTTGACCTATGTGCTATCTAGAAGTGTATTGTTTAATCTCAAATATTTTGCAATTTTCCAGCTATTCCTCTGTTATCTTTTTAAATTTAATTCCCTGTGGTCTGAGAGCATACTTTATATGAGATTTATTCTTTTAAATGTGTTAAGGCATGTTTTATGTCCCAGAATGTGGTCTCTCTTGGTGAATGTTCCATGTGAGCTTGAGAAAAATGTGTTCTGCTGTTGTTAGATGAAGTATGCTATGGATGTCAATTGTATTCAGTAGATTGATGGTGGTGTTGAGTTCAGCTACGTCCTTACTGATTTTCTGCCTGCTGGATCTGTCCATTACTGACAGACGGCTCTTGAAGTCTCCAACTATAATAGTGGATTCATCTATTTCTCCTTGCAGTTCTATCAATTTTTGCCTCTTGTATTTTGATGATCTGTTTTTAGGCACATACATGTTAAGAATTTTTATGTCTTCCTGGAGAATTGACCCTTTTATCATTACGTAACACCCCTCTTTATCTCTGATAATTTTCTTTGCTCTAAAGTCTGCTTTGCCTGAAATAAATATAACTACTTCAGCTTTCTTTTGATTAGTGTTAGCTTAGTATATCTTTCTACATTCCTTTACTTTCAATCTATCTGTGTCTTTATATTTAAAATGGGTTTTTTATAGACAACATATAGTTGGGTATTGTTTTTCTATCCACTCTGTCAGTCTCTGTCTTTTAATTGGTGTATTTAGACCGCTCATTTTTAAAGTGATTATTGGCATAGTTGGATTAATATCTACCATATTTGTTACTGTTTTCTATTCATTGCCCGTGTTCGTTCGTTCTTTATTTTTTCTTCCATCCTTTTTCTGCCTTCTCTGGTTTTAATTGAGAAGTTTATATGATTCCATTTTCTATTCTCTTTTAGCATATCAGTTATACTTATTTTTTTTAATTTTCTCGTGATTGCCCTAGACTTTGCAATGTACATTTATGACTAATTCAAGACAACTTTCAAATAACACTATACTGTTTCACAGATAGTGCAGTACTTTATTCCCAACTCATCCCTCTCTTCCCTTATAACATTTCTGTCATCCATAACATTTCACTTATCCATAAACTATAATCACTGAGTACATTGTTGCTATTATTATTTTGAATAAATTATCTATTAGATCAATTAAGAATACAAAAATAAAAGATTTTAGTTTACCTTCATTTATTCTTTCTCTAATGCTTTTCTTTTCTTTATGTAGATGTCAGTTTCTGACTTAAATCATTTTCCTTCTCTCTCTCTTTTTCTTTTTCAAGATGAGAGGGGGAGAGGCAGGAATCTGTAAGGCAACACTTTATTTTTTTATTTATTTATTTTTTAATAATCCACCCCCTGTTTACTCATATGTGTTCCTCAGAAACCAGTGGTTTTTGTTTTTTTTGAGGGTGATTGGCCCTGAGCTAACATCTGTTGCCAATCTTCCCCCTTTTTTTTTCCTCCCCAAACCCCAAGTACATAGTTGTATGTCCTAGTTGTAGGTCCTTCTAGTTCTTCTATGTGGAATGCTGCCTCAGCATGGCTTGATGAGCAGTGAGTAGGTCCACGCCCAGGATCCAAACCAGCGAACCGCAGGCCACGGAAGCAGAATGCATGACCTTAACCACTACGCCACCGGGCTGGCCCCTTCCTTCTCTCTTGAAGAACTTCCTTCTTATAAGACAAGTTTAGTGACAGCAGGTTTACTAATTTCCTCAATTTTTGCTTGTCTGAGAAAATCTTTATTTCTCCTTCACTTTTGAATAAAAGTTTCACTGAATCCAGAAATCTAGTTAGTGTTTTTTTTTCTTTCAGCACTTTAAATATTTCACTCCACTTTCTTCTTGCTTGCATGGTTTCTGAAGAGAAGTCAGTGTAATTCTTATCCTTGTTTCTCTACATGTAAGGTGTTTCTCCCCACCTTTGGCTTCTTTCAGGAATATGTCTTTGATTTTCTGCAGTTTGAATATGATAATTACTTGTAGATATTTGGTGTTGTCTGAGCTTCCTGGGTCTGTGGTTTGTGTCTGTCATTTATTTTGGAAAAATCTCAGCCATTATTACTTCCAAGATTTCTTCTATTCCTTCCTCTCTTCTCCTTCTGGTATTCCTCTTATATGTATGTTATACCTTTTGTAATTATCCCACAGTTCTTACACATTCTGGTCAATCTTTTTTGTTCTTTTTTCTCTTTACATTTCAGTTTTGGAAATTTCTTTTTTTTTTTTTTTTGTGAGGAAGATCAGCCCTGAGCTAACATCCATGCCAATCCTCCTCCTTTTTTTCCCCAAAGCCCCAGTAGATCATTGTACGTCATAGTTGCACATCCTTCTAGTTGCTGTATGTGGGATGCAGCCTCAGCATGGCCAGACAAGCAGTGCGTCGGTGCGTGCCTGGATCCGAACCCAGGCCGCCAGTAGCGGAGCGCACGCACTTAACCGCTAAGCCACAGGGCCGGCCCCCCTGGAAATTTCTATTGACATACCTTCAAGCTCACTGATTCTTTTCTTGGCTATGTCCAGTCTATTAATGAGCCCATCAAAGGCATTCTTCATTTCTATTCCAGTATTTTTTATTTCTAGCATTTCTTTTTGATTTTTTCCTAGAGTTTCTATCTCTCTACTTACATACACATCTGTTCTTTCATATTATCCCCTTTTTCCATTAACATCCTCAGCATATCTACTATTTAAATGATGATTAGATCCTGTTGGTTGTTGGTGATGTTGAATTTTTCTATAACCCTGCTTATTTTTTCTAGTTATTCTATCAATTTTTGAGAGAGGGATGTTGAAGTCTCCAATTATAATTGTGGATTTGTCTATTTCTCCCTTCAGTTCTATTCATTTTTGCTTCACATATTTTGTAGCTCTATTGTTTGGTGCGCAGATATGTAGGATTGCTATGAATTAAAGGAATTCACCCTTTAATTATTATATAATGTTTCGCTCAGTCTATGGTAATTTTATTTGCTCTGAAGTGCACATTACCTGATATAAATATAGCACTTCTGCTTCCTTTGATTAATGTTTGCATGATATATCATTTTCAATCCTTTTACTTTCAACTTGCCTATATCATTATATATGGATTGAATTTCATGTAGTTGGTCATGTTTTTAATCCGCTTTGTCAATATCTGTCTTTTAAGTGGTGTCTTTACACCATTTGTATTTAATGTAAATACTGATATGTAAGTACTTAAATTTGCTATTTTATTTTTTGTTTTCTCTTTGTTCTCTCCATTTTTTGGTTCTCTGTTTTCTTTTTCCTGTTTTCATATTGGCTACATGAACATATTTTATCATTCAGTTTTGATTTATCTCTAGTGCTTTAACGTTTATTTCTCTGTATAGCTTCTTTAGTGGCTGCTCTAGGTGTTACAGTGTATATACATAACTTAACACAGTATACTGGAGTCATCATTTGACCAGTTCAAGTGAGTATAGAAACATTTTCTCCCTTTACATCTCTTTACTGTGTCACATTTATAATATAATTATCTTAAATATTTCTTCTACATACATTTAGAATCAGATCAATGTTATAACTTTTGCTTTAGCCATCAAATAATTTAGAAAACTCAAAAGGAGAAGGAAAGCTTGTTGTATTCACCCATATTTTTGCTCACCATGTTCTTTCTTCCTTCTTTATGTTCCACAGTTCCTTCTTCCTTCTTTATGTTCCACAGTTCCTTCTTTTTTTAGAGAACCTCCCTAACCATTCTTTTAGTGTAGATCTACTAGAGACAAATTCTCTTAGTTTTATTTCCTCTGAGAATGATTTCATTTCCCCCTTCATCCCTGAAGGATATCTTCACTGGATATAGAAATCTGGGTTAATAGTTCTTTTTTTTTGGTACTTTAGTAAATGTGCAGTATACTGTCAAAATAAGAACTAAACCAAAGTAAAAATGAATGTGCTCTCAGGCTATGTTAATAAAAGTACAATTCACTGAACAAAGAGGAAAGCCTGTCTCTATGATCTGGGGGACTGTGCCCACTTCTGGCTATTACAACTTAAAAGGAACTGGAGAAATGAAGGCCTGTTGAGATCAGTGAGATAAATAGGGTGAGGGGATACAAAACCATATCCTAAGAGATAAGGTTTAAAAGAACTAATGCTGTTTCTCTTGAAAAGAAAATACTCTGCAGGCATATGACCTCCAAAGAAATAGAACTTGGGAGCCAGTGGTTAAAAGTTCAGCGCACTCCGCTTTGGTGGCCCAGATTCGTGGGTTCGGATCCCAGGTGCAGACCTACACCACTGATCAGCCATGCTGTGGCAGCAACCCACATATAAAGTAGAGCAAGATTGGCACATATGTTAGCTCAGGGCACATCTTCCTCAAGGGAAAAGAGGAAGATTGGCAACAGATGTTAGCTCAGGGCTAATTTTCCTCAGGAAAAAAAAAAAAAAGAACTTGTTCCATAGGGCTCCAAGGGATTTCAGTGAGAGGGAATGATAAGGGAAAGAGATTTCAATTTAGTATTCAGGAAGACTTTTCAACAACCAAACCTGTCCAAAGATGGCTACACTGCCTAAGGATTATGTTCCTGTCAGAAAGGTGCAGAGGTGTGGGCTGGATGAATATTTTGCCAAATTCCACTATTGCAAGATATTGACGTTGTGATGCCATATGAGGCATCTCCATTTTCATATGGGTTTCTTGGATATAAAATGAAATTGAATGTATTTAGACAGAGAAGCTTTAGACTCGCAGATTTCATTTTGATTTTAAAACTAAACAAAATTACTTTTCCTACATAAGAACATTTTATTACTACAGTCAATGGTGACTACTTGTAGAAAACATGTCTGCCTTGTTATTGATCTTGCCTAATATGTTTACAATTCAAGGTGATGCTATAAAGTGATATGTGTGATTTTAACGATAACCAGTATTTAAATACCACTTACTCCATACCACCCACTATTCTAGGAGCTTCTACATGTTCAATTATTATCTCCATTTTACAAAAGAGGAAACTGAGACATGGAGAGATTAAGTAATTTGTGCAAGGTTACATAGCTAGTAAGTGGTAAAGGGAAGATTTGAACCCAGCCTATCTGTCTCCTGAGTCCAGACTCAAAACGTATACTCTGTCCAACACACCCTAAGTCTTTATTTAGTTTAATCAACTTGTCAGGACCTGTCCAGGCCAATGCAAATGACCTCTTCGAAGGTCACACACTTAACCCATGGTGCTGCTAGGCTCAGAATATTTTTGGAACTTCTCTTTTGGAGACAATCTAGAAACCTCCAGAAAATTCTTCTGAACATTCTCAAGAGGCAAATCTAACTCCATTGAGACTAGGCTTAATTTTTAGAAATAGCCTCAAGTTATTTATACTCAAATCTGGTGAACAGAGTGGCTGGAAAAGCTGGATATTATAATTTGAGGTTTAAAACAGTAAATGCCACTCAAATGATGAGCCTAATTTCTTTGAACGGTTTGTAAACTGGCTTTGAAGGTACTTCCAAAAGAGAAGCACTGGAAAGGTGGTGACTGAGGACAGCCCTGTTGGATTAAGTCTCTAATCATCAAGGCAACCCAGTGTTTTGAAGGAATAACACTCATTGGGATGTGTGCATCTGATTATGTTGTTGTTTTCAAAGTTATACACTATACAGATGCATACTTTGCTTTGTAAAAGAACTGTTCTTGCATTTATTAAGAAATAAAAAGGGGGAGGGTAAAGGCACCAAATAGGAGATTTCCATGCATTAGATGCTTGAATAACACAGACCTTCATTACGTGGCATACGGGAGAAAAGACAAAGCCTTTGCCATCTCAGGTAGAAGTAACAGAGTCATCATCTCATCTTAGGGCAGCAGCAGCTTCCGAGTGAGATAGAACTAGATTTGCAGCCCAGCACAGAGCCATTTCCTAGCTGGTCTGGGGAAAAATTACTTCTCTGTGCCTTAGTAACTTTTTCTGTAAAATAGGAGGAATTATATTACCTTGTCAGGATGTTGTCAGAATTAGAAAAAATTTATGTATAGTGATCTGACACATAGTAGACCAAAAAAGGAAGATATTAAAAATAATAATAGATGAAGTGTGCCAAAAAAGATAAAGTAGATAAATAAGCACATCCTTCTCTCACACAGAGTGCAATACCCTCAGAAAAATGCTGTCTAAAGTAAACTCGCCTACTGATCCAATGTTCACCATCCAGGACTACTGAGAGGAGGTTCGGGACCCAGTGTGGGGGGATATTTTTAAATGTTATGGCCCCTTAGCAAGGGTAGACTTGCAATTTCTGTTGGCTTCCCTGCTCTCCAGCTACCTCTTCCACCATCCAGAGTTTGTGAACCTGGAGCCCAGGGGCAGAATCTGACTTATACAGACTCACTTGGCGGCTACACGAGAGCTGCCTGCAGCTGGGCAGAATGCACCTCCATGAAGCGCCGAGCCAGTGGGCAAGCGGAGGCTGAAATCCAGCACCCAGCACAGGGAGCAGCTGTTCAGAGGTACCTTTTACTTCAGAGGCACAGAGGCACTGACTGCTTTTTTCTCTTTTTTTCCTGCTTTGTCTGCCCAGAGGGCTGCTTTTTTCTAATTTCCACAAGGCATTGTGTATATTCCCCATGGTCCTGCCATCACAATGTTTTTGTTTGTTTTTCTTTTTTAACTGAGTTAGGTTGCCAAGTTTGAAAAGTCAAGAATTTCATGCAAGAATCGACATTTCTGGCTTCTTTTGAAAAACTGGATGTTCCTTCCACAGTAGGCCCACATTCCTTCCTGACAACAATCAACATTTAGCCAGAGCGGAATGGCCACTGCTCCCTTCAGACCTGGACACGCTGGTTCTCTGCAGGTTTCCCACCCTGGGTGGGGACTAACACTCTGTGCTAACGGATCTGACTTCCAGCCAGTGGCATAGATGCCTCCAGAGGGCAGCATTCGAGCGCATATGAGTGACAGGCGAGGGATGACATCCTTTAGGTCAGAGAAATTTCTCTCCTCCCCCCTCATGCCTGCTTCTCCTGAGAGCCAGAGAAAGCCGCCATCAGGTCAGGCAGGGCAAACTCCATGGATGTCCGGCCTCTCCAGCGTGAGCAGAGCAAAGCTGCTCCCTGTTCTTGCTGAGGGACGTGGAAACACTGGTGGCTACCTCAGAGGCTGCCAGCAAAACTCAGGCAGCCTCCTGGGCTATTCCCAATCCATTTCTTCTCTTTCATCAAAACAGCCAGAAGGAGACGGTAGATGCGGGGAGACAACACATCCCTACAAAACCAGTGGCAAAAAAGAGAAAACCAGGCAGAAAAAGAATCACTCTGACATGCACGTGTCGATGCTCGGACAGTTCCTGGATTGGCAACACAGCTTGCTAAATTCAGCATTGGAGGAAACCGCAGATGAGGCCGGTGATTCCAACCCACGTTCCTGATGGGCCCTGGTTAACCAATGTTAACAAAATGAAGAGCTGTGCACACTCTTTGGCTAGATTAAGCCGATTACTCCAGCTTAGCCTACTTTCAATATACAGATCTTGCTAGTGGACAACACAATGATTTGTTATCTGTTTTTCTCTCCCTGAGACTTTTCTCTGGACATTGAAAACAGAAATCCTAATAAGACTATTTTTCACCTGTCTCATTCTGAGAACAGGATTTTCCAAGTCCCCCCTCAACATTGATGAAACCCTTAGTCCCTGACAGTGAGCGGTAGAAGTTTCCAAAAATACGCAGCAGCACAATTACTGAGAAGAGACGAGATGTTGTTACCTAATAAAAATGCCAGAAATACAGAATGATGAACTACCATGGAAAATGAATCGATAGAGAAGGACACATTGGAATGTGGAATAATAAAAATCACTTAAACTTTGCGTGACCTTGAAGAAAGTCATGGCGATATGTTTTGCCAGGTCCCTCAGACAGCGTGTTGGGATATGGCTGTTTCCCAAGTCTTACTATCTAGTCAGCTGCATTTAGACCCTTCTGAGCCCTCTTCCTTGCACGGCCTGGAGTCTCGTGAGTCCAAAGCGTTGCCTGAGTTCCTCCCTTCACTTAACATCCTTTAAGCAGGATTAGCTAGTGAGACAATTAAAATTCCACGGAAGCATCTTGTTTGCAGCAACGGGGACAGAGTTGCCTCTCTGATAATTTAGAACAGTGGTAAGCAGAGGGTCAGATCTCCCTGGGGTGGTGTCACAAACTGAAAAAGTGGCTGTGGCACTGTGATCCTCTACGGTTTTCTACAGCTGTTCCAGATTTTCCATGGGCTCACCTTTAAATTAAAAGAATTTCTGCACTTTCAAGAATTTGAAAACAAAGCCATGTGTGAGAATATGAGATCCACTCATATTCTGTTGCAAGAAATAGGTGGCGTTCCTTTGTCTGTGCAGAAAAAAAGCACCTCTTTCTTTTTTTTCCAGAAGGCCATATATGTAAATGATCCCAAATTAATCCCTAGCATGTGCCCATGTTGTTTTCATTTACTAAACTTTAAAAATATGCCCATTGTTCCCTTTTAACAGCTTTTTGGTAACTTTTTCAGAAATTGAAATATATGAGAAAATTAGCAAAATGAGGAGAATTAGCAAGTACCATTCGGCAAGCACTAAAGATACAAATACTTGCGCGATACACAAAAAGCACCATTATAGATCTTATAATGCTATGTAAGAGTTCTTATTTAACTTCACTCAATTAGCAAAATATAATAAAATTATACAGAGAGAAGAAAAATAGTATAGTTAACAGAATGCTGTTTTTATATGTCTTCAAGTGATTTTGTTTCTGTTTTATAGTAATTATGTGGCGTAGTAGAAAGAACAAAGAGATCTGGGTTAGATAGAATTCTGGTTCTCTACCTTAATAGTCTTGTGTCACTGGGCAAATTACTTAACTTCTCTGATCCTTGTTTTATTTATCTATAAAATGGGGTCGGTAATACTCATAGGGTTGAAAGGATTAACTGAGAATCTACGTAAAATGTCTAACAGGGTGCCTGACACAGTGTAAGACGCTCAATAAAGGTAACTCTCATTATTAGTAGTTTTCTCAGATGATAGTGACTTAAGATGCTTAGGTAAATTTTTTAAAACTTTAGAGAGTTGATTTTTCAAATTATCTAAATGATTTCTTTTTAGCACCAAAATGTCAGTGACTGCCATAATCATAAAAATTAATAATGATTTCAATCATAAGTATTAATTAAACTATTTCCCTTACATCACATAGGCAAATCTTAATTTTGGTGACTGGTTTATCTATTCCCCTTAAATGCAAACTCTCATCTGGCCTATCATCACTTGCATGTGTTACTATTCAGCAGTTGGATTTTTTTTTTAATTTGCTTCAGTAGTATTAGCCTTTCCTACCAATATTCAAAGCCATCCATTTGCCAATTTTTTTCTCAAATCTCTCATAAATTATAAATACTATATACTGGGTAAATATTTCCTGTGCTTATATAAAGGATACATTAAATCAGTATCTATATGATGTTTCTCACTAATAAAAGGAGTTTATCTGGTTCAAGAACCAGGCAGTTTTATTGCATATCAACTTTCTATAGTTCAGCCAAAAGTTTGCGGATAAAGACTTGCTGCAAAAAGTCTTAAATTGTCCTCAAGCATTTTCTTACTCAGCTTTTACAAAGATTAGAAAAGGCCACTGGTACAATAGTTGGGTGTGCATATTCCTCCAGTAGAATATTAGGACAAGGGACTTGCAGTTTACAGAGGAAAAGGCTGGCAAAGTGTTTGGAAATAGATCCAGAACCCTGAGGAAATGAGTGGAAAGAAAGATCTGTTATTTCTATAAATATGCTGGAGTACATTTTGATTTTACACCTGGGGAACTGATTAGATTAAGTCGTTTTGTAAGGTTTAGGATTAAGAGAATACTGGCAGGGCCGGCCCCGTGGCTTGGCGGTTAAGTGCACGCACTCCGCTACTAGCGGCCCAGGTTCGGATCCCGGGCGCGCACCGACGCACCGCTTCTCCGGCCATGCTGAGGCCACGTCCCACATACAGCAACTAAAAGGATGTGCAACTATAACATACAACTATCTACTGGGGCTTTGGGGGGGGGGGAAGGAGGAGGATTGGCAATAGATGTTAGCTCAGAGCTGGTCTTCCTCAGCAAAAAGAAGAGGAGGATTAGCACGGATGTTAGCTCAGGGCTGATCTTCCTCACAAAAAAAAAAAAGAGAGAGAATACTGGCAGTGAAGGGTTTTTCTTAGGACTTCTTAATTGGTTAATCCGTGAAATTAACAGACCCCAGTTAGAGAAGGTTCTAAGTTTTACAAAACTCAAGATAATTGTCAAAGAGCTATAATAGCTTAATCATCTTGGGAAAATACCTGTTAATGAAACTATATCAAGAGGAATAAAAATTTACATTTTAATTGGCCCTAATTGTAGGGTGACCAACTGTTCCAGTTGACCTGGGACTGAGAGTCTTCAGGCTGAGGGACTTGCAGTGTTAAAACAAGGACAGTCCCAGGCAAGCCAGGACAGTTGGTCCTCTACCCAAAGGCCTCATCTGTATCATCACATCAAGAATCTGGGTTACTTCATGCCTCAAAAATCTCCCTGGCTTGCCTGACTCCAGACAGTCAACGAGCTTTTACTCATTGCCTACTGGGTGCCAGGATCTGGAGATGGTGTTGTACAATTGGCGGACAAGCATCACTAATTGAAATATTTTGTGGTTCTCGTGCTTTGTACCTTATGCTGATAGCCCCACGTGGATACTTCTATTTCCAGGTTCTTGTTGCCTTTGGGACTATCAGATTGAACTCAGCCAAGCAGGATGACCAAAATTAACCTTTACAGTGGATTCTGTCCTGGTTGTGCTGTTGTCACCTCAGTTAGATATGCTATCAAGAAACATATAAAAGGTAGTATTTGCCCTATTGTCGCTGGATTCTTTTGGGAAGTTTCACAACTATTTCCCTCTGCTTCACCTCAAGCAGCTTCTATTATGATTTTGGCATATAATCTTATTATGTTTTAACATGTTTGTATCCATTAATACTATAGAGTATTGCTTTGTGTCTACACAAATGCTGTAAAAATATATATTTTTTACACCTAAAAAAAAAAAAAAAAAAAAGAAACATAAAAAAAAATTCTGTGTGAAAGTGAATGAAAATGGGCCAAAGATGGATAGTAAATAGCTTGCCTGCCTTCCTACAAATATTAAGTTAAATGTCGTCTATGCCCTAACACTGTAGTTCACTTCCACAAGGATTTATTGAATGGTTACACTGGGCCGAGCCCTGTGCTGGGTGCTGGGGCTACAAGGATGAATGAACAATGGTCTTGCCCTCAGGAACATTTCAACTAATGGAGCGATAAACATGTGTGCTGGTTGGTCTCTGTTCTCCACCCTCTCCCCCAGATCCATTCTCTACTTGTCTCTGCCTTGCTCCATGCGCCAAGCACTCGACATTTATGAGTTGCGTCTCAGGGGCTCCCTATAGGCTCCCTATAGCTCTGTGGCTTCTGGTTGAGTTCAGCAAATGGGAGGCATTGTTTTGGCATGACAGCTCTGGCCGTTCCTCTACCATTGCAATTCCCTCCTCCAAGGCTCCAGCACTCACTGGGCTCCTGTATCCAATAATCAATTTCCTTACCTCTGCCCACTTCTGTAAATAGTTCCTTCATAAAATTATTTTCATGATTTCATCCAAGTGTGCCTGCTGTTTCCTATGCAGACTCTGACTGGTTCAGTATGTAAATAAACTATAGAAATAAAGGAAGGTAAGTGCAATAGAGGTATATACAAGTAGAATGGTGTAATAAAGGAGGACGCTAAAGAACACCCAGAGAATGGAAATAAGTAAGTGCTCTTGATCTGAACATTGAAGGATAAGTAACAAGTGGGAGAAAGACCTGGAAGGGGCCATGTATAGCCTGGAGAGAAAATAAATCATGGTTTATTCATACAACTATTAGCACTTTAGGACAGCTGGAGCACAAAGCATTTGGAAGGAAGCAGTGGGTGATAGTGTGGAGAGATCAGCTAGGGTCAGGCCACATAAGTATGCTAAGCAATTCTGTTCATTACACACACACACACACACACACACACAAACACACACACACACACTATGTGCCAAACACTGTCCTAGGCACTTGAGATCCATTAGACAAGAAAATAAAGACCTCTACTCTTAGGAGAACACAAACAATAAGCAATATATATAATATGCATATAAATTATATAGTAAGTTAGAAGGTGGTAAGTGTTATGTTAAAAGAAAAAGTAGAGGGAGTAAGAGAGATCAGGATTGAGGTGGACGGTAATTGGTTGCAATTTTAAAGAGGAAAATAGGCCTCATTAGATAAGCACATTGAGAAGGTACTTTGTGCACAGAGTTGAAGTAATGGAGGGAGTTAAGGATGTAAATATCTGCAGGAAGAGCATTCTAGGCATAGGGATCAGCCAGTGCAAAGGCCCTATGGCAAGATCATGCCTGACATATCCCGGGAACATTAATAAGGCCAGTAAAGCTAGAGCTGAGCTGAAGTGGGAAAGGAGATAATAATGGGAGATCAGGTCATAGAGTTTCAGGGTGGGGAAGGTCCTGAAGAGCCTTGTAAGCCACTGTAAATCCTTTGGATTTTACTCTGAGGGAGATGGGAAGCCACTGGAGACCTTGAGCAAGAAGTTCCATGCTCTGACTGAACTTTATTCTGTGGACAATGAGAATCAACTGAAGGGACTTAAATATGGGATACCATGGGCGTCAAAAATACTTAAGATCCTTGCTACTCAAAGTGTGGTCTAGGACCAGCAACATTGGCATCACCTGAGAACTTGTTGGAAATGCAGAATCCAAGGCCTCGCCTAGACATACTAAATCAGAAGGTGATGTCTGACATACTAAATCAGACAAGATCCCAGGTGGTTCATTTGCATGGTAGAGTTTAAGAAGCACTGGTTTAAAAGATCCCTCTGATAGGAGGGTGGAGGATGAATTTGAGGCAGGTGAGACAAGTCAGAGAGAGGTGGGGGGCCTAAAACAGGGCAGCAGTAGGCATGTAAAGGAGGGAACAAATATAAAGGACATCAAAAAGGAGGATAATGCCCAGTACAATGCAGACAATTCCTAGATACTTTTTTTAATTTTTAATCTTGAAATAATTATAGATTCACAGGAGGTTACAAAGAAATGTATACAGAAGTCCCATGCACCCTTCATCCAGCCTCCTCCAATGTTAACATCTTATACAACTATAGTACAATATCAAAACCAGGAAACTGGTATATACAATCCATAGTGTATTCAGATTTCACCATTCAGATTTCATACATGCACTTGTGTGTGTGTGTGTAGCTCTATACAATTTTATCATACATGTAGCATTGCCACCACAATCAACGCACTCAAACCATCATGTTACCTCTTTATAGCCACATCCATCCCCCATCCCTAACTCTTGGCAACTACTAATCTGTTCTTCGTCTCTACAATTATGGTATCTCACGAATGTTACATAAATGGAATCATGCAGTATGTATCCTTTTAGGATTGGCTTTTTTCACTCAGCACAACTTCCTTGAGGTTCATCCAAGTTGTGTATATCAATATTTCACTCCTTTTTTTGCTGAGTAGTATTCCATGGCATGGATGTACCAGAGTTTGTTCAACCCATTGAACCCATTGAAGGACATTTGGTAGTTTCCAGTTTGGGGCTATTATGAACAAAGCTGCTGTGAACAATTATGTATAACCTAGACACTTTTTGAATGAATGAATGAGATAGAATGGATAAGATTTAGTGACCAGCTGTGGAGGGATGAAGAGTGGCATAATTAGTAAAAAATGAGCCCCAATGTTATGAGCAAGTACTACAAAAAGAGTTTACTTTGTTTCATATGTGTATATATATTATACGAATGTATATATATACTTTATTAATAATCAAATAGTATCCTTTTTAAGATAAGAATTTAAGATAAGCAAACTGCGAACTTAAAAATCTAAAGTAAAACTTGACAACGTGAAGAGAGATAATAGCTCTCAGTACCACCATTTTAAATATTTAAGTAAATTTAGAAATATGTTTGTTGTGATTTGGCATTTTAAAAATTCTGATGTTTTACAAATTCTGTTTTGTTAGTTGCTTGAGCCTGTATTCTGTAACTTGCTATTACTAAGACGCACTATTGTATCACAGCTTTCCTTAAAGTCTTTTAAAATGAGTTCTAATTTAAGAAAGATCATTCTACACAGTCAGAGAAAGTGTCAAAAATAAAAATAATAAAGGACATGTTTCAGGAAAACATGCATGGCATTACATCATCTACTTTAGAATAATTCCAGAATAGTTTCCATTTCTTTTTTTCTTTTTTTCTTTTTTCTTGAGGAAGATTGTCCCTGAGCTAACATCTGTGCCCATCTTCCTCCATTTTGTATGTGGGACGCTGC
Source organism: Ceratotherium simum simum (assembly GCF_057802395.1). Lineage (NCBI taxonomy): Eukaryota > Metazoa > Chordata > Mammalia > Perissodactyla > Rhinocerotidae > Ceratotherium > Ceratotherium simum. The sequence goes on from NC_141913.1 coordinate 10,925,882, forward strand.
CACAGCATGGCTTAATGAGCTGTGCATCAGTCTGCACCTGGGATTTGAAAAGCAAACCCTGGGCCACGGAAGCAGAGCATACAAACTCAACTACTATGCCACCGGACTGGCCCCTTGTTTTGTTTTTTATTCTACTTTTTAATGAATTTACACATTACCTAAAATGTTCTCTAGTTTTTATGCCTTCTGGGATCACCCTTTCCTTCAATATTCAAATAAGAATAATTCAAATCCTCACCCTGTGGATCATAAGAGGAACAGTCCCCTTTCTCAGTTGGTATTTGGCACCTCCAGCTCTGAGCAGCTGCCCCAGAATGTTCCTCGGTCAATGTCCTCCCCTGAAATGATGCCACCACCACTGTGCAGACCCAGAGGTGGAAGAAGGAAAGCCACACTCTCCCCTCCCTTGCCCCAAGGGTGCGCACAGCCTGACTCTTAATGCCCCACAACCAGGCTTGATTCTAGGGGAATACAGCACAGAACAGGAAACAACTGAAGACCTCACTGGCATTTCTCTGGGGCCCAGTTCACCTCCTATGGCCCAGTTCACCATCCAGAATGCAGGCATTCAGCTTCCCCTCAAATCGCAGTTCTTTCTTCACAACATTTCTTTCCTAAGTCCCAGGGCCCACACCTCTGAGACTCTGGCCGTCTCCCCAAGCATCAGTCCCACTCCCAGCCTCCTCACCATCCCCCTACCCCCCCACCCCCGCCTCCCGGGCAGGAGAAGCCAAATCATCAGTCAGCTCATCACAATCCAAGTCTTCACTTCCTCACCTCAGGCTCACTCCAGACTAACTGCAGGCCTTCCTTTTACACATCCAAAAGGCTATTGGAATCTTTTCTCAAATAAAAGAGATTTTACTGAAGGCTAGAGATTAAAAGAAAAAAAGATTATAATAAAAATAAAACATTACACACACACACACACACACACACACACAGAAATAAGTTAATTTTAGGTTTGGTTGCCGCCAGAATGTTCAGACCGGGAATGCTCTTGGACATCTCCCTCCTTAGCCTTCCCCTTCCCCTTCACCCCTCCCCCCCGACCTACCCATGACAAGGCCAATTTACCTTCAGTTTCCACGACTTTGCAGTGTTAACAGAACATCTATAATAGTTTTAGTAAGTCTTCTAAAACTTCTCTTGTACCATTTCTGCATTTCTCCCAATCGCCTCTTCATCTACAGAGAGTAATTAGGATGTAGGGAGAAAAGAAAACAAGTCAACAGCGACGCCAGGTCCCTGAAGTTTTGTATGACTCTGGTTCGTTTGTCAGTTGCGCAGTGCAGAATGTGAACCGCAGTCCCTCCACTTGAGATACCAGGGAACCACCACCCATTATAACAATCTAGGTGTGTTGTCTTCTTATCCCAAAAATTTGCAGTCAGTACACAAGAGGAATTCTTTTTTCCATACAGAAAAAGTCCTATTTGCTCGGATAAACTCAACAAGTCAAGTGATATATTCTATTATTTGTGTGCTCCTTTATTTAATTTGGACTTGCAACTACTTGGCCAATTACGGATCAGGAAGTAAGATTAAAATGTTACTGTACAACTGACAGAATGATTTATTCCAGAGGTCATTGGGATAGGCAACAGTTATCAAATACTTATGGTATTTTACCCATTCTGTTGCCATGGGGATTGAGAACCAAATTAAAACACATTTTCCAGAGTCATAATAACGTAGTCAGTATTAAAGAAAAATGTGATTTTTAATCATTTCACTTGTTTGCTCTGATGGTCTACCGATTTCTACGTGCTTGAGCGTATCAATAATAAAGCCATTAGCTCACATGGGCCTTTGCATTCCATGCGCCCAGACACAATACAGCATCCGGCTATCTGCTTGGGTTGGCCACTGGATTGAAAGAGAGAGCGAAGTCTGGGATGATTCCCAAATGTCTGATCTGGTGACAGGGAGACCATGGCAGGGCGAGCTTGAGGAGAACAAGCTGGATTAGGAGCTGTTGAATCTGAGATCCCCATGGGCCATGTGGTCAAAGAGACAGCCAGCAGAAGGTTCGTATGCATGTCTGTGGTTCTAGGCCACATCAGCCAAAGAAGATGCCTCAGCTTTTTCCCCAAGAACAAAATCCAGGGGAAGATAAACATCTAAGGGTGCAGAGGAAGAGGTGTCAGGAAAAAGGCTGCGCAGGTGTCTGGTGTCTGGTAAAGTGCCTGGCACATAGCAGGCACTTGGCAAATATCGTTGAAGAGATGAATACGTAATATGGCCATCGGAGCCTGCGGTGGGTGGGATAGGCAAACAGACTCAGCCCATTCTTACCGGTAGCTCAGAAATGTGCCTGGAACCCAGAGGCTCCTGTAACATGTCTTGCCTGCTCTTCTCAGATCACCTTCTGGTCAGCACTGCGTCCATGTCATGTGCCCTGTCCCCTTCTTCCTTGGTCTCCTCGCACTTCTCTGTTTCTCCAGAGTCCTGGCTCAGCTCACCCCAGTGACCTACTCCCTCCGATCTATGTCATCACACTCTTCAGAGTAGAGCACGTATAAGTATAGGTTGCCTTTTGACCAGCACAGATTGCCTCTCACAGCATAATCGTGGTTCCTTATTGTCCTAAAAGACTGTCCTCCTGCAGAGGGGTTGCGATGGATAAGACAAAGGAGATTTAGAAGATGGAGAACTCCAGTGAGAATGGGGTGGAATTCAAAGGATGAAGCGGAAACAATCTCACCCTGCTACAAATAAAAGGGGCTGTCTGAGACGTAGGAGGAGAAGTCAGAGAGAATGGCGTCATTAATACCAAAGAAGTAGATGCTTTACAAAACAGTTGCTTGTCAACTGCGCCAAATGCCACACATGAGGGCAAGTAAGACAGGGGATAAAAAATGAGCAGTGGATTTGGCTGTCAGTAGCTCCTTGATGCCTTTAGCAACAAAAACGCCCATTGGCAGTGAGCGAGATCCAGGGCGCTGGGTGGGGAGTCCATGAGAGGTGAGTGAGGGCAACATGCCCTGGCCTTCGTCATCTCAGACAATGGCACCCGTTGTGTCCACCCATAGCTCCAGCAAAAACCCAGCAGTCATCCTTGATTCTGCTCTTTCCCTCACCTCACAATCCAGTCCTGCCTTCAAAATAAACCCCAAATCTGACCGCTTCTCACTCTGCCCAGGGAGCCACTGTGGTCTCTGCCCTAGTGATGAAGACAGCCTCCACTGGTTCTCCTCCTACCTTACTGCCCTGTGATCTGTTCTTCACACAGTGGTCTTTTAAAACCAGTCAATCAGACCATATTATCACCCTTTGTAAAGTCCTCCACAGTTATCCCATCTCGCTTTTTATTAACTTATTTTTCTTTGAACTTTTTTTGTGTGTGTGTGAGGAAGATCAGCCCTGAGCTAACATCCATGCTAATCCTCTTCTTTTTTTTGCTGAGGAAGACCGGCTCTGAGCTAACATCTACTGCCAATCCTCCTTTTTTTTCCCCCAAAGCCCCAGTAGATAGTTGTATGTCACAGTTGCACGTCCTTCTAGTTGCTGTATGTGGGACACGGCCGCAGCATGGCTAGAGAAGCGGTGTGTCCGTGCGCGCCCGGGATCCGAACCCAGGCTGCCAGTAGCGGAGCGTGCACACTTAACCGCTAAGCCACGGAGCTGGCCCCCATCTCACTTTTTTAAAAGTTTTTAATTTCTCTACACGATCTGTCCTTTTCTGCGTCTTCCCCTAATATCGCACTTCCCTTTCCTCTCCCTGTGCTCTGCCACACTGGCCCCCTTCCTCTTCCTTCAGCCTGCCAGGTTCGCTCCCACTCTTGCACTTGCTCTTCGGTCTCTCAGGCGGGGCTGACTTCACGCACAGGCGACCTGCGCCCGGTGCTCCAACTGGGCCCCATGGTTGGTTTAGTGCTCTGCTGTTGTCGTCTTGAAATTCTTAATAATTTTTGAACAAAGGGCTCTGCTTTTTCCTTTTGCACTGGGCCCTGCAGATTATGTAGCTGGACCTGCTTTGAGGGATCATGTTAGATCGAAGTCCCTCCTAGAGAGGCTTTCCTTGACCACCTAGCTGAAAGTAGCCCCTCCCCGTCCAAATTACTTGCAACCACATCCTCCCGTTTTATTTTCTTTGTAACGGCTTTCATTCTCTGATAACGCTCTTGCTTTTGTAATTATTTGTGCATTGTCCGCTCTCTCCCTTTGGAACGAAACATGAGCGCCTAGTGAGTAGAGACTGTCTGTTTGTCCCCGCACCATCCTCAGTGTGTGGGACATACCAGGTGCCCAGGATACGTTTGCTGAATAAGCTACTCCAAGAGCTGAACTTGCTGGAAGCAAAAGAGGTACCATGCTGGGTGTAATGGAAATTTTAGAATGTATTTGGTATTTATATACATCCTGATCAATAATTACATTTATGTGGTTCTTGTCTGTACAGATAAATTCTGGTTTCATGATGAGGTTAAGTGGGATGAAATTTTCTCATATTGTATTCAAGCTTCATCTTTTTCATGAAAGATTGTGAAGTCTGGATTCAGTGCCTACTTTTGCTGCCTATGTTATATGAGCCTAAAATAATAATTTTAGTTTAGTCTGAATTTTTTAAAGAGTTTGTTGTTCTGCCTTCCAATTACATTGAGCTCTATGGGTCAATAAAACATTTTCATTTGTATTAACTAAAGTGACCTGTTCAGCAACTCTATAAGAAAAATAAGGTAGCAGTAATGTTTTATTTTTCAGATCAATTCAACTCATTTATGATAATCAAACTGTGATGCAGCTTAGTGAGAATAAGCAAATGATAGCCCTGGAACTTGAGAGCTGGGAGTAACAGTTGAGGTTATTTCTTCCAATTATTTCTCATTCTTAGATGAGGAGAGAGTACCAGAGTGAACAGCACGGCAGGAGTTTTGATGGAACCTGATCTCTTATATCAGTGATCCTTATGTCATACCGTGGGTCCTCTCTATCTGCAAGTCAGTCAATCTTTGCCTGCAAAGGCAACAATTTTTAAAAGAGAATTTACACTCCACTTCTAAAATTTTGCTTTTTGATGTGAATCATGTCCTTTAAGTTTGTTAAATGAATGGCTGAATGAATGAGCAGAAAAAAGGAAGGGAAGGAGGGAGGAGGGAAGGAAAAGAAGGCAGGGAGGGTGAGAGGAAGGAAGGGAGGAAAGGGAGGGAGGGTGGGAGGGAGGAAGGAGGGAAATAGATCTAGTGAAATTAATTACTATTATAATCTACATAATTTATTTGGATCTTTAAGCTTTTGTCTTTTATTTTACTTCCCTTGTATATTCCCTCCTTATTTTTTATTTTTTTGTTTTTTTTGGTGGGCAAGGGGAGGAGGATGGCGTCCTGTTACAGTGAAGGGCCTTGACCAGAGTAACACTCCTGTCTCTCACTCTCCCAAGTGGGAGTAAGTTATTTGACTCATGGGAGAATCCGTTAGAACATGGATCTCATCAGTTATGGACGATTCATTAGGGATTCACTCTCTTTTCTTCCCTTTCCGACCTTACTGGTGCAAGACAACAAATCCCAGCTTGTCCACAGGAACATGAAGGGCTTCGAGATTGCACAACTCCAGGGACCAATGACTTCATGTCCTGGACTTGGGCTCCACGTAGGAAACAGCACGAATGGTACGAGCTTCACTTCTCTGCCGAGTAAGTGTCCCAACGGGATGCCCAGAGGTTGTCTGGGTAGGCCAGTGGCAGGGAGGGCAAATCTACTCCGCGGTGACGTAGCAGCAAGTCCGCTATGGCTACACATCTAAGACACTCTGTACCAGCAACTGAGCCTGACATTTTGTAGTGCATCCGTCTGACTCCTCTATCTATTTCTTGGTTGATACTGCATGCATCTTCTTGCTATCTTTCTTAAATAAGATGACCTTGCTTCTAGGTCTCCTTAGTTACCAACCAGCTATCTATAATATTTTATAATCCACTTCAATCTTGAAAGTAATGATGTCATAATTATGAAAGTAAATGGATTTGTATGAAGTATTGCTTACTCTTAAGAACAAAATGGCAGCTGTGAAAATAGATGAAATAATTAGAGGAAGAAATTATTTCTTTTTGGAAGCTTCGAGATATTTTAAAAGCAATTAGTACTAGTTAGCAACAAAGTTTTGTTCTCAGAAATTACACTTAAAAGGGGGAACACAGATTACAGAAAAAATCTGCCGCTAGAGGATGAGCCACTGAACTTCCTAAACAACTGGTTCCATTTTCAATAAAATTTGAGATTGTTGAAAAAAGAGTGTGCAGATGCCAGCCATGACCTCAAATGGGCCCAAACTTGGACAACAGCAAAATAATGAGCAAGGGTTCTCGGATCAGAGCAGGACAATTTCCTGTGACTGACTTTTCCAGAACTGCGCTCTTCTCTTCCCGAGAAAAATATCCATAGTGCTGCTTCTTCCATTGGCCAACTGGTCACCTCTCAGGATAGGACACATCTGTTTATAGGTGTGGACTGTAGTTGCTCAAAAGTGACAGGCTACTTAAAATAATCAGAGTTCAAGTTTTGCTCTGAGCTGATCTGTTTTCCAACAGAGCTAAGTGGTTTCCAACTAAAACAGAGAATTAGCGGGTAATCAAGACAGCTGAAATGGGGCGTGGGCTGGCCTTTGACTGTGTCTTATAATTGCCCATTCCAGTGTACAAGCAGAGCAGAGATAAGCTATAGACTGCAGGTTGCTCACACACAAGGACCAACCTCTAAGGGCCCCCGAAAGGCAGGTGGACCAGTTCAGAACTGTCCGTCTGACCTGATTAGAAAGTGCTGAGTATGTAGTCAGCATTGATCGGCTAATCCTGAAAAGCCTTCAAAGGGAGCCCAAGAGGATCTGGAGATTCACTAGCCAGGAAGATCCATCTCTGGAGATTCCATACCCGGCTATGGTGACTAACAGCTGAGTTTTTTTTTAGATGAATCATCATTCATCTAAATGAATGGGGCCACATTTTTAGTTCAGCTAATCAATTATGAAGTTGTAGTGGGCCTGAATACTCATCTATTGCATTATTTATATGCTAGATTTTATCACTTCATCTAGTTAAAATATGTTTGCAAATAGTCAAAAAATACCAAACTATGTAAATAATCTTCAAAATATTTTATCTAAGAGTTTACTTATTCTATTTCATATTATTGCTTGTTTCCAATCAAAGAAATTTGTTACCTATATGGGAATATACATATCATAAAATTTCAAATTTAAAAAAAATATTTTTTAAGGCTTTAATGTGTCCTATCAAAACATGTGTCCAATAGAGTAACTCAAGGTCCTTGTTCCTGGCCATATGCACAGCCCGCCCTCTAGCGTTTCTTTTTAAACCCAACCAAATTCTAAACCATACTCTTAATCTCGAGAATGTTAGGTTAATAGGATTAAGAACTGTGTCATCAAATTAATAGAACAAGGCTAAATCCCTGACACGGATGAAAATTAAAACAGAGAAAAGTGAAGGTCCTTCCAGAAGCTGGTGGCAACCTCACTGGAGAGACACTGCAAAGTTAGTGGTAAATACATTGTGTTAAAAAGTTTCATTTGGTAAATAGGGTCTTAACAGAAAGAGAAGAGTTAGTTCAAATGATAGATGTAGATGTACGTAAAATGTGATGACTTTGTAACTACTTGTACCGAGGTTATTTTATTATTATATTAAAAAGACATTCCAAATGTTGATTAAGTAATGGAGTTTTTTTTTCCAAATTAGCAAATATACATAAAGCAGATAAATATCCGCTTTGGGGAGGAGTTAAGGTAATCTAACATTTATAAATTTGACTTTATTAAAAGCACACGATTATTTTAATTTATTTAACTTTTCCTAGTAAAGTTTAAACATTTGCATTTGGAATGTTTATAATTAATATATATCAAATTAAATTGAACAGGAAATTCATTATCTGAGAAGAAAAAAATTTAACTGTGCACTATTCATATATCTTGATGGGTTTTATAAGAATTATGAGAAAAATGTGTGAGGCTGTTTTGCTTTCATAAAAAAATAAGTGGTAAAAAAAAATAAGTTGTTAGCCATCTAGGTATTTAAAATTCACTTGAGGATTCATAATTTTGGAGAAAAAAAATCCCTCTGATATATTTTAACTAAGTCTCTGTTTGGGGCTGTTTACTGTTGACAAGGAAATAAAATGAAGTTTGTATTCTGTGGGATTGTGATCCATACTGTTCATTGCCTCAAATTTCAAGTACTTCAGATGATGAGCTTATTTAACTGTCATAAAGAATATAAACAAAATAGAGACTTGGGCGTTTTTTTTTTTAATTTATAGTCCAGTTTTTCTTGTCTCAGGCGTATTAGCATAAATTGTCTAAAGTCATAAAGAAAAATTGGCAGAAAAATGCTTTGGATCAGCATGTGTTTTCAATTGATGCCGACAGACCCTAACCTAATGGAAGGCATTTGATGCCGGTTTATTTTTCCTTTGCAGTTACAGCGGGAACATGAAGCCACCACTCTTGGTGTTTATTGCATATCTACTATGGTTGAAAGATTGTCACTGTGCACCTACTTGGAAGGACAAAACTGTTGTCCGTAGACACCTGAAGGGTATGTAAGTTCCTTTATCTGCACCATGTCCTGTTTGCGTGTCCTGCTGCATTTACAGTGATTTACAGTCGAGAGATAACCATGGCCATTACTGCCCTCTCATTTCACGGTGAGACGTTCTCGAGGCACTTAAACCAAGTAGACGTGACGCCAAACATCTGGATAAAAATAGAAAATTCCAATCGAGTGTCTGAGAATTTTCACGTATCCAGATGTTTGCTATCACATAGATAAAACTTGCCAAGTTTTTGACTGCATTTCATGGTATCATCCAGATGTTTGGTGTCCTCCAAGCACAGTTTTAATGAACAGTGAAATTCTTTTCTAGCATTTGAAAAATTTAAACAATTAAAGTAATCTGTGCAGTTATTCCCCAGATAGTGAAAGAACGGGTTATAATGATGTTGAATCTGGTTGGTCTGTACTCATTAACTTACGACCTTTGCTTGATGATATATGCTTTGGGTACTTAACACTTAGAAAAATAAATTAGTTAAAATGTTGATTTTTGCAGGTCTATAATTAAATTTGGAGGCAAGAATAAGCTCCTCAGGAAGCCACATTGGCTATTGTGGAGAGAGAATAACAATGAATATTATACTCACTAAAGACTTATTAAAGGTGTATAAGAGATGTCCAGTAAGTTATTAAAGAATCTTGCATTAGATGAAATTTTTCTAGGTTTGATGCCTCCTGGGAAGGTAATTGAAGCTGAAAGAAAGGGAAATTGTTCACTGTGTTTGAGGTTCCCAGTTCGAAATTTTCTCTAATATAAACACACTTGGGTTTTAAGTGAAAGAAAAAAAATTAGATAAATGAAAACAGGCCTTGAGGAAAATGACAAGAATGAGGTTAAATGAACTCTGACTTGTCTAAGAGCTCAGCAGTGAGGAACAGAAGGTATCGTCCATGTGGCAGCTGGGTCCATGTGACAGCTGACAGCTAATTCATTATGATGTGCTTTCAGAGTTCGATGCTATAAAAGAACAAGTAAGCCTCTGTTTAGGGGACATGAAAAATTGGTGAACTCATTGTATTCTGATGCAGATACAGATACCTTGTAATCTGATCAGATCTCAAAGAAGAAAACTGTCCCCTATCTTTTAGGTCTTTCCAAGGCTGGGGAGATAGATGTAGATGAAGAGGTGAAGGAGGCTTTGATTGGTATGAAGCAGATGAAAATCATGATGGAAAGAAGAGAGGAGGAACACACCAATCTAATGAAAACCCTGAAGAAATGCAGAGAAGAAAAGCAGGTACAGTCATTGAAAATAATATCTGTTCTGAAACATATCTGGACCATAAATATTGCACTTGTTAGGGCAATTGATGAATTACCTATTTTCCCTAATAATAGATTTTCTGGATAGCAGCCCTTATTGGAGGAAAAGTTTGAAGGAAATTTTAGATTTCTTCAAAGAACATATTCCTTGTAGAAGAGGCCTTTGCAGGGCTTCAAACCCTGGGATTTCAGGGATTCGTCTCTGTTTGGGAAATGCTGCTTCATCCTTAGTCCCTTCTGAGTTAGGATATTGAGTCAAAAGTGTTTGGGGAGTTTTTGGCTAGATCAACTGTCTCCAAAGTTTTTTGATCTCCCATCCCCATTTCTGAAATATTTGTTAGCATTCACTCCTAAATATACGCATATTAATTTATTTATGTTAGACACATGAACTGCTACCACTAATATCTCAAGGCACAAAACCTAGGGAGAGGTTCATCGTTAGCTATGGTAGATATAAGTCCATATTTCAAATAATCTTCTAGAAATTTTGAAATTTTTTTAGCCAATTGCCAGATTTGATTAGATCATCATATTTTTACTGTCACGTGGCCAATAAAGAGCACATAATAAAGAAGTATCAGCTCTGCCATTTGCTTCTTGTCTACCCAAGCTTAAATTATTCACATTTTTTAATCTGCTGGTCTTTTTTTTTTTTTCAAGAATCTTTTGAAGTCTCCTGTCTATTTAGTGAGGGCTAGTTTAGTTAAAACTAGATAGTAAAAAAACCGTCATTTACCTGGGTCCTCTTAAACAGCAATTCATGGCAATCAGCTGCAAGTGAACAGAGACGGAGGAAGCCACTGTCGATGCTTCTGGAATGTGAAGGGTCCTCACGTTCAGTTGGCCTCATGCAGTGGCCTGACATAAGCACCACAAGAAACCACCAATGTATATGAAATAGTACTTCAGCCTGACCATTTCTTTTATTCACATACCTTTACTTAATAGCTGTAGTTCAAACTATGTATCTCACCAATGGAGAATACACATTGTATTCAAATGTCCGTGGAAGATGTTAAAAATTGTTCACGTTACAGTATAAAGCTCAATACATTTCTAAATTATAGACATTGCATGGCTCATGGTTTAATAGCATTAACCATTAACATGACACTCAAAACAATTACATTTTTTAGAACTTATTTTCCAACATTACCGTTAAATCAAAGGAAATCAAAACTGTAACAAAAATAACTTGGAAAATATTTTAAATTTTAACATTGAGAGTAAATTACTTTTAAAATTTATTTTCATTAAAAAGTTTTTTTAATTGTGGTAAAATACACATAACATAAAATTTACCATCTTAACCATTTCTGTGTGTACAGTTCAATAGTGTTAAGTACATTCACATTGTTGGGCAACCAATCTCCTGAATTCTTTCCATTTTGTAAAACTGAACCTCTACACCCATTAAACAACTCCCCATGGTCAATTTTTAAATTAAAAAATACAAATAGAAGTTCTAATATTTCCTCCTATACCTAAACCTACAGACTTATAAAGCTGGGGCCACTGAGTTCCAGATAGCTGTTGGAATTCTCTTCACTTCTGAGCACTGTGGCCTCCAGGCGTCCATTATGCAATTGGAGCAGGGCTGTGTGACAGGCTGACCCCACAGCTGTAGTCAGCCTGTCACCAGACTGGTTGGTGTTGCAGCTACACCTACCGCCCGTGTCACGTGGGGTCCCCAGTAAGGAAATGAGCTTGCCTGACCAGCAGCCCTCCTCCCTTTTGGCAGCAATCAAAAGATTTTGAGGAAATTAAAAATAGCTCCTCATGAGGAAAATGTGGAAGCCTGGAGCTGAGTTCTTCCCTGGCGGGCTTGTGAGTCTGGCCACTGGAAGTAATGACGCTAGATATCATTTACAGGCCCTTTATAAACACGTTATCACATGTAATCCTTCCAACACTGGGTAAACCATTACTTTCATCTTACAGCTGAGGAAACTGAGGCTCGAGACGTTAGTTAACATGTTAACCTGACGCTGGAATGAATGAGCGGGGAGAAAGTCAGTGGGCAGTGTGCCTGTGGGACCCCGTGACTTTCTGTTTTTTCTCCCTTTCCCCAGCCTCCTGGCAAGCTAAGGGTGTAGTTCTATGAAAAGAATGCTCCGGTTAGGGGTGGGTCAAGTAAGCAAGTGTTGGTTTCAGTTCTGGCCCTGAAAAATCCTAGGAACTAGTAGAATTTTTCTTTTCTTAAAAACCGACTTATTGTATAAAAATTCATTGAATTATACTCTTTAAGGTTTGGACACTCAACTAAAAAGTTAATTTTAAAAAAGAAAAACCTGTTTAACCCTAAGACTCCCTCCCTAAAGTTACTGTAAACCTAGAACAAAGGATACTTCAGATAAATTGTGGCGAATATGGGGTTGGCGCCCCCAGGCTCCTGTTAGAGAGCACGGCCGATCCTCAGGTGACCCAGCGTCATCACCTCCCCCTCCTCAGCCCCGCCCTAGTCATGTTTAGCGAGCGCATCTGAAACTTACTAAAGTGGGAAACCCTAAAGCGGCTTGAAGTGAATTGCCCCCCACTCCAGGTTTAGATGGGACATTATAAACTGTAAATTATAGGAATAGATATGGACTCTGTCAGTGGGTGGGACATTTAGGGAGAAACAGAAGGAATGAAGGGCATTTTTAATCCAGAAATCTACCTCCTCCATGGCAACATTTCACTACCAAAACTGGGGACGTGTGATTGGTAACCGGTTTTTGTTATGCTCCCGGAGGCGAGTGGAAGGAAATCAGAGATACTACTAATGACGTGCTGCGTGCCTTGCTTGCTTGTCACCACTTAATACAAACACTTCAGAGGTAAATCCTATTGTTATTCCTATTTGCTAAGGAGGAGACAGGCTCAGAGACGTTAAGTAATTTGCCCAAGGGTACACAGTGAGTGTCGTTTGGAACTGAAAATATTGGGATTTTGGTTTATGGTGACAATGAGCAGAATGTTTAAAACTGGGACTGACTGAGAAAATCTGGGTGGTATTTTTGCCTGCCATGATGAGGCAACCTTTCTTGAGAAGATGTAGGATTCCAAAATTGTTCTGCAAGCCCAGGGAGACAAGAAAATCCTGTCTGGGACACAAGGTGTGTTTGGCAGGTGGGGGCCCTGCCGGTTTTCTCATGTGTGCCGTTGCGAATGCCACCTGGCTTAGCACTGGGATTTGCCAGCAGGGCAGCTGGAAAATCCAAGCCCAGCGAATGGGAGGTGCAAGATTGTCAGTGCCCAGGTGGTTCTTTGGGCTTAACGTGCTGGAAAGGGGTGAGATCTTTTTCTATTCCATTAGGTAAAAGTGCACACTGAATTGGTTTTAAATACAGAAACTTTGCTTAAGGGAGTTGCCTTTAGCTCTGACACTGTCTCATCCGAGGGATCCATTATACATCATAATTCCTCTGAACTACATCTCAGGCCTGGAGGGGGCCGGTCTTCAGAAGTCCACACTTGCAAGGAGGCGTGGGGTTGAGGCAGGGGTGCCGGCCTGGGGGGAGCTCCTGGGGCAGGGTTGAGGTTCTCAGGGACAGGTGTCGCTTCTGCTGGGCTCCTTACCACCCAGAGCGGGACCTGGCCACGTACAGCAAGGCTCCACTAGGGGGAGCGCTCAGAATATGGACGAGAAGAATGCAGACGCTCAATACAGCATCTCTGCAATTGGAATGTAATTCAATGGGCAGATTTGATTTGATATACGTACAAGAATTGCACTTTCTTGCAATGTTTAAGAACATACAGTAATTAGGGGCCGCCCGGTGGCGCAGCGGTTAAGTGCGCGCGCTCTGCTGTGGAGGCCCGGGGTTCGCAGGTTCGGATCCCGGGCGCGCACCGACACACCGCTTGTCAAGACTTGCTGTGGCAGCGTCCCGTATAAAATAGAGGAAGATGGGCATGTGTGTTAGCCCAGGGCCAGTCTTTCTCAAGAAAAAAGGGGAGGATTGGCATTGGATGTTAGCTAAGGGCTAGTCCTCCTCACACACACACACACACACAAAAAGAACATACAGTAATTAAAGGCAGCATCAATGAAGGAAATAAATGTGTCTGCTTTATAAGCCTTAAAATCCACTTTCCACATCCTGGAAGGACTAGATGTGAAGACAGACAGGTGAACAGATAAATTACAGTCATCCCCCAGAGTTGGGACGGCGTCTTCAGTGTTGGTTCACCCACATCTAGCGTAATGTCTGTCCCATAGCAAGCACTCAATAAATAGCTGTTGAATGAATGAACAGATGGATAAGATTTGCACAGTCTTCAATAGGGATCAATCAGTGCTCTTTTCTTAATCCAACAGGAAGCTTTGGGGTAGATCTGCCAGCTGGTAGGGGCCTGAAGAAAGAATGAACAATTACTTTAGAATCCACACACGTTTTAAAGGGTGAAATCAACTAAGGTACACAGAGTTATGAAATGGAAATAGGATGTTTGTTTCTGCTTTTTGATTAGGAGACCCTGAAACTTATGAATGAAGTTCAAGAACGTCTGGAAGAGGAGGAAAGGCTGTGCCAGGTGTCTTTGACAGACTCCTGGGACAAATGCAAGTCTTGCCTGGAAAGTAACTGCATGAGATTTTATACAGCCCGCCCACCTGCTTGGACCTCTATGAAAAATACGGTAAGGGGAAAACAGAGCTCAAGATTTCAGAGTTCTTAAGGTAACCTCTTCAGCTTACTTTTTAAAAAAATTTAATTTATATTTCTATTTAGAATAGAGATGCCTGGTCTGAGACTGGCCTTTTGCAATCTGGAATCTAACCTTCATGCTTATGTATGAACCATCTGTGTATATTCTATTTACAGATTAGAACAGCCATGCAGTGTTTGTCTCTCCCTTTAATGACACTGTATGTATCTCGCTCAGAAATATCCTGACTCTCTGTGCCTTGTGTTTGTTATCTGTGAGTATGTTCCCACTAAATATGCTCTTTAAGGGCAGGGACCATATCTTATTTGTCTTCATTAAAGCCTTGTAGGTATCTAATAAATGTTTGCTAATTGCATTTTGAATAATAGTATTATAGTCTCTGATTTCAACCTGCTTTCATTTTTTCTCTGGAGGCCAAACATTTGAAGACATTCTCTGCCTCCTGAGTCTCTCCTTCACGAGACCTGCCCTGTTGTGGCAGCACACACACATGCACTCATTTGTGTCCCCTTTTGCCCGTCCATATGTCCTATAGGACTGGCAGGTTTTCTTTTTTGTCCCCTTTGGCTGTCATCTGGGCAGAGGGAATCACAGAGGGTGGTGACCTGAATAAGATGAGCTCTGCCCCATAAAAGGCTCCTAGTCTATTGGCCCGAATTTCTCTTCCCCTTCACGAAGTGAGCTGAATATGAATGGAGTGCAGTTTCCCTCTGCGCAGCAGAGCCTGCACTAATTAGAGTGGGCTGCTGGCTTGGCCGTGCCATATCCAAGATAGAGGGAGCAACCCCCAGGATAATTCACAGGCCAAGTTAATTTGCCTCCTCTGTTAATTGCATCTGCTCTATTTCTATAGCCACTGTCACTCTCTAATACACGAGAATATGGTGGAATGATCACTGGCTGGAAGTCGGGAGATTTGGGGACCATTCCTATCTGTGCCAGTTGTGTGACTTTACGAAAATTTCTTGGGACTTTAAAGTTTTGTTTTTGTGGAGGGATTCAGGTAAACAGAAGATGGCAAACGGAGAGGCAGATGATCCACCCAGATTACTTTTTGAGAAAGGCACCAGTCCTCTAAGAATTCCTGGAGAATTCTTTGAACAGCACTGGAGTGCTACAGAGATGACATTTGATAGTTGATATGTTCCAGAACACTCAGTGTGGCCATATCACTATCATATAAAGGCAACTATGTTCTGGCACGAACTTAGGTATCATAAAGATGGAGTAGAGAATGATGTGACTGCTGAAAAAATCTCCCAGTGAGGGAAATTCCACAATTAGAGCTTTGACTACATCCAAGGAGGGCTTTGATCACTGCTAACACGTAACCATCCCTAAGTAACCTATTTAACTGTATCGGGCATCTATAGTTCAGTGTGAATATGTTGATCTTTTCCTTTCCATGGACTAATTTAGAGACAAAAAAGAGGAGAAGATAAAGACACTAATGACATTCCCCTGAAGGGAAAAAAAAAAAGAACTTAAACCTAAGACAGGGGTGAAAGACAAGAGCCTTCTTCACAGTTTTCGGGCAGTCTACACAGTGCCCTTTAGACCCTGGCATGCCAACCACCGCCAGTACATCAGGTTGTGGCTTGTCAACAATATTGAAAACTTGGCCTTTTTAGGCCTTTGGTAGGCAAACATGAACCAGGAGGAATTTCAGATCCTATTTCGGCAGTCAAAGTCAAAACCAGGTACAAGAGTGGTAACAAATTATCTTAAAGTGATTCACCTCTCCTAGCTTGCCCAGAATTGCTTTTGATTCAGAATGACTACTGTAAGTTGACTTTAAAAGTTATAATGAGAAATGGTCCAGAAAGAAAATTAATTTCTTATTCCATTTTTATCCCCCACCCCGTGCCACAGGTTGAACAGTTTTTCAGGCAAATATATCAATTTCTGTTTCCTTTCCATGAAGATAATGAAAAAGATCTCCCCGTCAGTGAAAAGTTCATTGAAGAAGATGCACAACTGACCCAGATGGAGAACGTATTCAGCCAATTAACTGTGGACGTGAGATTTCTCTATAACCGGAGTTTAAACGTCTTCAAACTGATGCAGCAAGAATTTGACCAGGCTTTTCAATCATATTTCATGTCAGATACAGACTTAATTGAGCCTTACTTTTTTCCAGCCTTATCCAAAGAGCCCACGAAAAAACCAGATCTTGTGCTGAGTGCGGACATTCCCAGCTTCTTCGAGCTGTTGTGTAATTTCAGTCTCTCCATTTATCAAAGTGTCAGTGCAACAATTACCGAGACGCTGAATGCAAGAGAGGATTTACCAAAACAAGACAAAGGCAAGTACTGAAAGATAATTTTTACGTAGATGCCTATCCTAAAGTCAAGTTTTGTTTGGCTTTGGAAATGGTAGACATTTCTAAGTCATTGTGCAGTGTTTCTGAGTGACAGTTTGCGGATAATCAAAGTCTCAGAGCCTCTTAGAAGAAGCTTTGAAGTCTGCCTAACGCCACCCTCTTCCGTCATGGTCAAGAGCTCTGTGGGCTGTTCTCTCTTTATAAAGCAAATGTTCAACGTGAAAAAGAAAGTGCTAGTAGAGTGAGAATTTGAAATAAAATGGTTGCCTCCGTTATGAAAACTCATCTAGACACTCAGCTCTATTCTGCTTGAGCATCATGGGGTTTCTTTAAAATCAGTCTAGGCTCCTCAACTCCCAGTTCGGGAAGAAGCATAGTGTCATTTATAACCAGGTCACATTTAGTACCCTTCATGATCTTCTCAGCGTCACTGTTGTAATTTCTTACATCTTAACATTTATGTGCAAAACCATAGAAAATGCTCATAGGCAAACCCGAAACTACAGAAATAGGAATTTCTGTAAAGGATAAGAATTGGTATTCTACAAACACCACTCATGCCCCATGATATTCCATGTTGGAAAAACAATGCTGCTTTACGTTTTAAGGCAGAAGGAGATACCTTCTTCAGGCTTCTGTGGAGCGGCTGGGACACAGCGTCTCGGGAATGAGGGGTGCTGTGTGGGCAAACTGTATGATTGGCATTTCCTTGGACTTATCTCTTACTGACCACTAGGCCAAGTAAAGAGCTGTTCCCCTCTGACACAAAAAATAAAATGGGCTCCTTCTAAAATCCTGCCATTTGTGACAACATGGATGAACCTGGGGGACATTATACTCGGTGAAATAAGCCAGACACAGGACAAATACTACATGATCCAGCTTATATGAGGAATCTAAAGTAGTCAAACTCATAGAGGCAGAGTGGAATGGCGGTTTCCAGGTGCAGAGATGAGGAGGTGTTGGTCACAGGGTACAAAGCTTCAGTTATACAAGATTAATAAGTCCTAGGGATCAACTGTACAGCACAGCGCCCATAGTTAACAATACCGTATTGTGTAGTTAAAAATTTCCTATGAGGTTAGATCTTATGTTAAGCATTCTTGTCACAAATAATAATAATAACAAATAAGGGGGCAGGAGGAAACTTTTGGAGGTGATGAATAGTTTTATGGCATAGATTGTGATGATTTCATGGGTGTATATTTATCTCCAAACTTATCAAGTTGTTTATATTAATTATATACAGCTTTTTGTATGTAGGGAAAAAATGGGCTCCTCTGGCTGCCTATTTTCCAATTATATCAGCTGCAGCTGGCAACATGTGAAACAAATTCTCAAAATTGACACAACATTGCATAACTAGCCTCTATATAGGAGGGGCTTACCTCACACTATCAGAAGTGAAGCCGGGAAACAGTGCATTACATCCTTCCTGCCCAGTTGTTCCAGGAGCAGAGAACAGCCATCATTACTGGAATTATTGTTAGCTTCTATTTCAGGGTCCCCTGAACTTTTCTTGTAAGTCAGGTGTTTTGTCTAGTATTCCATTCTGAGGTTCCAAATTCACCAAATATTCAGGAAAAGCATCAGGGCAGTAGCCTAAATATATCAATGCTGGAATGATATTGAATAATTTTTGCCTGACCTTTTGAATAGATAACAATTGTTCTGGAAATAATATTCAGAATGTGTTCATTAGAACAAAGGAGTGCCCCCCTCCATCTTTCACACTGTGTAGCAACCTTACACATGTTGGTACATTCAGGTGTGCACAGGAGTGGTAGTGATTCAGACACTGTGAAATCTAAATAATTTGCCAACCGTTGCAACTCCCTCCCACTCCACCAGCTAAGAATATGGGTTTCCACCCGTTCTGCCTCAGGTTCCTCCCCATTCACACACCCCAGGACCAGCCCCTGCTCTCAGATGGCTCGTGGGTCCCCTCTCCCTGCCCCCCTGCACCACCTGCACCTTGGTGATAACCTGGATATCCAGGGTCCCCTGTAAATGCAAAAATTAAAAGCAGAAAAGCCTTCCTTACAGCCTTACATTCTTCTTTCTCCAGTATCCCTACCCTAACCAGCCAGCTCAACAGAGGAGACATTCTCTTCTCAGATGAGCACAGGTGGCCTATTTATCTAGAATAGTCAGGCAGGGGCTGTAGGGTATTTGCATGTGCTTCCATCACTTTTCTGGAGAGGCGGTAGGTGAGAAATAAACCTGTTGCCCCTGGAAAATCCACCTAATGAGAAGATATTTTGAGCTTTGGCCCTTGTGGTAGGCAGAATAATAGCTGCCCAAAGACATCTACACCCCGATCCCCAGAACCTGTGAAGATGTTATGTTACATGGCAAGGGGAAAGTAAGGTTGTAAATAGAACTGGGGTTGCTAATCAGATGACCTTAAAATAGGGAGATTATTCTGGATTATCCAGGTGGCTCCAATGTAATTACAAGGGTTCTTAAAAGTGGAAGAAGGAGACAAAAAAGAATCAATAGAGATGGCAGCATGAGAAGGACTTGGCCCTACTTTGCTGGCTTTGAAGATAGAGGAAGGGGGCCTTGAGCCAAGGACTGTAGGTGGCCCCCGGAAACTGGAAAGGCAAGGAAATGGATTCTCCCCTAGAGCCTCCAGAAAAAAAACAGCCCTGCTGACACCTTGACTTGAGCCCAGTGAGACCCATTTCAGACTTCCGACCTACAGAACTGTATAGATAAATTGTGTTGTTTCAAGCCACTAAATTTGTGGTGATCTGTTACAATAGCAATAGGAAACTAATGACACCTCTTGTCAATTACAATGGCCAACATTTACTGAGTGAGCATTGTGTATCTGGCAACCTTCATGGATGGAGTTTGTCATGATCATCCTAAGAACCAAAGTTAGAAAACTAGCTAAAACTGAATAATGAACACCATTAAAAGGAGAGAGGAGATAATAAAAAATCTGAAATATCTTGATGTTTAATACTTTTTATTTTATTGAGTGTGGTTTCATTTTAGTCTCCATATGGAAGAATTTCTTTCCTACTTTGGTCTTTCCAGACCTCAGTTCCTGAATCTGTTGAAAGAATAAAATAGCTCTGGCAGTTGCCCTCACTTGCCTTATAAATCCCTGGAAAGAAAAGATGAGATCGTGTTCAGTAAAACGGTGGGGTGGTAGCTTGACACAGTGCTGGATGCCGAGAGATCTGGGTTCTAATCCTACCTCAGAGAGTGTCTGCTGACTTTAATTTTCCCTTGGGGGTGGGAACAGAGGCAGGTGGGGAGAGTAGATGGTTTATATCAGTGATGGTGCTGGAGGTAGCTGCCTAGAAGGATCTGGAGGCTCTGTCATGGTGTGGCTGAGGTGAGGTGAGGGGTTATTGCCATGCTGTGGTACAGGATAGGGAATTGATGTCAGTGGACCTGGAATTTGGCATCCCTGATCTATATACCAGGTATTAATCTAGATGCTGGGAATGAGATGATGATTATGACACAGCCCCTGACTTTTAGGACCTCGGTTCAGAGAAAGGAAAAGAGATCAGAGGACAATTAAATTACCATATCATAAGTGAAATGACAGAAGGTATGGAAAAATGACAAGATTAAAATGACAAGACCAAATCCCTTCCCTCAAGGGGCTCAGAGTCTAACAGAGAAGATACAAAAGCAAACAGTACACAAAGGAGAGATAAGTTATACAGTAGAACTCACAGGGGTTCTATGGGATGAGAGGAAATGCCACCAAATCTACAGGGGAGGGTTCCAGAAGGGCCGCTGGGGGGAAATGACTTCCTATACCACAAAGGAGACAGTTGCCTTGTGCACCATATGATCTAACATATGCCTCCTAGGTTTTTAAGCAATGCACTTCATAATTTATCTCAAAATGAAATGTTTCATTTTTCAATGTTGAGGACTCAATATAACAGAAAATCATCAGGTTATAAATTAATAATAAATTTTTCCTAATGTGAAACACTCAATTGGGAACTGTCAGTTTTTTGTTTGATAGACTTCTCTGTTACATCATCATTTTTATATGGATTGCTAATTCTTCCAGAAAAAAAAAAAAAGGTTTCTCAAAAGTTGATCTGCTTTAGATGTTTTCCTAAATCTTTAACCCACTGTTCATAACATTATATATATGAAATACAAAGTAGAAATAAAGTAAATGCCTACCACCCAGTTTAAGAAACAGACATTTCCAATATCTTTGAAACTCCAATGTATTTCCCAATTACAGCTGTAAAAAATTAAAATAATTATCAGAATTTTTTAATAGAGAGAAATCCAAAGAGAAAAGAGGGTTACGATCCCCTATTTAGTTAACAGCATTGACATCAGAAATAATAATGATAAAATAAGACACACTCGGGGCCGGCCCGGTGGTGTAGTGGTTAATTTCATGCGCTCTGCTTCTGGCAGCCCGGGGTTCACAGGTTCGTGAACCCAGGCACGGACCTACGCACACTGCTCATCAAGCTACCCTGTGGCAGGCGTCCCACATAAACTAGAGGAAGATGGGCACAGATGTTAGCCCACGGCCAATCTTCCTCAGCAAAAAGAGGAAGATTGGCAACAGGTGTTAGCTCAGGGCTAATCTTCCTCACACACACACACACACACACACACACACAAAAGACGGTCTCAATTTAAAATAATTCAAATATTCAAAGGAACCAAGATAGTTACTATTAAACTCCTGGAAATAAATGAGGTGAAATGAGGACTTGTCGATAGGGGTAGTGGAGCTGGGTCGGGAACGGAGGGCGGATATGAGGTGAGGAGGGAGACATGAAAGACTTGACTGAACAGCTGTGGTAGAGGAGACAGAGGAAGACATAGAGAATAAGAGTTTCCAGTTTTATAGTTGTGCAAAGGCAAACATCAATTATTTTATTAAAAAAAAAAAAGAAGCTAAAGACAATTTTCAAGTTCCAAATATGAGATCATAATTTTACATAAAATCCAAACAAGTAAACCTAAAATATAAATTATTTCAAATGAAATTACTGACATGGACATAACACTGACATCTGTCCGTAAGACAATGTATCACTCAGATATAAAAATTGGGCTGCATGGATTATCACTCAGAATATTCTTATCCAAAGGCCGTCCACATGGATGATGGCTTTGGTAAGTGACTGCAGGATTGTGAGAAACATATATTAATACATTCAATCCTTATAAAAGTAGCTTTGATTCTTTCTAACGCAGACTGAATCACTTTTGTCTAGCAAATTCTCATGCGTGAGATACACCATAGCATAAAAGAATGCATACTTATTAAACATGAAAATGTAACAGAGACTAAATATTATATATTCAAATGATAAGATTAGATTGGGTTTTGCCATATGGTTATACATATTTATTATTTAACGGTTATACATATTTATTATTTAACATTTTTTGATGGATAATTGAAAAAGTGAAGTGTCATGGCTTATAGCATAGAACATGTCTTTGAAATTCAGAGACATAATTATAAAATTCACCAATTAGTGATATGTGGCCATTTTTACAACTTTGGTTGTATATGCATATTTTGCTGAAAAACTTGTGATTATAATTAAGAATATTTTGTTAACTGATTTATTTAATTAAGTGTAAGGTTTGCATGTGTACTGTCAGGCTTAGATTAAAAAAAGTTACTGTTAATGATTCCTCATGACTCCTTCCAGAAAATAAAATTATATTCATTAACATCTGTGTGTGGGGGGGAGTGTACTAATAATGATGAGTAACAATAATAGTACCAAGATTGTTGGATTAAAGGATATATGCACTTTTTAATAGATGTCAAATTGTCCTAGCAAATGGTTGCATCAATATGCACTTCTCTGACTGGATATAGGAAGAAAGTGTTGAAAGCACCAGTAAGAAAAAGAGATGACACCGTATCCATTCCTTTAAGTGCAGACTCTAATGACACTAATGTGTAAATGCTGTGTTACCCGCAGACTCTGACCCTGGAGGCCTGAGTTCAAAGATGTTGCCCGTGCCAGGCAGAGGACTATGTGGAGAACTTGGCCAGAATTTGTCGGAATGTTTCCAATTTCATGAGAGATGCCAAAAATGTCAGGATTATCTACGGGAAGGTAAATAAGTATTTTCTCAGGGTTTCAATAGTATTCTGGCCAGAGGTTAAAATCTCACTTTTACAAGCATTGTGGATTCATTTGCTTCCCTTCAAGCGCTTTTTTGCGTGCTCATTTCCATCTAGGAGTGCTCAGTGTAGGTTTAGAAATTTTTGTTATTCAAAAGTAGGTCAACTCACTTCTTTTCTTTTTTTTTAATTCTCTCATTGTTCCTGTGAAATTTTTTATGGTTAAAAACCAAACACACACTAATGTGTGCAAAAGAGAACTGTGAGCAAATTAGGGCAACTCTTCTCTTACTGCGAAGAAAAAAAAAACCATTGGGGGCCAGCCTGGTGGCGCAGAGGTTAAGTGCGCGTGCTCTGCTTCAGTGCCTGTGGTTCGCAGGTTCTGATCCCGGGCGCGCACCAACGCACCGCTTGTCAAGCCATGCTGTGGCGGCATCCCATATAAAGTGGAGGAAGGTGGGCACGAATGTTAGCCCAGGGCCAATCTTCCTCAGCAAAAAGAAGAGGATTGGCATGGATGTTAGCTCAGGGCTGATCTTCCTCCCCCCCCCCAAAAAAAAACAAGAAAAAGAAAACCCAACAATAAAACAGTCTTCCCATTGTGTTAGTTAAGTGAGGTTTTTTTCGAAAGTGGCATTAACTCTTTCCAGTTGGTGGGTTAATTACTAATTAGTATTTAAATATGGAAAGTGGTTTCTCTTCACAAGCCCCAAGTAGGCTTTCCCCTCCCAGAGCTGGCCAGGAGAGGCCTTTCGTTCCTTTCTGAGGCGGGAAACCCTTCTCTCCACCGGGCCAGTCCCCCTGCTCTCCCTCCCTCCTCTCATCTCCCTACTTCCCCTAAATAAGTCACTCCTCTCACCCTTTAGGGCCTGAATGCAAATTTGCTTACAAAAGCCAAGAAGAACTTTTAATTCTGTGCATCTGCTTTTTACCTCTCTAAAGCCCTAAGGGAAGGGAGTTCTAAAAAGCTTGGCTAATGGCTTGGAGTAGGAGGTTGAATATGAACTGGACGTTTTTGTTAGAGCTAATGAGGGTCTTATTTCTCCTGATTTGCTGACTGAGTGGCTCTCTGCACCTCTGTTTCATCTTTGGAAAATGAGATTAATATATCTACTTCATACAGGTGTTTTGAGGATTAAATAAGATGTCTGACGTATTAATGATTCTCCTAATTCAAGTGTTTGTTTTTTAAGTCACAGTTACAAGGTTGCATACAGAAACAGAAGTTTTTATAACAGAAAAATACACACTAATATACTGACCGCTTATAAAAATAGTCCCACTCAAACACCTCATCTAGGCATCATTAACTTCCTTTCATCCAGTTAAAAGCTTTGATGAGTAATCTCTCCTGATTGTCACAAAATAATACAGAAGATGGAGGAGGGGGAATTGGAGGAAGGTGGTCACAAGGTAGAAACTTGCAGTTGTAAGATAAATAAGTACTAGGGATACAATGTACAACATGATGACTGCAGTAAACACTGCTGCATCATGTATAGGGCAGCTGTTAGAGTAGATCCTAAGACTTCTCATCACAAGGAGAAATTTTTTTTCTTTTCTTTTATAAGATGATGGATATTAACTAAACCTATTGTGGTAATCATTTCACAGTATATGTAAATCAAAACATCATACTGTATACCTTAAACTTATACAGTGATGTATGTCAATTATTTTTCAATAAAACTGGAAAAAAGATAATATAGAAGAAATCAGATAATACAGTATAAAAGCATCAGATAATCAGTGTACATCAGATAATGCATCAGGTACAGTACACATCAGATAACTGTATACATGCAATGTAAACTGATTGCTGCAAAGGTAAAACAATTTTATTATAAAATGCATTTTATTATAAATGTATAAAGAATAAAATAGTAAAACCCCATGTGCCTGCCACCTAGATTAAAAAAATGAAACACTACCAAAACAGATGAAGCCCCCACTGTGCGCCTTCCAGATCACAGCCTCTTTATCGCCTGGAAAGGAAACTGCTATTTTGAAATTGGTGTTTATTTCCTTGCATTTCTTTATACCTTTATCATGTATGCTTATATATAGCACACACATTCACCATACATAGCAATGTTTTACATGCTTTTAATTTTTATATTGTCAAAGTATAATTTTTAAGCTTAAGAATATGACTCACACAAATACATGTCAAGACTGATTTTTTTCTGTTAATGAGGTCACCAGCAAAGTGTTAAAGCTGTTCCAAAGGAGAGACTGAAGTATTTACGGTCAAAGAGAGAATGCTGAAATAAGATTGCAAAATTAGATATAAAATTAGTTAATGTACTAAAGGGCAATAAAACGATACTTTTGCAGTTATGTTTTCTATTAGACTAAAATAATTTATATCTCTACGGACAAAAATCATTTGCAACTTTCCAATCTATAATTTGCATCTAACTGCATAGAGTCTGACCCTAATCAACAATAAATAGTAGTAAATCCAACAGAGGATCCTTTCCCTAGAGAATGAAGTAATCTTCAGGTAGACCTCGAGACAATGCTTGACATGACACTGAAAGGACACACAGCCATTCTTTTGCCTCATTTCCAAGTTTGGGATAATTTTTCTTAACAATACAAATATTATTGCTTATGTATTCCTTTGCAACTTGGTTAGTCACACAGTATAGTTTGTGAGATTTAGCTGCGTGAATACGTGTTGTTCTAATTCATTAATCACTGTTGTACATTAGTCCGTGTAGGCATATTGCAATTTATTTATCCATTCTCCTGCTGAAGTACTGCATTTAAGTTGCTTCCGATGTTTTGCTATTACAAACAACTCTTGTATATTTTGTCAAACAATGATTTTGCCTTTTCAATCAACCTTTGATTCATTCTTTGTTCTAAGACTAAGCACATAGCTATAATTATAATCCTATATTTGACAAATAGTTTCCAAAGCATCATTAATCATTTTTTTCACTATTTACCATACATTTTTGGTCCCAATTTTAAATGGATTTACTATAAGTGGCTCTTTCCTCTTTTCCCATACCAATTACTTGTACTGGATATGTACCCAAATTCAAAATAGCAGTTTCCTTTATTTATTTATTTATTTTTGGGTGAGGAAGATCAGCCCTGAGCTAACATCTGATGCCAATCCTCCTCTTTTTTTCTGAGGAAGATTGGCCCTGAGCTAACATCCGTGCCCATCTTCCTCTACTTTATATGGGACGCCGCCACAGCATAGCTCGACACACAGTGCGTCAGTTTGAGCCCAGGGTTACCGAACCGGCAAACCCCGGGCCGCTGCAGCAGAGCTCGTGCACTTAAGCGCTTGCGCCACTGGGCAGGCCCCAGCAGTTTCCTTTTGAGGGGATAATGAAGTTGTGATGTGGAAGGGGCACAGTGAGGGCTCCATCTGTATGGGTAATATTTTATTTTTTAATATAGGTGGTAGGCACATGGGATTTATTCCAAGGAATTTCTTTGTCCAGCCTCGTTTCTGTTACACGAAACCACATAATTATCAATTAAACTGGATCTGTTTGGAAAGTGATGTTCAATATTAATAGTTACTCAAGAACAACAGGCCTAAACCAGGGATTCTCACAGGCAGAAGGGGGCATTTGTACAGTAGATTAGAAACAAAATGGCCACAATATTTTGTGATTCCTCCCATCAAGAGGTGGAGTCTGTTTTTCCAACCTGTGAATCTGGGCTTGGTCATGGGTCTGTCCTTAGCCAATGAGACATTGGCAAATATGACCAAAGTGGAGGCTTGCAATGTGCTTGTAAGTTAAGGCTTGTCCCCTCTTGCTGCTGGAAACCTATCCACCACCGTGTGAACAAGCCCAGGCTAATCTTCTGGAAGATGAGAGGCCCCAGCTACCCCAGCTGAGGCCCCTGGAATATGAATGAGGCCATCCTAGACCATCCAGCCCAACTGAGCTGGCTCAGACATGAGAATAGTCCAACCAACCCAGAAAAACATGAAAAATAATTAATATTTGTTGTTTGTTATGCAGTAAAAGCTAATGAAGACATATTATTACACTTCATAAGAGACACCTGCTAAATGTGGGTTTTTCTTTCTTTCTTGTCTTAAATATTCCTTCTTATGTCTGTGTGGTGACTAAAAAATGCCTCAAGGTGCTATGGGTCCCACTGGTCATGCGAGTGTTTTTTTCTAAATAACAACTTTATTGAGGTATAGTTGACATACCATAAAGTTCACCCTTTCAAAGTATACAATTCAACGGTTTTTAGTATATACACAAAGTTGTATAACCATCACCACTATCTAATTCCAGAATATTTTCACCCCAAGAAGAAACTCCATACTCATTAGCTCTAACTTCCCATTCCCCCCACCCCCTTCTGCTACCCAGCCCTTGGCAATCACTAATCTGCCTTCTGTCTCTGTGAATTTGCCTAATCTAGACATTTCATATAAATGGAATCAAACAATACGCGGTCTTTTGTAACTGATTTCTCTTTTCTTTTTTCTTTTTTTGGTGAGAAAGAGTGGCTCTGAGCTAACATATGTTGCCAATCTTCCTCTTTTTGCTTGAGGAAGATGGACCCTGAGCTAACATCTGTGCCAGTCTTCCTCTATTTTGTATGTGGGTCGCCACCACAGCATGGCTTGATGAGTGGTGTAGGTCCATACCTGGGATCCGAACCTGCAAACCTGGGCCACCTAAGTGGAGCATGCTGAACTTAACCACTACGCCACTGAGCCGTCCCACTGACTTCTTTAACTTAGCATAATGTTTTCAAGGTTCATCCATATTGTAGCATGTATCAGAACTTTATTCCTTTTTATGGCTACATAATATTCCCTTGTATGGATATACCAAATTTTGTTTATCCATTCATCAGTTAATGGACATTTGGTTTGTTTCTACCTTATGACTACTACAATATTGTTGTGAACATTTGTGTACAAGTTTTTGTGTGGACATATGCTTTCAATTCTCTTGGGTATATACCTAGGAGTAGAATTGCTGGGTGATATATCTCTATGTTTAACATTTTCAGGAACTGCCCAACTCTCTTCCAAACTGGTGCACCATTTACATCCCACAGAAATGTATGAGGGTTCTAATTTCTCCATATCCTTGTCAATACTTGTTACTGCCTGTCTTTTTTATTTTAGCCAACCTAGTATACATGAAATGGTATCTCACTGTGGTTTTCTTTTGTATTACCCTAATCACTAATAATGTGAAGCATCTTTTCATGTGTTTATTGGCCATTTGTATCTTTTCTTTGAAGAAACGTTTGTTCAAATCCTTTGCCCATATTTTAATTTTATTTGTCTTTTTATTGTTGAGTTGTAAAAGTTCTTTATATATTCTGGATGCTAGACCCTTATCAGATATATTATTCGCAAATATTTTCTCCCATTCTGTGTGCTGTCTTCTCACTTTCTTGATGGTGCCCTTTGAAACATGAAAGTTTCTATTTTGATAAAGTTAAATTTATCTACTTCTTTTCTTTTTTATATTTTGATATCATATCTAAGAAACCATTGCCTAATCCAAAGTTATACTGACTTGCACCTATTTTTTCCTCTAAGAGTTTTATAGATTTAGTTTTTGCTTTTAGGTGTCTGTCACATTTTGAGTTAATTTTTGTATACAATGTGAAGTAGGCGTCCAACTTCTTTCTTTTGCAATTGGATATATAGTTGTTTTAGTTCCACTTATCAAAAAGACTATACTTTCCCCCATAGAATTGTCTCAGCGTCTTGTTGAAAAACTGTTGACAGCAAATTTAAGGCCTTATTTCTGGACTCTTAATTTTATTCCATTGATCCATATGTCTATCCTATGCCAATACCACACTGTCTTGTACTTCGTAGTAAATTTTGAAATTGGGAAGTGTGAGTGCTCCAACCTTGTCTTCAAGACTGTTTTGGCTATTCTGAGTCTCTTGCATTTCCATAAATTTTGGGATCAGCTTGTCAATTTCTGCAAAAAAAAGCAACTGGGATTTTGATAGGGATTGTATTAAATCTGTAGATCAAATTGTGGAGTATTGAATCTTAACAATTTAAGTCTTCTAATCCATGAACATAGATGTTTTTCCATTTATTTGTCATCTTTAATTTCTCTCAAAGACATTCTTTAGTTTTCAGTGTACAAGTCTTGTACTTCTTTTTAAATATTTGTTCATAAGCATTTTGTTCTTTTTTTTTTTTCTTTTGTGAGAACGATCAGCCCTGTGCTAACATCTGCCAATCCTCCTCTTTTTTTGCTAAGGAAGAATGGCCCTGGGCTAACATCCGTGCCCATCTTCCTCCACTTTATATGGGACGCCACCACAGCATGGCTTGCCAAGCAGTGCGTCGGTGCGCGCTCAGGATCCGAACTGGCAAACCCCAGGCCACTGCCGTGGAGCACGCACACTTAACTGCTTGCGCCACCGGGCCGGCCCCAGCATTTTGTTCTTTTTGATGCTATTGTGAATGGAACTGTTTTTTTAATTTCGTCTTTGGTTTGTTCATCATCAGTGTATAGAAATACAATTGATTTTTATACATTGATCTTGTGTTCTGCAACCTTGCTGAATTGTTTCTTAGTTTTAGTAGTTTTTTGTGTATGTATTCCTTAGGACTTTTTGTATACAAGATCATGTTATCTGTGAATAGAGATAGTTGTACTTTTTCCTTTCCCATGTGATTGTTTTGCATGAAGTTTCGCCTTTGTTCTAGGGAAATCTTATTCCTGGTCGGGACTCTCTAAAAGAGTAAATGAGTGTCCCTTGTAGAATTGCCTAAGATCATGGGGGAAATCATCACCTTCTTCCTCCATAATAAAAAAAAATCTTTATATTACTATTCGAAAAGCTAACAACTCTGAAGTTGCAAATGAAGACATTTTAAAAGAATATCTGGATCTCCTTTCAAGTGTATATTATATCTTGCTAACTGCGACTCTCTTTGTTTTAAAATTTTTTTCTTGAATTACTTTTCGAACGTGTACTATTGCAAATTTGTTTACTTCCAAGTACAAAGGTTTCCCTCTCCTGGAGATCTCAAAACAATTTCTGCAAAAGCGTGAGGGGCTGGAGAATCTTGCATTATATCTACGTATCAAAAAGAACCAATAAACTGATATTTAAGATCTGGGATGAGGTAGTCACTTGGCTTCTGGTTGGTGACTTGTCCTCGACTAGTGGATTATCTTGCTGGAGGCATGGTTTTTTAGTAAACAGCAGAAGGTATTGTTCAGAGACCCTGTGGTCTTTTTCCACAACAACAGTGTCTTATGATCCCAGATGACCTAACACATAGACACTTCCATAGTCTGCAGATCATTTTTACGTAATATCAAGCTACTCAGCAGCACAGCTATATAAGTCCCTATAACTTTGTTTCAGTTCAGATAGGCTGTTGTGCAATAATAACAGGACTGCAGAACCTTAGTGGCTTGTAAGCACAAAGTTTCATTTTTCCCTATGCAATGTGTCAATTACAGTTTGAGTGAGGGCTCTGCTACACATCTCACTCAGGATGATGGAGTCTCCACCATATGGAGCAAAACTAGATCCACTGTCAGGGGAAGGGAGCATGATAAACTCTAAACCTTTCTTAAAGGCTTCCTCCAGAAATGAGATACATTGCTTTAAAGATGTCCACACTCGGGCCGGCCCTGTGGCTTGGTGGTTAAGTGCGCGCGCTGCGATGCTGGTGGCCCGGGTTCGGATCCCGGGTGCGCATCGAGGCACCACTTCTCCGTTCATCCTGAGGCCGAGTCCCGCATACAGCAACTAGAAAGATGTGCAGCTACGACATACAACTATCCACTGGGGCTTTGGGGGGAAAAAAATAAAATAAATAAAATCTTTAAAGATGTCCACACTCAACTTCAAGCTGGCAGGGAAGTGCGATCCTGGTGTGTCGTGAAGAAGGAGATTCAGAATATCAGTGAGGAGCCCTGACGACCTTCAAAGACAGAACAGAAAGGAGAAAAAGGAAGGAAAAGGAACGTTTGCTAATCTGTAATGCATGCCAACCCTGTGATCAGAGCACTTAGTGTTATTTCATTCATGCTCATTTTACCTAGTTGAAAACTCACTCAAGCTCAAAAGGCTAGAAATAGAAAGTATAAGGCCTGGGATTTAAACCCACATCACCCAACCCAAAATTTCATGGACCTGTTCCTTTATCATGTTACTTTCTTCTTTGCTAGACTGTCCAGATGTACCTGAACTACACACAAAAGTAGAGGGGGCCCTTAAATTGGTCAATGTATCCAATCAGCAGTATGCCCAGATTCTCCAGATGACCCAGCATCACTTGGATGACACCACATATCTGATGGAAAAAATGAGAGAGCAGTTTGGCTGGGTGACTGAACTGGCAAACCAGACCCCAGGAGCTGAGAACATCTACAGTTCCATAAAGGTAATGGAGAGACCCAGGAACAGATATGGAGATTACATGTGCATACATTGATTTTCTGTTAATTTACTTATTAATTATATCTGAATTTGAAAATAAGCTATAGGAGGATATTCATATTTCCAGTGTGATTGTATTTAACATAGTGCATGGTCTTTAGAACACAAGAAATTCTATATAGAAAACCAAATTAAAACAGAAAACACTTTCTAATGCAGAGATGGCTAATTCTCTTAGAGCTATATAGTGCTGTAACTGATACAGGTAACACTGAAGAAACTTGGCCAGTGTAGTTTTTCAGGGAGAAGAGTTTCAGGTGAAGCAACTTGATTTCAAAAGCTGACTCTGAAACTTACCTGCTGAGTAAGTTTGGGAAAGTTCCTTAACATTTCTAGGCCTCAGTTTTTCCATCTGGAGAATGGGAATAACAACAGCCTCCTTAAAATGTATGTCTGTAAAGTGATTAGTATAGGTTCCTTATACAAAGCAAGAGCTCTGTAAATTATAGCTCTCAGTGTTTCACACAATTGTGTGGAGAATTAAACATATTTGTACACCAACCTTCACAAAAAAACATATTACCATCTTAAGTTGTACTTATACCATGTCTCCCACATTCAATCAATAACTCTTTTGGCATAAAACAGTGACTGTATTTCTTTCCTGACCTCCCGCAACACACATATTGCATTAATATACAAATGCACGAGGCCAGTGATTCCTCACGAGGTCAGTATTGGCAGGTTCCTGAAAAGACAAGACAGGTTCTACAAAAATCACTGGGCAGAACAATTGAAGATGCATTATTTCGTGCAGCATGTAATGTTGGTGCCCTAAGATCCCCGGGGATCGCTTTACCAACTCCAGCTGGTGCTGCTACTAACTTCTCACCCCTGTAACCTTCTTCAAAGGCTTGCCCCTGGGGCCACTTATAATCCAGAACTCCCTGCAGGATCAGGCTGAGGCTAGAGGCCACCTGAAGTCACATCCTAGATTAGCTTCTCCCTCTTCTCTATCTTGTTTGCACCATCCCCTTTAAAGTTTCACCTGAAGGCAGCCCTTCTAAATCACTTATGTCAGAGTCTCAGGCTCTGCTTCTAGGAAATCTGACCTCTGACATTCTGTATCCTAGCATTTCACTCTCTCTCCAGCTGCAAAGTTGTGGCCCACGTGTGGCTTAAGAAATAAGTTTAGAGAGTTACAACCAGCAAATTAAAAAAACAAAACAAAGGAGAGTGACGTCAGCATCATGGCAGAGTGAGCTTTCCTGTAAACTCTTCGCCTGGTAAGATACAACAAAAGGAACAGTCGCAGACCAACAACGGAATCCTAGACAGCGAAAAGCAAGGTCAGAAAGATCCACACTGCCGCACATCTGGAGTGGAACGTGCTGGGCCCCCGGAGGAAGTGGGGAGACGTAAGGAGAACTCCTCTCCCTCCCCATCAGGTCAGCAATCCCGGTCTGCGTGGCTCCCAGAGAGGGGGGATGGGTGGCCCTCTGCGTGGAAACCGTAGTTCTTCGGGCTCTCTAAGCCAGTGGGAAACTCCCACACAGAGGACTCAGAACTGCTGTGGGGTACTATCAACATCTGAGCACCCCAGGAGAACAGATAACAAGGGGTGAGCGAGAAGCCCCCCACGCCAGGGACCCAGCGGGCAAAAGAGAGGCCCCCCCCATCCCCACAAGCCAGACAGTGCAGCTCAGTGGATCAGACCAGACCAAGCAGCCAGCCGATGGCAGTGAGCAGCCAGGGCAGAGCACAAGGGGCTCAGATTACACAGCCCTTTACCCCCACACAGTGGCGGCAAGTGGAAATTGCAACCAGATATTTCCAGGATGAGGAAAAACAAAGCCAATACAGGAACCACAATGCAAAGGTACATGAAATCACCAGACCAGAAGCAAAATGACAAGCACCCAGAAACCAGCCCTGAAGACACAGAAATCCATAACCTAAACAACAGAGATTTCAAAACAGCTATCATAAAAACACTCAACGAAATACAAGATAACACAAGCAAACAATTCGATGAGATTAGGAGTTTCTTCACAAAAGAGATTGAAATCATAAAGAAAAACCAATCAATTGGAGATGAAGAACACAATGAAGGAGATAAAGGAGAACCTGGAATCTCTAAAGAACAGAGCTGACAATATGGAGGAAAGAATTAGCGGATAGGAATTATAGAGGATAGGAATACAGATATGCTCCAGATGGAGGAGAGAGAACTAAGACTAAAAAGAAATGAAGAAAGTCTCCGAGAAATATCTGACTCTATTACGAAATGTAACGTAAGAATTATAGGTATTCCTGAGGGAGAAGAGAGGGAAAGAGGAGCAGAGAGCCTATTCAAGGAAATAATAGCTCAGAACTTCCCAGATCTGGAGAAGGAGCAGGAAATACCAGTAAGCAAAGCCAGCAGATCACCTAAATAGGTCAAAAGGCAAAGGCCCACTCCACGACATGTAGTGGTAAGGCTGGCCAAAGTCAATGACAAAGAAACAATATTAAGGGCAGCTAGACAAAAACAAAAAATAACGTACAAAGGAACTCCCATCAGGCTCTCAGCAGATTTCTCAACAGAAACTTTACAGGTTAGGAGAGAATGGAATGATATATTCAAAATACTGAAAGACAAAAACTTTCAGCCAAGAATACTCTATCTAGCAAAAAATATCCTTCAAATATGATGGAGAAATAGTAACTTTTCCAGATAAATATAAGCTAAGTGAGTTCATGGCCATGAGACCCCCACTACAAGAAATACTCAAGAAGGCCCTCAGACCTGAAAAAAAGAAGAGAACGGGAATAAAAAGCTTGGAGCAAGGAGAAAAATAGGTAGACAAACTCAGAAAAATAGTAGATCTTTACCGGAATAGGTTAGCAACCACTTAAACACCAAAATCAAAGATCAAAGGAAGGAATTCACCAAAAATAAATTTAACCTCATCACTGTAAACACACACCCACAACACAAGATAGAATAAGGTATAACAAGAATGACTTAGAAGGGGAAGACGAAAGTGACTGAATTGATTAATATAAAGAAATAGGAGGCCATCAGATAATGGACTATCTCATACACAAGATTTTTTATACAAACCTCAAGGTAACCACTAAACAAATAATCAAAACAAAATCACATATGATAAACAAAGACAAAATTAGAAGAGTCATAAGACAGAACAACAAAACTGAATTGGCAGTCCGAAACAAAGGGGACAAGAAACAAAGGAAATGCAAAAGAACCAGAAAATAAGTGACAAAACAGCAAAATTAAGCCCTCATATATCAATAATTACCCTAAATGTAAATGGATTGAAGTCTCCAATCAAAAGATACAGAGTGCCAGGATGGATTAAAAAGCAAGACCCAACAATATGCTGCCTCCAGGAAACACATCTCAGCTCTAAAGACAAACACAGGCTCAGAGTGAAAGGATGGAAGACAATACTCCAAGCTAATGGCAAACAAAAGAAAGCAGGTGTTGCCATACTCATATCAGACAAAGCAGACTTCAAGATTAAACAGGTTGAGACA
Source organism: Ceratotherium simum simum (assembly GCF_057802395.1). Taxonomy (NCBI): domain Eukaryota; kingdom Metazoa; phylum Chordata; class Mammalia; order Perissodactyla; family Rhinocerotidae; genus Ceratotherium; species Ceratotherium simum. The sequence goes on from NC_141913.1 coordinate 10,960,728, forward strand.
AAGAAGGGAAATATATAATGATAAAAGGGACACTCCACCAAGAAGACATATCACTTATAAATATATATGCACCCAACATAGGAGCACCAATGTACATAAAGCAACTATTAACAAACCTAAAAGGAGACATTAACAACAACACAATAATAGTAGGGGATCTTAATACCCCACTTACATCAATGGATAGATCATCCAGAAAAAAGTCAATAAAGAAACAGTGGACTTAAATGAAAAACTGGACGAGATGAACCTAGTAGACATATACAGAGCACTCCATCCAAAAACAGCTGACTGCACACTCTTCTCAAGCGTGCATGGAACATTCTCAAGGATAGTCCATATGTTGGGAAACAAAGCAAGCCTCAATAAATTTAAGAAGATTGAAATCATAGCAAGCATCTTTTCAGACCATAATGCTATGAAACTGGAAATCAACCACAAAAAAAAAAAAAACTGGGAAAGTGACAAAAATGTGGAGATTAAACAACATGCTACTGAACAACCGATGGATCATTGATGAAATTAAAGGAGAAATCAAAAACTATCTGGAAACAAACGAAAATGAAAATATGCCATACCAAATCATATGGGATGCAGCAAAAGCGGTCCTGAGAGGGAAACGCATAGCGATACAAGCCCACCTTAACAAACAAGAAAAAGCCCAAATAAGCAACCTTAAATTATACCTAACAGAACTAGAAAAAGATGAACAAACAAAGCCCAAAGTCAGCAGAAGGAGAGAAACAATAAAAATCAGAGCAGAAATAAATGAAATTGAGACCAAAAAAACAGTAGAAAGGATTAATGAAACAAACAGTTGGTTCTTTGAGAAGATAAAAAAAATTGACAAACCCTTAGCCAGACTTACTAAGAAAAGAAGAGAAGAGGCTCAAATAAATAAAATTAGAAATGAAAGAGGAGAAATTACAATGGATACCATGGAAATACAGAGGGTTATAAGAGAATACTATGAGAAATTATATGCCAAAAAATTGGACAATCTAGAAGAAATGGATAAATTCTTAGACTCATACAACCTCCCAAAACTGAACCAAGAAGAAATGGAGAATCTGAATCGACCAATCACAAGTAAAGAGATTGAAATAGTAATCAAAAACCTCCCCCAAAATAAAAAAGTCCAGGACCAGATGGCTTCTCTGGTGAATTTTACCAAACATTCAAAGAAGATTTAGTACCCATCCTTCTCAAACTATTCCAAAAAATAGAGGAAGATGGAACACTTCCTAAATCATTCTATGAGGCCAACATCACCCTGATACCAAAGCCAGACAAAGACAATACAAAGAAGGAAAATTACAGGCCAATATCACTGGTGAACATAGATGCAAATATCCTCAACAAAATATTGGCAAACCGAATACAGCAATACATTAAAAAGATCATACACCATGATCAAGTGGGATTTATACCAGGGACGCAGGGATGGTTCAACATCCACAAATCAATCAACGTGATACACCACATCAACAAAACAAAGAATAAAAACCACATGGTCATCTCAATAGACGCAGAGAAGGCATTTGACAAGATACAACATCCATTTATGATAAAAACTCTCAACAAAATGGGTATAGAAGGGAAGTACCTCAACATAATAAAGGCTATTTATGACAAACCCACAGCCAACATCATACTCAACGGGGAAAGACTGAAAGCCATTCCTCTGAGAACAGGAACGAGGCAGGGCTGCCCACTCTCACTACTCCTGTTCAACATAGTACTGGAGGTTTTGGCCAGAGCAATTAGGCAAGAAAAAAGGAATAAAAGGAATGTAAATAGGCAACGAAGAAGTGAAACTCTCACTATTTGCAGATGACATGATTTTATATATAGAAAACCCTAAAGAATCCATTGGAAAACTATTTGAAATAATCAACAACTACAGCAAAGTGGCAGGGTACAAAATCAATCTACAAAAATCAGTTGCATTTCTGTATGCTAATAATGAACTAACAGAAAGAGAGCTCAAAAAGATAATACCATTTACATTTGCATCAAAAAGAATAAAATATCTAGGAATAAATCTTACCAAGGAGGTGAAAGACCTATACAATGAAAACTACAAGACATTATTGAAAGAAATTGATGATGACATAAAGAAATTGAAAGACATCCTAGGCACATGGATTGGAAGAATAAACATAGTTAAAATGTCTATATTACCTAAAGCAATCTACAAATTCAATGCAATCCCAATCAGAATCCTCATGACATTCTTCATGGAAATAGAAAAAAGAATACTAAATTCATATAGGTCAACAAAAGACCCCAAATAGCTAACACAATCCTAAGAAAAAAGAACAAAGCTGGAGACATCACAACCCCTGGCTTCAAAACATACTACAAAGCAGGCCAGCCCCGTGGCTTAGCAGTTAAGTGCACACGCTCCAATACTGGTGGCCTGGATCCGGATCCCGGGCGCGCACCGATGCACCACTTCTCCAGCCATGCTGAGGCCGCGTCCCACATACAGCAACTAGAAGGATGTGCAACTATGACATACAACTATCTACTGGGGCTTTGGGGAAAAAAAAAGAGGAGGAGGATTGGTGATAGATGTTAGCTCAGAGTTGGTCTTCCTCAGCAAAAAGAGGAGGATTAGCACAGATGTTAGCTCAGGGCTGATCTTCCTCACAAAAAAAAAAAAAAAAAGTACTACAAAGCAATAGTAATCAAAACAGCATGGTACTGGTAGAAAAACAGATACACAGATCAATGGAACAGAATTGAAAGCCCAGAAATAAAACCACACATATACAGACAGTTAATTTTCGACAAAGGAGCTAAGAACATACAATGGAGAAAGGAAAGTCTCTTCAATAAATGGTGTTTGGAAAACTGGACAGCGACATGCAAAAGAATGAAAGTGGACCATCTGCTATTGCCATTCACAAAAGTTAACTCAAAATGGATCAAAGACCTGAAGGTGAGACCTGAAACTATAAAACTCATAGAAGAAAATATAGGCAACACACTATTTTACATTGGTCATAAAGGAATCTTTTCAGATGACATGCCTACCCAGACTAGGGAAACTAAAGAAAAAATAAACAAGTGGGAGTTTATCAGATTAAAGAGCTTCTACAAGACAAACGAAACCAGAATCAAGATGAACAGACAACCCACCAGCTGGGAGAGAATATTTGCAAAACATATATCTGAAAAGGGGTTGATCTTCATAATATACAAAGAACTCACACAACTGAACAACAAAAAAACAAACAACCTGATCAAAAAATGGGCAGAGGATATGAACAGACACTTCTCCAAAGAAAATATACAGATGGCCAATAGGCACATGAAAAGATGTTCAGCATCACTAATCATCAGGGAAATGCAAATCAAAACAACACTAAGATACCACCTCACGCCCGTTAGAATGGCTATAATCACTAAGACAAAAAACAACAAATGTTGGAGAGGATGTGGAGAAACAGGAACCCTCATACACAGCTGGTGGGAATGCAAACTGGTGCAGCCTCTATGGAAAACGGTGTGGAGATTCCTCAAAGAATTAAAAATAGAGATGCCCTATGATCCAGCTATCGCACTACTGGGAATCTATCCAAGGAACCTGAAATCAACAATCCAAAGAGGCTTATACACCCCTATGTTCATTGCAGCGTTATTCACCACAGCCAAGAGGTGGAAGCAACCTAAGTGTCCCTCGACTGACGATTGGATCAAGAAGATGTGGTATATATATACAATGGAATACTACTCAGCCATAAAAAAAGACAAAATCGTCCCATTTGCAACAACATGGACGGGTCTGGAGCGTATTATGTTAAGTGAAATAATCCAGAAAGAGAAAGACAAACACTGTATGATCTCACTCATATGTGGAATATAAACCAACACATGGACAGAGAAAACTGTATTGTGGTTACCAGGGGCAGTGGGGGTGGGGGTGGGCACAAGGGGTGAAGGGAGACATACATATGGTGATGGACAAACAAAAATGTACAACCCAAAATTTCACAATGTTATAAACTATTAAAACATCAAACAAACAAACAAAAAAACAATGGGACAGAGCCAGCCCCATGGCTTAGTGGTTAAGTGCACATGTTCCACTACTGGCGGCCCCGGTTCGGATCCCGGGTGCACACCAATGCACCACTTCTCTGGCCATGCTGAGGCCGCGTCCCACATACAGCAACTAGAAGGATGTGCAACTATGACATACAACTATCTACTGGGGTTTTGGGGAAAAGAAAGGAGGAGGATTGGCAATAGATGTTAGCTCAGAGCCGGTCTTCCTCAGCAAAAAGAGGAGGATTAGCACGGATGTTAGCTCAGGGCTGATCTTCCTCAAAAAAAAAAAAAACAAAAATTGGGACAGACTAGAAGAGGAAATATTAGAGTGCATTGCATTTAATAAGTCATATGCATATGTCATGGAACTTTCATTTCCATATATTCGTTTTTGTGTGTATAAATGTGTGTGTACACATATACATATGACGTGTGTTTTTGAGTCATGGTGTAAAATGTATTTGTAACTGTAGACCACAGTCAAACGGTTTTGAAAGCCACTGTCCAATCCCTGTGGAGATTCTATTACTGATTCTGATTCTATTACTTCATTAGCAAGATCATATCCTCAGAGAGTAAAATAATTCAATATATTTGAACATCCTCACAAATACCACAGATTTTTAGTTTAGTGAGGAAAAATTCTTGTCTTGAAGAATAAAATTTGAAGAAAAATTTTAGCAGTGCTTTCAATCTTTAGAAAGGTACAGCCAATATTTGTTTTCATTGGTGTCAATATTTTCCGTTCTGTGCTTCCATTTACTTCCATTTCAATGTCTCTGAGACACTTAGACAGATTCGTCTAAAATTCCTTATATTGATAACAAAGGCACTTCTGTATGAAAACCTCCATAGAAAATAAAATTATGGTTTTCAATGATACATTTTTCTAATAATCATTACTAAAGAACACTTACTGTGTGTCAGACAATGTTCTAAGAACTTTTTCCATATACCAGATCATTTAATACCCTCAACGATCCTATAAGGTAAGTATTATTGTTTTCCAGATTTTTCAGATGAGGCACAGAGAAGTTAAACAAGTTGTCTGAGGTCACACAGTTAGTAAACGGTAGAACTGTGGTTCAAAACCAAGCAGCGTTTCTTCAGAATTGGTAGACTTAACCACCTTGCTGAACTGCCTTTAAAAGTTATTTTTCTCAAAACAGCTGTTATTTCATTATGTAACAGAAAATGCAAAGCCATAAAACAGCAAGTACTGAAGAGGAACCTCGTGTAAAAACATACAAATTCCGGCAGGTGAACAAAGTTACGTCCCTTGGGTTATAGTCACACGGGTGTTAGCTTTATAATTATTTATTAAACTAGACATAAACGCTTTATGCAGTTTTTATGTGTGTTATATTCACCAAAAGGAAAAGGGGAAAAGTTATGGTAGCTATTCCTTTATAAACTAGAATTAAGACATTACCAGTTTTTATTTGGCTTCTTAATATTTTGCTTTAGTTTTTTTGATAAGGGAATTTATTTGAAAATATTTTCAAAATAGTTCTCTTAAGGTTACATCTAGTTGCATGTCAGTACAGTTTCATTTCTATTACTACAATCAAAGTATATGCACTCAAGAATTCATTAAGAGAGTAACTGATGTGCATGTCAGATGACTGGTTCTTACAAAAACCACACACACAACCATAAGTTGTAAATTTCCTAGGAAAACTCAGTACAAAACTTGGTGCACCACATTAATATTTGTGGCACAGACAGTGGTGCTCACCAAATATTGTACTCACTCGCGTTTTCCAGCTCGTCTTGCAGTTAAGTGGTGCCATGTGGCAAGTTCTGGCCAATGAAATGTGAATAAAAATGACAACGGTTATTTCTATACTGAGATACTGAAGAGCCTTGTGTGGTTATCCATTCTCTTTCTCTGCTGAGGGCACAAAGAAATCCATGTGTTCCAGATGCTACAGCCGTGAGATGACGTGACCTGTCAGCCAGGGTCCTGTGTGTCTAGGTAGTACAGAACCCTTGTAATGGTCATGTAACATGAGCCAGAAATAAATTTTGTTGTATGAAGCCACTGGAATGTTGGGGCTAATTTGTTACCTTAGCACAACCTAGCTTATCTTGACTAACGTGGTGTTAAATTAGTCCTGAATGTGCACTGGGATTTAGTAGTCTTTCACCGTATAATCCTTCTTTTTAGGTAATTCCAGGTGTTCACGAAGGAAATTTTTTCAAACGAGATGAAATTTTGATAGACCTAAGCAATCTGCCTTCCCCCAATGTGACACTCAAGATCCCTCTTGAAGAAAGTGCTGAGAATTCTAACTTCATTAGCTATGTGCTGGCGAAAGCTGTACAGCGTTTTAAGGAACATTTTAAAACTTGGTAAGCAGAGTGTCTGATTAGGAATGCTTTGTTGACAGGAACAGATGATTCATAAAAGGAAAAAACAACAAAACTAGTTTTAAAATACCTGGACAATATGTTCAACTTCATTAATAGTCAAAGACACGAAAACTAAGACAAAATAGCATTTTTTGCCCATCAAATTTGCACATTAAAAAAATAATAATAAAATCCTGACAGGAGTGTGATGAAATGGGAATTCTTATATGTTATTGGTGGGAACATAAATTGCTTTCTTCCTTTTTGAAAAGTTATTTGGTTATGCATGTCAAGAGCCATAAAATTTCTTTTTGATACAATAATTCCATTTCTGGAATCAATCCTAAGGAATAAATCTAAATTTGATTAAAAGTCTCCCCCTTGCCGCAAGATCTATATTTGCAAAATTATTTAAAATAGTAAAATATTAAAAACAATTTTAATGTCTAAAAACAAGAGAATGGATAAGTAGGTTATTGCTAAATATCTCCTAAATTAGTGGCCCAATTAAAACTGTTTATAGTGGCTGGTGTGGTGGCGTAGTGGTTAAGTTCTCGTGCTCCGCTACAGCGGTCTGGGGTTCGCAGGTTTGGATCCTGGCGCAAACCTACACATCGCTCATCAAGCCATGCTGTGGTGGCATCCCATATACAAAACAGAGGTAGGTGGGCACAGATGTTAGCTCATGGCCAATCTCCCTCACCAAAAAAAAAAAAAAACCAAAAACTATTTATAATATTTTCCTTTGGTTATATGATCAATCTTAAAGAATTATAAATTTTAATTCTAAGTTGTCATTCATAAGGGACCTTGTTAGTAAGTCACCATCAATGTATAGTTAGGCTAGATATTACTGGATATGCTGCCTTTCCCTTTCCCTCTGAATTTTGGAGAACTTTTTTCAAGTTCTATCAGTCAAACAACAACCATCTTTTTAGCATCTACTAAGTGACGGCACAGGACCCAGGCACGGCGAAGGAGCAAATGATGAACTGGACAAGATCCTTTCCCACATGAGCTTCCTATCCAGTAGGGGATGAGGTAGTACAAGACACACACACACACACACACACACACACACACACACACACACCAGTAATGCAGGGCGGCCTGTAGTGAGTGCCCAAGGGTTGGGGCCTCTGGGAGTTGAGGGGAGGGTCGTTTGCTTTCCGGAAGAGCAGAACTTCTCAACTGGATATATTTCCTTTTTTCTCTTCCTTTCCCACTAGCTTTCTCTCTCCTCTCCTTTGCTCTTTCACTTCCCTCTCTCCTATCCTCCCTTCTACCTTCCTTTCTGTAAAAAAAAAAAAAAAAAAAAATTATATATATAATCAAAACGTGGAAGTGGGAGAGGAGAATACTTCAAAAAAGGTTCCAAACAAGGGGAAAGTATGAGCAAATGGGGCAAGAAAGAGTGGAGTGTCTAGTACTAAGGATGTTGAGAAGTCCTTTTAGTCTCCTCCCATTAGGGGCCTTTGAACTTCCCTCTGGCTGGGAACCTCCCACCTTTATGAGTTTGGATTCCTTCTTTAGTTGCAAGCAACCAAGACTGACTCAGCTAAAGGAAACGCAAGGATACAGTCTGACGCACAAAATCAAAGGGGCGGCTGGACAACCATGTCTGGGGCTCAAACTCTATAGGCCACGGTGAGACACTATAGGGTTTTGAAGGAGACAGTGTGCTATGCTCAAATGGGTATTGACTATGCATTTATATCTAGATAAACATATTTTCAATGAAATCATCTCTTCACAGATTTTGGAATGATGCAGGTACAAGGACAATAGGAAATGAGATATTGAGAAATTGAGCAAATTATTTAGTAATAAGGCTCACAAAATGATCTTTCACAAAGGTAGTATTAATTTTTTTAATTTATAGTTGTTTTTTTTGTTTTTTTTGTTTTTTTGGTGAGGAAGATCAGCCCTGAGCTAACATCCATGCTAATCCTCCTCTTTTTGCTGAGGAAGACTGGCTCTGAGCTAACATTCACTGCCAATCCTCCTCCTTTTTTTTTTTTCCCCCCGAAGCCCCAGTGGATAGTTGTATCTCATAGTTGCACATCCTTCTAGTTGCTGTATGTGGGACGCGGCCACAGCATGGCCGGAGAAGCGGTGCGTCGGTCCGTGCCCAGGATCCAAACCTGGACCGCCAGTAGCAGAGCGTGCACTTAACCACTAAGCCACCGGGCCGGCTCTAATTTATAGTTTTTAAATTCTAAAGGTAACAAAATCACAAATTCCAAGAATTTGGAAGACAAAAATTATCCATAATCCCACCATCTTAACAAAACCATTATCATCATCTTACTATACTTTTCATTCACATTTTCCGCTTATTTTCTTAGATGGATTCCAAAAAACAGAATTATTTGTTTTGAAGGTTAACATTTCATTGTTCTTGATATATATCACCAAATTTGATAGCAGAAATACCAATTTCTCATATCCTAACTAGCACTTCAACTTTAAAAACTTTACTAATAAATGAAAAATTTTATCTTACTGTTATAACTTTCATGTTTTTGGTTATTTGTGAGAATAAACATTTTTCCAAGTGTGCTTACTAACAGAATCTCTTGTGCATCCTATTCAATACAGCGGATACGATTTTGTCAGTGTTCTGATTAGATCAACACATCAGGGTCTCAAACCTGCCAACAGTGAAAGAGAAACATAGTAAGGAAAATAACAGGAAAGATGGTGGAAAAGAATCACCCCTGTCATTTCCAATCTTAAATATTTGTTAGGTGCCCTAGCTGCAGGTGTGTAGCTTGCTAAAATTGGAATTCCCATTTTATAGGGTGGGACATATATTTAGAACCCTCCTCTGGAATTCTCATTGAGTAATCTAGCTTCCTGAGTGCCCGACTTTCCTGATTGGTTTGCGATGTGTTTTATTTCCCTATTCCAAACTTCCACAGCTGCCAGGACTGGGATCAACAGTCACAGGCTGTAACAGGATGTCTTGCACATCCTGAGTGTCCAATAAACATTTGTTGATTGGTTCTTACCATCATTATCATCAGGAAAGGCACACACAAAAAACTCGTTGACTAAAGTAAGGGATCATAAGCACAGAAGTTTATTCAGGAAACACTGTGCATGTAAGGACAAGAGAAACACTTTAGTTTCACATCACAGGCAGTGTCTATTGTAGAGGTTCAACAAACCAGGGGAACTGTGAAGATCCCTTCAAATAGTGTTATCAAAAATATCCATACATATGGATTTTCCATTACTTTGCTCTCTACTAATTTTTTCAAAAGCCAAGAGTATCTATTTTATTACCCATTCTGGACTTTTATTCCAAGAAAAAAATACACTAAGTCAATAAGTAATTTATTAATATTTTGATTACTTCTGCTTTTTTTTAAAAAAGGTAAGAAGATCTGATGCATCCTATACCCAGAAAGTAGAATTACCTCTTCAGCTGAGACCTGGAAACCCTGAAGTACATAGGAAAATGCAACAAACGTGGCTGCAGGAATGTGTGACAGTTACGTATTCTGAAGTACTTTTAATTTCCTTATGTTGAGTGGCAGTTTAATAGCTATTCAAACTTAATTACAATGAAAATTTCCTTCTATAAACATCAAATGTACATATTGCTGTATTCTATGGTACGTTAGTAGTTCTTCATGTAATAAATAAATATTAAATCACCGAGGTGTTTGTGTTCTGTCATTTCCACTATAAAGGTGTCACTTTCTAATTAACCAGGGATTCTTCTTCAAATTTGCTTTTGAATTTATAATGTATCATAATTGACTTTTTGAAAAAATCTATAATTCATTCCTTCGCTTAGTAAAGACCTGTAGTTTCTGCATAGTTTTTTTTTATTGTGGAAAAATATACATAACAAAATTTACTATTTTAGCCATTTTTAAATGTACAGTTCAGTGGCATTAAGTACACTCAGAGTGTTGTGCAGCCATCACCACCATCTGTCTCCAGAACTTTTTTCATCTTCCCAAACTGAAACTCTTTACTCATTAAACAATAATTCCCCATTTCTCCCTTCTCCCAGACCTGTGCAACCACCATTCTGCTTTCTGTCTGTGTGAGTTGGGCTACTCTAGATGTCTCACATAAGTGTTATCATACAGTATTTGTCCTTTTGCAATTGGCTTATTTCACTAGCACAATGTCCTGAAAGTTCATCCAAATGGTAGCATATGCTGGAATTTCCTTCCCTTTTTAGGGCTGAATACTATTCCATTGTATGTGTTATCACATTTTGTTTATCCATTCATCCATCATAGACATTTGAGTTGCTTCCATCTTTGGGCTTTGTGAATAATGCTGCTATGAACATGTGTGTACTGCATAGTTTTTTCTTAAAATTAATACGACAATGCTTTCTTTTAACAAGGCCATACATGTTTTTTGGAAAACACAAGATATTTTTGGCTGACACTTTTTTTTTAATTAATTAATTTTTTTGTTGCAATAAAATTTGTTTGTAAAATTGTATAAATTTCAGGCATAATCATTATGCTTCTATTTCTGCATTGATTACATCATGTTCACCACCCAAATACTAATTACAATCCGTCACCACACACATGTGCCTAATCATGCCTTTCGCCCTCCTCCCACCTCTTCTCTCTCCCCTCCTCCCCTCTGGTAACTACCAATCCAATCTCTGTCTCTGTGTGTTTGTTTGTTGTTTTTATCTTCTACTTATGAGTGAGAGCGTATGGTATTTGACCTTCTCCCTCTGACTTATTTCGCTTAGCATAATACCCTCAACGTCCATCCATGTTGTCACAAATGGCTGGATTTCATCGTTTCTTATGGCTGAGTAGTATTCCATTGTGTATATATACCACATCTTCTTCATCCATTTGTCCCTTGATGGGCACTTAGGTTGCTTCCAAGTCTTGGCTATTGTGAATAACGCTGCAATGAACACAAGGGTGCATGTATCTTTATGCATTGGTGTTTTCATGTTCTTTGGATAAATACCCAGCAGTGGAATAGCTGGATCATATGGTAGTTCTATCCTTAATTTTTGGAGGAATCTCTGTACTGTTTTCCATAGTGGCTGCACCAGTTTGCACTCCCACCAGCAGTGTATGAGAGTTCCCTTCTCTCCACATCCTCTCCAACACTTGTTTCCTGCCTTGTTAATTATAGCCATTCTGATGGGAGTGAGGTGATATCTCATTGTAGTTTTGATTTGCATTTCTCTGATAGTTAAGGATGTTGAACATCTTTTCATGTGCCTGTTGGCCATCTGTATATCTTCTTTGGAGGAATGTCTGTTCGGGTCTTTTGCCCATTTTTTAATTGGGTTGTTAGTTTTTTTGTTGTTGAGATGCATGAGTTCTTTTTATATTTTGGAGATTAACCCCATATCAGATATATGGTTTGCAAATATCTTCTCCCAATTGTTAGGTTGTCTTTTCCTTTTGTTGATGGTTTCCTTTGCTGTGCAGAAGCTTTTCAGTTTGATATAGTCCCATTTGTTCATTTTTTCTTTTGTTTCTCTTGCCTGGTCTGACATGGTGCTTGAAAATATGTTGCTGAGGCCAATGTTGAAGAGTGTACTTCCTATGTTTTCTTCTAGAAGTTTCATGGTTTCAGGTCTTATATTCAAATCTTTAATCCATTTGGAGTTAATTTTTGTGTATGGTGTAAGGTAAGGGCCTACTTTCATTTTTTTGCATGTGGCTGTCCAGTTTTCCCAACACCATTTGTTGAAGAGACTTTCCTTTCTCCATTGTATGTTCCTGGCTCCCTTGGCGAAAATTAGCTGTCCATAGATGTGTGGGTTTATTTCTGGGCTCTCGATTCTGTTCCATTGATCTGTGTGTCTGTTTTTGTGCCAGTACCATGCTGTTTTGGTTACTATAGTTTTGTAGTATACTTTGAAATCAGGGAGTGTGATACCTCCAGCTTTGTTCTTTTTTCTCAGGATTCCTTTGGCTATTTGGGGTCTTTTGTTGTTCCATATAAATTTTAGGATTCATTGTTCTATTTCTGTGAAAAATGTTGTTGGAACTTTGATAGGGATTGCATTGAATCTATAGATTGCCTTAGGAAGCATGGACATCTTAACTATGTTAATTCTTCCAATCCAACAGCATGGAATATCTTTCCATTTCTTTGTGTCTTCTTCAATTTTTTCCAGCAATGTTTTATAGTTTTCGGTGTACAGATCTTTTACCTCTTTGGTTAAGTTTACTCCTAGGTATTTTATTCTTTTTGTTGCAATTGTAAATGGGATCGTATTCTTAATTTCTCTTTCTGCTGCTTTGTTGTTAGTGTATGGAAATGCAAGTGATTGTTGTATGTTGATTTTGTATCCTGCAACTTTACCGTATGCATTTATTAATTCTAGAAGTTTTTTGGTGGATTCTTTAGGGTTTTCTATATATAAAATCGTGTCATCTGCAAATAGTGACAGTTTCACTTCTTCCTTTCCAATTTGGATCCCTTTTATTTCTTTTTCTTGCCTGATCGCTCTGGCTAGGGCTTCCAATACTATGTTAAACAGGAAGGGTGAGAGTGGGCATCCTTGTCTGGTTCCTGTTCTTAGAGGGATAGCTTTCAGTTTTTCACCATTGAGGATGATATCAGCTGTGGGTTTGTCATATATGGCCTTTACTATGTGGAGGTATTTTCCTTCTATACCCATTTTATTCAGAGTTTTTATCATAAATGGATGCTGTATCTTGTCAAATGCTTTCTCTGCATCTATTAAAATGATCATGTGATTTTTATTGTTCATTTTATTAATGTGGTGTATCATGTTGATTGATTTGTGAATGTTGAACCATCCCTGCAGCCCTGGAATAAATCCCACCGATCATGGTGTATAATCTTTTTAATGTATTGTTGTATTCGATTTGCTAGTATTTTGTTGAGGATTTTTACATGGATGTTCATCAGTGATATTGGCCTGTAATTTTCTTTTTTTGTTGTTGTCCTTGTCTGGTTTTGGTATCAGGGTAATGTCGGCTTCGTAGAACGAGTTAGGGAGCTTCCCCTCCTCTTCAATTTTTTGCAAGAGTTTGAGAAGGATAGGTATTAAGTCTTATTTGAATGTTTGGTAGAATTCACCAGGGAAGCTGGCTGGTCCTAGACTTTTATTTTTTGGGAGGTTTTTGATTACTGTTTCAATCTCCTTACTGGTAATTGGTCTATGCAAATTCTCTATTTCTTCTGGATCCAGTTTCGGAAGGTTATATGATTCTAAGAATTTGTCCATTTCTTCTAGATTATCCAATTTGTTGGCATATAGGTTTTCATTTTATTCTCTTATAATCTTTTGTATTTCTGAGGTGTTCGTTGTAATTTCTCCTCTTTCATTTCTGATTTTACTTATTTGAGCCCTCTCTCTTTTTTTCTTGTTGAGTCTAGCTAAAGGTTTGTCATTTTGGTTTATCTTTACAAAGAACCAGTTCTTGGTTTTATTAATTTTTTCTATTGTTTTTTTAGTCTCTATTTCATTTATTTCTGCTCTGATTTTTATTATTTCCCTTCTTCTACTGATTTTGGGCTTTGTTTGTTCTTCTTTTTCCAGTTCCTTTAGGTGTGCTGTTAGATTGTTTATTTGAGATTTTTCTTGCTTGTTGAGATAGGCCTGCATTGCTATGAACTTCCCTCTTAGAACCACTTTTGCTGTATCCCATAAATTCTGGCATGTCATATTTTCATTTTCACTTGTCTCCAGGTATTTTTGATTTCTCCTTCGATTTCTTCATTGACCCAATCATTGTTCAGTAGCATTTTGTTTAATCTCCACATATTTTTGGCTTTTCTGTTTTTCTTCCCATAGTTGATTTCTAGTTTCATACCGTTGTGGTCAGAAAAGATGCTTGCTATTATTTCAGTTGTCTTAAATTTATTGAGACTTGTTTTGTGGCCTCATATGTGATCAATCCTAGAGAATGTTCCATGTGCATTTGAAAAGAATGTATACTCTTTGGTTTTTGGATGGAATGCTCTGTATATATCTACTAGGTCCATCTGTTCTAGTGTGCCATTTAAGGCCAAAGTTTCCTTATTGATCTTCTGTTTGGATGATCTATCCATTGGTGTAAGTGGAGTGTTCAAGTCCCGTACTATTATTGCATTACTGTCTATTTCTCCTTTTATGTCTGTTAATAATTGCTTTATATATTTAGGTGTTCGTATGTTGGGTGCATAGATATTTCCAAGTGTTATATCCTCTTGTTGGATTGTTCCCTTGATCATTATGTAGTGCCCTTCTTTGTCTCCTGCTACAGTTTTTGTTTTAAAGTCTATTTTGTCTGATATGAGTATTGCTACCCCAGCTTTCTTTTCAACGCCATTTGCGTGGAGGATCTTTTTCCATCCCATCACTTTCAGTTTGTGAGTATCTCTAGGTCTGAAGTGTGTCTCTTGTATGCAGCATATATATGGGTCTTGTTTTTTAATCCAATCAGCTACCCTATGCCTTTTAATTGGAGCATTTAGTCCATTGATGTTTAAAGTAGCTATTGATAAGTATGCACTTACTGACGTTTTTTAACTTTTTTTTTTCTCGGTGTCTTAGTAGTTCTTCTCTGTTCCTTTCTTCTTCTCTTGCTCTCTTCCCTTGTGCTTTGATGGCTTTCTTTAGTATTATGTTTGGGTTCCTTTCTCTTAGTTTTTTGTGTATTTATTATAAGTTTCTCGTTTGTGATTACCATGGGGTTCATATACAGTAACCTACGTATATTGCAACCTATATTAAGTTGATAGTCTCTTTAGTTTGACGTCTATCTGAAAGCTCTACTCTTTAACTCCCCTTCTCCCAGATTTTGTGTTTTGGATATATCTAACCTCTTTTTTGTGCATTCGTATCTTTTACCCTCTTATCATGGAAATAGATAATTTTTCCCATTTGTGGTCTTCTCTTTCCCCCTTAGATAAGTCCCTTTACCATTTCTTGTAGAACTGGTTTCTTGGTGATGAACTCCTTTAATTTTTGCTTGTCTGAGAAACTTTTTCTCTCTCCTTCCATTTTTTGTGTGTGTGTGTGTGTGTGAGGAGATCAGCCCTGTGCTAACAGCTGCCAATCCTCCTCTTTTTTTTTTTCCTGAGGAAGACTGGCCCTAGGCTAACATCCGTGCCCATCTTCCTCCACTTTATATGGGACGCTGCCACAGCATGGCTTGCCAAGCAGTGCGTTGGTGCATGCCTGGGATCCGAACTGGCAAACCCCGGGCTGCTGCAGTGGAGTGCACACACTTAACTGCTTACACCACCGGGCCGGCCCCTTTCCTTCCATTTTGAATGATGACCTTGCCAGGTAGAGTATTCTTGGCTGTAGGTTTCTTCCTTTTAGCACTTCAAATATATCATGCCACTCTCTTCTAGCCTGTAAGCTTTCTGCTGAGAAGTCAGCTGATAGCCTTATGGAGTTTCCTTTGTATGTAACTTGTCTTTCTCTTGCAGCTTTTAGGATTCTCTCTTTATCTTTAATTCTGGACATTTTAATTATGATGTGTCTTGGTGTGGGCCTCTTTGGGTTTATCTTGTTTGGTGCTTTCTGTGCTTCCTGTACCTGGATGTCTGTTTCCTTCCTTAGGTTAGGGAATTTTTCAGCTATTATTTCTTCAAATAGATTCTCTGCCCCTTTGTCTCACCCTTCTCCTTCTGGGACACCTATAATACAGATGTTTGTGTGCTTGATGTTGTCCCAGAGATCCCTTAGACTGTCCTCACTCTTTTTAATTCTTTTTTCTTTTATCTGTTCAGTGTGAGTGATTTCTTTTAGTCTTTCATCCAGCTCACAGATCCATTCTTCTGTATCCTCTACTCTGCTTTTGAGTCCCTCTAGTGAATTTTTCCTTTCCTATATTGTATTCTTCATTTCTGATTGGTTCTTTTTTATATCTTCCATTTCTTTGTTGATGTTCTCACTGAGTTCATCCATTCTTCTCCCAAGATCAGTGAACATCATTATGACTCTTTGTTTGAACTATCTGTCAGGCAGGTTGCTCATTTCTGTTTCACTTAGTTCCTTTTCTGGGGTTTTGTCCTTTCTCTTACTTGAAATTATTCTTTTGCCTCCTCATTTTGCCTCTTTCCCTGTGCTGTCTAAGTATTAGGTAGGTCAGCTACGTCTCCTGCTCTTGGAGTAGTGACCCTATATAAGCAATGCCTTATGAGGCCCAGCAGTGTGCTTCCCTCTTGTCACCAGTTCCAAATGTTCCAGGAGTGACCCCTGTGTGGGCTATGTGTGTCCTTCTGTTGTGACCTGTTTGGTCTCCCTGTAGGCGCCCAGGGAGGCTGAGCTGTCTGTCCCCCGTCCAGCTGGTTGTAATGCTCAGCTGCATGTAGCTGTTGTGGGCCCTTCAGTATCTTTATCAGGTGTGGGGAGCCCCAGCACAGTTGGCTGCAAGGTCTAATAGCATATCCTGTTCCCGTTTTTCTATTAAGTGAGTAGGGTGCCAGCATGGCTGGTTGGTAGGCTCAGGGGCTTACATTTGCTACAAGCCTCTGGCCTATAAGGCTCTTGTCAGCTCTCTGAGGATTTCAGCTGGGTGGGGCTGGCCTCAGGTGTGGGAGCACCCAATTATTTCAGGCTTTGGAAGGTGGGGCCTATCCCCTATGTGGGTCTTTGAGAAGCACAAGTCTTCTACAGCTGACAAGCCCCACCGCCCACAAGTCCACACACACAGTCAGCACCATCCTGTCCCACGTGCACGCCCCGACCCCCTGAAGTGGACCCAGTCTCTCCAAGGCAGGAGCCCCACACACTCCACCAATGCCCCACACTTTCCACCTGCTCCTTGTGCACGCCCTGCCCCACAGAGGTGGACCCCATCACCGGGCTGCAGAGAATCCAGTCACTAATCTACGAAGGCCCACAAGTTGCCCAAGGGCTTGTTGTTGGGTGGGGCCAGTCCCTAGGGTGGGCTGCCTGCCCTGGCTGAGCTGGATTAAATCAGTGCTCTAGTGGGTGGGTCAGACCCTGGGCTAGCAGGCCACAGGGCGAACTCCAATGGCATCTGCCAGTGTCTGTGTTGGCTGACACTTAAAATCATAATTTGGATCTTGATGCAATACAATAATGGGAGAGTCATTTGCCAGTATATGTCGCTAAATATTACATTGGGGATATATTCATAGTCAGTCTTTCAAATTATAAAAAGAAATGTAATTAAAGAGAGGGCTCAAAACATTTAAAGCATTTTTCACCCAGTCTTAAGCTATTTGATAGAAAGGCTTGTCAGAGAAAGTTAGGGTTCAGAGGCAGCCCATTGAGTACAATCAACTCCAAACGAAGATAAAGCCTTTCCTATCATAACTGAAGGCTATAACAGCCTATCCTATCAATAGGATACTATTGATAGAATCCTAGATTCCTTAATGTGCAGAAAATCTCAAATAAATAGAGCCTATTCAACCATACATTTGATATATTTGTCAGAAAAGGTGCTAAAAAATAAGTTATAAAGGAAATCTGACTATTTTATGGCCAATGAGCTATCAAAAACTTGTAGAGTGAAGAAAGGAAAGGGAGAGCCAGCCCTGATGGTCTGTCTCGTGGTTAAGGTTCGGTGGTCTCACTGTTTCGGCAGCCCTGGGTTCACTTCAGTGTTGTGGAACCACACCACCCATCTGTCAGTTGCCATGCTGTGGTGGCGGCTCACATAGAAGAACTAGAAGGACTTACAACTGTCATATACAACCATGTACTGGGAGCTTGGGGAGAAGAAAAAAAAAGAGAAGATAGAACAGCTAATAGAAGTGAGCTCAGGGCAAATCCTTCCCTGCCAAAAAAAAAAAAAAGGGAGAGATCAGGAGCAAAGCAGCCAGGCAGTAAAATATCTTTGTGCGCAGGCTGACCTGACCTTAATCCTAGCTGCTACCTTTTCCAGGCATGTGACTAGGCAAGATCTTAATCTCTCTAAACCTCAGTGTCTTTATCTATAAACTGATAAAACTAATGGTTTTTGTTTTGTAGAGTAGTTGTGAGAACTACAGTAAATAATCCATGATAACCATCAATAAATGATAGCTTTGACTATATAAATATTATACTTAGTATCTGATTCGTAGTTGGCTCTCAAAAATGTTAGTTTCCTGCTTTTCTTTACCTAATTGTACCAACATTTTTGAGAGTTTGTTATGCGAAGAAAAGGGGAAGGTTTCTCTAGACCAATAATATTCAAATGTTTTTGTTCTCATACACCCTAAAAGGAACCTGAAAAAGTTATATACATATACATTCTCTCACATGATTTTTCAATATAAGTTGAAAGAATAGTAAATTTTAATTTTCCCATGTATTGTAAATATTAGCATTTTAAAAACAAAACTAGGGGCTGGCCCCGTGGCATTGTGGTTAAGTGCGCACGCTCTGCTACTAGCGGCCTGGGTTTGGATCCCAGGCGCGCACCGACACACCGCTTCTCCGGCCATGCTGAGGCCATATCCCACATACAGCAACTAGAAGGATGTGCAACTATGACGTACAACTATCTACTGGGGCTTTGGGGAAGAAAAAAAGGAGGAGGATTGGCAATAGATGTTAGCTCAGAGCCGGCAAAAAGAGGAGGATTAGCACGGATGTTAGCTCAGGGCTGATCTTCCTCACAAAAACAAAAACAAAAACAAAAAAAAACAAAAATTATTTCATCCCTCTTTAAAATGTACCCAGTAGGGCTGGCCCCGTGGCTTAGCGGTTAAGTGTGTGCGCTCCGCTGCTGGCGGCCCGGGTTTGGATCCCGGGCGCGGACTGAGGCACTGCTTCTCCGGCCATGCTGAGGCCATGTCCCACATACAGCAACTAGAAGGATGTGCAACTATGACATACAACTATCTACTGGAGCTTTGGGGGAAATAAATAAATAAATAAATAAATAAATAAATAAATAAATAAATAAAAATAAATAAATAAAATAAAATAAAATGTACCCAGTAGAATTGAAATATCATGGCAATTTGATACCCAGCATCATCCATTTAAACAAGTATACAAACAAGTTTTTCTTTAACAGTAAGAAATTTTGTATCATTCCATTTTCTCCTTATTTTCATTCTACTTTCCCCAGAGAATTTTATCCTAATGTAATATATTTTTATGCTTAAATATCTTTTATTGATCAGGAAAAGGTAAATATTTCTAAATTTTAACAATTAAAAATTTCCTGGGACCCAAAAATCCAGGTATCAAATATTCATTCTGGATTGAGTTATCATTTTAATTCTTATTTGTACATAACTGATCAAAATAGCATAAATACATTGCAAATTTCTATAACTATTAAACATAAAAAGTAAAATTTTTAACAGAATCAGAGCTGTTAATGAGAAAGAAGAGATTTTTTCCCCCAATAAGTTAATGGATCCATTAATTATTTCTTCCTAGAATGAGATAAGATTCAGCATCAATACCAGCCTTATTTTTCGTTTTTATAAAAAGATGCAAACGCTGCAAAGCCTTCTAGCATAAATGGCCCGGGGGTTGGAAGGCTATTTCCTCAGGTCCTCCTCTGCTGCTTCCTTCTCAGTGTTCAGGTCTCAGCTCAGATGTGACCTCCTCAGGGAGGCCTTGCCTGATGACCGGATCTAAAGCAGTCCCTCTGTAGCCCTTTACCCGGTTATGTGATCATCATGACGCGTGTCACTATCTGCAGATGTCTTGTTTGGGTACTTAACGCATTGTTCCCCTCTGCTAGAACATCAGTTCTATGAAGTCAGGGGCCTTGTCTGCTCCTTGTAGTGACGTGGCAGGCACTATGATATAAATTCTTGTTGGTTGGATGAATGAATGATACGTTTGTCTGAGAGGACTATTCGTTTACAGAGCAGCCACTGGGAAAGGAACCATTTTCCCTGTGTAACATCAAACCAAGATCCTTGGAGCACCACAACGGAAGAGGAATCTCCATGTGGGCAGGGGAGCCTACTCTTGCGTCTTAAGAGTCACCTTGTGGTACAACTGATATTCGACTGGAACAATTAAACTTGGCATAAAATAACAAAAGGAAAATAAACACACAGGGTAACGTGCAACTGGATAAGCTGGGAGTTTTCAGCCTGAGCTCCTCCCCATGGTTGGAAATGTGTGGAAATACTTTTTGGTTGGTGTGGGGACTGGCCAATAGCTGTAGCTAGTTGGCTTTCCACAGGGATGCTTAAGCCCTGCAACCTGCAGGACAATCCCCCCAGAAAGAACAGTCCCACCCCAAACCCTGAGAGCGTCCCCGTGAGAAACTCCGCAGCTCCCGGCCGCTCAGGACCGCGCCTCCTCGCGGCATTTCAGCGTCTCACAACCAAGAGCACTCTAGCCCAGACAACCGGAGGTCCCATTCCCATCAGGTCCCATTCCCGTCGAAAGCCTGAGTTTCAGGTTTTCTGACCAAGCACGTGTCTCTTCCCAAATGGCCAATCAGAAAGAATGTCCACCCCCTCTGAGGACAGCCCACCACCACCTACCCTATCCAAACAATATAACAAGACAGGAGGCCCATGGTTCCCAAAGGAGATACAGAATGTTACCGCACAAAATTGGGGTTCTCTTGCCTGATGTGCATAAAAAAAGCCGATTATTACAGCATCAGCTTTGGGAAAAGAAATGTAGCTTTATTTTGCGAGATTGATCTGCAAGGAGACAGTGGGCATGCGCGCTCAGATCTGTCTCCCCCATCCCAGGCTTGGTGCACAATTTATGGGATGAAGGGCAGGGCAGTCTGAAGTGTGGGGATAGATGATTGCAGGTAAGGAGGAGTGAGGTAATTGATGATCTGCGCAAACATAGTCAAGCTTCATGCCTCTTCATAGGATGCATGTTCACAAAATGGCCGTGTTACCATGATCTAAGGTTGGAGTTTTTAGCTCCTTGACGTCAAAAAAAGGCACTTATGAGCATTTGCGCAGGCCCAGTTGACAGCTTGGTGGTCTCAACTGGCCTTAATTGGACAAGGGGGTCTCAGTTCCTGAAGGACAACTCTTAATTACTCTGTTGCTAAGACGAGGTCAGTTGAACTGGTCCTGGAGGGCCCGCGGTTACAAGATGACTTTTAAAAACTGTTATTACACTGGTATGGCGGTGGGGTGGAGAAAGTGCTGGGGGAGGGGAGGAATCTACTTGACCTAGGAAAGGCTAGCCTAGTATTGTGAGGGATTAAATAGATTTGAGCAACTAGAAGGCTGTGCAACTATGACATACAACTATCTACTGGGGCTTTGGGGGAAATAAATAAATAAATAAAAATTAAAAAAAAAAAAAAGAATAAATAGATTTAAAACATCTGCTATCTTGTAACCCAATGCATTTCAGCGAGCGCTATGAAAAGGCCTTTGTGAGCACAAATAGCAAGAACACAGACTTTCCAACCACGAGGCTTGTGAAATGTTCCCTGAAACACTTCCTTAGTTTGTTCTTAGTATTTTTTTTTCCCTCTAGTTAACCCAAATGTGCAGCTATTTTGTAAATTGTTTTTAGGATTCAATTTATTTTGTAAAGGCTTTGTGCCACATGAAGGCATGTAACATTTTTACCATACAGATTAGGTAGGGCGGCAGCTGAAAGATATTTATCTCCTCCCAGAATCTGTTTTCCTGTTACAAAAATTTTAACCTTGAGTTTGAGAGGTGGACGTTAGCAGAAAGATTCCAGAATCTTGCACAGACAATAAACTTGAGTTTATCAGAAAAAAACCCATCGACTTTATTGAATGGCAAGAAATAGTGTTTAATAAGTTTCAGCAGAGCCTACATCTTATTTTTCATAACCTCAGAAGTAGCAATAACAAAAAATTTATTGACCATCTACTATGTGCCCAAAAAAGTTGTTAATTCAAAAGACTGCTTATTGCATGTGCGACTCATTATCAAATAGTCCTACTCACCAGTGTTTATATTTTAAATATTTCACTAAAATTGAAAATTTTGTTATTAAAAACTTGAAAACGACTGGTTGTCATTAACTATGTAAAAAAAGCTGCCTTTTTCCATTTGCTCCAGTTGCCGGCCTTCAGTGAGGACGGGGAGAAAACGGAAATGCAAATCACCTGACAGCATGTCCCTCTTACCTGTAGGAAACACATCTCAAATAACAGGGTTTTGTTTGTTTTTAGATTTCACGAACAGGTGGGGACTGTTCCAGGCTGCCCTTGATCAGTGAACCCGAAACTTTCCAACTAGAGCAGCCCTTTTCAGCCAATGCACTAAGATACAGGCTTTTAGGATTTCTTTCTAGGCCAAACGTTCTTAACTTTTAAAATGGGCTCAACGCCACCCGAGGCGGGAGCTAGTGGTTTCCCCCGGCGCCGGCGGCTCAGCGCCCTCCGGGGACGTGAGGGGGCGTGGTCGCGAGGGCGCGGGGAGGGGGCCCGACGACCCCAGAGCCGGAACGGGCGGAGTCGCCGAGAGGGTGGCGGGAAAAGAGGAGCCCGGGAGAGGCCCCGCCTCCTGGCCCGCTGCAGTCCCAGCCTCGGCCTCCACGCCGTCGCCATGCCAGCCTTCGGCTCCGAGCTGCAGCGCCCGCCCTCGCCGCCCGCCGCGCAGGAGCGGGGCGCCGAGCCCCACGGGGAGCTGCAGTACCTGGGGCAGGTGGAGCACATCCTGCGCTGCGGCTTCCGAAAGGATGACCGCACGGGCACCGGCACCCTGTCGGTGTTCGGCCTGCAGGCACGCTACAACCTGAGAGGTGACGCAGGGGGGCCCCGGGCCTGGGTGGGCTCCGAGCTGCAGCGGGAAAGCGCTCGGGGGAGGCCGGGCCCCACGGTCCACGTTTAGTCCCAGCCTCGGTCCTCTAAGGTAGGGGTGGCATCCTTATCCCCGTTTTACAGACGCCGACACTGAGGCTCAGATTAGAGCAAGGATTTGCGTAGGGTCACACGGACAGGAGTGACATCGCTTGGAGGTGACACCAGGCAGGTGCTTCTCACCCCGCTAGGCTGTCTCCCCCAAAGCGGGCACGGTCCAGTAGTATCTGCCGCATTCTAGAGAGTGGGAGAGGATCTGCCCGGTCTTGACCAAGGGCGTGGCTAGAGGCCCGCGCTGTTACCCCTCCTCCTCCCTGCCGGTACTGGCCGTTTCGTTTTGCAAAGGTTTTAAAATTGGAGCGAAGATTATGTGGGTGGGGCAGCAGCGGCGGGAAGAGAGAGAACTGACAGGCGCGGGCGGGAACTTGTGGTTCGTGACCGTTTTTCCCATCCAGGTGGTCCCACGAACCGGCTTTCCTCTTAAACCTTGAAAGAGGAACGCGAGAGCCCGAGTAGTTCTTATTCGTCTTTTCCTTTAGTACTGGATGGCTCCTGGGAAGAAGTGTCTCCTGGGGGTTCTTCGGGTCAGGCTTTCAGGGGACACAGGGGCGGCATGGGGATGGGCACGGGACATACATCCTTGACTCGAGTCTGGAAGGTGGTTTGAGTGGGAGACCCACTATTAGTGAAGCAGATTCACTGTGGTCAGGGGAGAAAGCCTCCACCCCACACCCAACTGGAGACTGGAAAATACCGCGCGCGGTGGCTCGTCTGGCTTGGACAGCTTGGGGAGTTTCATCTGAGCAGAGGCATCCACCTTCCTGCAGCTCCAGGCACAGTGGCCTCCAGTGAGCCTCAGACCTAGTTTGTATTCCAGCCCAGCTGCTTGGATGGTGGGCAAGTTACTTAACCTCTCTGGTCTTCAGCTTCCCCGGGTGCTCAAAACAGAGGCAATAATGCTCATAGGCGATACTGATGAAAGTAGGTGCTTGAAAAATCTATTAATCGACTTTACAAAGGATACTGTGGACTGAAGAGGTGCCAAATTTAGAGATAAGCTTTTACATTTTTATTTCTCTATTGCTTGTTGGAAACTTCTGTATTGCCTGTAAAATAACGCTGCCTCAAGGAGGGCTGTTTGAGGATTAAGTAGGATTGTGCATATAAAGTGTTCAAATAGTTACTATTTTTGGTACACTTAAAAAATAGAGGTCAATTTGCTTACAAATATTTAAACTATTCTTCAGTTTTCGCCAGGGCGATATCTACTATCCCCTGGTCCTGAGCGAGTTTTCCCTGGCAGGATAATCAGGAAGTGTCCTGGGAGCCTGCAGGCTCGTCTAGGGCACATTTCGTGTGTTGTCATCACACCTCTGCGAAGGAGTCACACTAACTGGGTATCGGTTGGTAGTCTTTCCGTGTCTACACAGGCATCCCTGCCTGGCCCCGCCCCATGTGACTGTGGAAAGCTTGCGTGCGGTGGCAGGGGGCTCGGGAGGGCGGGCTTGGTCTGAACTGTGTCAGCAACTTGCTCTGCAGCCTGGGAGCTCCACCCTGATCCCTGCGCCAACGTGGCAGGAGTGGAAGTTTCCCGGTTGCTCCTGTTATGTCCTGGGGCAGTTTTCTTCCACAGAGAAAGTTGGATGGCATGTTCTATTTTCCTGTCTTGAGAGTATATGGCAAACTCTTTTTCAGATGAATTTCCTCTGCTGACAACCAAACGTGTTTTCTGGAAGGGTGTTTTGGAGGAGTTGCTGTGGTTTATCAAGGTAAAGAAGTTGCTGCTATGGAAATTGACCGTCTGTTCTCAACACAGCACCAGTGAGATCCTTTTAATAAAAAGTCAGATCGTGTTGCTCCTCCCCTAAAGCCCGTAGTGGCTCCCATTTCATTCAGTAAGAGCCGAGCTCCTTACCAGGGCCTCTGTCTGGCTCTGGCCTCCTTGCTAATCTTTGAGCACACAGGACGTTCCCGCCTGGGGTTCTGGCACCTGCTAGTCCTGCTCCCTGGACCCTTCTTTCCCGGCATGTATCATGACTCACTCCCTCACCTCCTTCAAGTCTGCTCAGTGAGCCTCTCCCGACCTCCAGGTCAAAGACTGCGATTACCCCCAAACACCCTCCTCCCTCCCCTCCTTTGTTTACTCCCTAGAGAAACGTCATCACCTGAGGTATAATGGCTGCCCTCCTCCTTCCTCCCCTACGAGGGGGAAGGCAGACAATAAATAAGTAAAATGTATGTTCTGTAAGGGCAGAGAATTGTTTCTCTTGTTCACTGTTGTATCCCCATGGCCTAGATCACAGCCTGCCACATAGTAGGCCCTCAACATGGATTGATCACTGAATGTAGATCCCAGCCATGTTCTTGTGTTCGTATAGTAACAAGCTGTACCTCTTCCAAAAAGCCATGTAGTTACCCTGGGCAAGGTTTGCAGAGTGCCGTGATGACAGGCAGCGGCCACGCCTAGCTTCCCTTTGTTCTGACTCCTGGTCCAGACCAGGTCAGAGGATGCCTGAGGACATGGGCTCAGCTCTGGGCCGTGCTAGAAGTTGGGATCCCTTCTACAGAGCACTCGGTGTGGCTTGTATGGTCTCGAGCCAAACCAGATCCAAGACCTCTTATCGCACTTTAGAAAGGGTTTAGATTTGGATCCATTCTAGTCTTCCTTAGTTCTGTATTCTTGGGGTATTTTCTTCTGTGTTGGCCTATCTCCACTGACAGTGAGCCTCTAGTTCCACATACATCATCAGAAGTCTTAGAAGAGGACATCTGTAAACCAGCTAGAGCCCAGTCTGAGTGGATGGAAAGGGGAGACTTGGAGCAATATGTGAAAGATCGAGAAATTATTTATTGGAAGTGAAAAAATTAGTACAAAGTCAACAATAGAGGAGGAAATGAGATGCTCAAAAATAAAAATGCATTCACCAGTTTTATCTTAAAGCTTGAATTCAGGATTCTAAGAAATCCTCACCAGTAACACATCAGACTCACCTCTGATAGAGTTCTTCCATTAGTGACTGCATAACATATAGGAGTCAGAAGGTACCTGCATTTCAGGTGGGACCTGCAGGCAAGATGGAGAGATGGGGTCTGAGTGGTAGTTAATGTCTATTGAGCACCAAGTGTTTTGCTTGTATTATCTAATCCTCACAGTAATATGTGTGGTCAGTACTACTGTGTGCTCTTTTGTAGATGTGGATATTGAAGCTAGAGGGGTCAGGGAGCTAGTCAGAGGAGAAGGGAGGTAGAGGACAGCCACAGAGCCCGGGTGTGTGGGGCACCACAGCCTTGCTTGTAATTGTTACAGCACATTATACCCAGAGGCACCAGAGGCCGATGGAGTCTGTCCTTGAACTGGATGCATGATCAGGATACGGGTTAGGAGGACATGGGCTAAATCTAGTGAGATGAAATATAAGAAAAAAATGTAAAGCTTGTACTTGGCACAAAAGAAAAAAAACACCCAAAAAACCAACTCCACCTTAACTGTGCAAGTACCGGTTGAGGGTAAACATAACTCTCTAGGTGGCACACTTCCAGAAAAGGTATGTGACTGACACATTTGCCAGAAAAGCTAATACTAATGAGTCCAGTCAGTAGAAATATCCTATATTCCAGGTCTGAGATATACCAAACAGATTGCATGTGAGGCATTAAATTCATTTTGGAGCATCACACTTAGACACAGAGCACATTTGGTTAAGAAACACGAAACTGTCAGATGAGGTAGGAATAATTAAAGGAGTTAAGAGATGTGTAGTCTAGAAAATTTAGATGAGGGGAGTAGGGAAAAAAGATTTGAGAGGGTGGTTCTGAAGAAGGGATCAGACTGTCCTGGAGGCCCTCAAAAAGTTTGGGCTGGGACCAGCCTACTTAAAAAGGGGCTGTGCAGAGACGTGTCAAGTGCCTGTCCCCTAGCGTGTCAGCGAGGCTGGAGGCCCACTTGTTGGGAGGCTCTTGGGGCATCAGCCCCGATGGCTCAGAATTCACCTGGATGCCTGCCCTACTTTCCCATCTCTTCCAGGGATCCACAAATGCTAACGAACTGTCTTCCAAGGGAGTGAAAATCTGGGATGCCAATGGGTCCCGAGACGTCTTGGACAGCCTGGGATTCTCCACCAGAGAAGAAGGGGATTTAGGTCCAGTTTATGGCTTTCAGTGGAGGCATTTTGGGGCAGAATACAAAGATATGGATTCAGGTGAGGAGACACAGCGTTGCCTCAGATATCCTGAGTGCCCATGATAGCATGAGTTTGTTCCACTATTTCAAAAAAGTCTGGGGCTAAGAAGTCAGTGTCTGGGGAGCTGATGTATAACTGACCTTGTGAGAGGCTGTTTGAGATTCAGGAGACACAACTAACCCTCACAGAGGTCAGATCACACTCTTGGTGATTAGCACTGATTGGGTGTTTGGCACTCTTCTGTACCCTGTTTCATTGGCAGATAGCAACATGGTCGCTGTGTTGGGGTATAAGGTAGGAAGTTCATCTGGGGGACAAGACGCCCAGGGATTGCCTTGCTGCAGCTTTGGTCTCCCTTTTCAAGACTGAGCCACCCAGCACACTGGGTGGTGCTGATGTGACAGCGTAGTTCATGGGTCACCCTTTTCTCCCTACCCTGCTGCGGTGGAGGAAGATGAAACTTTTCACTCCTGGATGTCCACCTTCCTCTGTCACTTGATGGCACCACTTGCTGAGTGTCACAGAGCCCAGCCCTGGTCCCTTGACCCTTCCTATCCCACATGTCCTTAGGTCAGGGGTTGCAAAAGCAAATGCCTACCTTGGGGTGTGTGTCTGTGTGTGCATGCATATGGGCAGGAAGTAACTGTGCTGGCTGGGCAGAGACCAGTGGCCTGGGCCTGAGTCTCACCCAAAGGGGACAGTCACCTCTCACTTCCAGCTAGCTAGAGGGATTTGTTGTCAGAATTCTTCAAGCCTAAAATCTGCATTTTATGTGTGATCTTGAGATCTTTTGAATGTTGGCATGAAATTTCAGTAAGTTTAAAATGCTGTACAGACCGGGAATAGGCAAATTCATAGAGACAGAAAGTAGGATGGTGGCTGCCAGGGAATGGGGAGTTGTTGTTTGATGGGTACAGAGTTGCAGTTTGGGAAGATGAAAAAGATCTGGAGTGGATAGTGGTGATGGCTCTACAATGTCGGGAATGTACTTAGTGCTACTGACTACACACTCAAAAATGGCTCAAATGGTCAATTTATGTTATGTAAACTTTGCCACACACGCACACACAAAATGCTGTCTGGGCCAGACTCTTCCGCAGGTAAATAAATGGTCTGTCAGTTGTTAGTGTGCAGCCTCTGTCCTAGGACGTCCTCAGGATTTGAGGCTGCTCCCCTGGCTTAATTGTGCCTTAAATCCTGCCTAGTGTTCAGTTATTTATTCTCACTCAGGGGCCTAATACAATTATGACCTTAGTTTAGAGTTGTGTGAAAGCTCGGCTGTTGGATTTCAGTAGGTGAGTCTGTCTTTTTTGTTTATTTTTAAATTTTTATCCTGAAATAATTATAGGTTCACAGGAAGTTACAAAAAAATATACAGAGAAGTCCCTGTATGCTTCACCCAGTTTTCCCCAATGATAACATCTTGTATAACATCTCACATAAATCCACAGAGCTTGTGAGATTTCTCTAGTTTTCCATACACTTGTGTGTGTGTGCGCGCACATGTGTGCAATTTTAGCACCTGTAGATTTGTCTAACCACCACCACAATCGGTGCAAAACTGTACCATCACAGTTCATCTTTTTTTTTTAGTCTTCGATATTACCTTTTTTGGAACTGTGATTGTAACAGGACTTTCTCCCCCCGCCAAATTAAGAACTACTGGACTAGAACATAGCCTGACACCAGTAAGTGGAAGTTTAAGCAGAGGGGATATGAAGCTCTGCTCTTCTCAGCTTCCAGTTCCACTGCAGAAGGAAAGCAAGGAATTAAGTCCAGAGATCAGAAATGGGAGAAAAGTACAAGGCAGTATAATAATTATAGAGGTTTCCTGATATTTACAAGTCAATAGGTGTTTAGCTGCTAAATTGTAATTTTAGTTGGAAGTGTTGGAAGGATAGTGTCTAGATCATAGAAAGGAATCCATAGTCCTGTTAGTTGAAACGTGTATGCAACAGTATATTCTACTTAAGGTCTGGTGCTTTCTGTGGCAGTGAACCTGTGCCAAGAATGGTTGATGGGTATGGAGACCAAGGCCCACGGGGACCACTGGAAGAAACAGATTGTTGAGACTGGAGGTTAGCAATAGGGGGAGGGGAAGGAGACGACAGCATGACGGACCAAATATTTACAGGACTTTTACATAGAAAAGAAAATAGATTTTGTTATGGCTCCAGAGGGCAGACCTAGGAGCCTAGACAGAGCCCTGAACTCAACATAACCCAACAAGATCTGAGGAATTCGTAGGGCGCATTGGTTGTCTTATAACCATGGGCCAAGGGGGGCTGTGGAAGGACAGTGTGATAGATGACCTCCAAGGCCATCTCACGAGATGCTGTGATTAACGTGTGTATGTGTTCTCTCTTTTTGGCAATTCTACAGATTATTCAGGTCAAGGAGTAGACCAACTGCAAAAAGTGATTAACACAATCAAAACCAACCCTGACGACAGAAGAATCATCCTGTGTGCTTGGAATCCAAAAGGTTGAGAGCATCCCAGTCACCCTCTCTTGTCCTAACTGTACCGTTAGCACAAAGGGCAGCATTATGGCCTCATGCCGAGGCAGCTGGCGGGAGGCGGGCCCTGGGAACTGTGCCTGGCCACTCAGCTGGGTGTCTGACCCCCGGCTAATTTTTTTTAATTAATTTACTTTTTGCTGAGGAATATTCACCCTGAGCTAACATCTGTCGCCAATCTTCCTCTATTTTGTATGTGGGTTGCAGCCACAGTATGGCTGCCCACGAGTGGTGTAGGTCTGTGCTCGGGGACCAAACATGGGCTGCTGAAGTGGAGCATGCCAAACCTAACCACTAGGCCACGGGGCTGGCCCCCAGATTTTAACTTTTTAAATCAGGGCAGATGAAGTTTCAGATCACCTCCACCTTGATATTATTAATATCTTTAACAACTGTGTTGTAAAATTAAGCTTTACCAAGGTGTATTAAATATCCAGAGTGGAATATTTGCATTTATAATAGAGACTTTGGATACAGGACGATGTTCCTGGGGCCCCTGCAGATGAGTTAAATGAGTTCCTTCTGTACTCGTCATCTGCTGCCATGACAGTAGCACAAGTAGTTAATTTCAGCTCGAGTGGAAGAGCGTTGCTTCAGCGGTAGATGTACATGCACACAAGTCTCCTGTTGGTGGACAGGTCTCCGTCGACTCTGTGCCGTCCCTGGGACTGGAATGGTCTGCCTTTATTTATTTATTTATTTACTTGAGGAAGATCAGCCCTGGGCTAACATCTCTTGCCAATCCTCCTCTTTTTTCTGAGGAACATGGGTGCTGGGCTAACATCCATGCCCATCTTCCTCTACTTTATATGGGACGCTGCCACAGCATGGCTTTCATGAGCAGTGCGTATGCCCGTGCCCGGGATCCGAACCTACAAACCCTGGGCCGCCTTGGTGGAGTGTGTGAACTTAACCGCTACGCCACCAGGCTGGCCCTGGAGTGGTCTGCTTTTGACGTGAGGGTCCAGGGGGTCACTGCGGCCCAGTGGCTCTTTCTCTTGGTCTCCACTGTATGCATTGGCTAACTGTTTCTTGTTTTACTTTGCCTATAGTTATGTTCTTTAAAACCACCAGCCCTCCTCATTTTCCTCTGTGCTGGCTCTTCAGATCTTCCTCTCATGGCTCTACCTCCGTGCCATGCGCTTTGCCAGTTCTACGTGGTGAACGGTGAGCTGTCCTGCCAGCTGTACCAGAGGTCGGGAGACATGGGCCTGGGTGTGCCCTTCAACATTGCCAGCTACGCCCTGCTCACCTACATGATCGCACACATCACGGGCCTGAAGGTGGGCTGCCCTCAGAAGGAACGATTGCTGCCAGCCCAATGCCCTAAGCGCTTAGATTCTCTAACGTGGAAAATCTAATTTCAGAGGATTCAGTCTCTGATTAGTTTTAAACAAGAAATGAACTTGCTCACTTTGTAACCTTCCATGGAACTTTCCTGTCTTTGTGGTCTATATAAACTAACAGGTTTATATAGGTTGTTTATAGTACGAGACAACTTTTTTCAAAAGCTACACTGGTTAAATTCTTTATTTTCTAAAAAGCTTTGGGATGTCTGCATACTCTATATAATGCATGAGTTTTTGTTTTTTTTTTTGTTTTTTTTTTTTTTGGTGAGGAAGCTTAGCCCTGAGCTAACATCTGTTGCCAATCCTCCTCTTTTTGCTGAGGAAGATTGGCCCTGAGCTAGCATTCCTCTATTTTATATGTGGGATGCCTGCCACAGGATAAGGGCTTGATAAGCATTGCCTAGGTCTGCCCCTGGGATCCCAACCTGTGAACCCCAGGCCGCCAAGTGGAGCACACAAACTTAACCACTATGCCATGGGGCCAGCCCCTATAATGTGTTTTTAAATGATGTATTTTAAAGGAATTGAAACTAACGTTTCCTATTCTGCTTTCTCCCATGGGGTTCAGCCAGGTGACTTTGTACATACTTTGGGAGATGCACATATTTACCTGAATCACGTTGACCCACTGAAAATGCAGGTAAGAGTTCTGTCTGTCACCCTCTGGAGTTTGGTACCTTGCCTTGATAAAAGGTTGATTTATAGCACATTCCTCATGTAATAGGCATTCTGCTCGGTGCAGGGACAGGTGAGATGACCTGCTCCGACTGCAGAGCTTCAGGTGAGGCACGGGTGGTGGGCAGGTGGGCAGGGACGGGGCAGACACGTGCCTCAACCTCCACAGGCGCTTAATGTGACAGGTGCTGTAGGGTACTAAGTACCAGTACCAGGAAGGAAGAGCCACACTTGGACCAGGGGATTTGGGACCTTCCAGAAGTGGCATTTCAACTCGTATTTTTACTGGAAGCAGACCTTAAATACAAATGTTTTCCCTTAATTTTATGCTAAATACAGTACTTAGATCTGAACTTCCAAAAATCTGTCCATTCAAATCCATAAGTTATAGTGGCCCACAAATAATGATTTGAAATGACAATCAAGTCTGTGCTTAATGAACCCCAAGGAAAAAAATTTTGAACCAAAAACCTTTTAGCCTCTTCCAGATGAGATCCGGGTTTGGAAGTTACTGCTTTGAGGGAGCTTGGCTGCTTTTGATGAGAGGGTGACTTCAGGGCTCAACCAGATGCTTCTTTCTGGCTGTTTGCTCCAGTCTGGCTGTCTGCCAGACTGTGAGGTCGTGGCCTGTGTCCACAGCCTCCTTGCCACTGTCTGTTCATCCCAGAAATCCTGGCTTGCATCCCTGTCTGTGAATTGTCAACAGATGTCCTCTTTCCTTGCCCTTTCTGCCAGGGAGTTGGGATAGGGGTCATGGGACTCAAGTAACCATACTCAGTGCCTACTGTGAGTTACACATACAAAAGTAAGACTATGTCTCCTCCTTAATAAAAGTACCAAGAGCAATCGATTATGAGAACTTATACCTGGTGAGCATCCAGGCTCCCAACACCACCCTGTGATTCCGTGAAACACCCTTCACTTGGCACGTGTGTGAGAGAATCAGCTACGCTCCAACAGTATTGCATAACCAGGGACAAGGTACCTAGTGTTACACCCTGTAAAATACTACTTTGTTGTTAAAATACTGTGTACTTGTTTCATGAAGGGACATGGGAACAAAACTGAAGCAGGTCATACAGATATGGCAAAATAATGGTCTTTTGTTTCTAGCTTCAGCGAGAACCGAGGCCTTTCCCAAAGCTCAAAATCCTTCGAAAAGTTGAGAAAATTGATGACTTCAAGGCTGAAGACTTTCAGCTTGAAGGGTACAATCCACACCCGACTATTAAAATGGAAATGGCTGTTTAGAGTGCTTTTAAAGGAGTTGTTTGAAGGACATTGTCAGTCTTGAGGGGTTGGACTGGATGCCCTGGTGAAAGTTCTTTTTGCTCTAACCATAGAAGGAACTAGGTCAAAAACCTGTCCTTGACCTATCAGTTATTAACTTTTAAGGCTGTTGCCACTGGAAAATCTAACTCTGCTGGTTCTCTTAGTAATAAAAGGCCTTGAGTTTGGTTAACCCGAGGATGTATGAAAATGCTGAAACTATGCATAAAGTCAGGAGACTGAAAACTTACATACTCTTAACAAAAACGCATACATGCATTTCAATCCTATGTTTTTATGAAGGTGAATGAATTTCAAGAATTTTATAAGCTATTCACCCAGATTTGAGTGAGCTGAATAACATCAGTTATAATGATAATGTCTGGTTAGTGTGGTTATGAACGTTTAAAGTCATATTTGTTTTTTATATTGCTATAATAAAGTGTTCTGTGTTGATTTGTATTTTTTTAATTCTTTTTTTCTCTTATAGTCTTTTTACTTTTTTATTTTTTAAATTTTCTTTTTATTGCGGTAACATTGGTTTATAACATTATGTAAATTTCAGGTGTACATCATTATATTTCGATTTCTGTGTAGACTACATCATGTTCACCACCCAAAGACTAATTATAATCCATCACCACACACATGTGCCTAATACCCCCTTTCGCCCTCCTCCCTTCCCCCTCCCCATTTCCCCTCTGGTAACCACCAATCCAGTCTCTGTCTCTATGAGATGGTTTTTTGCTGTTTTTATCTTCTACTTATGAGTGAGATCATATGGTATTTGACTTTCTCCCTCTGACTTATTTTGCTTAGCATAATACCCTCAAGTTCCGTCCATGTTGTCACAAATGGCTGGATTTCATCATTTCTTATAGCTGAGTAGTAGTCCATTGTGTATATATACCACATCTTTATCCATTCATCCCTTGATGGGCACTTAGGTTGCTTCCAAGTCTTGGCTATTATGACTACTGCTGCAGTGAACATAGGAGTGCACGTGTCTTTACACATTTGCATTTTCATATTCTTTGGATAAATACCCAGCAGTGGAATAGCTGGATCGCATGGTAGTTCTATTCTTAATTTTTTGAGGAATCTCCATACTGTTTTCCACAGTAGCTGTACCAGTTTGCACTCCCACCAGCAATGTATGAGAGTTCCCTTCCCTCCGCATCCTTTCTAACATTTGTTGTTTCCTGTCTTGTTAATTATAGCCATTTTGACTGGAGTGAGGTGATATCTCAGAGTTTTGATTTGTGTTTCCCTGATAATTAATGAACATCTTTTCATGTGCCCGTTGGCCCTCTGTATATCTTCTTTGGAGAACTGTCTGTTCAGATCCTTTACCCATTTTTTAGTTGGGTTGTTAGTTTTTTTGTTCTTGAGATCTGTGAGTTCTTTATATATTTGGATATTAACCCCTTATCAGATATATGGTCTGCAAATATCTTCTCCCAATTGTTAGGTTGTCTTTTCGTTTTGTTGATGGTTTCCTTTGCTGTGCAGAAGCTTTTTAGTTTGATGTAGTCCCATTTGTTTATTTTTTTCTATTGTTTCCCTTGCCTGGTCAGACATGGTACTTGAAAATATGCTGCTAAGACCGATGTTGAAGAGTGTACTGCCTATGTTTTCTTCTAGGAGTTTCATGGTTTCAGGTCTTAGATTCAAGTCTTTAATCCATTTTGAGTTAATATTTGTGTATGGTGTAGGATAATGGCCTACTTTCATTCTTTGGCATGTGGCTGTCCAGTTTTCCCAACACCATTTGTTGAAGAGACTTTCCTTTTTCCATTGTATGTCCTTGGCTCCCTTGTCAAAAATTAGCTGTCCATAAATGTGTGGGTTTATTTCTGGGGGTGTGCCCTGTTGTAGTTAGTAGGCAGCAAAGCCAGGCATTATGACACTGTCTCGGTTGTGCTGAGTCCAAAAGATGCTTATAGCAGTAATGCTCCCCCACTCCTCCAGGGAAGGCTGCGTACCTTTGGATTGCTCCCAGCTGGCCACGAAGCACTATGGCTTGTGAAGTTGGGTTTTTTTCTCTCCAGAAAGGAATTTCTGCCTCTTCCACCTCAATGTGGGTTCTTTTTATCCAGTTTTCAGTTCTCCCTTAGTTGTAAATTTGTTGTGTCCATGGGAGGAGGGGAGTTCAGAATCCACCTATGCCGCCATCTTGACACCTCTCTCCTGTTTTTTTAAAAATTCTATATTGCCATTATGCTCAATTCCTGCCTAAAATAGATTTAACTGAACCCCCTAAATAAACACATTGTATTCTTGTTTGGGTACTGCTTAGAGAGTTAGCATATATTTTAGAAATGCTAACTAAACTATTTTGCCCTATTTTTCTGTGATTCATCTAATTTTAGCTGCATTTTATCATTAAAATAATGATTATTTAGGATAAAAGTTGAGTTATAAAAAAATAGTGTGAAATACCATTTGCCCTGGTTAGTTTTAGTATGGTGTGACTACTCTAATAATACACCTGGACTGTGCGAGCAAGGATGCTAAACCACTTTAGGGCTAATCACTGGACTCGTCACCTTTGTTTCATCCGGGTACCCCATGGTGTGGCAGAACTGTTTTTATTCTGCTAATTTATGACAAGCGTTAAGTAGAATAAGGAATTATTCCAACAAGCTGCTTATTTTCAGAGTACAGTTTAATGTCTGGCACCAGTGCTTAACAGAAATGTTTAAGAACATCTTCCTGGACTTGGAGTTAGTTAAATCTGAATTTGTTTAAGGATTAAGTAGGAGCAACTGTGTGTATTTGTTTAAAGAAAGAATGAAGTAACAGTTACTGAGCTGATGCCTGAGGTTAATATGACTTTCAGCTGAACTTGTTTTGACAAGTAGAATCTTGTTTTTTCCTATTTTTGTAAAACCACACCCAAAAAATTTTAAGCCTTTTCAATGAAAAAAGAAAAAGGTATTAGGGCTGAACATTTAATTCCCTTGAGCAGCAAGGAGTTTCTTCCAGACGTCACCGTCCGGATATTGGTGCTTCTGTACAGAGTCTGTCTTCATTTCTGTGGAATAACCAGCATCCTGTCAAAGACAGAAAAGGGAGCAGTGTCAACCTCCTGGAACAAAAATCATTTATTTTATATATTTCTGCTGCTCCTCAAAATGCTTTTAAACCTAAGCCAGAGGAAACTAAATTAATATTTTAAAAATGAGTTTTCAGGTTGTTTGAAATGGGGGAGAGGGACACACTTTATTGGCTACTTCGCAGGATTAGTTAACTAATCAAACTGCCTTTGATAGCTTAACCTCTGCTGTTGAAAATGAGCCCCGATTCTCTTGAACATGATGAAGATAAATGGCCCAAATAACACAAGTGCAGTCAAAGCCTTTCAGTTCACTGACTTGCTAGATGGAGCCAGGTTTGGTTTGTTTTTGCACAAGGAGTGCATATTTTTTTTTTTTTTTAGATTTTATTTATTTTTTTCCTCCCAAAGCCCCAGTAGATAGTTGTATGTCATAGCTGCACATCCTTCTAGCTGCTGCATGTGGGATGCGGCCTCAGCATGGCTGGAGAAGCGGTGCATCGGTGCACGCCTGGGATCTGAACCTGGGCCACCAGCAGCTGGAGCGCACGCACTTAACCACTAAGCCACGGGGCCGGCCCGGAGTGCACATTTTAAGGTGTCAGCTGGTAAGGAAAGGCAGGCATTAGAGAAGCCTTGTCAGGGGCAATTTCACCCCTAAGCCCTGACCTTCAGGCCTGGGGAATTTAACATTGACCAAAGAGCCATTTGTTTCTAGATATTGAAAATAAACTCTAAGGAGACAAAGCTTTGTGCTCTAGGGTCTAGCTCACAAGAACCAGTACAGGAGGGTTTGGCAGCGCTTTCTCAGGGATAAAGCCAAGCTTTCTGGCCAAGCTTACCTTAGGAGGCATGTAGGAAGCCTTCTTGATTATCACAGGATACCGGAAATGTTCGTGCAGATGGTCGACATATTCACACATCCTAGGAGGAAGGAATTGGATTGGGGCAATAATGCCTTAAGTTAGATAATTCATGTGGTGCTGTTAAATAAAGGGGCGAGTACACCATGAAGAAAGGGTGGACTGGTCAAGGCTTGGCTAGTACCACGTGTTTCTCTGGAAATCCCTCAAGCTCTGTGCCTCAGGTTCTTTTCATCTGTAAAATAATGCAATGTGGGGGCTTGGATGAAATGAACCCTGAAAGGTTTTGTGACCCCAATAGGCATCAATTTAGACTCCATAAGTATCTGGGATTATTTGGATACCTTTAGCCAAAAGTTAGATGAATGGATTAAAATCACCAAATGGGGTCCTTTCCATACATGATTTAGAAGAGCACAAGTCTTAAGATCAGACCAATCTATTCAAATTCGGTGTCAGCCACTTTCCAGTTTTGTGACTTGGGGCAAGTGACCTAACTCTGCTGCCTTACTTCAGTCATTGGTTAATGAACAGCTGTGACAGGCAGGCCGTGTGCCTGGGGATACACAAAGGAATCTGCAAGAGAGGGCCTCATGGTTTCAGTGGACATAGATGCTAAGTTATTGACTTATGATACGTGCTATGTATAATCTATGAACAGGCTACAGATGAAGAACCAGCCCCATGGGAGAGGGCAGTTGGGCCTCGAAGAATGAACAGGAAACAGGTGTTCCACACAGAATTACAACGCAGAAGTGCGGAGGTGTGACAGCGCGCGGTGTCTGTGTCTGGTGGCTGTTCTGCTTGCTGAGTGGCATTCCTGAGCAGTGAGGTCTGCTTTCAGGAGAGCAGCATGAGGCCCTTTCATCCCCTCTTGGGTGGTCACAGTGCACTGCGGCCAGGGCTGACCCTCAAGACTTGCAGGACCTTTCAAGGTTGGTGGGAACTACCCCCTTGGTCCTGCCTTCAGGAACTGAAATGAGAGGGGGCAAAAGCAGAATAATAACCTAGGAATGTTTATTTTTTATAGTTTAAACTACTTCAAGCATATTAAAAGGCAGCATCTGTCGACTGACTACCCAGCTTAAGAAGAAACCATTACTCTATAGTTGAAGCCCCTGTACACCCTTACATGTCCCATTTCTCTCTCCCAGTCCTGAATTTGGTGTTTCCCTTTCCCAGGTGTGTTTTTATGCTTTCACTATATACTCCCAGTTATCTTTCTGCAATACTACATTTCATTCCAGGAGGAAATAAAAGCATAGTAAAGCCTTATGCTTGCAGGTGCCTGGAAGGAGACTGCCTGATTTAAAGCTCACCTGGGGCATGTGGAGAAATAAGACGGAACTAAAAGATGCAGTCAGATCACGGAAGACTCCAGCGTTAGGAAGAGGAGATGGGACAGAAGCAGAGAATTTACAGAGGATGAAAGCAGAGCTTTAGAAAGTCAGAAACAGGAGCTGGTTGAGGAAAGAGTTCTGGTTTCCACCTGGTTGCAAACTATCCCCGGCCCATGTACTTAGAACACAAAGTGAGTCGGCTACCAAGAACCTACCCGTCTAAATGGAAAAGGACTCTAGTCACGGGGGGGGTCTCTGCTGTTACTGCCCCCCGTGGAGAAGTGGAAGCAAAACCAACTTGCCTTCAGTTACGGATGTGCCAGGGACAGGGTTCCTAGTGCCTCTGGTTGCCAGAGCAGAATTTTAAAAGATCTGGCCTGGAGCGAGGGACACTGCTGAAGTCAATGCCACGTTACTGACCTGTTTTTAAGGCTTGCAGAGACTGATATGAAGTCAAATATGATCAGGTGCTGTACCAATTCACAGAGGCCAACTCCACCCGCATGGGGGCAAACAGGAACTAAAATGAAGACGGATCTCTATTTAATGCCAAGTAGGGCAGAGGGAGCGGTGGAAGAGAACCCATGGTTTTTCTTATTGCCCACAGGTGATTAAAAAATTCATTAACATTTAGGAATGAGATTGCAGGATGAGAATCATCAAAGATTCCCTGATTAAACCTAAATGAGAGTTAGAAAGAAATCAAAACAGCCAAGTGCAGAGGGAACCACAGGTGTCCAATGGGCAGGGAAATGAGATGTGGTCTGCAGCTCCGCGGTGCCCTTACTTTCAAACTTTTTGGCCATCAGCAACACTGAGAGGTTCTCATTGACACTTCCCAGCCTGCAGCTGTCAATCTGGAGAAACTGCAGGGCTTTCGCCTGGAGGAGTTGCTTAAATATCACTCTATTGTGGCACTGGAAATAGAATTAAAATAAAACCAACAGAAGAGTCAGCCTTGGCCTTCAGGTCTCTACACCTGGCAACACACCAATTCCAAGTCACTCATCAGTGGCCTTCAGGAAGCCTGGACTGTATTTATTTTTTATCTTTTTTGTGAGGAAGATCAGCCCTGACTAACATCCATGCTAATCCTCCTCTTTTTGCTGAGGAAGACCGGCTCTGAGCTAACATCTGTTGCCAATCCTCCTCCTTTTTTTTCCCCAAAGCCCCAGTAGACAGTTGTATGTCACAGTTGCACGTCCTTCTAGTTGCTGTATGTGGGACGCGGCCTTAGTGTGGCCGGAGAAGCGGTGCGTTGGTGCGCACCCAGGATCCGAACCCTGGCTGCCAATAGCAGAGCGCGCGCATTTAACCGCTAAGCTATGGGGCTGGCCCCTCACTGTATTTATTCTTCAGTCTCACTTGGCATGAGGCAAGCCCTGATAGTCCGGGGGCGGGGCTCACTTCTGTACAAATTTGCTGGGGCAAGTGTCAGTCATGTAAAGTCACTCCTGCTTGCCGTCTATTAAGGAATGACTGTCATAGCGACTGGCATGAGGGAGATGAAGTGAAGCATCAGGATGAAACACAGTGACAGCAATGAGCAGGTGGCACCGATGACAAAACAGAAGCATGGCAGAACAGCATTCCTCCTTTGCTGAGAAAACCGAGAATCTGTTCCTTGGCACTGTTCTGCACCTGGGCTGAGTGCCAAAGGTTCTGGCAGGCATTTGTGCTTCGTTTATAAGCACAAAAAGAGAATGCAATAATGTTTACTCAATTTGGAAGCTAGCCTTCTTAAAACCATACAGTGCATTTTATGCCCTTGCAATAGCAACTTTAAATTACTGCCTTGTAAATTTTGATTAGATACTTTGAAAAAGATATGACCCTAGTCATATGAATTGTAGACAAGTATACAAACATTTGACTATATCTGACTCTAGTCTCTAACGAAGTAAAATGACCCATTTCTAAGATTATGAAAACTTCCCAACTCAAAATACAACAGGTGGCATAGCCCAATGTACGCCAGTGTCCTCAGTCGGTGGCCAGTGTGTACTGACCACAAGGAGTCATCACTTACCTGTTCTCCAGTGGCAACGCCAATTCCTAATGGGACCAAGGCCTATAAAATATAAGGCAACCTGATGTTATTCACCTAAGTTTCTGAACTGCAACTCCTTACTATTTAAAAATTTAGAGCTGTTTAACTATTTAATGTTAACTATTTAGAGTTGAAGAAGGAAATGTCCCTGTTACCAAGCCGGGTAGAATTTAAGGAGTGGCAGAAGGCAGTCAAGGGATGTGCACACAGGCGGGGCTGTGTGTGACTGCAGAGAAGGCCAGCGCTTGTTGGCCATTAGCTCCCTTCCTGGCTGTGGCTCTGCAGATTCTCTTCTGCAGCGCATGCTCCATTCTGTGCCCCTGCCAAATGGGAATGGCCCTCCTCCTCTCCCAGACGTGGGCAGTGATGTGGAACTGGGAGAAGACACGGCCACTCAGCAGTGGCTTGTTGTAGACTCGGGGTCAGGCCTCTGGCTGACTCCTTCCTGTAGGGCATCACTCCCTTCATTCCTTTTCTGTTGTCTCCTTGGTGACCCCCCCTTCAGTGGTTATTCTAGAACCCTCTCCCTTCAAGCTCAGTGGGTGGCCTTAGAGCCTACTTGACAGGTTAGATTCAGCTCATTCCTCACCTGGTGAACCCCTCACCTGGCGAGGTGCTGGAATCTTCTCCTTAACACACACTGCCGCTCTCTCTGTCCTCCCACCAGAAGCTCCCTCACTCCCCTTCCACCTGGGCTCTAGGCTGTGCCCTCCGGCCCCTCTGGGATGGCAGTGCCACATTCACTCCCCTCGGGCCTCTCGGGTTTCTCCCCAGCTTGGCTTGCTTTCCCACTGTTCAGGGAACAATATCAACGACACTGACAGCTCACAATTTCTGAGCTCTTGGTCTGCGCCGTGCAAACCCTGACTGAAGGGATTCCTCATCACAACCACTGGGACAGGAGCCACCCTTATCCCATTTCACAGAGGGGAAGCAGGCGCACAGGGCTAGTGACTGTCTGCAGATAGCATCGCTAGAACGGGGTTGCGCCAGAGCTGGAACTCTAGGCCGACTCCAGAATCAGAGGGGGCATCTGAATCACTAGAAAAGCCAACTTCCCTGCAGAAAACCCCTTAATTTAGGAACAGGGGTCCCTGATTCCACTACCTGTCCTGCCTCTAATGGGATGTGGAGGGATGTGGACGTGGGCAAGTCTCAGACCCCCTGAAACCGCAGCCTCCTCGCCTGCAGGTCAGCAGTCAGAGCAGGTGGTCCTGGAGGCGTCTCCTAGCGCTAACAGTTTATGCCTCCTGAAGCTTCTAATTTAAGTATGGTTGGTTCTTTATCTCAAAAGAAAACAGTGGGGTGAGAGTGGGGGAGAACATGGGGGAGGGGAAAGCCATTTGACTTATTCATTCTACCATTTTAAAGCATTACTGGCACTGAATAGTACCAAATTTTATTTTCTCTTTTTAAATATTTCCTGAATCTGCTGTATTCTGGCTGCCCTCTCCCTTCATCTCCCCGCCACTCCCCTAGATTACTCAGAAAGGCTCCTAGCTCCTATCCCTGCCTCCAGTTTCTTTTTGCCCATTCCTCACCTCCCCTATATCCCTGTCTCAATCCATCCTACAGGTTGCTGCCAGTCAAATCATCTTGAATCCCCATCTCTAATTCAAGAACCCACAGTGGCTCACTGTGCTTGGCTGCATCATCTGAGCAGGTGGACCCCATAATCCGGCCCCACAGGCCTGCCTTCCCCACAGCCCCCACGTGCACCTGCATCCTGTTGTGTGTCTCCAGTGCCCCCGCCTGTGTCGGCTGTCTCTGCAGCCTCCCTCTGCCTTGGTTCATCTGTCCCCCTTCCTCAGATGCCTCCTGAGGGGACGGCCTCACTCATGGAAACAAAACCTCAGAGGGTTGAAGCCCAGAAGGGCTTCTGAGGAGACTCTCCAGGCAGGCAAAGGTTCAGGTCCCTGTCTGGACAAGCTGGCAGCCACCAGTGTGAGGCTACCTTGCAAGAACCCGAGGCAAAAAGTCTTGTTTAACCACAGCCCCTCACCTAGATTCTCATTTTGGCACAATTCCTCAGAAGGTTTCAGTTCTGTTTTAAGTAGAAGGCTGTGGTCACTCCATGGATCCTGCTCATATCTCCCTCGCCTGCCTGCAGCTTAGCTCTCGTCCCACCTCCACGTGGCTGGCTCCTGCCCCGCCCAGCCCACACCCCTCTCCCTTTAGTGAACTTCTTTCTGCTGCCCTCAGCACTCAGTGCCAGCCCAGCATTCCAGCTGTCTGGTTCATGTATCTTTAGTTTTTCTCTCCAGCTTGGCTGTAAAGTGGGGAGAACAGGGCATTCCTTTGGAGGGCTTTTGGAGGGTATCTGACATAAGAAGATCATATGTTGATTTACTGAGAGAAACGGAGAAGAATTTTGAGCCCCCAATCCCATGCCCCAGGAAGACTTCACGTAGGACACATTGAGGTGTCCCTCCTAGAACTTGGAACTAAGACTGTCTTCAGAGGGAAAATTTAAGATCAACACATAATGGGGAAGAGGAGAGCAATGCCAAGTCACTTCAGGGAGAAAAAACGGTTCCAAGGCAAGCGGGACTTGACTATAAGTCCAATGAAGATACTACCCCAATGGCACAGTGTGGGGGGAAAGGGTTATCAGAAGAAAACGTAAATGGGGGGGTCAGAGGTGTGCTGGCCAGGTCTCTGCAAGCACTGCCCTGGGGGGGATGAACCTTAAGACTCAACATGTCTGGGGCAGAAGCAGGTGTATCCGCCGCGGAGACGGATGCATGGGGGAACACCTTGGTCTGATGCCATCACATATTCAAATCCCATAACCAATTCCTGCCCTGATTCCTCACTCATCCAGCAGCCTTCGGTTTCATATGGCTACTCATGGAGCTTGCTCTCGTCAGAGGATACAAAAATCTAGCACGCTGAAGTCATATTCTCCTTTTAAATTAACCAACTGGCCTTCTGGCTTTATATATCAGTGCCGTCAACCTGGCTTATAGGAGACTCTCCTAAGGGAGAGGATGTTTCTCAGATGTTCTGACATATCAAGTTCTTCCTAAACCTGAAAGGGGGAGAGGGTGCCCCAGTTCAGGGGGATTTGCAGAGGAAGTGCCCTGGGGTGAGGGCTTTAGGGAGACAGACAGGCAGCCTCCTCCTGCGAAGGCCTGACCTTGACATCAGCCAAGCAAGCCTTCTGAGTCATCCAGAGTCTACGCTTTTTATTTCATTCTGGGTGAGTAAAATATTTTAGTATCAATCAGATTTCTATATTTACAAAGTATGGGAACCATGCCTATTAACCTTTGGATTGCTGGTAGCCTTTCAACTTTAGCAATTTACTTTCTCTAAACAGAAATAGAGGCAGTGGATAAGCTGAAGCGAATAAAAGGACGTCAGATCTGCGATTCCAGTACTTGTCACAAGTTACAGTTATTTCAGTGACTTCATCAGGAGACATAAAAGGTAATAAGCAAAGGAATTTTAGGATCTGTCACGACCACTCTGGAAAACTAAACAAAAAGATACATGGTAACAGC
The DNA here is from genome assembly GCF_057802395.1 of Ceratotherium simum simum. Taxonomy (NCBI): domain Eukaryota; kingdom Metazoa; phylum Chordata; class Mammalia; order Perissodactyla; family Rhinocerotidae; genus Ceratotherium; species Ceratotherium simum. The sequence goes on from NC_141913.1 coordinate 11,004,632, forward strand.
AGCAGTAGCAGTTTCTCTACCTTGGAGATGGTGGCATGTCCCAGAATGTCATCAGGGGAGGTTGGCTCCTCAATCCACAGCGGCTTGAACTCAGCAAGCTTTGACATCCACTCCACGGCCTCGGGCACATCCCAGCGCTGGTTGGCATCCATCATCTGCAAGGAGATGGAGACCCTTCACAGTGACCTGCCCGGTGCTAGCCTTGCTGCAGGGCTGTGACTCCGAGGGAGGAAATGCTGCCACTCAGTGCCACCGACTGCCGAGCAAGATTCCCCAAGGGAGCCTGACATTTCCTCTGAGAGGCCCAGCACGCAGCCATAACAAAGAGAGCCAAACAGCGGCCGCCAAGACTGGAACTCTCGCCCCATATGCTGTCTTTTAGAGGAGAAGCAAATTGCTCATGGAGCCACTGTGATGGCTGTGCCTGGGCTGGGCCCAGGAGAAGTGTCACTGGCCCTGGAGCTGTGGCCCAATCTGCATTTAGATGCCACCCAAACACGTGTGTCTTGCAGAATTTGCTGTTTGTAGGAACCGTTTTATCACATTCTGAATCAGGCACAGTCAACACTGAGTTTGTTCCACAGTCATTTGTTGACTATTGCCTACTACGTAAATAACCCAAACTCTACCATTAATTAAGCACCTACCCTACTAGGCATTTTATGGATTTTGTCCCATTTCATATTTATAACAACAATGAGCAGTTCATATTAACCCATTTTACAGATAAGAAAACTGACATGCAGAGAAGTTAAGTAACTTGCCCAAGAACAATAAGTCAGGTAAACGGTAAGTTCAAATCCAGGGGTCTCTCTCCAAGGCCCTGGCTCTCTGCACACCGCAATCCTGCCTGGAGGTCAGGTGCTGGGTGTACAGACACTAAGAAAGGGCTGTTCCACCCCCAACATTATCATGCTTCAGGAAGATGGAAACAGAGACGACATCTCTGGCAGAATGTGCTACGTGGTGAGAGTTCCCTCACAGGACGCTATGAGAACCCGAGGACAGGACACCCAGAACCAATCTGTATCATAAATTATCTGGATGAGCATGACCTCATAAGACAAAAGGAGCATTAATTCGTGTATAAATAATGGGACCTCTGATCCTGGGTCAAGGACTCAAACTTCTATTTTAACTTATGAAACAAGCCTCTAAAGCTTAATAAAAACATCTTCTTGTTACTTTCTTTTATGAAAATATTTTATTCATAAGAAATGTTTTATAAAAATACATAGTCAGGAATAACTGATCCTTACATTCATCTCAGCAAAAGTTCCAGCACTTCTTCCTCACTGGCTCCCTGAGACCCGCCTACCCCATGAGCGGGTGCGAGGGATGTTAGGCAGAGAGATGAAATGATTGATGCACCGGGGCACCAGTGGGAGACCTGTTTGCTGAGGCACATCCACGCTAGCAAGAAGGAACAATCCCTAACTCTTATCTTATTTAACTAGTTCTGCAGAATAAAAAAGTTAAAAATGATCAGCCCCGAGTTTTTTTTTTTTTTTTTTTTGAAGAGTTTGCCTACTGCAAAACCACAAAGCTGTACTTCCTCTGACACTCAGTTTTAAAATTCCCAACGTTCTTTAATCCTTGCTTGAAATGAGTTGTACTTGGGCCCTGGGCAAAGGCTTCATGCGAGGCTGCCCACTGCTCAATGGTAGGAGAGGATATTTACCAGAATCTTCTCGGGTCCGATCATGTCTCTGATGAGTCGGCATCTGCGGATGTCATCCTGGAGATCAGCACCGACTTTTACCTTGAACCTGCACAATATGTTTGGTTTGGTTTAGATCTGTCCGGACTTGGCAAAGACACCTGGACTTTCTGCAGAAGTGACCATCTGTGCCACTAATTCACAGATCACATTTTCTGGTGACCTCTTGCTCTCTCCCACTCAATCTTCAGACAAGCCACTTGAAAATAACCCTGCAAATGATATCTCTTTACTCGGTATCAGGGTGATAACTCTAAATTACCTGCTGACCTGAAGTTAAGGAGCCAGAGAGAGCAGTCAGATCTTTAATAACATTAACTCACATTTTGCCATGCCATTAAAAGTAATGAAGTACGAAAAAGCTGCAAACAGAATTGAAGAGAAAAGCAGGGCTGGGAAGGGGAGCCAAGTGAGCCATCCTGTTACATCCTGGACGTGAAGAGCATGATTGATAAAACATCTCCAACTGCCTGGGCCTTCACTAGAGGGGTTCATCCCAATCAACTCAGTGAGAAGTCAGCCACAGGGACCCACAGTGCAGGGCCTGAGGCTGGGCAGTAAAGGACTTGGTCACGTGACTGAGGAGCAGCTGGGGTCTCCTCCACCTCACAGCTGGCCACGTGCAGGGAGCTCCCTTCATCTGTTTTAACGCCCACTATTCTTCAGACCAGGCCTCCTCATCGTACCGCGTGACCCGCTTGCCTCGCCCCTCACTCAGGGACGGCCTGAGGTCCTCCCTCCACTGTGCACAATGCCCACCCTCTGTGCCAACAGAAGCCCTGCTCTCCCACACACTCAGGCATCCGCTGCGTTCTCTGACCTGCGCTCAGCACTAAACACACCACAGAAGACACTTCTATCCCACGTGGGAGCTTCAGCTGACTACAGCCTCTGGATGCTGGGCTTCCTATGCTGGGAGGCCTACAAAATCTCTCCTCAGCTTCTCTGACTCAACAGACATGACTGCTCCAGCCTCTCCTGTGTATGTGGAGAGAGGGAAGGTGCTGGCACTTACTGAGCACCTGCTATGAATCCTGACTGTGCTGGTCCTTTTCAGATACAGCAACTTTGAGGAGAACTATGAGTTAATATCATTCCCATTGTGTAGAGAGAAAATGAGGCTCAGAGAGGTTAAGCAATTTGTCCATGATCACACAGCAAGTACTTGCACAGGATGAGGGAAAAGGGCAAGATGTTGATTCCAAATCCATCACATCCCAAGCCTCTTTCCACTGCTTCATGCTGCCTCCTTCAAGTTCTCACTCCCCCACCCTTTATTAGCCGAGGAGTTAATAAGAATTCAGTGCCTCTCAAACTTCAGTGTGCACACCCGTCACCCAGGGATCTTGTTAAAATGCAGATCCCGATGCAGCAGGCCTGGGCAGAAGCCTGAGATTCTGCATTTCTGATGAGCACCCAGCAGATGCTGATGCGCCTGCTCCACAGACCACACTCTGAGCAGCAGGAGGCTGGGTGGCCAGCCTGAGTGAGTCATGTAGAAAACCTGGTGATGCCACCTTGAGCTGCACAATGGACTCACAGTGACCAGATCAAGAGATGATGTCCCTCTGTGTCCTGCACTGCATCAGGATTCGGGCCCACTGACAAGCACAATCTATCCCGAGGAAGACCCTTGGATGCCCAGGGGTCCATAGCACACAGGAGAGAGACAGGAGAGAAGTGCAGATGATTAGTCTGGAGACAGATGCCCGGGGGAAAGGGAAGGGCTGTCACCCGAGGGCAAGAGGAGGAGCTTGGCTCTTGGGAACTCCGTGGAGAACTGGGACCAGCAGCTGAAGTCATAGGGAAGGACAGGGTTCAGTACCCTGAAGCTCTCTCTGACCCTTAGAGACTCCAACACTGCAAAGTGCCTTACAGAGCGAAGCTCGCTGCCTCTGGAGGTTTTCAAGTAGAAGCGGAATCAAAGCTTGTTACTGAGGTAAAGAGTAGATTTCTATTCTAGATTGGTGCTTGAAATCGATGATCTCCAAGGTGTCTTTCAACTCTGACGCTCTAGGATTCCAATGAGGACTCACATCTCGTCTTTAGAGAAAGCCTGGCCTAGGATGAAACGTCTCTTATGCGTCCCTACATGCCAGGCTGCTCCTGGACGAACCCTGGTCTCCCTGGTGCCTTCTGATCCTGGCTCCTCTCCACTGCCGAGTCTCTCCTGCTGCCAACTGGGAGTCAAGGTCATTATCACACACATACAAGTACGTTACCTGGTCCAGCCATCCTTCAGAGCCTCGGTGCAGAGCTGTGGGGAGAGGAGCACAGCCATCAGCACACTCTGAGAAGCTCTCCTTGGTCTAATGAGCACCTCAGTTGTCTGATCGGAGACGCAAATGCTATGGCTGTAGCAGGAACCAGAAGAACAACCAAGTGTTGCTGAATGAGGAGAAGAAACAGCTTAGCCAACAGAGCATAACTCTTTGTACTTGTAGGGTGACCTTCTTCTCTCCTCATCTCTATGGAAACCATTTCCTTAGTAGTCACAACATTCCTGGAAGCAAAGTGGAGCATTTATATCCCTCTTTTTAAAGCTAGGATGTTCTGTGGCTCCACAGAACTAATGGATGTAGTAGTAGCAAACAGAAGCTAGTCTCTCCCTCTCGCTTTCTCTCAGCTGTGAGTATGGTACAAGGAGAAACAGCAGGAAGTCAACCACGCACTGATAGCATGCCACTTGCCAGCCGCTGTGCTGTGAGCATTACACAACTTACAGCATTTATCTGAATCCTCAAAACCACCACAAGATAGGAATTATTTCCCCATTTCACAGTGAGGAAACTGAGACTCAGCACGGTTCGGCGTAACATTGTGCAATGTGCTGCCACCTCTGCCTGGGAATCAAATCCTAGGCTGTCACCTTCCAGAACCCAAGCTGTGACTCACTAGGTCAGAGTCCCATGTCCACAATGTGAATGGCTTTACTTTTGTTCGTGTGTAAGGACTTCCAGAAGAGACCTTGAATCCATAATGATTTAGAAAGGCTAACAAGAAAATATTAAATCTTGTCCAGAAAGCCAGGAATATAAAACCTGTCTACAAAACCAGTTTCAAACACCCACCTGCTTCAGCATGTCATCCGAGTACCCCAGCCAGGCACACGATGTGGTGTAGGCAGGGTAGCCATGCATCAGCATTTGCTCTTCTGTGGAAACACAACGCTCATCAACATTTTTCACATTTCAGGGACCTTCAGAATTAGAATCGCCCGTAGCTCAGCTGCTGCCCATGGAGAATCCAGCTGTTCTCCTCTGACCCTGCCCTTCACATGCACCCAGCCCCTGGCCCAGCCTTTAGGTCACATTCAGGATCATGCAAATTCCGAGGACGTCAAACCTTGGGGGTCAGGATACCCTCTTGGACTGCCCCACTAGCCAGGGCCCTCCTGTGTTCTGTGGCGTAACCCTAAAGCCAAACTTCCTTTTAGCTGCAGCTGAAGTGAACTCTGAAGGAAGAGGTCGCATCCAGGAGGCTTCTCCATCCAGACTCAACTGTCTGTCAGAGGGCCTGGCTGCTGGGCACGGGGCATCTGGGGCACAATGTGAACCCCCACAGGACAGGGACACTCAAAACTGGACAATGATCACAAAAATAATGAAGGAAATTTCCTCACAACCCACCTCTTTCTTTTTTACCAACTTGACCTTTCTGCAGTATTTCTGGAAAAAATAAAAGGCTTTATCACTCTTTTAGACAACAAAGCATGCCACTACGTTGTTTACACACCAGCATGTACCAGAGAGCTTCCGGTTCCATCACTGGACTGTGACTCACCAAAGGCTTCCTCCTCAGTCAGGACATCGGTGATGTATCTGAAATCTATGCAGGATAACAGCGTCCTGGGGTCCTGGCAGCATGACAGGAGGGGGAAAGGCCCACATCAGCTCACAGGCGGACTACGTTTCTAAGGATCTGCTTACACTGCTACATGGGGCTTATCCTTTCCGGGAAAGGACCGTTGAGATTTGTGTCAAACTGTTTGATTCTCTCCTTCTTCTGCGCAGAGTCCTTCAGAGGGTCATCGCTGCCTCCCAAGAAGTCCTCAGGGCCTCATGCTCTGACTCCATGCTCCCTCCCTGCCCCTCCCTTCCCTTGAAACCTAGGCTCCTACAACCATTCCAACATGGTTCCGGAAAGAGGCCCCGGCGTGAGGCAAGCACTTGGTGCAAGTTAAATGGATAAGTGAGCAGCTAGTGTCCGCTGTACTTCATTGCTCCACACTTCAGGGCTGGCCAGCAGCAAGGCAGCAAACTCTGAGAGGAGGAATGCGACACTGGAGCTGCTTAGCGGGGGAGGAAAGGAGGCTGGTCTCAGAGCCAGGCCACCCAGGGTCAACCCTGTGCCCACTGTTTATTAGCAGCGTGACCTTGGGCAATTTCCTCTCCTGTCAAATTGGGACAATTCACTTCACTGACAGGAAGGGAGCGGATTCATACCTGCCAGTGCCCAGCACTCACCCTGGATAATCACTGGCTGTGCCCTTCCTGCCCCACGCTCAGTGATCTGGCCACACGGGGAAGGCTGACATTCTCGGCTGGGCCCCTGGCTGAGACCTCTGCCCACCCCAATCTAACAGTCAGTTGGGAGGCAACCTGTAACTCCACTCCCGCTCAGGTTTTATCGTGTCCAGTACTGCTCCATGGTAACTGAGCAAGATCGAAAGAGCTCTTTCAGCACTGAGCCCCTGCGTCTTAGGAGCACTGGCACTAAACAGGGAACAGGATCCAAAAGAAGGCAAAGTCCACAGGTGGGATTTCAGTCACCTTCCCAGTGGCCCTCAAATGATTTGGCTTTGGTGGCCATCTCCTACACTCCTCTGAAAGGCTAACCTTGAGCCTGAAGGTGGCTCAAGAGGTCCATGTCCTTCCCCGTCAGACGTTGCCCCCATGCCGCCCACAACTACGTCAGAGAGACAGTGTGATGTCTTCCTGTCTTCACTTCCCTCCAGACGAGGGACATCTGCTGGTGAACAGTCTTCAAGGCCACGGTGTTCTTTGTTTTTCCTTAGTTGTGATGCCAAATAATAACAAGGGCCTTCAATTGCTGACCACCAGATTTTTAGGACCATCCAAGGCATCACCCTGAGGCAGCTGATGCTCAGAGAGGTTAAGTGGCACGCCCAAGGTCACTCAGCCAGTGAGTGGTGAAGCCTGGGTTCAAAGCCAGGTCTGCCTGGGTCTGAAGTTAACTTGCCCAGAGTTTTTCCTCGTCAGCAGCCAGCTGCTCATCTCTGCTATAAACAGGTCAAGGAGAAAGGAAGCAGTGAGGTGCGTATCTTTAGAATCCAGTGTTTGGCTCCTTCCCCGCTGGAGTTGCAGAGCGGAGACTACACAGTCTGATCTGTCATTTGCTTTTGGAGTCAAAGTGACCAGATGATATCTTAATACTAACATCTTGCTCTTCAGTGTTTGTGAAGCACTTTTCTTATTTGGTCTTTAAACCAATTCTATGAGGTTCCTGGAGAAGTTATAACTGTCCCCTTTGGAGAATTTGTACTACATGGGAAGGCTCGGCAGTGGGGGAGGCAGACCCAAAACTCAGACCACCCTGCCTGCACGAGCACAGCTATCTGTGGCTTCAAGTATCAGAAAAAGAATATTATATTGTACTGGTTTTTTCCTTTATCATCACTACAGTGACCCACAGACAGTCCTGAACATACTTCCCGATTATCAAAAGGCAAGTAATCCATGAAATCCGTTTCACTTACAGAAACAATCACAATTTTAAAGAATTTACTTACCATGTCAACAAGTAACTTCCACAGAGGCTTGAAGACAAAAAAGAAAAGATTTGGAAAACACATGTGTAAAGTACCATCTGTTTCCTGACAGCTGCACCAGCAGCAAACTATCAGACCTGCCCGCCCCTGCCCCAGCTCTAATGCTGTCTCCCACCCCTCACTTTTGCTGCCCCCCTTCTTTCTCAGCCCTTTCTAACCTACTCTGACAATTTCCTAACTACTGCCAATATCTCTCAGTGGAGAAAAAAATCAAACAGTTCTCTTTATTTCCTTTTGGGGGCCTGCTGTGTATTTGTCTTTTGTCCTTAGAAGGCTGCTCACAGAGGAAGTGCTCACTGCTCTGCCATGGCTGTACTATTCCAGGCCCCGGCGCGCTCCTGAGACGACTCACCTTGCCCTCCTGCTTTGCCCACAGGTCCCACACAGCATTGAGGACGGCCGCCGTAGCCAGATGCACAGCACCTTTCTCAGGACCGATCTGGTTAGGAAGCAAAACACACCAGCGCTTCTTAGAAATGAAGAAGATATGTAGGTCTCCTAGCCAGAGACGCATTTCAAGAATTAAAGGGCAGCGATGGAAACTCACTTAGATGTTAAGCTTTTTTTTTTTTTTTTTTTGTGAGGCAGATCAGCTCTGCTAACATCCATGCCAATCCTCTTCTTTTTGCTGAGGAAGACTGGCCCTGGGCTAACATCTGTGCCCGTCTTCCTCCACTTTATATGGGACACTGCCACAGCATGGCCTGACAAGAGGTGCATCAGTGTGCGCCCGGGATCTGAACCCCGGCCGCCAGCAGTGGAGCACACGCCCTTAACCGCTATGCCACGGGGCTGACCCCATGTTGAGCTTTTTTTTTTTTTTTTTTTTGATAGTTTCTAACCTACAGAAGAGTTGCAAGAATAGTACAAAGAACTCCCGTATATTTCCCCTCTCTCTATCTCTCTCTATGTACACATATACACAGATAAATAAAATATGATGTATATAATATAAATAAAATTTATTTTACTGAACCATTTGAGAGTGACTTGCAGATATCATGCTCCTTTAAGCCTAAATACTTCAGAGCGTAGTTCCCCAAAACAAGGCCATTCTCTTACATACCCACAGTACAATGATCAAATTCAGGGAATATAACAATGACAGAATACTACTGCCTATGAAGATAGTCCATAATCAAATTTCACCAATTGTCCCGATCATGTACTTTATTTTACTGACATATTGCATTTAGTTTTCATGTCTCTTGAGTCTCTTCTTTTTTTTTTTTTTTTTTTGGTGAGGAAGATTGGCCATGAGCTAATATCCATTGCCAATCTTCTTTTTGCTGAGGAAGATTGGCCCTGGGCTAACATCTGTGCCCATCTTCCTCCATTTTACACGCGGGTTACCACAACAGCATGGCTTGATGAGCAACACATAGGTCCGGGCACCTGGGATCCGAACCTGCAAACCCTGCGCCGCCAAATCAGAGCGCACAAACTTAACCACTACGCCACTGGGCTGGCCCCATTGAGTCTCTTTTTATCTGGAACAATTATTCTTTTTTCTTTTTGTGTGTTTTTTTTTGAGGAAGATTAGCTCTGAGCTGACATCCATTGCCAATCCTCCTCTTTTTGCTGAAGAAGATTGGCCCTGGGCTAACATCTGTGCCCATCTTCCTCTACTTAAATGGGACGCTGCCACAGCATGGCTTGATAAGCGGTGCATAGGTCCATGCCTGGGATCCGTATCTGTGAACCCCAGGCCCCTGAAGCAGAGCACTCGAACTTAACCGCTATGCCACTGGGCCGGCCCTCTTTTTCTTTTTTTTAAAATGATATCAACATTTTTAAAGAATACAGGCGAGTTGACTTGTACAGTGTTCCTCAATGTGGGTTGGTCTGGGGTTCCTTCATGATTAGACTCAGGTTATCATTTTTGCCACAAAGACTATGGAACTGATGTTGGCATTTTGTTTTTTTGTTAGGGCTATTATCGTTTAGCACCTGGGTAAGTCAGTGTCCATTAGTCTTCTTCACTGTGGATTACTATTTTCCCTTTTTAAGTAAGGAGATTAATACTGCCCCCAAATTTTAGCATCTATTGATGATTCTCACCTCAATCATTTATAGCTAAGATGGTTGCAACATGGTGATTTTCTAATGTTATCATTCCTTTTATATTAGTTTGTATTCTACTGTAATGACAAGATTTCCCTTGTTTCTTTACTATCTGAATGGACTCATGGATTCTTATGTTATTCAAGGAGTTATACCATTACTACCATATTTATTTTGATGCTTGAAATGTCGCAGATTCAGCCAGTGGGAGCTTCTTCAAGTGGGCACCTTTAAAAGCAAGTTTAACTTGCTCTGCAGAAAGTTAAAAATGAAATCTGAGGCAGTGTGCATTCTCTTGTGCCTTTCTTTGTGCACAGACAGGAGACTGAACAGAATTGGGAAAAGACAGAGCTGGTGTCAGGAGACAAGGGCAAGTCCTGGTTATTGGATTGCTCTTACTGTGACAGAACCTTTCTCTAGAATCTCACTGTTTTCATGCCTTGAACATAGGGTTCAAAGGCAGACCTGTACACATAAAAGGTGCTCGGGTTTCTATCTTTTCAACCTCTACTTTTCTGTTTCTGTCCCTAATATCCTCCTCCCACAACTCCAATACTACTCACATTCTCTCTCCCTAAAAACGGTTGCCCATTCAGCACTTTATCCTCTAGAGTCTAGACCAGTTCTTCCCATTCAGGGAGCGGAGATGAGGTCCACAAGGGCAAAGCCAGCTCTCGGGATCCAAATACGCCCAGATTCAAGTCTTACAGAAAGGAATCGGTTACCTCAAAACACTGACTGTCTAAATAGTTCAAGCCCTAATTTATTTGAATAAAATGTTTTACCTTCAAACTGTAAGCCCGTCTCTATTTTCACATTTGTTCAATCAAAAGACATCTTAGACCTTAGTAACATTATTTGTGGAAACACTTTATGAAATAGGCCGCTTACCCATCTGAGCTGCCCGTCACTCGTGAGCTGCCTGTAGAAGCCTCTGAAGTCACCAACAATGTCCCTGAGGTCCTTGCTAAGCACATGGTGGGCCAGGGCATTCACAGCACAGACAACTAGTAAAAGAGGATTTCATTCTTGGGCATGTTTTGGTATAAATCAAGGCATGCAAGCACCACAGACAAACTAATTGCATTTTGTGAAAATAATTTTAAATACAAAGGTGTATGCTTTAAAAATATGTCTTCTGTGGTCGTCTTAAGTAATATCACACAAGTAGAATAGCTGTTAATCTGGAGACTGAGCTTAATTTCTGAATAGAGCAAACACATTTTGATTGGTTGCCATGTGAAAAACAGATTGTAGATCTGAAAGTTTAAATCATGTTTCCAAATTATTTTCTGGTTCACTTTGTAAAGTGTCTGGACAGTCAGATTCAAAACGAAACCTTGCCAGTTCATTGTTCCAAAGGAATGAGAAGACTGACTTACAGAATTAAAAAAAAAAAAGGGCCTTTTCATTCTTGTCAAGTACAGTCATGTGTCGCTTAACAAAGGGGATACATTCTGCGAAATGCGTTGTTAGGTGATTTCGTCCTTGTGCGAACATCACAGAGTGTACTTACACAAACCTAGATGGCATAGCCTATTACCCACCTAGGCTATGTGGTACTAATCTTATGGGACCACTGTCGTATACGCTGTCTGTTGTTGACCACAACGTCACTATGTGGCATATGACTGTATAGGAAATATCTTCAATTCACAACATAACACACTATTAAAGACGAGATGAATTTGCAATTAGCCTAATACATGTTAAATGTTAAAGTACATGAAAACACTTTTCATAAACATTAAGTTTCTTACCATTGACTTACTTATGATATACTACATTTTTCATAAGTAATTTGAAGGTTAAACTTAATTTGGGTCAGCATTACCATCAATTATTTATTTTTGGTGTTTTACTTAAAAAGGCTTTATAGTGTTATTTCAGATGAAGAATAAGTAAAGTAGCAAATTGAATGAGAAAGACCCTTCTATCCTTTGCTCAGTCCATAAAACACTCAGTCTATGTGTAAATGGCTGAAATAATCAAATCATCAACTTAGCCCCAAAGCAATTAATTTATTAGAAAAAATTTTGATAAACTTATTGTTTGGTGTTGCCATTGCTTCAATATTAAAATTATCAAGTCATTTAATAGGATGGTTGTAGAGGCGCAGTTTTCCTATCAATCATTTTCTAAGAGAAAGACCTTTGGAAGTATTTGAAACACGCACTTAGAACATGCCTGGCCTCTGTGTGAACCAGCTCTCAGATGATTGTGCACTCACTCTCACACGGAGCATTTAGGGCTGAACCAACCATTCATGTTCTCTAGGGCCTTTGTTAATGGGATATGGAATCATTCCAGTTCAGATATTCATTCCCTGGAATTGTGAGAAGACAGGCTCCTCCTCACTCCTTGACGGCTGGTGCTCTTGGATTAAAGACATCTGAAGAGTAAGTCAGCAACTCAGAGACAGGCATATCATTATCTACCTCAAACCTCCGTCTCACTGATGAGATGGCTGCTAGAAATCACTGACTGAAGCACACCTCTGGTTTGCGTCACAATGGCAAAACGCATTTAACAAAAGTTAAGGATGATCTCATCTTTTACAGCTCTAAGAGGTGCACAAGATGAACAGATTCATCTATAGTGTGTGGATTTTCCTTGCTCAAACGGAGGCCACTGCACGAAGTTAACTAAAATTTGGTGCGTTTGATAGAGATTTGGGTTGTGGTGGTCTGCCTCAGCATGAAGAATAGTCCACTTCTGGTTTGCATGTTTGCTGTGATGGGTGGGAAATTCATCTGGGAAAAATTGGCCCTTGAAGGCAGCTTCTTGCTGCCTAAACCCAAGGGTTTTCTCCTGTGATTACATCTGCCCAGGACTCAATTCTGGGACCCCCCAGCACAGGAAAGACAAGTCAGTAAAGCTTATGGATGACCATGGGTGTCTGAGCTCCAGGGCTGGCGTGAACACTTAAGGCTGTTTTTGGTCTCTAAAAATTCTTCTTTTTTCATCTCTTTCTTTTTCTTTTCCTACTTAAAAACAACAACAACAAAACACTGTATCAGTCCATGCTATACATTAAAAAAGCAACTGTAACCCTCCCTCTCTCTCTCTCTCCCACACACACACACACACACACACACACACACACACACAAGCACTTTCTTCACGGTAATGAAGAAAGCACTATTTTCTTTCTCTTTTTTTTTGGATCATAAAAGAACAATTAGGTAAGCAAGTTGATAAAGGCTGCAGGAGAACTGTGATGAGCTAATGGAATTTTTTCATCTTTAATGTGAATGCTTCGTGACACATTCGTGAGACTGCAGTGAGTCACCTGAATATGCAGCAAGGTTAAAGGTAAAATGGGTTCTGTCATGTTGTGGTCTGAAACAGACAGAAGCCAACAACATCACCACACAAGAGCCATTTATTAAAGTCATAAAGAGATGTAAATCGATTTACCCCTGCCCCAGACATGCACCAGGACAGCTGGGTGGGAATGGGAATGGAGGAGGGAGAGATCAGCGAAGGCCCTACAGCCCTGAACTCAGTGACCATCTGAGAGGAGCCTCGGCCTGTCTTAGAAGCACACGACGTGCGCAGGCTCCCTCCACTGCGGCTCCAGTGGGCAGAGTTCAAAGTCTTAATTGTTAACAGAGAGTGGTTCCAGTGGCTTGTCCCATAACATGTTGTAGGCTTGCTGAGTTTTACACACCTTTGCAGCCACCCTGTATGGTTTGCAGTGTGGAGAAAGCAGCTTCATAAACTGCTCAACTTACACCAGAGACCCTTAAAGTAGCAGGAGAAGCTGACACAGCTCACAGACCTATGGCGTTAGTGGGAACTGCCTCGGCAAATGGCAGCAGCAAATCATTAACTTAACCGGGAGGGAGGTGGGGAATCACAGCCAGGCTCCTCCTTTGGCCTGGCAGATTCCTGGTTACCCTTGAGTCCTGTCTCAAAGCCTTACCTCTGCCATCCCTGACCCTCCTGGACAACGGACTAACCCTCTCTCTGCGTACCTTGTACTCACTTAAAAAAAATTAGTCCTTCTCACACTGCACTACCGTTTCTTCTGCGTCCGTCTCCCTGAGACGTGTGTGCCCTCCTTCTCCTTGTGTGTGGGACCCGGTCTCCTTTCTCTCTCTCTTTCTACAGGCTTTTCTCCAGCACCGGATAGACAGGAGCACTCGAGAGAGGTCTGCTGAAGAACAGGCTGACGGCGTGACCCAACGCCAGCCCTCTGAGGAGCTGGAACAGCTTGGTGGCGTCCACTGAAAGTTCAAGAAAGGTTCCCTCATCCTTCACACAGACACAGACAGACACACAGACATACACCCCCCACCTTTTTTTTAAGGAACATTGGCCCTGAGCTAACATCTGCCAATCCTCCTCTTTTTGCTGAGGAAGACTGGCCCTGGGCTAACATCCATGCCCATCTTCCTCTACGTTATATGGGACGCCGCCACAGCATGGCCTGACAAGCGGTGCGTCAGTGCGCGCCCAGGATCCGAACCGGCGAACCCCGGGCCACTGCAGCGGAGCGCGCGCACTTAACCGCTTGCGCCACCGGGCCGGCCTCCACACACATCCCTTTTATCTGCTCAACAATATTAAAATCTTTCAGCAGGGCACGACTTTTATTCCACAACTAAGAGAAAGCTAACAGTGCAATATTCATGGGAGGGCCAGCATGTCGCCACGGAAGTCAGAGAAACTGTTTCCTCCCCTCCTGGACCCTCTGTCGTCAGCCTATGATAATTTGGCTTCAGCCCCTAATGATCCATTGAAATGGCTGATCTGGCCAATGTCATCTTTTTGTACTTCTTGAATTTTGTAACATGTGCACGGATTATGCATTTAAAACAAATACTTCGTATTTATTAAATGTTCTGGAGAGAAGGCACTTTGGGCAGTCAGGAGGTTCTGCATGCCTGGCCCAGCGGCTGTCTGGGCCTCGGTTTCCTTCTCTAAAAATGAGGGGGCTCAAGCTCTCATCCAGCCATGAGATAAGGACTTACTCACGGCTCGATGTGCAGCCTACACAACCTGCTCTTCCCTGAGGAGAGCTCTAAAACCGGGCAGGGCCAAAGGCCTTTTCTGCCATGAAGAGCAGTGAACTTGTAATGACTCGGTGTGAGATATTTTGAAAAGCAAGTGGACCCCCTGTGCACTTCACAGTAAGCCTTGCTACGTGAGCACACGTCTGCCCCCTCACGTCCCCTGGTCACGTGCTTAGTTTAGGTCCTCAAAGCTCTGCAGAGAAATGGTCTGAGACTCGAGGATTTTCCTGCAGTCTACTGATGACTATAAGGTGAGAGGCCAAATTCTGCCACTTTTTAATTTCTCCCAATGACATAAATAATAAACCATAAAATGTCGTTTGTACTTACTTCAAGAAGTAAATACAGAGAAAAATAAGGTCAGAACTGGAATCTAAATGAAAATTAAGCCTTCTGGAATCTTAAAGAGAATATTCAACTCACCAACTTCAGTGCCTCTTCCCAGAGTGAAGGTAATTCCGTACCCCTTGAGTCCGTCTCCCACATCGGTCTCTAAGATGACATAGGCAGCCGAGTAGTCGGGGTCTGTGTGCTGTGGAAAAACGTCCCCCACCCAAACAACGCGAATGTGAGAAACCCGAAAATAAACATGAGAATGGCATCATGTAATTACAGGACATGCAGCGGGGATATGCAGGAAGAGCTCCAAGCTGACGGAACCCATGATGTACCCCAAAGAAAAGAGGAGCTCTGAGTGGATGCAAGGAACGTCCTCCTGAAGGAGTCAAACGATTTTAACAAGTGCCCTGCACACATTTTTAATGCCAGTTCGCAATCAAGTCTCCTCTGCTGTCTGCTCAATTTTAAACCCAGGAGTTTCGCCCACAGCTATCTCCGTCAGCTCTTTGAACAGAGTTACATACACAAGCAGCTTCAAACTGAACATGCTAAGGTTTCAGAAAGCTCTCCTGTAGAATCGGACTCTCCACTGCAGTTTATAGCAAGGCTGCAAAGACAACAGCACACATTCAGAGATCACTGGGGGGGATCGAAGAATTACAACTTCAAGACAAATGAACCCATTTTTTGTTTTGTTGCTTTTTTTAGCTTTCTACTATCAAACAGTATTTGATAATAAGTGTTGACTGTCTGACTATTATGAAACTCAACACTACTTGTTGATATGGGGAACGAAGAAGTGAAAAAACAAGTCTGTCTCTAGAAATTTCTTACACAATGGGGAGAAAGTGCCAACACACAAGAACCAAGTGAGAACGATCGGTAAGACAGTACAAGGTCACGTGCTGACGTGTGGTCAGTCGAAGTACCAAGAAGTTGAAGGGAGAGGAGCACAGAGGAAGCGAGGGACTAGGACACGCGGACGGGCAGAGGGGCAGGTGAAGGGACGCAGGCAAGAGAGAGCAATAGGACACCGGAGGCTTGTGAGACGGAAGCGGAAGGCCCGTCAGGACACTGGCTTGCAAGTGAATGAAGACGAGATTGGATGGGAGGTGTGGGGGCAGATAATAGAGACCCCAAAAAGCCAGGCAGAAGATCTGAATGTGTTAATAAGGAATGGAGGATGCAACTATGGAAGACTTTTGCATAGGGCTATGACAATTTATTACTATTGTTGTTGTGATTATATACTATTTATTGTTCTGGGAACACTATTTTAAGAGCTTTACATGATTGAGTTTAATCCTCACAATATTATAAAGTAGGTGCTAGCATCCCTATCTTACAGATGAGGAAACTGAGTTTCAAGAGGCAGAATTTAAATCCCTGGGTTCAGGGCCAGCCCTGTGGCTTAGTGGTTAAGTGCGCGTGCTCTGCTACTGGCGGCCTGGGTTGGGATCCCGGGTGCGCACCGACGCACCGCTTCTCCGGCCATGCTGAGGCTGCGTCCCACATACAGCAACTAGAAGGATGTGCAACTATGACATACGACTACCTACTGGGGCTTTGGGGGGAGGGGAAAGGAGGAGGATTGGTGATAGATGTCAGCTCAGAGCCAGTCTTCCTCAGGAAAAAGAGGAGGATTAGCATGGATGTTAGCTCAGGGCTGATCTTCCTCGCGCGCGCGCGCACACACACACACACAAACAAATCCCTGGGTTCAGGGAAGGGGAGGAGGTGCACATGACGGATGAGAGGGCTGTGTCTAGCGTTGAAGCCCAGCGGGGGTTCGGCGTGATGTGTCGCTGAGCACCAGCTGGGTAGCGGAGATTGCGCAGGTCACTGAGGGGCCACAGACATGTCTGCCCTTGAGAAAGTTACGGTTTAGAAGCCATGGCTACAGAAACTCTAATAATATGAGGCAGAACACGGCCAGACTCTGAGAGAGATGCAAATGACGAAAGCCAGGCAGAGAGTGCTATTAGCTGAATGCACTGGAACCTGGAGGCGGCTTTACGGTGAAAATAGACTCTGACCTGGTCGGTTGAGGACAGGGAGCTTTGCAGCAGTGAGGAAGAGGCATGAAGGATCTGGGAGGGAAGAACATCTTAGATGAGGTAACAGTGGCAGTGAAGGCAGTGAAGGGCCAGAAAAGGCAAAGACTGGAGCACAGTCAAGGGTTGGTGACCATCCTGGTTTAGCCACTGGGTTCCTGAGGGGGAAGAGGGGACACAAGGCTCAGAGGGAGACTCCAAGAATTAAAGACCCGTGGACAGTTTCTGGGTTACGTGGAGAGGAAGCAATGGAAAAAGGAAACCTTTCACTGAAGCCTTCTGCCAGGTTCAAAAGGAGGAGTTGAGCCGAAAGTGACCTGAAGCTTTTGAGTCCTTGTGACTGGCAGAATGATCCTGGAAGGATCAGGAGGGCGAGTGGGGCAGGGTATACAAGACAATGAGCTCGGGTTCCGATAGAAGGTGTTTAGCATGAAGGTGAAAAATCCGACAAGAAGTGTCCGGATGGCAGCTGGACTTGAGGTGAGAGAGAAGATCCAGAAATGGGATCTGGGAGTCTTTGGCATAAAAGTGGGCACTGAAACTGTGAACATGGAGGGTGTCTTAATGGGAGCGTGTAATGAGACAGGAGAGATGTTGAGGCCTGAGTCTTGGAGAGGGAAGAAGGGGGTCAGTATAAGAAGAAGGAGCAGCCAGAAGGGCAGGCAGCCAGAGGGACAGATAGATGGCAGGAAGAGGAGACAGCAGACAGCATGAAATGTAGACTGTGAAAAGGACACTGGAAGCAGAAATAACGAGGGCAATTCCAAGAGAAGGAAGGAGACAGAAGTCGACTTCAGATTAAGGAGGAAGTAGTTGTAAAGGATGGAGGCAACAGGCATGGACCAGTAATTTAGCATTTGGTGGGGAAGGCGCAGAAACAGAAGGAGGTAGAGAGGTGTTAGGGTCAAGGAGAGACTATTCCCACTATTCCCACTATTCCCAAGTGGGAAGCCCTGTCCATGTGGGATGGAGAAGGAACCACTGGAAAAGAAGAGACTGAAGATGAAAATGCTGGAGATGGAGGGGATAAGAACAGGGCCCCGGCTGTCAAGAAGGGCGGGAATGGGGACACAGGAGAATAGATTAGTTTTGGAGCAGGACACGACTTACAGAATAAAGGGAAAGATGAAGAGGGTTGGTTTGGAGACTGATGTGCAGAGATGGGGCCAAGGGAGCATTTGTCTTCAGTCTCCTCACTGACGTAGCAGGCAACATCTTCTAACTCCTGGGGGTGCAGGACTGGGGGCCAGAGGAGGGCGAGAGCTGTCTGGACAGCAGATCCAGGGAGCTCAGCAGACAGTGGGGAAAGGAGAGGAAAATTATGGCTGGGAGGCGGCAGGGTCAGCGGGAACTCTGGAGCCTCAGTGAGTGCCCGGACAAGCAAGCAACTGGTAAATACACCGCAGGCCTGAGCACTCCACGTTTCTTAAAAGGCTGATAAGAAATCATAAGACTGGAATTCTCTGCTTTTAACAGATTTGAGGGCTCCTTCATGAAAATATCCCACTTCTGATCAGGACAGCTCACTCTGCTGCTAAGTGCTGAACGCAGCTGCACTGCTAAGTCCAGCACAACGTGAGGGCACGAGAAGCGGTACCACGGAGAAGTACAAAGCAGCACACTGTATTAAGAAGGCACCTGAGAATCAGCACACAACACACGCCCTACCTCCAGAAGACAAATACTTAAGTATTTATGGGCTCACAATACAGATGTCAGATAATTTCTTTTCTCCTGACCCAGAGGTCATAAACCACTCAGGTCCAGAGACAAATTCCATTTCTTAAATTATTCTACAGGAAATCAGGCTACTTGAACACTTCACAAATTCAAAGTGCTTTGCATTCACAAATTTAAAATCCCTTCTGCTTCAGTTTCCTCACAGGTAGATAGTAATTATAGCCAAAACTTATTGATGGCCTTCTCTGTGTCAAGCTCTCTACCAGCATCTCATTTACACGGATGAAGCAGATATCATTATACTCATTTTACAGATGAGAAAACCGAGGCCTGGAGAGATCGAGTGGTTTATCCCATAGCTGCTAGACCTCAGAGGGGCAAAGGCGTTGCATTTTGTGTTTGGATTTTACAAGCCAGTAAAATTTCAAATATCTATTTGGAGATCCACAAAGGATTGCCAACTGTGTGTTTTTTAAGTCATTTACCATAATATTATATAAGAAAAGACACATAAGGATTTTAAAAAGCAGGAAGAACTTAATCTCAGAATAAAGGACATTCTTTTAACTGTAATAACTAAAGGACATTCTTTTAACTGTAATAACTTTAGTTAGTATTTTTTAACAAGAGGCCTTTTTTTAAAAATATTTCAGGTACACAAAGGGCATAGGTAATGTAACAAACATCTGTGTGCCCTCCTCCTAGCTTAAGAAGCAAAACATTACAGTGTGAATTACAGTTCTCCGGACTGTTCTGTTCTCTTCCCGTTCCCTTCCCTCCGCACAGATAGCTATTTTCCTAACATGGGTGTTGCTCACTTCCCAGAACATGTTCACTCACTCAGCCATGCAACTTTGTTCTTTTAGTGTGGCCATCTCACCCGTGGACCAAGATGGGCAGTGAGGATCCAGTGAGGCACAGGCCTGGAGGAGACTCCGCAGAGAGCTCCTATATTTGGGAACCATTGCACTGGACTGTGGTGGTGTCCCTCTAACACTTTCAGGAAGCAAAAACGCCCTTCAGTATTTAGGTAGGAGACAAAGTCTGTACCTTTACTATTATCTCCAAAGACTGACACATACTTGTATGAGTCTTTAAGTGACAAATCCTTTATAACCATGCTTTCAGGTAATTTCATGAGAGCCCCCTCTCACACGACCCAGAGTTACTATAAGCTTGTTTGTCTGGTTTCCCAGCCACATTGTGACTCTTTCATTTCACAGAGAGGCCCAAGAGGCCCAGAGAGGTTAGGGTCTTCTCCAGGTCACACAGCAAGTTGTGGCGGAGGCAGGATCACCACCCAAAACGCCCAGCCCCGGGCTTCCTGGTCTCCAACACCACGAACCCCATCAAGTTCTCAGTACAGAAGAGGCCAGCGATGTGTTGTTCTAGGGTTTCGTTGGTGGGGACGCAACAAAACGATGTCGCTGTTGTCGCTGCTGTTGCATATTATGCATTCTACCATTTCCAGCAAAATGCGAAACATAAATGTAAAAACAGGAAATATTCAACGCCAGCAATAAGAAAAGAGAAAAGAAAAAGCCTAGGAGGATGGAGAGTTTCTGGATACTTTTATTCCCCTTCCTGGCCTCCTCCTTCACAAAAGCAACGGTTCCAAAGTTGGAAACCTCCCCGGGAGGCGCGGGGCTCCCCGCGCTGGCGAGGCTGGAGGTCACCCAGGGCTCGGGCAGTACCTACCATGGCGTCCGAGCCGTGGCCCCCGAGCGACGTGGGGAAGCGCACGTCGCGGACGGACAGCCCGCAGATCCTGCCGCCCACCATGTCTCCGCGCGCCCTGGAGCCGCCCGCACCGCTGGATCCCGTGCGCGGACCCCGTGCGCGCGAGGGGAAGGGGGGTGGGGGGGCGGTGCAGAGCCCGGCACGGCGGGCGCTGATTGGCCGCGCGGCCCGGGGGCGTGGCAGCGCGCGCTAACTTAGCGTGACCGGAGCTGCGGGTCCGCCCCCGGGCTCCTTGGGGCTCCCGTCGTTCCCGACGAGTTTCCGCCCAGCGCTGGCCCGCGCTGCCTGCGCGCTGGGTCGCTGAGGGTCTCGGCCGACCTCTGGGCGACGATGAGCCCCCGCGCCTGGTCGGCGTCTCCGCAGAACCCTGCTCCGCGGGGCTGGAAACTCGCGAAGAGACCTTCGCAGGAGCGGCGCCGCGGGGGAACAAGGCGGGTCTGACCAGTGTGACCGCCTAGCAGCAGCTTCAGGCGGCGGGCTCGGCTCCTGGCTGAGTCCGCGGGGTCGGTGCCGGTGCAGCCAGGGGAGCCGTGGGCTAGAAAGTCCTAGGTGTCTTTTAAGTAACCTCAGCCTCAGATTGCGCCTGATAAATTAAGAGGCGAGTCACCGTTTATTAAACCCCTGCTGATGCAGAGTGCTTAAATAAATTCCCTCTTACCTGCCAACCCTGCAAGGTAGGTAGATCATTTTCATTTTATTGGTGAAGAAATGGGGCTTCAGAGACATCAAGTGATTTAAGTAACTTGCCCGAGGGCACACAGCTAGTTAAGTGGCAAAGTGTCCTGGCCGCAAACCCTGGGCTCTGTCCTCAGGATTGCAGGGACTCTTGTGTTCAGAGCTGTGGGATCCCTCTGAGAACATGGTGAAAGCCATAGACACTCTTCCCACCTCCCCCCAAAGTTTGCACACACGTGAGTTTTTATACCATTTTAGAGGGTTCACTGACCCTGTGCCTTGCAGTACAGCACACCGACAGTTCCTACCTCTGGGGAATGCTTTGACGATTAAATGAAATGTTTGGGAAGCAATACTATAGATGTATTATTCTATTAATATGTTTCTGTGGGTATGGCAGGGATATTTTCAGGGACACCCGGGTCACCTCCGCTGTTCAAGGATGCATATAACCCTGTTGGATGAATTCCTTTGGCTTAAGGCTGAGATAGTCATCTCAAATGCCTGCAGAGGCCAGGCGCACGCAAGGAAGCAGAGGGAGGGTGAGGCGGGAGGCGGCTGAACTGCGGCTAAGGGCCTTTGCTCTTCGAAAGGGGTAGCCAGTTAGTGCTAGCTGATCGTGGTTCTGTGCGAATTAGAGCTCCGGGTTGCTGTATCTTCTCATTTTCCAAGAGAAGTCTGAAATTCAAATGTTAATATGAAATATTCTTTCTTTTCTCCTGTCCTGTCCTACGCACTTGGCAGTATAGATATATAGATATTTAACATATGGATCGACATTTATTAACATTTAAAGTTTTATCCATTTGTTTGTTCACCACTATTTTTTGCTTTCTTGAATTTTTTTCTTTTTTTGGTGTGGCTCGAATATATATATGCTCAATTCATTTTTTCAGAATAGATCTCTGCTCTGAGTGATGTATCTTCTGAGTACTTTGTGTTCTGAAGATGTCTTTGTTTTTCTTTCAGATTTGAATGCTGGTTTTATTGTATAGAATTCTTAGTTCAAATTAATACTTTTTGAAGTGTCATTCTTTAAAGAATAAGCTGGGGTTTTTTTCTTTCTCTTTGGAAAATGTTTGGGTTTTCTCTTTATGGTTTTGAAATACTACTAATATGTGTTTAGGATTAATTTTTAAGTTAATCCTATTCTACAATTGATGGATCCTTTCAACCAGAAGCAATATACTTCTCTGGAAAGTTTTCTCCACTATTTCTTACATTGGTTTTTCATCTTCATTCTTTTGTTTTCTTCATCTGGAACTCGGGGTGGGTTGATATTGAACCTCTGAGTCTATCATCCATGCTTTAACTTTTTTTTTTGGAAATTATTCTGCACTTTGCTTTTTTTTTTAGATCTTTTTTTTTTTTGAGCAAGATTAGCCCTGAGCTAACATCTGTTGCCAGTCTTCCTCCTTTTTTCCCTTTTTTCTTCCCAAAGCTCCAGTAGATAGTTGTATGTCATAGCTGTACAACCTTCTAGTTGCTCTGTGCGGGACGCCGCCTCAGCATAGCTTGACTTAGTGGTGTGTATGCCCATGCCCAGGATCTGAACCAGCAGTCCCCGGGCCGGCAAAGTGGAGCGCGTGAACTTAACCGCTGCACCACCGGGCCAGCCCCATGCTTTAACTTTTTAAAGAAACTCTTTTGTGTGTGTGTGAGGAAGGTTAGCCCTGAGCTAATATCTGTTACCAATCCTCCTCTTTTTGCTGAAGAAGATTGGCCCTGGGCTAACATCCGTGCCCATCTTCCTCTATTTTACATGGGACACGGCCACAGCATGGCTTGACAAGTGGTGCATCAGTGTGCGCCCGGGATCTGAACCTGTGAACCCCGGGCCACCGAAGCAGAACACGTGCACTTAATGGCTATGCCACTGGACTGGCCCCTAAAGAAACTTTTTGACTCTTTGTTCTTTTGTGCTAAGTTCTGGGCATATCCTTTGGCTTAATATTCCAGCTCACTGATTTGATTTCCAACTGTGTTCCTTCTTTCATTCATCCAAATTGTCTAATTTTTCTTTGGTGTTATTTTAAATTTCCAAGTTTTCTTTTCATAGTACCATCATCCCTTTTTAAAAAATGGATGCCATATCCTCTCAAAACAAAGTTTTCTTTTGTTTCCTCCATTACGTTTGGTTCCTTAAGGGTTTGTTCTTGGTTGTTGCTTTTTAATTCTTTTCCTTCTTGATGCTGGTTATCATGACATTAGTGTTCATATGTCTCTTCATATTTATTGTTGAGAATCACATTTGGCTTTCTGTGAAGTTAGATCTTGAAAACCTGTTTCTGGTGATTGTGGAGGAGGGGTGGGAGATGTGGCTGCACAGGTACAAAAGTAGCTTTTCTTCCAAGTGGGGTGGCTTGAGTCCCTTTTGAGCCTTCATTTCAGTCATGTTCAGGGCTGGATCCTAGGGAGAAACATCAGAATAAACCACTCCATTTTCTGTTTCCCTTGTGGTGATCAGGATTTACTTTAGGATCTGCTGTGCTTTCATCACCAGCCCACAAATTCCATCTAGGGATCTCCCAAGGCAAACTGTGAACTTTGTTTGGAAAATTGTTAGTACTTTTATCAGCTTATCATACAGCAACAGGCCATTCCATATGCTGCCCCTTAATTAATGACCCTAAAAAAATTGCTATAATTAATATCCCTATTACGTCTAGGGAAAATAAAGTAACAGGGACAGGATTTATACTCCCATCTTACACAGCTAGAAAACCAGCTAAAATATTTGAAAGAAAGGACTTCAGACACTGGACCACAGGGAGAGCAGGACAGTGATCATGGCAAGAAGAGAAACAAACAAAGCACCCTACAGTTGCTCCAGCCTACTGTCTAGAGGCTGTTTGTAGCCTACAGTGCAAAGAGGGACCCAAACTGAGCCCAGCAGTCTTGCTGAGTTGAGGAGACAAATATTAGTGTTTATTTCTGTTAGAGGAGACCAACATGGCTATAATTTGAGAGGCAGAGAACAGAAGGATCCCTTCTAATCTTTGGCTGAGTACTGACATGCATATGAGTGAAAGGAAACTACTCTAGTTTGAGAAAAAGCCACCAGAAAGGAACAGGCAAAAAAAATTATGGGCAGTTGCACGGGGTTGGGGACAATACCTGTTCCTGCCAGCCAGAGAGAAAAGATTTGTAATACATAGAGCACTGGGTAGAATCCTCAGCAGGGTAGTGCCTTATGATTGGAGATAAATTCTCCTAAGACTAAAGATTGTTTTGGACCTAACAGAGCTTGAATATAAACCTTGGAAGGATTCAACTGATTCCAAGTAAAGAATAGACAAAATAATACGTGGAGGTTGCATGGGGCTTAGAATAGTTCCTGTCCCCACCAGCCGGAGTAGAAAGTGTGCATGAAATCAAAATTCAACATTATTTAAAAGAACACACACACACAAAATTCCAGCAACCAAAAACTATAATTTACAGTGTTTAGCATCCAATCAAAATTACCAGGCATATATAAAAGCAGTAACAGATAGCCCATAAACAGGAGAATGGCCAATTAATAGAAATAGACTGATGAGTGCTAACATCCAGATAAGAACCTTCAAGAGAGTAAAATGTAAGCATAATAGAGATATGAAAGATATAAAAAAGAAGAAATGAAAGCTGGAATTTCTGAGATAAAAAATATATACTCTATGGGATTAAAAGCACAATAGACACTGCAAAAGAAAAGATTAGTGAATATGAAGACAGAGCAAAAGAAACTATCCAAAATGAAGCAGAGAGAAGGATTAAACAGAAAAAGAACAAAGCATCAGTGACCTGTGAGACAATATTAAATGGCTCAATATACATGCAATTGGAGTTCCAGAAGAAGTGAATAAGAAAAACAAGTTGAAAGATAATGGCCCCAAATTTTCCAACTCTGATGAAACTATAAACCCATTGAATCAAGAAACTCAAAGAACCCCAAGTAGCATAACCTTTAAGAAAGCCATACAAAGGCACATCATAAATTGCTGAAAACCAAGAATAAAGAGATTATATTTTAACAGTCCAGGAAGAAAAGACCCTTTACATATAAAGGAACAAAGTTGAGGAACACAGAAGACTTTTTGTCAGGAATAATTCAAGGTAGAAGACAGTGAGAGACTTCTATAAAGTACTTCTGGAAAAAAAACTGTCAACCTAGAATTCTTAACTGAGCTAAAACATGTTTCCAAAAGGAAGTCAAATAAAAACTTTTTAAATGCAGTGCTGTCAGATCTGTGCAACAAGAAATATTAAAGGAAGCTCTTCAAGGAGAAGGAAAATGATACCAGATGGAAATTTGGATCTACCCAAAGGAATATTACCAAATATAAAGGGAGACATTTAATAATAATAAAGGGGTCAATTTATCATGAGACACAACAATGCGAGATGTATGTACACCTAATAAGAGCTTCACAATACGCAAAACAAAGATAGAACTAAAAGGAAAAATAGAAAAATCTACAATTATAGTTGAGGATTCCAACATTCCTCTCTCAATAATTGATAGAAAAAGCAGACAGAAAAGCAGTAAGAGTATAGAAGATTAAGCAACACTATCAGTTAACTTGACCAAATTGACATTTATAGAATACTCCAGCCAACAAAAGCAGGATGCACATTATTTTCCAGTACTCATAGAACATTCATGAAGGTAGAATATTCTGGGCCACAAAACAGAATTTTAATACAGTTAACACATTTAGGATTAAAATTACACAAAGTATGTCCTCTGACCAAAACAGAAATAAATTATAATTAGTAAGAGAAAGTTATCTGGAAAATCCCCAAATATTTAACAACAGCACAAAAATAAATAACTCATAGGTCAAAAAAAGAACTCAGAAGGGAAATTAGAAAATATTTTGAACTGAATTATGATAAAAACATGACATATCAAAATATGTGGGATGCAGTGAAAGCAGTATTTAAAGGGAAATTTATTGCATTAAATGCTCATATTAGTAAAGAATAAAAGTCTCAAATCAATGATCTAAGCCCCTGTCTTAAAAAAACTAGAAAAAGAAGAGTAAATATACCCCCAAATGACAGAGGAAATAAAACCCAGGATTGAATTAGTAAAGATAAAAAATCAATGAAATAGAACACATGCGGGCACACGTGCGCACACACACAAATAGAGCAAATCAATGAAACCAAAGGCTAGTTCTTTGAGAAAAATCACGAAAATTGATAAACCACTAGCCAGACTAATGAGAAAAAAGTAGAGAAGACACAAACACTGTTGATGGGAATGTAAATTGGTGCAGCCTCTATGGAAAACAGTATGAAGTTCCTCAAAAAATTAAAACTACCATATGATCCAGCAATTCCACTTCTGGGTGTTTATCAGAAGAAAATGAAAACACTAAGTCAAAAAGATATATGCACCCCTATGTTCACTGCAGCATTATTTACAATAGCCAAGATATGGAAACAACTTAAGTGTGTCCTTTGACAGATGAATGAAGAAAATGTAGAATATTTTTGTACACAATGGAATATTATTCAGCCATAAAAACGAAGGAAATCTTGCCGTTTGCGACATCACAGATGGACCTTAAGGGCATTACGCTAAGTGAACTAAGTCAGACAGAGAAAGACAATTACTGCATGATCTTACTTATATGTAGAATCTAAAAAAACTGAGCTCATAGATACAGAGAACAGATTGGTGGTTGCCAGGGGCAGGGGTTGGGTGAAATGTGTGAAGGAGATCAAAAGGTACAAACTTCCAGTTATAAAATAAATAAATCATGGGGATATAATGTACAGCATGGTGACTATAGTTAATAATACCATATTGCATATTTTAAAGTTGCTAAGAGTAAATCTTAAAAGTTCTCATTACAAGAAAATTTCTGTAATTCTGTATGGTGACAGATGTTAACTAGACTAATTGTGGTTATTATTTTGCAATATATACAAATATCAAATCATTGTATTGTACACCTGAAACCAATATGTTATACGTCTATTATATCTCAATAAGAAAAAGAATAGATAAATAGTCCTATATCTATTAAGAAATTTAATAAAGTGAAAAATCTTCCCTCAAAGAAAATTCCAGGCCATCTCAGCTTCACTGCTTACCAAACATTAGCAATTCTATGTAAACTCCTCCAGAAAATATAAGATGAGAGGACATTTCTCAGCTTTTTAAAAAAGAGGTTAGCATTACCCCAATACTAAAACAAAGATATTAAAGAAAACTACAGACCAATATCTCTCATGAACATAGACACAAAGATCCTTTTAAAAATTAGCAAATCCAGGGGCTGGCCCAGTGGTGTAGTGGTTAAGTTTGGTGCGCTCCACGTTGGCGGCCCAGTTTCATGGGTTGGGATCCCGGGTGCGGACCTACACCGCTCATCAAGCTGTGCTGTGGTGGCATCCCACATACAAAATAGAGGAAGATGGGCACAGATGTTAGCTCAGGACCCATCTTCCTCACACACACACACACACACACACACACACAAATTAGCAAATCTGACACCAGCAGTATATAAGGACAATACATCATGACTGAGTGGGATTTATCCCAGTTACTGGAAGGTTGGTTTACCATGAAAAAAATCAGTCAATGCACTTCTTCCTATTAATAATGGACTAAAAAAGAGAAGCTATATGATCATTTTTATAGAGGCTGAAAAGGCATTTGACAAAGTTCAACACTGATTCATGATTTAAAAAAAACTCTTAGCAAAGTAGCAATAGAAAAAACTCCCTCAACCTGACTTGCACCATCTGATTTCATGGTGAAAGATTAATGCTTTTCCCTTAAGATTGGGAACAAGGCAAAGATGTCTGCTTTCACCACTTCTATTCAGTGTAGTTCTGAAGGTCCTAGTTAGTGTAATAAGGCAAGAAAAAGAAATAAAAGGCATATTGGAAAGGAAGAAATAAGCCACTTTATTCTTGGATGACATGATTGATGGTCTTTGTAGAAAATTGTCTGTAGAATTTACCAACAAGTTACTAGAATTAATAATGAGTTTAGCAAGTTTGCAGGATACAAGGTCAATTTAAAGTTAATTACACTTGATATACCAGTAATTAAATATCAGAAATTGAAATTAGAAAACAATACTTCTTACAATTGCATCAAAAATATGAAATACTTAGGAACAAATTTAATAGAAAATATGCAAGTCTATACAATAAAAACTATAAAACATTGTGGGGAAAAACTAAAGAAGACCTAAATGTAGAGAAATTTCTATTCTTGGATTGGAAGATTCATTATTGTTAAGATATCATTTCTTCCCAAACTGAAATATAGATCTGATGCAATCTAATCAGAATCCCAGCAGGATTTTTTAAAGAAATTGACAAGTTGATTTTAAAATTCTTATGGAAATTTAAAGAACTTAGAATAGCAAAAATAATCCTGAAAAAGAACAAAGCTGAAGAACTTAATCCGATTACCTGATTTTAAGACTTACTATAAAACTACACTAATCATGTCAATGTTTATTGGCATAAATACAGACATGTAGATCAGTGACACAGAAGCATCCTGAAATAGACCACACATATATAGTCAACTGATTTTTGAGAAAGGTGCCAAGGATATTCAATGGGTAAAAGAAAGTCTTTTCAACAAATGGTGCTGGTACAATTGGATATTCCTATGAAGAAACAAACAAAACCACCACCCTGCGCCCTTACCTTATATCATACACCAAGACTATCTTGAAGTGGAACAGAGAGCTAAATGTAAGAGGGGCCAGCCCCATCGCGTAGCGGTTAAGTGCACGCACTCCGCTGCTGGTGGCCCGGGTTCGGATCCCGGGTATGCACCAACGCACCACTTTCAGGCCATGCTGTGGTGGCATCCCACATAAAGTGGAGGAAGATGGGCACAGATGTTAGCCCAGGGCCAGTCTTCCTCAGCAAAAAAAGAGGAGAATTGGCATGGATGTTAGCTCAGGGCTGATCTCCCTCACAAAAAAATTTAAAAAAAAATTAATAAATGTAAGAGCTAAAATTGTAATAGAGAAAACATAGGAGAAAATCTTTGTGAACTTGGATAAGGCAAATTTTTTTAGGAAACAAAAAGCATGAATCATAAAAGGAAAAAACTGATAAATTAGACTTCATCAAGATTAGAAATGTTTTCGATAGACACCATTAAGGAAATGGAAAAGCAAGCTGCAGATTGGGAGAAAAATATTTGCAAAACATATATCTGATAAAGTACTGGTATCCAGAATATTGAAAGAATTACAATTCAATAAGACAAACAACTTGATACAAAAAAATGGGTAAAAGATTTTAATAGACACTCCACCAGAGAAGATATATGAATTTGAAATAAGCTTATGAAAAGACTTTTAACATTCGTAGTCATTAGGGAAATGCACAGTCAAACCTCAATGAGATACCACCACCACCCACCAGAACGGCTACAATTAAAGTAGCTGACAACACCAGGTATCAGCAAGGATGCGAAGCAGCTAGAGCTCTCCGTACAAAATGGAACAGCTTCTTTGGAAAATAGGTTGACAGTTTCTTAGAAAGTTAAATATACATGTACCATAGAACTCAGTAATCCTACTCCTAGGTATTCTTCCGAGAGAATTTAAAGCCTGTGTTCACACTAAAACTTGTACTTGAATGTTCATAGCAGCTTTATTCATGATAGTCTCAAACTGGAAACAACCCAAACATCCATCAACTGGTAAATGGACAAAATCAAATTGTGGTACATCCCTACCATAGAATATTTCTGAGCCATAAAAAGATGAATCTCAAAAGCACTGTGCTAAGTGAAGGACGCCACACAGCAGTGACTACATACTGTATGATTCAATTTATATGAAATTCTAGAAATGTCAAACTGTAGTGACAGAAAGCCCTCAGTGGTTGCCGGCGTCGGGAGTTAATGGAGGGAACTTTTTGGAATGATGGAGAAGTTCTATATCATGATTTTGGTACTGGTTTCATGACTGTATACATCTGTCAAAACTCATCTAATTGTCCACTTAAAATGGTGAATTTTATTGTGTCTAAATTATACCTCAATAAAACAAACAAAAATGTTGCTTTGAGGCTCCCTCCTCCTCTTTATATTTGTTGATTTTGAATTTGA
The DNA here is from genome assembly GCF_057802395.1 of Ceratotherium simum simum. Classification (NCBI taxonomy): domain Eukaryota; kingdom Metazoa; phylum Chordata; class Mammalia; order Perissodactyla; family Rhinocerotidae; genus Ceratotherium; species Ceratotherium simum. The sequence continues at coordinate 11,034,810 of NC_141913.1, forward strand.
ATTCTCTGGAATTGCACTTAAAGCTCTCCAAGAATTTTCTCTTGTATTTGCTTTGGACTGGGTTTCTTGTGGTTCCAGGAGTTCCTCAAAATTTCTGCTGGACTTATGCCACCCTAATTTTCTAGCAATGGTAAGGATTACAGAAATAAAAAACCAACAACCCAGATCTTTGATCCTTTCAGGGGCTTTGGGATAGAAAGAGACATGAAAGCACGTCTTTAGTTTGCTACTTCCACAGTATATTCTCTCAGTGTTTTAGGGGACCAAGGCTTTCCTCGAAAATACTGCAATTATAAGTGAGTAAAAGGAATTTGATGACCTTTAAGGGACACACCATAATTCTTCAGTTTTCTGTTAGGATCCTTTTGGCCAACTTCCAATTTTGCTTTTTCTCTCACCCCTATTACCACGTAGGCTGGAGGCAGTTTTGTACTTTGGATTCTCCAGGTCCTCCAGCTTGCTCATGTTAACTTGACCTTTAAGATGTAAGTGAGGCTGGAGTCACTCTCTGCCCCCTGCATGTGGGAAATCTGTCCGTCCCAGTATCTCTGGAAGTACTTGGTGGACTTATTTTTCCACTCACCCGATTCAGTTTCTGTATTTGAATTTTTTATTTATTTCCTCACTGCATTTAAACTCTTATGTGTGAAATCCACCCCTCCCCATTTTTGTACCTTGTCAACAACCCTTCTGGACATTACCCTAATCGCTTTATTTCCCTAAATGCCACTGACCCAAGGCTTGTGTAGCAGATTTGAAGGAAGGTTTGTGGCAACAGGAGAGCTGAGCAAGCATCTTACAACTGAATACTAGACATCTGTCTCTTAAAGGTCTACGGGCCATTCCTGCTACTGGGGAGTTTCACACATTGTCTATTTAATTTAGTTTCCATTGTTTTACTAATTTTCTAGATACTTCCTTTTTCTTCCATTTCCTTTTTCTTAGGTCAGCACTCCCACCCTCATTCCTATTCATTTTTTATTCAATTCATGAATTGATTCATTCATTTGTGAATTGGGGTGTTGCAACTAATCACTCTGTTTAATGGAGTTTTATCACATATGGCTTACCAATTTTTGAAAAATAGAAATTTAATTGAAAAACTCTTTAAGATTCCAGTTTTGAAATTGGAGTTTTGAATATTCTATGATTTGATATGTTCTGATATGAAAACCACCTAAGTATCCATCAACAGATTAATAGATAAAGAAAATGTAGTATATGTACAGCTGGAATATTATTCAGCCATAAAAAAGGAAATCTTGCCATTTGTGACAACATTGATGGACCTTGAGGCATTATGCTAAGTGAGATAAGTCAGAGAAAGACAAGTACCATATGATCTCATTTATATGTGGAATCAATCAAAAAAACTAAAACAGGCTAGCCCAGTGGCATAGCAGTTAAGTTTGTGCATTCTGCTTTGGTGGCCTGGGGTTCACCAGTTCGGATCCTGGGCGAGGACCTACTCACTGCTCATCAAGCCATGCTGAGGCAGTGTCTCACGTAGAAGAGCTACAACTCTACAAGTAGGATATATACAACTGTGTACTGGGGCTTTGGGGAGAAGAAAAGAAAAAAGAGAAAGATTGGCAACAGATGTTAGCACAGGGCCAATCTTAAAAAAAAAACAAAAACAAAAACTGATACCCTTATGTTAAACAAAACAAAACACAACCACCAAGCTCATAGATCTAGAGAAAGAACAGAGTGGTGGTTGCCAAAGGTGTGTGTGTAGGGGGGCAAATGGGTGGAGTCAAAAGGTACAAACTTCCAGTTATAAAATATAATTTTATTTATTTATTTTTTCCCCCAAAGCCCCAGCAGATAGTTGTATGTCATAGCTGCACATCCTTATAGTTGCTGTATATGGGACGCGGCCTCAGCATGGCCGGAGAAGCGGTGCATAGGTGCGCACCCAGGATCCGAACCCAGGTCACCAGCAGCGGAGCACAAGCACTTAACCGCTAAGCCACAGGGCCGGCCCCCAGTTATAAAATAAACAAATCAGGTGATGTAATGTATAGCATGGTGACTATAGTTAATAATACTTTATTGTGTATTTGAAAGTTGCTAAGAGAATAGATCTTAAAAGTTCTCATCACAAGAAAAAAATTCAGTAACTATGTATGGTGATGGATGTTAACTAGACTTATTGTGGTGATCATTTTGCAATACATAGAACTATGAAATCATTATACTGTACACCTGAAACTAATATAATGTATGTCAATTATACCACAATTAAAAAAAAGATTTGGTATGTTCTCTCCACAGTTAATAAGGTCTTATGGTAATTTTACATTTGATACAATATTGTATGTTGCTATTGTACTGAAGATGTTACTGTTTTATATAAACCGTCACTCTGATGTGATAATGCAAGTTTCCTATTTTCTACTGATACAGCTATCAGTAGTATGACGAGTAGCAGTCAGGGTCCCAGCTGGAAATAGATGGCACACTCTAAGATAAATCAAGAATATTTATAAAGCGGTGGGCAGGATAGGGGAAACACAGTGACCAAAGTTAGGAGCACCCCTAAGGCAGAAAAGATAAGGGATGGGAACTGTTATCAATCCCCAGGAGAGGAGGCCATATTGAAAGGAACTTTTGGTTGAAGGACATAGCCAGCCCAACCTCACAGGGAGGGAACCAGGGAAATAAACACCTTGACCTTTCTTTCAGGTTTCCTCCGATCTTCTGCTAGAGCTCCTCATGGGCTTAACTCAACAGAAATCCAGAGAGTGCGGGAACCCATTGATGAGTACAGGTCGACCTTCTAGCAGTCTGTGGATGTGGAGGGGCAAAAGGACGATACCGGCCATGCGTTGCTTATTTTAATCAGAGGTATTCCTTTCTGTATTGATAATTTGAATGTTAATTAAGACTCTGGTTGCTGGTGACAAAAACTCAACTTGATGTCATTTAAACAAAAAAAGGAGAAACTGGAAGAGGTGCAGGGGAGGAGCTGATTTTAGGGAAATAAATGCTATTGGGGCACACAATCTTCCTGATCTCTGCATTGTTGGGGTTTTTTGTAACAATGTGGGGACCTGGCCTCCAGCAGCACTGGGGTGGCATCTTTAGAGCATTATAATCAGACAAGAGATCAGACTCATCTTCCAACTCCATAGAGAAAAATCTTGGAGAAGAACTTTACTAAGAGATGTAAATGAAGATTTGCATAAATGGAATGGGAAAACTGATTTGAAAGATGTTAATTCTTACCAAATTAACTTATAAGCATAATGTCACCCTAACCAAAATCTCACTTGAATTTTTTGGGAATATGAAAAATAAAGTCTAAAGTTCATCAAGAATTTGCCAGAATACCGAGATTTAGGGGGCCGGCCCAGTGGTGTAGCAGTCAAGTTTGCACATTCTGCTTTGGCAGCCTGGGGTTCGCTGGTTTGGATCCTGGGTGTGGAACTACTCACCGCTCATCAAGCCATGCTGAGGCAGGGCCCCATGTAGAAGAACTAGAAGGACCTACAACTAGGATATACAACTATGTACTGTGGCTTTGGGGAGAAAAAAGAAAAGGAGAAAGATTGGCAACAGATGTTAGCTCAGGGCCAATCTTCCTCAAAAAAAAAAAAAAAAAGAAAAAGGAAAGAATACCAAGATTAAAAAAAAAAGGAATAGCAAAAACAACTTGCTTCTTAATTATTAAAATACATTATCTAGTGATTAGTAAATAAAAATGTTGTGTTGACAGAAGAATGGCAAGTTAATTGGGACAAAACAGATGTGTTGTAGATATGTGCATAATAAAGGAAAGAACCCAAACCAATGGGGTGGGAATGGATTAACCAGTGAACAGTGCTGGGAAAATTAACTATAGGGAAAAAATCATGCTCGACTCTTAAGTCACATTTTATACCCAAATAACTCCAAATGAATTAAAGAGAAATACAAAAAAGGAAAGCATAAAATATAACAGATGAGATGAATATTTAATCTTAGGATGCAAAGGACTTTTTAAGCATAAAAAAGATTGACAACATACAAATGTACAACTTAAATGTCAAAAACTTACATGCAAAATTAAAAGGCAAACAGCAAACTAGGGAAACATTCTTAAATTGAGGAATTATTACTATACTGTATAAAAATATTTAATAAATGTTTACTAACTGATGTGTTTGTTGATTAAATGTTACTTTTCTGAAATCAGGGAAAAACAAAGCTAATAATTCTAGATAATATAATAGTAAAAGGTAATACTATTACCTTATTGAAAATAATAAATGCTTTTGATTGGCCATTTATAATTTAGTATACCTTTATTTTCATTATACTTATAACAGAAGTGTAAAATACACACAGAAATAAGGCTCACATATTTTTCATTTTTAGAAAATTAAATCCCTTATGGTCAAAAGTGGTCATTTCATTTTATATCCTCCACACACATTCTCTGTGAACAGCTTCACTCAAATCACTTACGTTTCTCTGTACAATACATTAACTGTAGTTGCTGGTATAATTAAAAAAAAAAAAACTTGTAAAAATGTCACTCACCTGACAATGAAAATTAACCACATAGAATGAGTTCATTAATGTTCTGAATTTAATAAAGAAAATATGATTAGTGGCTAAAAAGATAAATGAGTGCATTCAATGAGAAATTTTATTTCAATTATCCACAAAACAATATTATAATACTTTATAAAAATATTAAGTTTTAGGCTACCATTATTCATTAAAAAAAGTGTTTGTGCTAGAAAGTTGTTTTTACAACTTCCTTTTTTGGTAAGGGTTAAGTTCCACATTAAGATATTGAAGATGAAAAGCTGTTGGAAAAAATCTTCAGATGTACAAAATTGTTTATTTTTCTTGGCAATCTAAAAAACATAACCATTTAATCTGAATACTCATTAAGTTAGTGTTTTATTTCCTTACTATACAACTAAGGAACTGCTCCATTCAGTTAAAACTTAATGCATACCATCAACTTTTCCTGGCTTATTTTTTTGAACAGAATTAGTAGATGAACGTATAATTTTGTTATTCTTTTTTAAATGCTTAGAAAAATTATAATACCATAGTTCACTGAAGCCCTTTAAAAATTTGATGTCACAGGTTGTAGACGTTAAGGGTAAATGATGATGGCAGTTGTCTCAGGAAGATCCTCTCGGAAGAGGGATTCAATACTAAGCAGGTTACGTAAACATAAGAAACCACTGCAATTTTTAGTACCAGAACTATTGCCAATGTGCATGAAGTTCATCTGTCACATTATAAAATGGTTTGAATTTCAACATAGATACCATGGCACAGAATTTTAAACTTAATGATTAAATGAAGTAAGTGATGGTAGTTAAAAATTATGATTCTAAAATATGGGGACCTGGTGTATTGCTTTACTTAAAGCGTGACAATAAAGAGAATATTTAAAACATAAATACCAGACTTTTATTTTGTACGAGTCAGTACTTTTGCTAGACAATTAAACCAGTAATGCTATTAGTCAAATTCATATTTTGGAATTTCTTTTTGAGTTAGTCATAAAAATCAGTCTTATTTTGTATGTTTCACTTCAGCCCTTAAAATGGGCAAAAAACTGTCCCCACTTTTCACCACTGTTATTATTCTGAATAAGTTTTCCTCCTCAAATCAGCTGAATTCTAAAAGGGAAAAAATGATCACCATTAAGTATATTTAAAAAGTGAACGTAGATTTAAACAATTTGAACACTGGAGTTCTAAAAATGTTTTGCATAAAAGCTTTATCACTGGAATTAGTGGGAAGCCTTAACTTAGCTATTTTGAGGCTATAACACTCATTTAGTGTTTATGTTAAGAAAGATTAATTTTATAGTCATACCTTATAACTCTTAAAATCTCAGAAAATAGATAAGTGAGGAGCTTTGAGTGCCAGCAAAGCCATTTTGTCACTCCATAACATAAACATTAAACATAACATTCCATCCCTCTATCTGTAAAACTTTCACATTTTCTTTTCTCATATTTCTTTTAAATACATTTTCCTCTCTGTCCGTCTATATTCAGTAAGCCAAAGTGCATTCAAGTCCCTGATCTAGTGATATTTTATATTTGTGGCACCCATCACCGTAAGTAAATATTAGCAATATCTCACAGTGTACCAGTATATTTTTAAAAAGGACTGTTTAAATGCTGGGTCTTATTTTTTCATGCTGTCTAAAGATTAAAAGATTTCCCCTTGGATTGGATAGTACAATTTTAATTATATATTGCATTTTTGAAAAAAATCAATGCAACCTTATAAAAAATTAACTCACTTTCTAGTTACCTTCATTATTCTAAACTGAGCTATTCAGAAAATGATTAAAGTGAAAAATTTCTTTTCTACTTTCCAGTTCCATGAGTTTGAGTATTAACACAGTGCATTATACTTTCAAATTCCACTGCTGTTGTCTAACATTTAACTAAGTTTTAGATAGTGTTTATTTTCCTTTTTGCTTCTAAAAACTTGGCCCATTTCCATGCAATAGGAGGCATATATTAAGACTGCATATTAACTGTTCAACATAGAAAAAACCTTTGAGAATAGTGAATGCAAGAAATTCTTAAAAACTGGAATGGAATTGTTTGGTCCCATGAAGTTCCTTGATTTTAGATTTTATTATGGTATAACTTTTTATCTCCCAAGTTTTGTCTATGATAATTTTTTCTTAATAGTTCTGAATTTGGGGAATAAAAGAAAGGAAGTGATTTATAAATAGTAGCCTTTCTGCTCTTCATTGTCATGCTGTCTCTCACACTGACATCCATATCTTAGCTATACTTTCTTTGGACCCTGAAATAAGTTGGAAAATTCATCATTGGTACTTTAGAGTTTAACACTTGGGGAAAAAAAAAAAAGTGGTCTTGTGCAACCATATCTGGAATTCCAGTTTACCATTAAAAACCATGCAGAGTGAAGATTTTCTTCTTTTGATTCCTGTACAGAAATGAGCAAGTCTATACAAGTTCTTTACATTTTGGCGATTTGTGCATATAAAATAGGCTACTTGGATTATAAATTTTCTCCTGGCTGGTACTGTGGCTCTGTAGCAGTGAAGTAGTCTTCCAGGAAGGACTGTATATATTCAAATGTTGGTCTTTCATCAGGGTCCTTCTTCCAACAAAGATTCATCAATTCATGCAGGGATTCTGGACAGCCCTGGGGGCAAGGCATCCTATATCCTCGTTCTACCTGTTCCAGCACCTCACGGTTGACCATACCTAACAGGCAAGATTCAAACATGAAAAAACAATGATGCCAAGCACCACTAGCAAAACAGAACAAATCCCCTAGCCACTAACAGTTAATAATGACCAAACTTGGGCTAATGAGGAATAGTGACAAGACAGTGTCTGAAAGAACTTTCAAATAGGAATTCAGAGAGTTCTAGTCCTGATTTTGCCAAATATACTATGTATGTAACTATATCAAGTCACTTCCCTGAAACAGTTTCCTTATCTAATATCACCTGTTTTTGAATTTCTTCAAGGTATTACACAGTTCCTTTCTTGGATTCCTTTGTAATTCTCCCCACCCCCATCAGGAGCTCACCTCTCTTATCACAGGGTAGCATACACCCTCAATTACTTGGGGGCTGGAGTGGAGGTCAGGGGTGTGGGGAAGATGACCCAGGATATTTAAGATATGCTTATTATCTGAGAGAATGACTGAGATAAAAGGCCCTTTTGGAAAATGCCCTAAGGGAGAATGCTGAGGGGAATGTGGGCCACTCTTCATGTGCTTTCCCTATCCATCCAATACCAAAATAAAGGGCGGGGGTTGGGGGGGAAGAAGGAAGAAAAGAGAGGCAGAGACAGAGACAAAAGAAAAAAAGGCCTTTTTTGCCCCCTTACATTTTTCCTCCTAATAAACTCGAGTTCAAGTCACTGATGGGATAACCGAGAGCTCAGGAAACGCAAGCTTACCTGGATATGGCACTCTGCCTTTTGTTACCAGTTCTGTCTGCAGAATTCCAAATGACCATACATCAGATTTTATTGTAAATCGACCATATAGTGCAGCCTCAGGAGCTGTCCATTTGATTGGAAATTTTGCACCTAAAACAGTATTGACAATCTTGCTTAAGTAAATTTTTAAAAATCTATTTGTCTACACACAGAAGTCGAAATATAATGATCTACACCTGAAATTTATGTTATAAACCAGTGTTACCTCAATTTAAAAAAAGGTACTTAAATATGCACCAGGCACACTGCAAACAAGACAGTAAATCATTAGCCAGTATCCTGAGTCATATCTGCAGAAGGCCAGCAAAATTGAAATAAGCCCATTTAATTGGCTAATTCAGAACCCAGCCATAAAAATAAGCTATTACAAGCAAATCTAATATTTTCTTTAATATTTATGGTACTATTTACTTATAATAAAGACTTCCTGCATTTTTATTTTGATGAGTTTTGAAATCATGTATACCTATCTACCACCCTCCAAAATCAGATATAGAACAGTTCCATCATCGTGGAAAGTTCCCAAATATTTCTTTCCGATCAATTTCCCATCCTTCTCTGCAGCCCCACCCCCTGAGAAAACTACTTTCTGATTTATATTACCATGGATTATTTTGCTTATTTTGGGGTTTCATATAAATAAAATAATAGATTATGAGTAAATACAGTTTGAATCTGATTTCTTTTAATCTAACGCCTTTTTTTTTTGTGAGGAGATCAGCCCTGTGCTAACATCTGCCAATCCTCCTCTTTTTTTTTTGCTGAGGAAGACTGGCCCTGGGCTAACATCCGTGCCCATCTTCCTCCACTTTATATGGGATGCCGCCACAGCATGGCTTGCCAAGCAGTGCGTCAGTACACGCCCGGGATCCGAACCGGCGAACCCCAGGCTGCCACAGTGGAGCACGCACACTCAACCGCTTGCGCCACCGGGCAGGCCCCTCTAATGCCTTTTTATGTGCTGATATTATAAATTTCTTTCTTTTTAAAGATTCCCTTTATCAGAGTGAGGAAGTATGCTCTTATTCCTAATGAGTTTTTCTTATAAATGCATGTTGAATATTATCAAACGTTTTCTTCTGCATTTACTGAGATGATCATATACTTTTCACCTTTATATTGTTAATGCAGCAAATTAATTTTCAAATGTAAAATCAGTTTTTCATTATTGAGAACTCTCATTTGATCATGAGGTATTATACTTTTTGTATATCACTGAATACAATTTGCTATTTTGTTAAGAAATTTTGCATGTATGGTGATAAGAAATTATTCTGTGATTTTATTTTTTATAATATTCTCATCAGCTTTCTATGTCAGATTATACTGGCCTTATAAAATTAGTTGGAAATTGTTCCAATCTGCTGAATTTTCTAAAAGAGTCTGTATAAAATGTTTATTTTTTTAAAGGCTTATTGAAAATCACCAGTGAAACCAAAAAACCCAAAATCTATTTATGTAAATATGGCATAAGCAGGGCTAATCTTTTGTCAGTATCCCTACTATATGTGTCATCATGTCCAATTCTTCAAAAATATAAGATACATGGGAAAATTTTCTTTAATATTTAAAATTTGTATTAAATCAGATTTCTTCCTGATAAGATACTCAACAACATAAAAAAGATAATTGTTGGTGGAGAGATAAACCGTTCAAGAAAATAGAGGTAGAAACTCTAATAAGAAGCAACCAAAAATGTAAATTATAGGATCTCTAACTTTTAAGTCAGTCTAGCACCTAGTAGCTATAGCTAACTGTTGGTTGATAAGGGCATATTCTGCTGGGTTCTAATGTCTACTGGTTTTTGACCATAATCTCTTTTCTATTTTATCATATCTCTCTGGAAAACTTTACTATACTTTTTTAAAAGCCTATATTAATGTACTCAAATATTTAGTGTATGCTTTTTATGCACAAGACAGTATACTAATCATTATGGGGGACATAAAAACATAGCCTTTGTGAAGCTTATAAGAGTGGAAATGAGATTATAGGTGTCTTACATACTTTAAGTTACTTATATATGTATGTATATAGTGTTAAAAAATCGTTCTTTAGATGTTCAGACAAACAGAAGATCAGTTTTCGCCAGCACAATCACAAAAGGTTTCATTAAATTTTTCACTAGCACAATCACAAAAAGTTTCATTAAAAAAGTGGCAGCGGGCCGGCCCCGTGGCTTAGCGGTTAAGTGCTCGCGCTCCGCTACTGGTGGCCCGGGTTCGGATCCCAGGCACGCACCGACGCACCGCTTCTCCGGCTGTGCTGAGGCCGCGTCCCACGTACAGCAACTAGAAGGATGTGCAACTATGACATACAACTATCTACTGGGCCTTTGGGGGGAAAAAAAAAAAAAAGGAGGAGGATTGGCAATAGATGTTAGCTCAGAGCCGGTCTTCCTCAGCAAAAACAGGAGGATTAGCATGGATGTTAGCTCAGGGCTGATCTTCCTCACAAAAAAAAAAAAAAAAAAAAGTGGCAGCTAAGTTAAGCCTTAAAGAATGGTTAGAATTTTTATAAAGAATACAGAATAGGAAGATATATCTAGCTGGAGAGAACTGCCCAAAAGTAAGGAGGTTGAAAAGAAAGCACTGTGTTGAAGGCAGGGTTTCTCAGCCTGGCACTACTGGCATTTTGAGCTGGAGAATTCTTCATTTGGTGGGGGGCTAGCTTCTACGTTGTAGGATGTTTAGCAGTATGCCTCGCCTCTACCCACTAGAGGCGAGTAGCAGCCTCCCAGTCATAACAACCAAAAAATGTCTCAAGACTTTGCCAAATGTCCCCTGGGGGTGTGCTAGCACCCCTGGTTGAGAACCTGTGGTTTAAGGCAGCAGTTCCCAGTGGTTTGTGTACCAATCTGGTCACTGACAAAAAGTCATACTGATGAAAAAAAGAGAAAAAGGATCATATATCAATTCACAAAGCTAAAATTATTAATTTATAGGTATGTCTTCTGAGATTGTGTCCTTCCTACTTGTGTAGTGTTAAAATGCTCTTTTATGAAATGATGGTAATAGTAGATAGCTGAGAAAAAGGTTTTTTTGGTATGTCTACTAAATAAACCTTCACTAACCTTTAAATTGGGCTTATTAGATTGTACTGAAATAGTCTATTTAGCATTTAGTCTCAGACAGTAGTTAGTGAGCTCCTTGATAGCAGAAATCATGCCCTCCTACAGCTGTGCCCTCATATCTGGCACAAAGAGGGACTCAAATGTCTGTTAAAGGTAAGCTGGGACTAGAGAGTAGGATATGCTGAATGCCAAGGAATCTGTTTTGTAGGTGTGGAGGCTCACTGAAGGTTCCAGGCAGGATGGACAACCTATGTGGTGATTTATATGGGACCTTACTCACTCAATGTCTGCTTGTCAAAGTTACACTTTTCCTTCAAGGTCCTGCTGATAAGTCATCGCCTCTGTAAAGTCTTTCCTGTTCTTTCTGCTTTCCCACAGTATTTTCCATATATTCTTTTGACATTAATTACATAATAGCTTGCTTTATAGTTATTTATATGCAGGTCTACCTTGCCCATTAAAATGTAAGCTCTAATATTTACTGAGCATCTACCATGTTAGGTAATGTCAAGCACTATACATCTATTACTTCATTCAAGTTTCACAACAGTCTTGAAAAGTATATAGCACCAGCTAGTCTTTATAAGTGAGGAGACTGAGGCTTAGTCAAAAAGGTTAGATAACTTGGTTGAAATCTCTGGGCTAATAAGAGATGAAAATGAGATTCAAAAAACCCATACTCTTTCCACATGCATATATTATAAATGTGTTCATTAAGTGTGTACTGAGAGTTTAGAGAGAAAGATGCCAAACAGAAGAATCAACCTATGTTAATTTCTACAAGCTCCCTTCTCTTCACTCTATGTCAATCTTCCAAATGTTTTTATTTATCACAATTTTATATATAATAAAGAATTATTGTAAATCTGGTGTAGAAATGGTTTCCAAAGCCTTTATAAAATTGTATGCTATTTCTTAATGTATTAGCTTCAAATACACCCTTTCTGATCCTTAGTGTAGTAAAATCTGGATAGTTCTGAAGTTTGTTACAAAAAGAATTTTAAAATGTTTATCTGTTGGGGGCGGGCCCCGTGGCTTAGCGGTTAAGTGCGCGCGCTCCGCTGCTGGTGGCCCGGGTTCGGATCCCGGGTGCTCACCGACGCACCACTTCTCCGGCCATGCTGAGGCCGTGTCCCACATACAGCAACTAGAAGGACGTGCAGCTATGACATACAACTATCTACTGGGGCTCTGGGGTAAAATAAATAAATAAATAAAATTATTAAAAAAAAAAAAAGTTTATTTGTTGGCATGACAAAAGAAGTGTAAAGAGGAGTGTACTGCTTGCTATATTTATAATGCAAAGAACACCCAGTTAAGTTCTTCCTTGGGGGAAATAATTATCAGAAAGCCATGGTTATCACATATTGTATATAATTTTATGAATAAAATCAATGTTTCTATGACTCTTCTGAGCAAACCTAGAGCTATTATTATTCTGTAGAACCCTGTATAGTCAAAAGAATGGTAAGACAATCCATTGAACATTAGGTTACAATCATTAAAAAGTAATTTTACCTTGTCTTGCCGTATATTCATTGTCTTCAATTAACCTCGCTAAACCAAAATCCGCTATTTTGCACACAAGATTTTCTCCTACAAGAATATTAGCAGCCCGAAGATCTCGGTGAATATAGTTCATCCTTTCAATATATGCCATACCATCAGCAATCTTGGAAAGAAAAAAAAGACATATGGGACAAAGGGAAGGAGGGAGAGGACAATTTTGGTTAATGTTAAGTCAGATCACTGAAAAATCATATCTCAAAAGGAGATGATGGTAACAGGGCAAAATCTAGCAGACAATAGGAAAAACAGAAAACACTAATGGAGGAGGAGGAGGAGAGGGAGGGGGAGAGGGAAGGAAGGAGAAGTAGAGGAGGAAGGGGGAGTAAGAGGAGGTGGGAGAGTGGGAAGGAGGAGGGAGAGGAGGAGAAAAAACAACAGTGATGTATATGGCCCACAAAGCCTAAAACATTTATCTGTTACCCTTTACAAAAACAGTTTTCCAATCCCTACCATAGAATGTCTAAGAGCCCTGAACTCAGGAGCATGGACTAGGCTTGGCATATGCTAAAGTCTCACATGGACAGTTTCTTGGTATAAAATTTTTCTAAACTGCCAGATTCCATGGACATCTGGATGCTCACTGAGAGAGGAGTTTTAAAACCATTATGTCAACCAAAGCCAACTAAAGGCCCCTTGAACACCTACCACATACCTGAATAGAAACTATTATAGTTTTCACTTATATTTAAAAACAAAAATGAGAAGAATAAAAATATCCCATTTTAAATGTATATTGCCATCTTAAACAACAAATTCAGCATATACTTTAGATTTCCAATATTTTCTTTGGAATAGCAATCATTCATTGTCTTAAAATTTATCTGTTGAAATATACATACATATAAATTTTATATTTGTGGATGCACATGCTTCTAAAAGGCCACATGTTCCAGGACAGCACTGTACTGGGAGTTACATGCCTGGTGCTAATACTAATAAGTTATATGAGTTTTAGGTACCTCGGTCTTCAGATACTACGTTATCTGTACCACAAGAAGATCAGACTGAATTATCTCTAATGTTCCTTCCAGCTCTAAAACTCCATGGTTTCACTACATAAACAAGAGTAATTCTACTAAGATTATTTTACACTTTTAATGTACACTTTCAATTCAAATTGATACATGTATAGATACACAAGTACCTGAGCAGCCATATCAACCAGTTGTGGGAGCTTCAAATACTTTCCATCTCCCTCCTTCAGGAAATCTAATAAGCTCCCTATCAGAGACAGCAAGACATTCATGGAAAATAAACACATCTTAAATTAGGGCTGAAACAAACATTCCCCACCTCCAAACAAATCACTACATCACAATACAAAACTTCAGCTTTTCATTCTTTAATATTTTTTGCAGCTTTGGAACTTCTGAATAATTATTGTTAAGAAGAGGTTTCTAAACTGAAATTTTATAAACTTCTAATAACATATGAAAAAAGAGAAAATGCAATAATCTCACCGGGTTATAGGCATTCCCTCCTTGCTTTGATCAAGAGCAGCAGTCCCAATTTTGATTCCAAAAGTAGTATTAGGTACTTATATATTTTTAAGTCACTCTGAATCAAGAGGTCAGACAAGTGGGAATATCTTGGGGGGTACTTAAAACTAAATCTGGATGGCTGAGTTGACATGGAAGTGTTAGTCCAACCAGCTTCTCTCAATTTTAGCAGAAGATACCACAGAACAGCAAACTACTATGAATAACAGCAGAGAGAAAGGCTAGAAGGAAAAGTCTAGTTGCTATTCTTCTATTACTAGATAAAAATTTACCATGTACCTGAATTTAATCAAGAGAAAATAAACCTGAGTTAAGGTGGATTTTATAAAATGGCTGTACCATTCTCTTCAAAAATAACAATGTTATGAAAGACAAGAAAGGCAGAGGGACTGCTCCAGATTAAAGGAGACCAAAGAGAAATGACAACTAAAAGAAATCCACGACCATGGATTGGATACTGGATCAGAGGAAAAATTACTATAAGTAAGGACATCATTGGGACGACTGGTGAAATCTCAATATGGACTGATATTAGATAACGGAATTGTATCCATATTACATTTCCTAAATTTGATCATTGTACTGTGGTTATGTAAGACAATGTTCTTGTCTTAAGGAAACAAACATTGAAGTATTTAGAGGTAAAGGGAATATGTCTGCAATATACTCTCAAATGGTTCAGAGAAAACCCCTTATATTTCATATATTGACAGCTACATCTAGTTAACAATTGGCAAATCTGGCTGAAACATATACAGGAATTCTTTGTATTATTTTTGCAACTTTTCTATAAGCTTAAAAATATTCCAAAATAAAAGTAAAATCAAAACAAAACAAAACAAAGAAAGCCCTTTCCACGTTGACAGGATTGTGAAGCAAGGGAGAGTCATGACTTAGACTGATTTACAGAGATTAAAAGTCAGAGAATATCTATATTTCTTCTGGTCGGTCTACTCCAGGGGGAACATGTTAATGTGTGTATCCATTTATCTGCCCATTCAAATATCTGCTGAGGGTCTACTACACGTGAAGCACTGTAAAAGGTATAGAAGATACAAAGATACATAAGTCATGGTCCCTGGCTGTGAAAAGATCTTGATCTAGTATAAAAGTATAGTATATAGATCTAGAAATTATAGAATATCTGTAAACAAATAAATACTGTACAGTAGATGTTATAAAAGTTATTGCAAAAACTACAGTGGAGACACAATGGATATGGTTGATTCTATGGAGAAGTCAGAAATGGCTTCACAGAGGAGATGCATGTTAAAGGATGAAACGGAGGCAGACAGGAAATTCCAGGGAGACAGAATAACAAGAACAAAGGCAGTAATGCATGAAACAGCACAGTAAGTTCAGGGAACTGAAAATAGTCCTTCTTATGCAAGAATACAGGGCTCAAAAATGGGAACTGATGAGAAAGAGGCTGCAGAAGGAGAGTCAGAGCACAGAAGGCAATGCATGAATGGAGTGTATATGACATTTTATGCTGAGAAGCAATATGATCAGATTTATGTTGAAAAAGAAATCACTCCCACAGTACTATGAAGACTAAAATCGGGCCAAAACTGCACCAGAGGAATAAGTTTAAATTTCCTACAACAATCTAGGAAAGAGAAACTATTATGTTAAGGTCTAGCAGTGACAGTGGGAATGGGGAGAAGGGGAAAATTTCCAGAGGGATTTAATAAATGGGATCAATGACACTCAATGGACTATTATTACATAAGGGGGTAGGGAAGTGAAGCTTGCTGGGCCCCATTCCCAGAGTTTGCATTTCTAACAAGTTTCCAGGTGATGCTAATGCTGCTGCCATCCAAAGCATTAGAGACTCCTGCACATGAGCAAAAGAAGGCAAGCCCAAGAATATTCACTGTAGCACAGTCTGTAACAGTGACAAACTAAAAGCAACCTAAACGGTCATTGGGAAAGGAATGAATAAACCATGGTATACTCACACAGAATCTCATTCAATAGTTAGAAGTATACAAATTAGATATTCCCTTATTCTCATATGAATAAATCTTAAGAACATAATGTTGAATGAAAATAAAGCTAGTTACATTTATGTAAGTTAAAAACATACAAATACTCTTAATAGGTAAATATATTAGTAAAAGTATACCAATACGAAAAACACAAATGAGAAAGGTTAAGCACCAAATTCAAAACTGAGGTTACCTCTGAAGGGAAATGGGCCCAAAGGAGCCTGAAAGGAGGGCTGAAAGGAGAATGGGCTCAACGAGGGGTAAAAACAAGAATTCAATTGGATCTTTAATGTTTTGTTTCCCCAGCAGAAAGATCTGAAGCAAATATGGCAAAATGTAAACAGTTAAATTTGGATGGCAGAGACATGGGTGTTATGGTACTCTTTGTATGTTCGAAATAGTCTATAATTTTAAAAAATGCTCTATGAAAACTATTGACATTAAATAAATTTGAATAGCTTTAAGAAAACAGTAAACGGATGGTTAGGAAGTGGAGACAAGGAGCACTGCCTATTCTTAAAAAATCTTGGCTGTGCAATCCTAAGAAAAAAGAACAAAGCAGGAGGCATCACAATCCTTGACTTCAAAACATACTACAAAGCAATAGTAATCAAAACAGCATGGTACTGGTACAAAAACAGACACACAGATCAATGGAACAGAATAGAAAGCCCAGAAATAAAACCACACATATACAGACAGTTAATTTTCGACAAAGGAGGTAAGAACATACGATGGAGAAAGGAAAGTCTCTTCGATAAATGGTGTTGGGAAAACTGGACAGCCACATGCAAAAGAATGAAAGTGGACCATCTGCTATTGCCATTTCACAAAAATTAACTCAAAATGGATCAAAGACCTGAAGGTGAGACCTGAAACTATAAAACTCATAGAAGAAAATATAGGCAACACACTATTTTACATTGGTCATAAAGGAATCTTTTCAGATGACATGCCTACCCAGACTAGGGAAAACTAAAGAAAAAATAAACAACTGGGACTTTATCAGATTAAAGAGCTTCTACAAGACTAACGAAACCAGAATCAAGATGAACAGACAACCCACCAGCTGGGAGAGAATATTTGCAAAACATATATCTGACAAGGGGTTGATCTCCATAATATATAAAGAACTCACACAACTGAACAACAAAAAAACAAACACCCGATCAAAAAATGGGCAGACACTTCTCCAAAGAAGATATACAGATGGCCAATAGGCACATGAAAAGATGTTCAACATCACTAATCATCAGGGAAATGCAAATCAAAACAACACTAAGATATCACCTCATGCCGGTTAGAATGGCTATAATCACCAAGACAAAAAACAACAAATGTTGGAGAGGATGTGGAGAAACAGGAACCCTCATACACAGCTGGTGGGATGCAAACTGGTGCAGCCTCTATGGAAAGCGGTATGGAGATTCCTCAAAGAATTAAAAATAGAGATGCCCTATGATCCACCTATCGCACTACTGGGAATCTATCCAACGAACCTGAAATCAACAATCCAAAGAGGCTTATGCACCCCTATGTTCACTGCAGCATTATTTACCATAGCCAAGAAGTGGAAGCAACCTAAGTGTCCCTCGACTGACAACTGGATCAAGAAGACGTGGTATATATATACAATGGAATACTACTCAGCCATAAAAAAAGACAAAATCGTCCCATTTGCAACAACATGGGTGGGCCTGGAGGGTATTATGTTAAATGAAGTAAGCCAGAAAGAGAAAGACAAACACTGTATGATCTCACTCATATGTGGAATATAAACCAACACATGGACAGAGAAAACTGTATTAGGGACAGAGAAAACTGTATTGTGGTTATCAGGGGCAATGGGGGTGGGGGGTGCACACAAGGGGTGAAGGGAGACATACATTTGGTGATGGACAAACAAAAATGTACAACCCAAAATTTCACAATGTTAAAAACTATTAAAACATCAATTAAAAAAAAATGGAAAAAAAAAAAAACCTCGGCTGTGAAGGGAAGCAAAAAGGTAGAACAGTAGGTGAAAAGCAGATGATGGGACCAAGGGAGGGTTTTCTTTTTAAATGTAAGGAAGGATCAAGAATGCAGTAAAGGAACTGTCCTTAAATAGAGGACAACAGACTTCTTCTTAGCCTGCAAGACAGATTGATGTCATATAAATATTCTACATGACAAAGCAGCATATATAGAAAGCAGCAGAAGACAGTTCTTTGTTTAGGATTGAGAATCTAGATAAGGTGCCATGATCAATACACTAAGTAGAACATCATTCAGTGAAACAATAGATTAATTGCTAAAATAGTGCAAAAGCTGCAGACCACAGAAAACCAGGATTGGAATTTGTCATTTTGACAATTCCTTTTCTCTGATCTTTAACCAATCACAACAAATTTCACCCCTCCCACCTCTCAATGTTTCTTACATCCATTTATCATAGAACATTTTGGACTATATCAGTGGTCCTTAACCTTTTTTGGTTCATGGATTATTTTGAGAATCTGATGACAACTATGCACTCTCTTCCTAGAAAAACATGGATAAGTATGCAAAAATTGACACATAACTTCAGAGGAAGTTCATAGACCCTCTGAAGCTCATTCATGACCCTGGCAGAGAGTAGGTACTCAATAAATATAGTGAAATCAATTCAAAGGTGTCCTTAGGTTTGTCTCATATACCTCTCTAGCCTTAATTTCAACTATTTACCTTCCATACATTCTACCACCCATGACTTTGTTCCCCATTTCCTCATATCCTCTTAACTCAGCAAAAATACCCATATCCTTCTCTTCACCCATCCATATCCTTCATAACCTTAAATGGCAGTTCAAGATTTGTCTTTTCTACTAATTTTTCTCAATTTATTTCAGTCTGTGTGATCTCTTCCTCAATTTCTATCATACTTACTGAATGATCAAACACCCGGAAATTCATTATGCTTTGGCCTGCAGCATTTTGTTTGTTTGTTTATAGTGAACTGTTATTTAACTTTATACTGAAAATTAACTCTTCAGCAGGTTAGGTCTTTTCTCTCCAAATTCAATGTAAGTTACTTGGGGGGCTTTATTTCTTTGATATAATAACTAGCAGAGTGCTTTGTATATTAGAAGCATTCAATACATTTTGGTTGTTAATAATTTCAAGAGTCATCTGATTATACACATTTCAGAGGATATAATGATCATGACAGACTGGGACATTAATGGAAGGCTTCAGACACTTCATTTAAGTACAATCTGAAGGAAGTATAGCTGATAGACTGGTCAAGAGATAGGGAAACCAAATTCTAGGTGAAGGAAATAACATGAACAAAATCACAGAAATAAGGGGCAACAAGAAGACCCATCTGACCAGAAAAGTGTGTTTATGTGAGAGCACATGAGGCAAGGAGTTTGGACAGATTACAGAGGGCCAACTGCTAAGTACCTGAATAGCAAGATGGAGAATTACAGAGTTTAAAACTAGACAGGACTTCTGTGATTTTGTATTGTAAATCTCCCATCTAGAAATAATCCCAATCCAGCAATCTGATAACATCGACTTCTACTATGTTCCCTCAATTAAATAACTCTTAAAATCAACATACAAAGCTAAAGGGACCATTAACTTTACCTCCATTATATTCTTATGCTATCAGTATCCTGATTTAACTTCCTTCTCGGTGTCCCTCTTCTCCTTTCCCTTTCTAGTTCATCCAGTGCACTTTCTGAAATGTGTTATTTGGCAGTTGTTTGTAGCAGAGATTCCCTCCAAAAAGTGCCATGTACTTTGGGGCTTCAGGTATGTTTTGGCTATCAACTAATAGGCTATGTAAGTTCTTGACTTTTGTTTTCTCAGTTCCTTTGGGGAGTGGGGGGAATTCTTATATCAAGTGTATAGCTTGTAGTTCACCCTGTCACCACGAGGTGGAACTACATTGTTGGCCAAGATGGACTACTAAAGAGGGAAGACATTATCAGTGGCTTTAACCATGGGTTAGTGATTCATTAGGAGTAAAAAAAGTAGATAAAATTCAAGATGGGTAAAAAGCAGGCCTGTTAGCATATTTGGTGACTTACTGGTTCCTCTTCTGAAGCATCATTAGCAAAGGGAAAAAGAGTGAAGGGCAACAGCCTTCCCTTCTCTTTATCCTGGCCCTAACCATCTCTGTTACTGAGGATTCCACTTGGGGTCTGGGATTTGGGAGAATGGAGAAATTTCAGTTGACAGCAGTAGAAAAAGAAGTTTCTAGGAGTCCTGACTATGGAGATTATGCTTATCTTAAAATGAGATAAAATCAATTTCCTTAACTTCACCTGATTTCTTTGCTTTAGTACTAAAGATGTATCTTTCTGATTGTATTATTTTAGTTCAATTTGTACAAATACTTGTTTCCCTAGTTATTCCATTTCCTTTAGTCAAATCTATTTACAAAATAAATTCAGCCTGCCTAATTTTTCTTTTAAAATTTGTACTATCCTTTGGAATAACTGGAGCTAATCATACTCTATTAAATGCAGTATTAGATTTCCTCTTGTCAAATGTCTACATAAAAATCTTAAATTAGAAAACACTACATAATAAAAATATGTATGCATAAAAACAGACATTGTTAAAACAGAAGACTTGTTTAAATTTATCAACATGAATACCCTAAGAGATATAAATATACACATACCTTTTGACATAAATTCAGTGACAATATAAATTGGCTCTTCAGAAACAACAGCATATAGTGGAACAAGTTTATCATGTCTCAATTTTTTCATTATCTGAGCCTCTTGAAGAAAAGCTTCTGGCATCATTGTACCTGGTTTTAGTGTTTTGATTGCTACTTTTGTGGTTCCATTCCATGTTCCTAGAGAAACAACACATTTTACTGTTTTAATCTATATTTTAAGGGATTTTAGATCAAACTTCAATGAACAGCAGTTACCTTAAATATTTAAACATATTTCATCATAAATTGTGGTATTTTAATCTATGGCTGAACAATGACAAATAACAAAAGTTCAGGCTTCTTACCCATCCATACTTCACCAAAACATCCTTGTCCTAGTTTAACCTCTAGTCGCAAAGATTCTCGAGGGATTTCCCAAGCATCTTTTGCTAGACCTTGAGTCTGGGGTTTCACAGTTGGACACACAGTTGTTAACTTATGGCATAAACCATCAGCATGTTCTAGATAAACGAATAAACTATACTGTAAAATTAGTTAATTACAAAAATTAAGATACAAATAGCATATCAATGTTTTTAAAGTTTAAATTGTAGAAAATAAAAAAAAAAACAATGTTCAATCGAAGAGCACAAAAAGAGAGTTGTATATAAGAAGCAAAACATTAGAAGTGAAACATTTTGTTTAATACATTTTTAAAGTTATTATTTATTGAATGCATATGTCCCAGCTATTGTACTAATTCAGCACTTGATAAACATCTCATATAAATGAGGCTTGGAAAACTTAAGCAACTTTCTCAAGGTCACCCAGTTAGTAAGTGATGGAGATGGGATTAAAACTCTAGGTCTGGCTGCCTCCACAGTCCTGCTTTTGCCTACTGTGCTTTACTTCTTCCCAAAGAAAATGCTATCACTGTTATTTCTAATAACCACTAATGTAAGACATATAGTGAAAATCAAGGAAAAACTTCTTCATTTAGGGGATTGATTTTTAAATAAGGGAGACACAAAAACAAGGAATCCCAAATTTATAGTGGTTTGACTTGTGAATCTTGCTTATACAATGTTTCTTACTGTAAATAAGGTATGTTTCCTCCCATTCTCAGTAAGTAACCACACAAATCCACATTCTAACAAGTGCAATTACACTTTGAGACACAAGACTCTAATACGGAATATCTTTCAAAGGTTCTTGAGAGACTGAAGAATACCTATAGTTGCTATAGGTTAATTTTCCAGGAAAAGAAAAATGCCTCTTCAGATCAAATTTCACTGGATTTCTACTTTAAGAAGTCTTATGTGGTCCAGCCCATGCAGAGGAAGGTAACCCAAAAGGACATCTGATACAGCTTTTTATTTTAAATGTTTAGTTATACCTACTTAATAAGTGTCCCTAAACAAAATATTTACTTTTACGCTTTTTAAAATTTACTTTCATAATCTATCTTGGTCTTCAGCTGTTAAGAAATGGAACTCCAATGTAAACAGTATGCCAGTAAGATATAAGGACTCAAATGATACTAGTCTAATTTTAGCACATTATCCAAGAACCCAATTCAGGTAATAAGTATTACCTGTTCCTCATTTTAAAACTAGAATACAACACACATTTATTGAACACATACTGTGTGTAAAGTAGCATGCTAATCCTTAACAGACATAAAGAACATGGATTCTGTCCTCATAAAATAGAACATGAGGAAATATGTGAAATATTCACATACCTGTGTAGTGTTTTACCAATTTCTGCAGAGTATCAAATTGTGCTCTAGTTGTGATATAGTATCCACCGTTGTCAAGTTTCCTAATTTTGTAATGTTTCACATTGTCACCCCTTACCTCATCCCAATCACGAATAGAGAGGGAATAAGCACCTAAGGGGGAAAATGAATACTTTTACTGTATCTTTTTCAAAATACTGCACAAGAAAATTTTTATACTTATATTATATTAATATAACAATATTCATACCTTTAGTAGTTTCACTCTCTCTTACTAAGAAAATACCTCGTTGATTCCCAGGATTCAGCAGTAATCTTTCAGCATCTTTTCTCCCCATTTTGCCAAAATACCATCTGGAAAAAAATGAATAGTGTTCTGAGTTAGACAGGTGTAAGGATCAGAAAAATTACACCTAAGTATTAGTAAGAATGGAGTGGGATAGGGAGGATGACAAAGAATAGCTATAGAATACAGCTGAGAAATATAGTAAAACACAATGAAGGATCTTTCTTTATTAAGTACGAATATTATAAGTATCACTGTCAGAATGTACTCTGTCATAGTACTTTCATGGACTGACTACTCAACATGTCTTTTAAACTCCGCTCAGCAGTCACAGGAACAGTAAATGGAGAAGGAAAGGCAACAATGACACACAGAGCCTTTCAGTCAGTGACAGACAGCAATATTAAGACTACAGTAGGAAGAACAGAAGTGGTTCTCTGGCAAGTGTGATCATCTGTATTCAGTAAGATGCAAGTAAACCAAATCCAAATGATCAGGAACTCTAAATTAGTGTAGGCTTGATTTAATACAGTTTTGTGAATAAAAATTACAGTTCTGCTGTGGAGGAGCTCACAGAATAGTGGAGAAGACAGACAAAAGAATAAAAAAGAAAGTAACAAAGTACCAAAGCAGAACAGAGAGTCATGGAGACAAATTTATCATTCATAAAAGCAAACAAACATTGACAGAGCACCTACTATGTGCAAGGCAGCGTGTTTAGTGTTGTGATAGGAAAACGAAGTAGCATTTACAGATCCCAGATAAAATTGGTTTGACCTAAAAGTAATATGTTACTGAAGGCGAGCTTTAACTTTTTAAAAGTTGCAAAAATTGTACAGAGAAGTCCTACATACCTTCCACCCAGGTTTCCCAACTGTTAATATTTTGCTGTCACATTCTCTCTTTCCCTCTGTGTGTGCGTTTTTCCAAATCGATTGAGTAGGTTGCAAACATGCTGAATCATTACCCCTAAAAACTTCAGGGTGGGGGCCGGCCCAGTGGTGTAGTGGTTAAGTTCACGCACTCCACTTTGGCAGCCCAGGGTGCGCAGGTTCAGATCCCGGGTGCGGACCGACGCACCGCTTGTCAAGCCATGCTGTGGCGGCATCCCATATAAAACAGAGGAAGATGGGCACGAATGTTAGCCCAGGGCCAATCTTCCTCAGCAAAAAGAGGAGGTTTGGCAATGGATCTTAGCTCAGGGCTAATCTTCCTCACCAAAAATAAACAACAACAAAAAAATTTCAGTGTGTCTTCCTAAAAGACAAGGACACTCTCCTACATAACCACAGAGCAAACACCTAAGTCAAGAAATTCACACTGATACAATACTATCAACCGAGGGTAAATAGTTTGTGTGTGTGGAAGACTGGCTCTGAGTTAACATCCGTGTCCATGTTCCTCTATTTTTTTTGTATGTGGGACTCAGCCACAGCATGGCTTGATAAGCAGTGCACAGGTCCATGCCAGGGATCGGAACCCACGAACCCCAGGCCACTGAAGCGGAGCACGTGAACCTAACCACTACGCCACTGGGCTGGCCTGAGGGTAAATTTTTCTTTTTCTTTTTGGTGAGGAAGATTAGCCCTGAGCTCACACCTGTTGCCAATCCTCCTCTTTTTTGCTGAGGAAGATTGGCCCTGGGCTAACATCCGTGCCCATCTTCCTCTACTTTACGTGAGACGCCTGCCACAGTGTGGCTTGATGAGCGGTGTGTAGGTACGCGCCTGGGATCCGAACCTGCGAACCCCGGGCTGCTAGAGGCGGAGTGCACGAACTTAACCACTATGCCACCGGACCGGCCCCTGGAGGGTAAATTTTTGAAGTGAGATAGTCTGCAGATTAAAAGAGTTAATATAATTTTTTTAAAGTGAAAAAATAAAGGATAGAGACTAGGTATAACGCTGTATTATTAATGCAGATTCATTCTGATCCTACTATAAGTGAATACTATGGCATTAATTATTAATTTTCAAGTAACATCTCCTATTAATATGATACATTAGCTGTATTAAGACTGGTATGTAATTGTGTGAGTGTAAAGATGTGGCTAAGTAGAATGTACATTAAAACATTTTTAAAATCAAAATAATTAATAAAATATGAAGTAGTGCCATACTCTTCTGCTTGAATGGAGTCTGCAGGGGCTACATAATTGCTGGGGATATAGCCATTCTTTCCTGTAGCAATTGATCTTGCTTCCCACCAGTCTCCTTCCCTGCAACACATAAAACAATCACCACAAGGCAGACTATTGCTCAAAAAGCAATCTATTGCAGTGTTGTCTTGTATCTAAGGCAGACAAGAAGTATTACTTTCATTTTTTATTTATGCATTCATCTGATCAAGAATTAAATTCAAAGAGTAATATTGAAAAATAGCTTACATCAATTAAGGGAATAAGGCTAACAAAAGCATAATTTCATATTTCTGCTCCAAACCAAAAAAACCCAAAAAACCAACCACTTTAATTTTACTTACAAGATCTCTTTTTATATAACTCTTTCAACCTAAGACAATAAACTATACTGAATAAAACAATTTGGGAGGTAAATCTTTCAATTTACTCAGTTTTGACTGAATGTTTTCTTTTTTAAAAGCTTTATTGAGATATAATTTGCATGTCATAAAATTCCCTCATTTAAGATGTACAATTTAGTGGGTTTTAATATATTCACAGACTTGTGCAACTGTTACCACAATCAATTTTAGAACATTTTCATCACCCCAAAAAGAAACCCCATACCCATTAAAAGTCACTCCCCACTCCTCTTCCCCTCCCACCACTACAAGCCACTAATCTACTTTGTTTCTATGGATATGCCTACTGTGGGCATTTCATAAAAATGGAATCATATATCGTGATCTTTTTGACTGGCTTCTTTCACTTAGCATAATTTTTGCAAGGTTCATTTATGTCATAGCATGCGTCAGTAATTCATTCTTTGTTTTTTTTGCCAAATGCTTTTCTTTTTAACAGTGCATAAAATTATAACGTTCCTTTTTAGTCATTTTAGGAAAAAAAATCAGGATGCCCTAGACCTCCTGTAGCCAAAATATTAGCAACAAGCAATAACAATAAAAAATTTAATTCCTGGAATAAAGTATATTTATAAAAACGTTATCTATAAATATCCAAAGAAGACTAAAATCAATTCAGAACACGAGAACTATATGTAGTTTGTAATACATAAGCCTTGACTTTTCCCGAATTAATGGGAAAGGAGCGAATATTACCAGTCTCTAATGAGGAAGAGATATACGGATTCCACAAAAGAGTAAACGCAGGTTTTGTTTTACCAGAAATATTTAAAATATTTTGTCTAAAGTGAAATTTTATAAATGCTTGAGGTGAATTTGCTCTCTAGAAAATGAAATGGAAAATCCTTTGGTAATTCAAGTATTTACAAACTCATACACTTGCAGTTTCCTAGTATATATTAAGTACTTTCATATACACAAATTGAAAACTTTGCATTTGATCCTGCTAACCATTCACTGATGCATGCAAACATTTACTGAATATCTTTTAAGTGACAGACTTTACAATAGGGTGTGCTGGAAACAGAGGTAAAAAGACAGTCCTTACCCTCAAGGAACTCACAGTCTAGAGCAGGATTTCTCAACCTCGGCAGTATTGATACTTTGGGCTGGATAATTCTTTGTTACAAGGGGCTGTCCTGTGCTTTGCAGGATGTTCTACAATATCCCTGGTCTCTACCCACTAGATGACAGTAGCACCCTGACTATAACAACCACAAATGTCTCCAGACATTGCTCCAGACAAAGGTCCCCTGGGCGATTCTGCCCCAGATTGAGAACCACTGGTCTAAAAGAATGATAAGCAAGTGATAAATTATAATTCAAAATTGTGATGGCAGCTATGGTTGAGGTTTGCACAGAGTGCTATGTGAACATGTAAGAGAGACACCTAGTCCAGCAGGAGGTGGGAACTGGGCCAGGTGGAAGAGGAAGAATGTTAGGAAAGGCTTCCTTGAGAAAGGACTTAGTAATATACATTTTGAAGGATGAGTAGTGTTGGCCAGATAAAGGAAAAAAGTGGAGAGTCAAGAAGTCACATTCCAGAAAAAAGAAATCATATGTGTATGGAGAGGGTGAGAAACCCCAGCGCAGTCAGAAAACTGCAAGTAATTCAGTATGGCTAGGCAGTGGAGTGAGAAGGGGAAGAAGCTCAATGAATGACGCCTACTGTTACTACTGTTTCCTTTTATGTTGACAGCAACTGGTAGCTATTGAAGGATTTTAAAGCAGACATGATCATATTTTATGTTCTGGAATAGTAACTGGTAGCAAATGAGAACAGGAAGGAAGAAAACATAACTGGAAGCAAAGAGACCATAAATACATATTTTGAGAAGTTATAAAGTGGTTGCTATGCCTGCTAAAGAAATTATGAGAGCTATTTTCCATAACAAGCATTGAATTTTCTATTTCTATGGTGGGCCACTAAATGACGAAAAGTCTAAGAGTCATATGAGGAAAAAACAACTTAATTTGGTCAGTTTGGAACTGCAGAGGTTCCTTACCTAGGCTTTTTCCTTTAAGAGAAAGCGGTAAGATGTTTAAATCATCTGGTGCTTAGATAAATGGGAACATAGTATTCTCTTTATAAAGACTTCTTTTTTTAAGTAATATATATATATTTCTTACACATACTCCCTTAATCTTCATTCTTAAATCTCTACTGTTCATGGTAGAACAACAGTGGCACAATTTGTAGAAGTCATAATGTCTGGCTACAGCAGTAGTATTATGCCATGTGTCTAAAGAAACCAAATGCATTGTCCAACCCAGTGGGCAGAGACCCACGCCCCGCCCCTGTCATTTCTGAATCATCCACTAGCTCAGTGGTTTCAGTGTCAAGACTAGGTTTCTGTCGGTATTTCTCCCTCACAAAATAATCACAACACTTACGTATTGTTAATTATTTGAAATCTTTCACCCTTCTTAAATGAAAGGTCTTCTGTAGTTCTAGCTTCATAATCATATAAGGCCACAAAAATAGTAACACCACCTGTTAGAGGAAAAAAAGACCGAGGTAAATTAGTAAAAGAGAAACAAAAAACCACTGCCAGCAAACAAGCTTAAGCATAGTTTTTCCCCTAGTCTCCGGAATCTATTTTCAAAAGTTGGAGATTTGGGCAGCTGGAGTTTTCAACTTAATAGGATGCTCTCTTAAGACCTTCCATGAAACTACTGTACTCTACAAATTCTAAAATTCTATAGACCCAGAGAAACAAATTTAATTTTGATTCATAGTAACAATCAATATCTCTGGCTTGAAAAGACAAAGTTCACATCAATTCTTTGGCAGAAAAAGCATTAGCAAGTACTATAAACTACTGGCACTGATCGTCTCAATTTCTTATAAACAATGGGTGAACATTTCCATCCTTAAAATTAATTAGGAGTAATAACTAGGGTTTTAGTAAGATTAATTATTATATTTATGTATTATATTTAACATGAAGATAAAAATAGCATATTTTTCTTAGAAATTAAATGTTATGGCTGATATTAATTATAAATTCCAAAAATAACTGTGTCATACATAGCATTGTGTGCAGATGCTTAAGAAATTAGCACACTTACACAGCCAAACTATTATCTGCAAACTAAAGAAAGAATAGAACAGATTATCTCATTTATCTGGCTTCTCCCCTGAGTTCCAGTCATATATTAACTACCTATTTGACATCTCTACTTGAATGTCTAACAAGCGTTTAAAACTTATTAGGTATAAAACAAAGGTGCTGATTTTTCCCCTCTAACCTGTATGGCCCAAGTCTTCCCTAACTGAGCAAATGGCACTACCAGCTGATCAGGTACTCAAGCCAAGTCCATTACTAGCACTGTCAGTTCTCCCTTTACAGTATCTTTTCTACTTTCTTTTCCATTTCCACTGCATGGATTAGGCTGCCACCCTAATCCAAGTCCTTGTTATCTCTCACTGGGACTGCTGGAACTACTACTGAGTAGTAGCCTTCTAACCCACTTCTATACCAGCTTCCCTACATCCATTCTCCACACAGCTGCCAGAGCAAGTTTTTTAAAAAGGAAATTCAATCATGCAAATCCTTTACTGAAATCTCTTCAGTAGCTTCTTTCTGGCTTTGAAACTTCTTATCAGTCTACGAGGTCCTGAGTAATCCTGACTCTTCAATCCCATATCCTACAATTCTACCCTCTGCCTATACTGGCCTCCTCACTAGTTCTCAAAACTGCCAAGTCCATCCATACCTCCTAAACTTTGCACTTCTTATTCTCTCTCCCCAGAAAGCTCTTTTCCCACTTCTGTACATGTTTGGGTCATTCTCATCAATCAAACCTCAGCTCAAATGATTTCTTCTCAAGATGGTTTTCCTTGATCATCTAAAGGGTCTTCACCAATCATTCTGGTTTAGTTCCTTCATAGCATTTAAGAACCATTAATCATCCTGTTTGGTTGTTTATATAATTTTTGTCCAACCCTCATTATTATCTAAACTTTTTTAGGGCTGAAACCTTGTTTTTCTTGCTCACAACTCTATACCTGGCACACAGACACTCCATATTTGTTAATAAATGAATACCCATGAATGGACTATTTCACATAAATATACTGCTTTAGGTAATTAAAGTATGTCTTTAAGTATCAACATTTACTTTAATCATTTTGGATTACTATCTTTCCCAAACATATAATCCTGAAAATAATTTAAACTTTTGCTGATGACTGAGAAATACCATCATGGCCATCTATCACTGAAGTATTTAGAGTTAGGGGGTTGGAATTAAGATTGTAATTGACCCTTTGATGTTCATTAACTGCCCAAACGAACAATCTAATATAATTAGTGTATGATTCCTCTGACCACTATTATCGGTCCAGAGGTGAGCAGACTGAAGGGACAAATTTACAGTCCATGCTAGCAGATGAGATTCCTCTTTTGCCCCCACTGGTTGGTTGTTAGTACGGACACACGTTGCTCAATTTGATGCTGGCAGCTGTTTTGCCAAGCCTAAGGATAAAGTGGACACTCCAAGGGCTGCAGGAGAGAGATCACAGAAGCCTGAGTCCTTGATGACATCAAGGAACTGCAGTATCAAGGAATCCTGGAGCTTACCCTACCTTGTTAAGCCAGTTGTGTTTTGTTCCTCAAGGGAAAAGCATCCTAACATGGGACCCTTCACAAAAGAATTCTCTTTTTTGAAGTTTCTGACTACTTTTTTAGAGCATCTCTGGCTCCCTGAAAGGTTGTCAGCTGTCACTTTTGGCTGCTCTCTGAAAGGATATCATAATATAACAAATGGAATCCTGGAACAGGACATTAAATCTGGGCTCTCCTGCTTATTATCTGTGACTCTGAAAGAAAAATCATTTAAACTCTGAACCTCAGGATTTTTCTTTTTTAAATCAGTACATATCTAATAGAAAAACTATTATCGCTAAATTGCCATTTAATTAACATTTATTAAGTAACTACTATAATACTTTAATAGTGGATACTACTTTACAATCCTGAGAAGTTGCAACATTCTTGAGGGAGGGGTATATGTTTTTAATCTTTATATCCCCAGTGCCCGCCACACAGTATGTATTCAATAATTATTTGAAAAACGAATTAATGAAATAACTAACGGTGTAACTCAGTACATAATCACCAGTTATCACCAGATTTCTCAAAACAATATACATGTATCCAATAAAACTTTAATTTTTATGATAGACATTAATTTTCACATAAACTTATTTTAATAAAGTCCCCCAGTAAGTTATTTTTCTTACAGCAGGCAAACCTTATGTATGTATTGCCCAAGGTCACGTTCTCAAACCGACAACAGAAGTGTCCATTTAAATCTCACCTGTTAAACCAGCAGGATATGAACTTGGCACCACTGAGAATGAGGAAGATGCTCCTCCAAAAGGTGTCACTCCTGAGGATCCTCCAAATGGTGTCATGGAAAGACTGCTAAAATTAACAGATGTTCCCTTTGCTGCAGATGATGGTGCCACTGCAGTGTGTTCTGCTCCATAATTGCTGACACTTGTACTGACAGGTTCTGGAGTGTTTTCTGGTCTATATTTAATGGTTGGACTTTTGTTCTCTTTACTTTTAATGCAGCCCATTATCAAATCTACAAAGATGATAAGGCAAATATTCTGAGAAGCAATTAACATAAAGGATACTTCAAAAAGATGCAATTCAAAAGTTGACTTTAAATAAGGCATTTTTCTCCTGCAAAAAAGTGACATTAACACCACCAAAAAAAAAACTAGACAGCTGAAAATGAAGTCTCTTCCCCTCGTTTATCTTGACTACAATTGTGCTAAAGCATCATCCCAATCATGTCATTCTCCAGCTCCACCACCTTTAATGGTCCAATGACAACATGCCAGAGTGTGTTGGGAAAACCATGGGCTCTGAAGCCAGAGAGACCTAAGTTCGAATCCTGACTTCTCACTTACTAGGGGAGTGATTTCAGGTATGTGACTGTACCTCTCTGCACCTCAGTTACTTGAAAAAGAAAGATGATAATATCACCTACCTCTTAAGGTTTTCCATGAGGATTAACTTAAGCTTATTACAAGTTCTAGACAATATCTGGCACACAGTAGGTACTAGTAAATACTGGTTATATTCCTTCTATCTACACCAGCACTATGTAATAGAAATATAATCTGAGTCACATATATAATTTTAAATATTCTAGTAACCACATTAAAAAATATAAAAATAAACAGGTAAAATTAATTTTAATAATATATTTTATTTAACTCAATACATCTAAAATATAATTATTTCAACACATTATCAATATAAAAATTTTTAATGAGTTGTTTTATATTCTTTTTGTACTAAGCCTTAGAAATCTGGTGTGTATCTTAAACTTACAGTAGATCTTCGGACCAGGCACTTTTCAAGTGCTCAATAGCTGCATGTGGCTACCGGCTATCATATAGGACAGCGTGGCTCTATATCTTTTCCCTTCCCTATCAAGACACACCCCTCAATGCTTGCCAAATCTGACCCCAATCTATCTTTCCAACTTTATCTCCTACGATTTATTTCCTCATAGTTTTGCATGTAAGAAAAAAATTCCTGTTCCCCCAATACATACGCCCTCTGCTTTCCCATTTTTGTGGGGTTTTTTCCTCCTAAAAGTGTCTCTGTCCATAATACTCTCCTCACATCTCTACCAGGTAAAATTTATCCATTCACTGATGGTCATCACAAATGTTACTTTTCCATTCAGGCTTTCCTAAAGTTGGTAAAATATCTTTTTCCTTAAAACCTCCAATGTACTTTTGGGGAGATTTTTGCATGAAACTCTTACCTTATTCCATTTCGTATCTTGTTTTTTGCTTACTGGCCTAATTTCCTCCCTACCCCCAAAGTACTGGTAATATACTTCTTAAAAGCAAGAGCTACTCATCTCTTACACACTGAACAGCCTACCAACGTGACTTGCAGATAGTCGGTTTACTAATATTACAAAATCTGCGTTGTTCTTTTTTTTTTTTTTTTTTAAAGATTTTATTTATTTTATTTTTTCCCCCCAAAGCCCCAGTAGATAGTTGTATGTCATAGCTGCACATCCTTCTAGTTGCTGTATGTGGGACTCGGCCTCAGGATGGACGGAGAAGTGGTGCCTCGATGCGCACCCAGGATCCAAACCCGGGCCACCAGCATTGCAGCGCGCGCACTTAACCACAAAGCCACAGGGCCGGCCCATGCGTTGTTCTATTCACTTCCTGCAGAAGCACTAATGGAAGTTTCATTAATTCACTTACTTTTAAAGGTCATTCTTATTTTACAGTTTTTTCCTTTTTATTTGGCATTCAAAAAGAAATAGGTGAGTGATAAGATGACTGCCTCATAAATTCTGAAAGACTGAACATTTACAACCTCGGCTATATAATATTAATTTTAAATGTAGCTATAAATATTAAAATAGAAACAGAGTCAGAATTAGAAGGTTTTCAGATCACTATCTTAAATGGGTATATTCTGACGATATGACAGTCAAGCACAAGCATTGAAACATGACTGGGACTAGAAATTTAAACATCTACGGACAACACCGTGAGAGAATTATAAGCTAAATATATAAAAGGCAATTGCTTCTAAAAGTGTTAGAAGTACATAAAGGTAAGTCATTTCATAATCTAGTGTTGGACAAGTCTTTTAAAGCATAATGTAAAAGTAGAAACCTTAAAGGAAAACTCTAACAGGTATATGATTATTCAACTTCCATGTGGAGGGCAGGGGTGGGGACAAAAACTCTTAAATGAAGCTAAAGACATGAGAAATAGAGAAAACATCCTTGTACTTGCTCATGCTCTTACTCTCTCAACACACACACATAAACGTACTCTTATGAAAACTGGTTGACATTCTTAATATAGACAACACTTCCACACGAAAAAAAAAAAGATAGCCCCTCAGAAAAATAGGAAAGCCTAACAAAAGGCAATCCACAAATGAAATACGAAAGGCCAATTAGCATATGAAGATATGTCCAACATTCCCAGTCTTCTAATACATGCAAATTTTAAAAGGTACGTTTTTTGCTTATCAGATTGGCAAATTTTGACTCAATACTCAAGTTCAAGGGTGAATTTTAACCAACAATGAATACATATCTACAAAATACGTTAAACTGTAAAACTATTTAAAATCCACACAAAGAATTTTTAAAATCACCTATATCCAAAGTCTAAATATTAAGAAAACATTATTGGGGCCAGCCTGGTGGCACAGTGTTTAAGTTCGCACGCTCCGCTTTGGGGGCCTGGGATTCGCAGGTTTGGATCCCAGGCATGGACCTACGCACTACTCGTCAAGCCATGCTGTGGTGGCATCCTATATACAAAATAGAGGAAGATGGGCACAAATGTTAGCTGAGGGCTAATCTTCCACAGCAAAAAAGAGGAAGACTGGCAACGGATGTTAGCTCAGGGCCGATCTTCCTCACCAAAAAAAAAAAGAAAGAAAGAAAACATTATTAACAATTACATAAATTAGACTCTGAAAGAACAGCAGTTGTATGAGAAGAAAAAAATTATGAAAGCCAGTAACTGTGTTAATTTATTTTAAATTTGATAACAGGCCAACTGAAATATGTTAATTCATAACAGAGGTTACTAAAATTATTCCCCCACCCCCATTTCCATCCTCAGCTTCCTTAATTCCTCATTTTCACCTTTTTCTTCACCCAGGATCCTTGCTTAGGTCTTTTCTCCCTGCAAGACATCACTTTTTTTTTTCTTTAATTTTATTTATTTATTTATTTTTCCCCCAAAGCCCCAGTAGATAGTTGTGTGTCATAGCTGCACGTCCTTCTAGTTGCTGTATGTGGGACGCGGCCTCAGCGTGGCCGGAGAAGCGGTGCGTCGGTGCGCGCCCGGGATCTGAACACGGGCTGCCAGCAGTGGAGCGTGCGCACTTAACCGCTAAGCCACGGGGCCGGCCAAGACATCACTTCTAATTTAACTCTTTTTCCTTCAAAAGTCACACCTTTTTTTTCCCTCATCCTACCAGTTTTTCATTACTACTGTCTTCCAGCCTCTTTTTCTTAATCCAGAGTCTTTGTCTAACTTCTCACATCCACCCATTTACCCTTTCCCATAGCTCCAGGATAGACCATGATTTTCAGTCCAGTTCCACTAGCACCCCAGTATCAACACACAGGAGCCATCACTGCTACCCATCTCCTTTAGAAAATCATGATATATGTAGAACAAGATTTAAGTTTTCAGGTAAACTTCAGATGCAATATGAGTTAAACAGATTTTTATGGGTTGTCTGAGAAACGTAACATCATCCAGAACATTTACTATACAGGAAAGCTTCTTTCAAGTTCCAAGCTACTAACTTACAGATGGATATTTTATTAACAACATATATTTATTAGACACTATAAAGGGAGCGGGGATGGCAAGAAATGGTCCTCTTTCTTTAAAAAAGGTCACAAATAAGTGTAGGAAACAAACACAGCACTGTAAAATGTGAAAAATGCTAGAATGAAAAAAATGCTAGAGTGGAAGTATGTATGAGGCACCATGGGAATACAAAAGAAGTTATCAGCTTTGCCTTGAGTGCTTGGGAAAGAAAATTTTGCAAAGTTGGTGGCATCTGAGCTAGGTCTTGAAGAGCTGGAGATTTAGGGAAGAGGAAATTAGATATTCCAGGAAGAACAAAAAGTGTGCAAATGCTCCTCTGTGGCAGTAGTATAAGGGGGTATTTTTGAGAATGGTGGGACAGATGGCTAGAGATAGAGGAGAATTTATACAAAAACAAGATTATTTGCTATGCAACAACTTTTAGAATTTATCCAGGGAGCAGTGGGAAGTTAAGATTTTTTAAAAGTTGAATAGAAGAAGATATGTGTTTTAGAATAATTATAGTATAAGTATGAATTACAAACAGGAAAGAAAGAAACAAAAGTGACAGTCAAGTTATAAAACTACTGCAATGACCCCACGCGAGAAAGGACAAAAGCAGGAACACTGGGGCCAAACATGAGGGAGAAAATGAGAGGTATTTACTAAGTAGAAGAATCAAGTTTAGATGATCAGTTGGATATGGGCAGAGGAGATATGAAGAAAAAGGAGTCATTTATTCACCCCCCCAGTATTTATTGAACACTTTAAAAGTAGTTACTATATGTGTGTTAAGGTCTGGATGACTCCAAAGTTTACAGTTTGAACTGAGTGGAAAGTAACGCCATAACTGGAATAGAGAAGAGAGAAACAGGTTTTTCTGGACCAATGAGTTCAGTTTCAGATGATGGTTCTAGGTGCCTGTGGGGCATCATGTTGAGAAGCGTAATAGGGATTGGGATAATAAGTCTAAAGCTCAGAAAAGGCAGAAACCAGAGAAAGATTAAACAACAATATTTTCACAGTTTAACCACATCTTTTAGAGATAAAACTCACACAAGGTACAGATTTGAAAGGGTGTGAAGAATTAATACAATGTTTCAGGACACCTACATATTAAGGGATATACAGGCAAAAAAATTAGGAAGCAGCAATTAGAGTTGAGGAGTACCTCCATAAATAAATATTTATTTTTACATATAATTTTAAATATTTATTCTATAAATAAAAACATGGTTGGAAAAGATAATTATCAACTTCAAGATAGTGGAACGGGTTGGGGAACAATTTCAATTATATCTGTGGCATTTTTTTTTCTTAAAAGAAACATGAAGCAAATAGAGAAAAATGTTAATGTGTTAAATGTGGGTAATAGGTATAATTCTTGTTTATTTGAAGTATTTTATAATTTAATACATTTTTAATAAGAAGTAGAATAGTATAGTGGGAATAAAGAGACAGACTTTCAGGAAGAAAATGGCTAATAATGTTAAAGACCAAAACGAAGTCAAGTGGCATTTAAACTGATTTTAAATGGCTAGCTGATTAATAATTAGGAGCTCACTGATGACTTTAGCAAGACCATTTCTTAGCGTCATGAAAATAAAAGCTAGATCCCAGAAAACTGAATAGTAAATTAATGACTAGGCTGTGAAAATATGGAGAATTTTTGGAATGCAACATCTTCATAAATTGGGAACATACACTTTTTATCAAGACATTTTCTATCATTTCTTTGCCCGGTTCACTGATTCTCTCCTTCAGTCTTAGTATAATCCAATACAGGAGACACTTGGCTCCTCTACAGCCATTTTCCCCCTGCTTTGAGAAAAGAACCCTGATTTGTCTACTCTCCTCCCATTTGCCACGTTCTTCATCTGTCCAGCCCTAGGTAGTAAATAATGGCTGATTTAAGCCACTCCTATGGTCTTATTCCTTTTGTCAATTAACTGTGTAAGCCAAGAGCATGGGCTTCTAGGAAGTTTCCTCACTTATAAAAAGGAATACCAGACAAGAATATTCTGTCTTCCTTCCCTAGATGTTATCATCTATGATGCCTAAATCTGAGGCAGCCATCCACACTATAAAGCACGCATCTGAAAGGACACCAACGTACTGAGAATGGAAGGGCAGAAAGATGAAAGGAACTTGGGTCCCTGATGATGTTGCTCAGGTACTGAATTTATATAACCCTCTAACAACCCTAGATGACACTTTAGCTCCAGAAATCCTATTATGTGAAATAACAAGTATCTACTATATAAGCCAGTTTTAGTTCAGTTCTCTGCTATTTGTGGCTGAAAGGATTTTAAATAATAAACTACTCAAATCACATGACAATGGTTAATATATTAAATCCCTTTTCAACATATCAGGATTCAATAGCTTAACAAAAACAGATCCCAAACTTCCCTCAAAGTGTTTATGGAAATCTGAGATATCCTTAAAATTGTAAAAATCATAGCCTATAAAGGTAAAATTAAAATTTTAAGCAAACTATTTCATGCAGATATTTCGTTGAGCATAATGCACATGAATATTTGCTGAAAAGCAAGGCTTTAACTCTTTTTTTTTTTTTTTTTGGTGACAAAGATCAGCCCTGAGCTAACATCCAATGCTGATCCTCCTCTTTTTTGCCGAGGAACATTGGCCCTGAGCGAACATCTGTGTCCATCTTCCTCTACTTTATATGGGACGCCGCCACAGCATGGCGTGACAAGCAGTGCATCAGTGCGCGCCCGGGATCTGAACCCATGAACCCTGGGCCGCCAAAGCGGAGCACGCGCACTCAACCACTTGCACCACTGGGCCGGCCCCAAGGCTTTAACTCTTAACTTGAATATTACTGCTACTTTAACATTTTTTGAGAAATATGAACTTATTTAAAATTAAAATTATGAAACCTTCTTCTCTTAGACACTGTCAGAAATTCTTTCCTAAAACGTTCTTTTTAAAAAAAATCAACTTTGAGGTATAATTTACGTACAATAAAATGCACCCATTTAAAGTGTACAGTTCAATGAGTTTTGGCAAATGTCTATAATTGTGCAACCAATACTACAAACACAACATAGAATATTTCAGTCACCCCCAAAAGGCTCTGCTGTACCCTTTTCCCATCAAACCCCAACCCCAGCCCTAGGCAACCAGTGATTTGTTTTCTCTAACTAAAGATTTACCTTTTAGAGTTTCATACAAATAGAATCATACTATATGTAGTTTTTTTGTATCTGGTTTATTTTTGCTAAGCATTGTGTATCTGAGGCACTTCCACGTTGCTGCATATATATAGGTAGTTCATTAACTTTTATTGCTAAGTAGAATTCCATCATACCCATATACCATAATCTGTTTAATCTATTCACTTGTTGATGGGTATTTGAGTTATTCAGTTTGGGGCTATTATAAATAAAGCGGCTCTAAACTGTTGAAGTCTTTGGGTGGATAGATGTGTCTCTCCCCCGTTATAAATACCTAGGAATGGAACCACTTGGTCATATAAAGTTAAGCATATCCTTACATAAGAAGCTGCTAAACTGTTTTCCAAAGTGACTACAGCATTTTACATCCCCACTATCAATGAATGTGAATTCTAGTTGCTCCACATTCTCGACAACACTTCTAAGTCTTTCTTTTCCCTCTCTGAAACCCACCATATGTTTACATGGGTTTGGATAGGATCCAAATATTCTGTACAGCTCTTTTACATTTTATTCTATTTAAATAGCTTTGACAATTAAAATCTATTGATATCAAAAGGTAGCTGACAATATAAAATGTATATGGTTGAGTCAATGTTACACACATTTAAAACATGAGTATCATCAAAATCATTAGATTTGCAAATTAGCCATTGATTTCTAGTTCACTGATAGAAAAATAATGGTCGGGACCTAAGGTAACTGCCAAACATCTCTACCACCATTTAATCTGGCAAAAGCTAACAGGAATATTTCAACCTGAGCCTGTCCTAGAGGCTTTAGAAAGTCCAATATTATTTCTACACTTAGATTAGATTCAAGGGCAACCAAAGTAAGACTGCATAGTTAGTAAGACACCATGATGATTCTCTCATATCTATAATGCTTCAATGGGTCAGTTTCTCATTCTTTTAAAATCCCATTAAAAAAATTAAGGCATAAGGGCCGGCCAGGTGGCACAGTGGTTAAGTTCGCAAGCTCCGCTTTGGCGGCCTGGGGTTTGCAGGTTCGGTTCCCAGGAATGGATCTATGCACCGCTTATTAAGCCATGCTGTGGCAGGCGCCCCACATTAAAGTAGAGATAGGCACAGATGTTAGCCCAGGGCCAATCTTCCTCAGTAAAAAGAGGAGGATTGGCAACAGATGTTAGCTCAGGGCTAACTTTCCTCACCAAAAAAAAAAAAAAAAAAAAAAAATTAAGGCTTAAATATGTAAAATTCACCCTTATTAGTATACAGGTCTGCAAGTTTTGACAAATGCATACAGTTGTGCAACCACCACCTCACTGAAGATAAAGAACAGTTCCATCACCCCCCAAGATGCCTCCACATACTTTTGTAGTCAATGTCTCTCTCCAACCCCAGGTAACTACTGATCTGTTTTCTGTTATTACAGTTTCACCTTTTCCAGATACCATACAGTATGTAGCTTTTTGATTCTGGTTCTTTTCACTTAGCATAGTACATCTGAGATCCACCCACGTTTTTGTAGGAATCAGTTCATTCCTTTTCATTACTGAGTAACATTCCACTGTATGCATACACTACAGTTTGTTTATTCATTCTCCAGTTGAGGGGCATTTGAATTGTTTCCAGTTTTTGAAAATCACAAATAGAGTCACTATGAACACATACATATGTGACATAGGTTTTTCTGTGAACATAAGTTTTCATTTCACTTGAGTAAATACTTACCAGTAAAACTGCTGGGTTGTATTGGGAAGTATAAACTGTAAAACTTTTCCAAAGTGGCTTTAACATTTTGCATTCTCACCATCAAAATAAAAGTTCTAGTTGTTCCACATCTTCATCTATACTTGTTATTATCAGGGATTTTTTAGGTGTGTATTCCTATTGTTGTGGTTTGATTTACATTTCCCTAATGACTAGGCACCTGATATTAAGCATCTTTTACGTGCTTATTTGCTACCCATATCTACCTTGGTGAAGTACCTGTTCAAATCAATTTTTTTAATTGGGTTGTCTTCTATTATATTCTAGAAACAAGAATATTTACTACTATAATACTATTATATTCTTTATGTATTCTGGAATCAAGTTGTCAGATACAAGTACTGTAATATTTTCTCCCAGTCTATAGGTTCCCTTTGCATTTTTCTAATAGTATCCTTGAACATGTTGTTTAATTTTGATGAAGTTCAATTAGAATTTTAAATTTTATGGTTTGTGCTCTATGTATCCTATTTAAGAATTCTTCACCAGAGGAGTTTCTCCAATGTTTTCATCTAGAAGTTTTAGCTCTTTAGCTAAAGTAGCTCAGGCCTACTGAGCCATTTTAAGCGAATTTTTGTACGTGTTGTGAAGTAGTCTGAGGTTCAATATTTTAAAACTGGATATATAGTTCTTCAACTACTATTTGTTGAAAAGACTATCCGTTTCCCATTGAATTATGTTGGTACTTTTGTCAGAAATCAATTAATAATATATGTGTGGGTCTATTTCTATACTATTAGTTCCATTGTTTTCTATGTCTATGTTTATGTCCATTATCACACTGTCTTCATTACTATAGCTTTTCAGTAAGTATTGAAATTAGATAGGATAGGTCTTCCAGTTTTTTCATCTTCTTCAAAATTGCTCTGGATACTCTATAGCAGGGGTCAACAAATTTTTTCTGTAAAGGGCCAGAGAGTAAACATTTTAAGCTTGCGGACCAAATGGTCTCTGTCACAACTACTCGACTTGGCCATTTTAGTGCGAAAGCAGCCATAGACAATACATAAGTGCATAAGCATGGCAGTGTTGCAATAAAACTATTGCCAAAAACAGGCAGTGGGCCAGATTTGGCTTGCCAAGTTGCCGTTTGCCAAACTGTGCACTAGAGCCTTTGCATTTCCACACAAATTTTAGAATCAGTCAATCTCTACAAAAATGCCTGCTGGGATTTTGATTGGGATAATAATGAATCTATAGATCAAACTGGGGAGAATTAACATCTTAAAAATATTGATCTCCTGAACCATGAATGTAGTCCTCCATTTATTTTGGACTTTAAAAGTTTCTCTCAGCAATGTTTTGTAGTTTTCAGTGTATAGGTTTTATCTAATTTTTGTTAAATTTATCTCTAGGCATTTCATGCTTTTTTGATAGTAATATAAATGGTATTACTTTATTTCTATTTCTAATTGTTCATTACTTATATAAAAAATATATATTAATAACTATATAGATACACTTGATACTTATATATTGACCTGGTATCTTTTGACCCTGCTAAACTCACGTTAGTTCTTGTAGTTGTGTACGTTCATAGGATTTTCTACAGTCCAGATCATGTGTACAAATAAATACTGTTTTACTCTTTTCTTTCCAAGGTGTATGCCTTTTTCCCCCTTGCCTTACTGCACTGGCTAGCATCGCTAGCACAATGTTGAACAGAAATGATTCGAGAGAACATCTTTGCCTCGTTCCTGATCTTAAGGGAGAAAGCATTCAGTCTATCACCATTAAGTGTTGTTAGCTATAAGACTGTTTGTAGCTGACCTTCATCAGGCTGAGGAAGGTTCTCTTCTAATTCTGTTAGCTGAGAGTTTTTATCATAAATGGGTGTTACATTTTGTCAAATACTTTTCCATTTCTACTTTGATGATCACACAGGTTTTCCCCTTTATTCAAGTGATATGGTGAATTACACTAATCGATTTTTGAATGTTAACCCCACTTTGGCACCTTTGCATTCTTGGAATAAAACCCGTTTGTCATGGTGTATTATCCTTTTTATACATTCCTGAAAGCTAATTATTTTGTTCAATATTTTTATGTCTATGGTCAAGAGGCATATTGCTCTTTAGTTTTCTTGTAACTTCTTTGTGTGTACTTTTGGTATCAGGGTAATGTGTTGGCCTCAGGAAGTGAGTTGGGAAATGTTCCCTTCCTCCTTTATTATTTTAAAGAGTTTAAAATTGGTATTACTTCTTCCTTAAATGTTCGAAAGAATTCACCAGTGAAGCCTTCTGGGCCTGGAGTTTTGAATTACAAATTTAATAT
Source organism: Ceratotherium simum simum (assembly GCF_057802395.1). Taxonomy (NCBI): domain Eukaryota; kingdom Metazoa; phylum Chordata; class Mammalia; order Perissodactyla; family Rhinocerotidae; genus Ceratotherium; species Ceratotherium simum. The sequence goes on from NC_141913.1 coordinate 11,076,663, forward strand.
CTTTATTTAACATTCAAGGCTACTCATTTTTCTCGATTTGTCTTGTGTTACTTTGGCAACTTACATCTCTCAAGATTTGTCTAATTCATCCAAGTTGTTAAATTTATATTAGCATAAAGTTGTTCATAATATTCCTTTATTAACCCAGCTTAGCACCATGACCCTTTGCGGGTTACTAACAAAAGTCCTGAGGGATCAACAAGGACTTTTCCCTCTAGCTAGCAAAAAATCAAATGCCTCCCAGCCCTCTGTGGCCGCTACGGGCCATCACCTCACGTTAACCTGGTCGCTCTTTGCCTGGCTTTATAGTTTCACTCTACACGTGTACATTCCAGAATTCAGCAAAAAAAAATCAGAGACAGTCCTGTGCAGACTTTTAGTGTTATTTTTCTACACAGTGTCCTGCTGGAACTTTGCCCTGAAATTCCAGTTGTCTCAGCCTTCATGAATTCTTGATCTCTGTCTCCTCAACTTGTTGAGACTACTGTCCTTTGCCCAATATCCCTGTCCCTGCTCTGCAATTCAGACTGTGCCTCCAGGCAGAAAGCTGGGATGATTAGGTGACTGTACAGCTCACCTTGTTTGTTTCCTGTCTTTCAGGGATCACTGAAACAGTTCTGCACTGTTGTCCAACGTCTGAAGACAGTTGTCTCACATATTTTGTCCAGATTTTCAGTTTTTCGGTTTTTGGGGGGTGGTGGGGATGGTAAATCCATCATGGCCTCTTAAAAGTTAATCCCTAGAAAAATGTTTCATTCCTTGGTTTTAATATCATTAAAGTGCAGAGTATTAATTTATTTAAAGGATTTATTCCTTAATAATGATCACTTTTAAACAATTAACATTTTAAATGTTTTACTGTAATTGGTTAAAGTACTCTGTGGTGTTTTTCTTTTAATTTCAAAGAAAAAATAATTTTTAAAGTATCATTTCCTTATGTACCCGCTTGGTAGGGCTAAAATTTATACTCAGCTCAATGTTAGTTAGGCTCTTTTAGACAGAAGAAGGGGCTTTATTCTAAAGCTAAAAATGGTAATAGAGAAGAGGCAAGAATCTGATAAAACTCCCAGAAACTACAGAACAACCTGATCATACAGATTAATCCCCAAAGGCTGGTGTTTAAATCTGAATGCTTGATACTAGGTCTTGATACTAGGTAATCATTGCTTTACGGTGAGGAGCTTACTGCTTCCCTACCATAATGTGGATTCAGCATCTTTATTTCCGTACTCGTGATGCTTTAACCAACTACTTCACTCTCTACTGGAATAGCTGTTCCCTACCTCATAACTTCTACTTACTCATATTTTGATTCATTTGTGGTCTATTCCAGGTTCCCTCAATCTCCCACGGCCACTGCCTGGTTTGCCTATTTCTGAGTTTGCGTTGGCATGAATAAGAGTAAAAGCAAAAGAACACAAATTGCTATCTAACTGCCCTAACCTGCTGACCAGTTAGGGTTTGGCTGTTGGACTATGGGCCTAGAAGGTACCATGACGACTGTCCGTTTAGCCTAGGCTTTTGCTTTAATAGCTAGTGTAGACACATTTTTGCAAAATGTATCAGAAGTAAAAACCTTTCAAAATGAAACAAATTTCTGCATTAGATTTTTTTTCTTTAATGGAGATAAAATCAGAGATCTAGATGATTAATGTTGAATGCCGATCTAACCCACTAAGTCACCTGTCATTACCAGAGGGTAGAGTCTGGTTAATACATGCAAAGTTTTAGCTTGATTCCACATCACACTTGAACTACTTTCTCCACTTCCCTAGAAAATGGGCAAGAGAAGGTAGAGTGGAACTAAAAACATCAACAGAGTTTTGCTGATGGGGCAAGTTCTCAACAGCAGAGAGGTAAAATGGTCCCTTTCCAATTTCTTATAAGGCTGTATTGTCATCTCCCAAAAGAATGTAAATCATTATACTTTAAAACGAGGGCCATTACATTTGCCTTTTATTTCAAAATTCTGTAGGAAATAAAGGATTAATTAAGCTACTGACGACAACAAAGAAATGCTACCAGGTATATAAGATGGTCAGGCAGTCTCTCTTTTCAAACCTCTGGCCTTTCATAATTCTGTCCATTTCAACTTTGCTACCTCTTTTCTGTCCACGTATCCCACTTATTTTAGCAAAATGTATTCCAACTTTCCTATGCTTCTCATACTCGCTTAAAATATAATCTGAATTTTCTTGATTTCTGACCATGCTTATACCTCCACTATATTAAAACTGCCCATTAAGATCCCCAATTAACTCCACATTGCTAAATCCAATAGTCAATCTTGAGTCCTCATCTTACTTGACCTGTCAGCCATATTCAACTCAAGAGATCACTCCCTTTTCCTTAAAATGCTTTTTCCATCTGGTTTCTAGGACACACACTCTTAGTGTGTTTCCCCTCTCCCCCTTCTTATTAGCTACTCCTTCGCAGTCTCCTTTGCTGGTTCCTCCTCATTTCTCTGACATCTCAACACAGAGGGCTGCAAGAAGGACTTCTCTATCTACACTCATTCCTTTGGTGATATCACCCAGTCTTCTATCTTTAAATACCATGTATACATTGATGATTACCAGATCTGTATCTTTATGGACTTCTGGTCTTCTCACTGGAACTCCAGATCAGTTTTTTAAATATCTGCTCAATATCACCACTTAGATATCTAAAAGCATCTCCAATTTATCCTAATCTTCATTTGCAAACCAGCTCCTGCAATCTTCCGTATCTCAGTAAATGTCAAGGCCATTCTTCCAGTTGTTCAGCCCAAAAACTTTGAAGTCTTCCTTATTATCTCTTTATTTCACATCCTACATCCAATTCCTCAGCAAATCCCTTGGTTCTATTTTCAAAATATATCCAAAATCTGAAAACTTCTCTCCACCTCCACTGCTACCCGAGTCTAAGTCACACCATCTCTCATTAATTCAACAATATTGCAATAGCCTAAATGGTCTCCCCGTTCTTGCTTTTGCATCCCTTACAGGCTTTTCTCAAAGTATCAGAGTTATCCTTTTAAAAGATAAATCATTTCACATCACTCCTCTGCCATGATCCATCCAAGACTTCCCACTGCACTTAGAGTAAAAGCCAAAGTTCTCACAATGGCCTTCAAGATCCTACTAGGTATCTCTGTTACTTCTCTAACCTCACCTCCTACTACTGTGCCCTTACTTGCCCCAGTTCTGCCACACAGCCTTCTTGCTATCATTCAGACAGACCAAGCATACTCCCGTCTCAGGCCAGTGCACTTTCTTCTCTCTGCCTGGAAAGCTCTTCTGCCAGATACCTACATCCCCTCAGCTTCTTGAGGTCTCTGTGCTATTATCACCTTCTCAATGAGACCTTGTCTGACCACCCTACATAAAGCAGCAATACAGCATTCCCTAGAGCACTGCTTATTCCCCTTTAACCTGCTTTACTTCTCTTGATAGCATTTATCACGAGAAAAAGAAGCATAAGGGTTGAGAGCGCAGACTGTTTTGTTTATTGGATGTACAGCATAGTGTTTAAGAGCACAGACTTTAGAGAGAATGTCTGTGTTTAAAGTCTGAGCCCCCCATTTTAGCTGTGTGAGCTTCTGTGCCTCAGTTTCCTCATCTGTAAAAAGGGAATTATAAAGGTAAGCCTCATAGTGTTGTTGTGAGGGTTAAATGAGTTAATATCTGTAGTGCACCTAAAACAGTGCCCAGCATATATTATTCACTAATGGTTGCTATCATGGTGATGATTTTGATGATAGATCTCCTCTCCAGAATGTTAAGAATGAGCAAATTTTAAAAAAAATTTTATTGAAGTATAACACATGAGAAAAGGAAACATAAACATATAGCTCAATGAATTAGCACAAACCAGACACCAATGTAACTCATCACCCAGATCAAGAAAGATACTACTGTCAGCAACCATTCCAGTGGAACTACACCTTGCAGTAGATTGCTGGGTCAGAGTATGCACTGCTAAACAGTTTTACAGCTAGCTGTACCAGTTTATACTCCCATCAGCAGAGTATGAGAGTTACCATTCCTTCCTGTCTTTACCAGTACTTGGCATTTTCAATCTTTTAAAAGTTATCTGTTCTGGTGGATATGTAGTAGTCTCTCATTGTGATTTTATTTATTTATTTTTATTAAACAGTTTTATTTATTTATTTGTGAGGAAGATCAGCCCTGAGCTAACATGCATGCTAATCCTCCTCTTTTTGCTGAGGAAGACTGGCTCTGAGCTAACACCTATCACCAACCCTCCTTTTTTTTTCCCCCAAAGCCCCAGTAGATAGTTGTAAGTCATAGTTGCACATCCTTCTGGTTGCTGTATGTGGGATGCGTCCTCAGCATGGTCGGAGAAGCGGTGCATCGGAGAAGCGGATCCAAACCCCGGGCTGCCAGTAGCAGAGCGCGCGCACTTAACCGCTAAGCCACGAGGCCGGCCCTCTCATTGTGATTTTAATTTTATGTTCATAATTACTAATGAAGTGAGCACCTTTACATACGTTTATTGGCCATTCTCTTTTGTGAAATGTCTGTTCAAGACATTTGTTCACCTCTCTATAGGGTTGTCTGTCTTTTTCTTACTGATCTATATGGCATTCTCTATATTTTCTAAATATCAGAGGAGTGATATTTTTATCCCTTTCACTCCTATATTCCTAGAACAGAGTCTGGAATATAATAAGCATCAATAAATATTTTTTAAGTCAATGAATGCTTGCTTTGTTTTTCTTCAGATCCTAATCATCTCCGTTTCTACAACTCTGCTTCATGATCCAGCAATTTATAGTGATTCGCAACCTCTAATTCAACCCGAGGAGGTTCTAACATGTTGACCGCCTAATCTTTGTAAAGTAGAACTGTCTCACTCTCCAGGATAAATCTTTCAGTGGCTTCCTTCTATCTACAAAATAAAATCCCAACTCCTTAACCTAGTATTCTAGATTAACTTCCCCAATTTACTTTCCCAATCACCTGTTAACCTTCCAAAACACAGACTTGGGGTTGGGAAAGACAAAAATCCAATAAGATGTTAACTACACGAATCAGGGGACAGAGACTGTCTTCTAGGCAGAGATAGCAGGATGTTCAAAAGCCCACAGATGAGAGAACAAAGTGGACTTTTAAAACCGTAAGTAGTTCGGTGTTGAAGTACAACATAAAAGAATAAGAAGGGGAAGATGAGGCCAGAACAGACAGCAACAGGCAACAGTGCCTATGCTACAAGGATCTTATATTTCCTTCTACTTAACACAAATTGCTTTAGATATATGGACATTCATTTAATTTTTGTTGAAAGAATAAATCACTGAATTGTAACTTGATTCTTTTTTTCTTAATAATTTTATTTATTTATTTTTTTCCCCCAAAGCCCCAGTAGATAGTTGTATGTCATAGTTGCACATCCTTCTACTTGCTGTATGTGGGTCGCAGCCTCAGCATGGCGGTAGAAGCAGTGCGTCGGTGGGCGCTCGGGATCTGAACCCAGGCCACCAGCAGCGGAGCGCACGCACTTAACCGCTAAGCCATGGGGCCAGCCCTGTAACTTGATTCTGACTAATTCTATCCAACAACCTGCCTAACAGTTGTTTCCCCACAAAGGGCCAAGCATAGCAAGAATTCTAGAAATACTTGTAGGATTACCAACTGTTTCCTAACTTATCAATTCCTTAACTCAGATAAAAGTTTTTCAACTTTGTATCAGGTGATCATATATCAGAATCACCTATATTATCTTAGAACCTACTGTGTAACAGTATGTTCAGTAGAGCTGGAACAAATTTTAAATAACTTTTTAATGCATCTGGCTCATTCACTTTATATAACACTTTACACTGTACAGTGTGTTAAGGTATTTTGTTTTAATAATATTTTACACTTTGACAGTGCTTTATGTTTCCAAAGTACTTTTTTATTACTTCATTTGATCCCGTAATAATCCTACTAAGTTACCAGGAAAAGAAATCTATATCTTATATTTAAAGAACGTGAAGCTTGGGGAGGTTAAGTCACTTGCTCAAGGAGATAGGCTAAAAGTGAGCACAACTAAGGAACCAGGTCGTCTGATTTCTAGGCTGCATTCTTTCCACTACCCATATAGCCTCTATGAAGTCTTGTGTATACCATTTTCTGCTCTTTGATAAGTTATTAAATAGCAGCCCTTTAAAAAATGTTACAAACATGGTAACATTATTGGCAGTCAGTTGCACTGCTCTGCCTACAACACAAATCTAACTGAAAACAGCATCCCACCCCTCTCCACCATGACCATGTTGCCCTGTTATATGAGTAACAGTGACTAAAAATTCTCAGATGATTTAACATACTTTTGAACTCTTAAAAAAAATTTAAATGTACATTATTTCTATAAACTAACTCTAGTAAGCTAACCAATTGTGACATTATATGCTGTATCCAGCAGGGGGTTAAAAGCCCTAGTTTGGCATTTTGCCCAGATGGCTCCAATCTACGACTAAGTTTTAAATCTTTAAGAAATTCTAGAGAAATAAATTTATAGACTTAAATTCATAATATATGAAATGATCAATTTCCATAGGTCACAGTGCTCTACAGGCCATAAACATAGCCAATGATTTTTCTCTAACTTTCATTTTTAAATCCCCTCCCTTTAGCATACAGCACAAAAGATAGGCAGGACCATAAAAGAATAGAAAACATAGAGGGAGAGGAGGAAACAGCAGACTACAAAGGGCGTGCACTTTGTCTTGTAAAAGCAAACAAAGAACTTAATTTTCCAAGAGTCAAAGGAGAACAGACAATGTGAGCAATGGAAAATTGAGCCTGCAGTGCTCACTGATAGCAATTTTCTACCATCTTTTTTCTTTTTTTTTGCATTTTAGATATACAAACAATTGACCTTAAAGAAAAAATAAGCCAACTCATTCTAAATTCTTGGTGGTTCCTCACAGTTTCTTCAATGAAATCTGGCAGAGGATCAGCCACAAGAAGGACCTAATGTAAAGTATATGTAAAGAATACTTAAAATTTGTTAGGAATTATAGTAATAAAAATCACTTACAAATTAATGTAAAGCCCAAGATTTTAAAAAACTTATTAAATTCAACATAGAACAGATCTGAATTATAAAGATCTCAGGTAAAAGTTAATTATCTTTGGTCACTTTAGGCAATTACTAAAAACAGTTTGCTAGTAGAAAGGCACTTGTAAAATATTTATTTAGGCATCATTCCCTCCACAAATTCAGTCAATTCTTGAAAAAATAAGCTGATTTTATACTTATCTCAAGAATTTTTATCCTCTCAGATTTTCACACCTTATCTACTGTCCTTTGTCAAGATTTTTGACCTGCAAATTACAGTAAACAATTAGATACTACTTTCAAGTCCTTATGTCAATTAAATGCTCCTAGACACTGTATGGATTCTTCTTTAGTTGGAGTTTTAAACCTTAAAAACATACCATGCAACTATTTCTATAACAATGTATATATATCCTTTCTGTCTTTTTATCCCTTTAATACAGAGCATAAGAAATTAGATATAGACACATTTTTAGAAACATCAGTTTATAAAATTAACCCGAGTTCTTGAATTTTTCCCAAATTCTTGTGATATTTATTTCCACCATGCTTTTGCTGTAACAATATTTTGAGCTTCAACATAAGTTTTAGTCAATAGATTTAAAACTTAAAAGTTTAATTGGTATAGAAATCAAATACACAACTGTAAACATAAGTTAATGCAGCAGATCTGGGGGGAGGGAGCTTTTGGCAATAGAAGCAACAAGGAAGGAAGAGTGAGGTGTGTTTGAAAACCCAAAATAAGTCACATGATGGGGAGCATGGCTGGAGATGAGCTTAGGGAATGGAGGAAAGAAGTAAATCAGTTTACTCTGTTGTAGCTCTCAGAAACCGGGAACCTTTCTGACCTTTGACACCTTTGGTGCAGGTCTTGTATTTTGTTAAACCACTAGCCTTGCCTCAGGAATTAGCAGAAGCTGTATCCTTGCCTCTCACACTCAAGCCAATATTTCTAGTAACAGGGGTAAGAAAGAAATTTTTGAAAATAAGTTTTGACTGGTATCCAAGAATTTAATTGTAACTTGTGCATATTATATATGTTTAAAACCACTTCCTTTTTTCCAGTTATAAAAAACTATTTTGAAATAATTTTAGATGTACAGAAGTTATAATCATTTTCTTTTAAAACACTGACCTTTCTAGCTTATTCTGCTACGTAATATCCCTTCTCAAGCAAGATGTTATATATTTTTTTCAACAAGGACTATTCAGACAGCAATTTTTAAATTTAATTTTATCTTTTTTATTGAGCAAGATGTTATATTACTACATGAAGTAAACAGTTTATTTTGGTTTTCTTAGAGTTTAATACAAAGTTTTAAAATGTTTGCTTCAAAATTTTAATTGCCAAATATGTTAAAAGACATTTTAATTTTAATTTTTAACTTTCATTAAGAAAATTCTGTCTTGTCAGCAATAAAAAAAAAAGCTATGGTTTGGGCATAGACTAGGTACTTAATAAATGTTTATTATTCAGTTTTCTTAGCTTTTGTTTCATTTAAAATCAATGCCAATATAATTTCCTGGATAGCCGCATCGTAAAAGGATATGCGAAGTACCTTTAAATTGCCTTTTAATAGGCCTGTTTTTCCTGCTAAAAATAAGTCTACAGAATAGTAGTAATTACACAGTAGAATGGCAAAGACAAGCAATGAATTTCTAGCAATTTGTTGGAAGAGAACATGATTTTACTTTTTAAATTACTGGAAAAAGTCTCTCGGATCTTCTAAAATATCAAAACTTTGGCCAGCACAGTGGTGTAGCGGTTAAGTGTGCGCGCTCCACAGCAGCGGCCCCGGTTTCGCAAGTTCGGATCCCGGCATGCACCAACGCACTGCTTGTCAAGCCACGCTGTGGTGATGTCCCATATAAAGTAGAGGAAGATGGGCATGGATGTTAGCCCAGGGCCAATCTTCCTCAAGAAAAAAGGGGAGGATTGGCGACAGATGTTAGCTCAGGGCTGGTCTTCCTCACAAAAAAATTAAAATTAAAAATAAATAAATAAATAAATAAAATATCAAAACTTATTAGATACCTACAGGCATTTTCTTCCAGAAACTTAAAGAGTGAAGATGAAAGATTAGTTCTCGATTTGTCAAAATATCCACTCTCTGTAGGAGGCTCTCTTAGCTGGTACAGCTATCTACTGGGCATCCACTGAAACATCTTCCAGGAATCTCAAATTTACCACGTCCAAAATGAGACCTGTCATCTTTCCCATCAAAATCCACTCTTCCTTCTCTGTCACCCATGTCTCAGTGAATGTAAGTGCAGCCCCCATTCATTCTGCTGCTTTAGTCAGACACCTGAGAGTCATTCTTAACTCATACCCCTCCCATGCACCACATATCCCTTCAGTCACCAAGACCTGGCCATAACTAGCCTGTAATCTCCAAAATTCTTCTACTTCCCCCTCAACTAATTGCTACTTCCCTTGGCTACTAATCATTTACTGTCTGGATTATTGCAAAAGCTTCCTTAACTGACCTCCATGACTCTAGTCTCTTCTGGCTAGAGTGTGAAGAATGTATTTTCTAAAAAATAAATCTGATTAGGAGCCTTCAATGGCCCAGCCCCCTCTTGCTCCCAATATAAAGTCCAAACTTCTTAGTATAAAATAGAAGGTCCTGCATAATTTGCTTTATTTACCTCTCCTGCCTCATCTCTTTCCATTCATCACCTTGCATTCTATATTCCCCACATACCAAATTTCTTTTAGATCCTCAAATGCACCACGTTCTGTTCATAAACGCTTGGCACATCCTGTCTCTTTCCTTATGTTTGCTTTATGACTACTCAACCTTCAAGTCTTAGCTTAAATGTTCAAGGAATCTTCCCTGACCTCTCATGTGCTCTTATAGCACATTTTATGCCCACCGCCCTCCACCCCCCACAGCATTTACTACACTGAATTGTCATTGGCTGTTTTTCTCTATCCTCCTCTGAAACGTAAACTTTGGGAGAGCAAAGTTTTCGTCTCTGTTGTAGCTTGGTCTACTGTCTAACCTACAGCTGATATCCAATAAATATTTTTAGAGTGAATGGAATAAGAACTGACTTTGGAGTTAGACCTACATTTCAATCCTTGTCCTGTCACTTATTAGCTACTGTGATCAAATTACTTAATAGCTCTTAAGTGCAAGTTTCCTCTTTTTTTTTTTTTTTTAAGGAATAATAATACCTATCTTGCAAGGTTGTGAGAATTAACTGATACTGTATATAGAGTAGCTAGCATATACCCTAACAAAAGCAAGTGTTTGCTTTGGTTAAGGCTCTTCTTCTGGCTACAAGGACAAAATCTGACTAGACAGTATCTTAAGCAAAAAGGGGAGTTTTTATAAAGCTTACATGAGTCTCTCATGGCATTCAAGGTTGTTAGAAAAAACTAGAACTAGGAACTCAAGTCACAGAAAGTTAGTTTGTTCATTTTCTCTCTTTTTCCTGGTCTCTCTGTGCTTCCCTTCCCTTCTTCCCCATCTCCTCCTCCCCTCCTGACCTATTTATCCACGTCTCTCCTCCATCCCCTTCATGTGTTTGTCTCAGTCTCTCTCCATCTTTCACCTCTGCTACTCTATTCATCTGCTTTATTCTTCTCTCCTTTGGCAGAATGGCTTTTTCAGCTCTTTACTTCACATGGTAGAACATGGCCACCAATAATTTCAGAATTATGATCTTCATTTTAGAGCTAGACAGGAGGATTCTATATATTAACTCCATATTCCTAAAGGACTTGGATCAGCTGCCTGTCTCTGGGTCAGTCCTCTCAGCCAAGAGGTGGGATCACTGCTGGAACACGGCAGATCCCATTTTAACCATGAGATGGTGGGGAAGGTCTTAGAAAATGAGGGAGTCTGGGCAATCAAAACACTCTGGACTTACTACTCCATCCATTAAATAAAAGCTATTAATGTTTTAAGAGAATTATTTTACTTAAGTGAATTAGCTACAAAAAGGATATATTAGTAATTAGTCAAGTTTTAAGTTACACTTCGATTTTAAATTTTATATGAATAGAAAACAATATCAACATAAAACATGTAAAAAGGATTATTCTCTATTTTTAACTTCCTGAACTTCTGATCTCAATAGCTAATGATGCAAAACACACTACAAAGGTAAACTTTTTTTTAATAAAGGAAAAGGATTTAAGGATATTCTAAGGAAGTTTTAAATTATACAGCATACTTTAGCTAGAGACCCAAAGAGAAAGTTAGGAAAAGATCTTGAAAACACTTTTTAAAATTCAAATTAGCATACTAAATGCCTTCCTCATACCTTGTTCCAAATTGAATAGGAAAAGAAACCTTCAGTGGAAAAAACACATGGGAAAAACCATCACAACCTTTGACAGCTCTCTAGCAATAAATATGGATGCAATGTTCTAACAAAATTGAATTTGAAAGATCAATTTAATTGAATTGGAAAACTCAGGATAAAACTGTGAGAAGTGAGTAAGTTAACATATCTGCTTCCCGGCCCCCACACAGATTTTTCTAAGCTTCTATATGTATCACATGCTGATTAATTTTTCACCTGAAATTAATACTTGTAATATACAATTAACAATAAAAGTTTTTTAGCTTGTTCCTTTAAGGATAATTAAAATAAACATAGAAAGTTATTTACATTAAAGAAAACAGGCAGGGTAAATTACTGAGTCTTCCCAATAAAATTTCATATTAGCAAAAAATACCCATTTTGAGATACATTTTGTCATATATATGGCCAAAACTGTTCTTGTAACTCTAAATGTCCATAGGACATTTACTAAATATAATTTCTAATTTCTTCTTGTATTAAAAGCAAGTTTTTATTTTTTCTTTTTAACTACAAATTTCCCACATGCTCACCATATTAAAATTTAAATAACAGATGTTACATAAAGTAAAAAGGCGCTGGATGCACTAACTTGTTTAATGCAGACAGTAAACACTGAAGATATGTGCTATTATTATCCCTGTTTTACAGAGGAGGAAACTAAGGCCTGGAACTTGGCTCTATGTCACAAAACTAGTAAGTGACAGAGCCAGAAGTTGAGAACGAACTCAGGAGATCTTGTCTCAGTGTTTTCTATTTCTGCCATATCAAATTACCTACTACCTATTTCTATTGATAATTTCTATCAAATTTCTATTGCTGCCATAACAAATTATCACAAACTTAGTAGCTTTAAATGACACAAATTTATTATCTTACAGTCCAGAAGTCTGACACGGGTCTCACTATATTAAAATTAAGGTGTCAGCAGGGCTGCATTCCCTCCTGGAGAATCTAAAAGAGAACTGATTTTCTTACCCTTTCCAGATTCTAGGGGCTGCTGGCATTCCCTGGCTCGCAGACTACTTTCTTCACCTTCAAAGCCAGCAATGTTGCCTCTCGCTGGCCCTGCTTCCACTGTCACACTTCTTTGACTCTGCCTTCCTCTTCCACTCTTAAAAACCCTCGTTACTACAAGGACCCACCTGCATAATCTAGGCTAACCTCCCTATTTTAAAATCAGTTTATTAGCAACCTTAATTCCATCTGCAACTGTAATTCCCCTTGGCCAGGTAACCTAATATATTCACAGGCTCTGGGAACTATGACGTGGATCTCTTTGGGAAGTCATAATTCTGCCTGCCATAGTGCCCATACTTGTAATCACTACACTACCAAAGTTATACTGATCTGTTAGGGTTCAGTGAGCATGTTTTGGCTCAAAGTGTATCATGATTTAAAATTAATTCTGTACTAAGCAATGTACCTTTCCTAATTAGGAGAATGTTTTAAATTAATTCTCAAAATAAAACAAAGTGGTTGAGTCAACCGAGTTAACAACTCACTCATCTAACTAGGCTTTAAAGGGAAATAAGCCAATAAGAGATACCATCTTCCTCTTCCCTTACTAAACTTCTGAAGTACTAACCTTGAGGGGAGAAAGAGGAACAAGTAAAGCTGGTCTTATTCTAAGTGGTGGGAGGAGAGAAAAGCACTGTGAAAGGTCTGAGTCCTGGTAACAGAGCTGTGGTTGGCATTATGACCAGCCTGTTCAAATGACACTCTGGACCCAACTGTTCTTCAAATGTCTCCTGAATGGGAATTCGGCAGGAAGCTGGTCTTGGCAGAGCAATTACCAAAAGCACCAGGACTCAAAGAGGGGAGATTTGGGGGTGAGCGGGTGGGTGACTTCCTTTGTTGCAACACCAAACATGGAGGCATTTTTTCCCCCTCCCTGGAGTGAGAGGGAGGGGTACTTGATATAAGAGTGCTTAATTTGAGTGCCACATTCAGGGTAGCTAAGGAAAGCTGAAATAGAATGTTTGTCTATTGTAGCTAGCTCAGAAGACATTCTGCAACACTCACTACCATAAAAATGTCATCATTAGTAAATCTTCATTATCAAGAATTCCATATTTGTGAATTACCCTCCTTGCTAAGATTTATCTGTAACCCCCAAATCAACGCTCATGGCACTTTTGTGGTCATTTGCAGACATGTGCGGAGCTGTGAAAAATTTGAGTTGCCAGATCCACACATCCCCAGCTCAGATCAAACAAGGCTCTCATACTGTCTATTGTGTCCTTTCCGCAGTCTATCTAGTGCCACTTTTTTCTTTTTTTGCATTTTTGTTGGTGATGTCACTGTTTAAAATGGGCCCCAGGTGTTAGTGATGAAGTGCTGTCTAGTGTTCCTCAGCTAAGAAGGCTGTGGTGTGCCTTACAGAGAAAATATATGTTAGATAAGCTTCATTCAGGCATGAGTTACAGTGCTGTTGGTGAGTTCAATGTTACCGGTGTCTTTAAACAGAAGCACACACACAGAACAAGATTATGTATTGATCAGCTGATGAAAATGTTGTAACCAGAGGATCACAAGAACCTAACCTTGTATTTCCTCTAGGAGCAATGGCTCAGTATCCACTACTTCAAGATTCATGGTGGCTTTCTAGACTATAACGACTGCAAATAATGAGAATTGACTGTATATGAATATCTTGATAGAGAATATTTCTGAGTCAAAAGTTATGCTTTTTGAAAGCTGTGATAAACACTGTCAAATTTCCCTCTAATAATGGATTTTAAAAGGAAAAATCTAAAATGCTGTACTTTAAAAATGTTTTTAAAAGTACAGTTTTGGGCCGGCCCCGTGGCTTGGCGGTTAAGCGTGCGCGCTCCGCTGCTGGCAGTCCGGGTTCGGATCCCGGGCGTGCACCAACACACCACTTCTCTGGCCATGCTGAGGCCACGTCCCACATACAGCAACTAGAAGGATGTGCAACTACGACATACAACTATCTACTGGGGCTTTGGGGGAAAAATAAATAAATAAATAAAAGTATAGTTTTTTGTTCCATTTTAAAATACCTTTAAATGAATTAAAGCCCCCTGACAACTCCATACCATTTTTGCATTTTTAAGTGAATTAAAATTCAAATGAATTGTTACTTTATATTATTTTGTCCCAAATAGACAAGTATTGCATTTGCTAACCATGTATTTAGATATTAGTTACTAAAACAAAAGCCAACACTGTGAGCAAATTAAGAACAGGCAGTTATGATAGTCATTTTTTGTATATCTAATATTGTGCACGTTCACTACATTTCAAAATGTCTTGATGAATAAATGAATGAGTATAGGGAGTAAGTACACACAAGCTAATACACCAAGAAGTAGTCTAATTAAGCATGTAGGGTAAAATAATTAATGAATTTAATTAAAATGTAGTAAAAAAATACATTTCTCTTTAATTAGATGACAATGACAACTACAAAAACAACAGCTAACACTTACACAACAGTTACTATATTATAGCCACTGTGCTTAGCACTTAAAATGGATTATCTCATTTAATTCTCGAAATAACCTAACAAAAACAATTACTGTTACTTTCCTCATTTACAGATGCTGAACCTGAGACACACAGGGAAGTAACTTGTCCAAGGTCACGCAGCAGGACTCCAGAGCTCCAGTGGTGTACCACTGTGTCAAAGTGAACATCTTTAAAGCTTCAAGTTCTATAAATGTGTCTCTATTTGCAATTTTTCCATACCACCTGTATTATAAATAGCTTGAGGTATTTATTAAAAATGAAGATTCCTGGCTCTCAGTCCAGGTTTAGTGAACTAAAATTTCTGGAGGCAGAACTGAGGAGCCCACATTTTAACGGACATCCCAGGTGATGAGTAGGCACTGTGAAGTTTGAGAGCCACCACTTTTAAGTACGTGATCGATATTTATTCCTTATTCCTACACTTGAAGCACACCTATTTACTATAACCAGAAAGTAACTTGCCTTCTCCATCTTCTCTACGTCTCTTTTCATATTATCAGCTCCCTCTGGAATGTCCATTTTATTTATCCTTCAAAACCTACTCAAATCCCACCTTGACCAGGCCTTTCCCGAATGTGCGTTTGTCTCTTCTCTTGATCTGCTACTGAACTTGAAAACTCCAATACAATATTTCCCTCAAGTTATCTAAAGAAGTAGTATACTTAATTAATAAACAGGAGAGGGCAGAGTTTCCTTTTTACCTCCTAAAAAGTTTAATCAACATGGTGCAGGTTATTTGTGACTTGCCTGGAGTAAATGTAAATTTTTTTTTCAAGTTTGTTGGAATTGAATTACAGATCCTTTTCCTTATCAATGTTTAGGACTTGACTCAAAAGATAAATCTTACTCAACAAATTAATACTTGAATCTGGCTTCTTTAACAGAAGGGAGTGGAGATAAAAAGACTAATACAATAAAGAATTACCAGAAGTAAAAATAAATTTAATCCATAGTAACATATATCAAATTAATTTACTAGTTATCTGCATCTCCTTTAAGCTGTGAAGACTTGATAATGCTTATGACTTTAACAACTGCTCTAGCCTCAAAATGCCAGTACAGGTGGGTGACAAGAAAACAGCAGCTACATGAGAAACACAAAATGCAGACCATTTCTAGACATTTCGGACACCAAGATGGTCAATTCAGGGTGGGAACAACAATCGATAATATCAGTTTTCTGCATTACTTATTTAGCAATAGCTATTATTTCCACTTAGAAGTAGGTAGGAACCTTATAGACACTTGAATAAATGAGAATTTATGGGAAAATAGGATTTGGTACATATCATATTTTTACATAGTTGAGCTCCAAAGACCATTATCTATATTAAAAAATCAAATATATCCTACATAATGTATGTTCTGAAGGACTTCATCCATTTACATTTTGAATCTACAAAGAATATGAATTTGCCTGCTTTGGTTTTTTGGAGCAAAAAAATTAATGTGTAAATAGTGTGACTGGTTTCATTCTAGTCCAATGAACCTGTTACATTAAAAGGAGACATGAAGTTCTTTTTGTGTGTGTGTAAGGAAGATCAGCCCTGAGCTAACATCCATGCTAATCCTTTTTTTTTTTTTTTTTGCTGAGGAAGACCGGCTCTGAGCTAACGTCTATTGTTATCCTCCTCCTTTTCTTTTTGTTCCCCCCCAAAGCCCCAGTAGATAGTTGTATGTCATAGTTGCACAGCCTTCTAGTTGCTGTATGTGGGATGCGGCCTCAGCATGGCCGGAGAAGTGGTGCGTCGGTGCGCGCCCAAGATCCGAACCTGGGCCACTAGTAGTGGAGCGTGCGCACTTAACCACTAAGCCACAGGGCCGGCCCAGACATGAAGTTCTTAATCAAAAAAAAATTGAAGTTTTCTTTCTTTCTATCTTCACATTACACTAAGAGCTTTTGACCCTGGGCTATAAATGATCACTTAGTCTCTAGTTCCTTAGCATGACGTCAGAATTAAAGCCAGAACCTTGGTACAATATTTCTGAATTGCTCCTTACATCTGTGCTATACTATTTCAATCCTGAAGTCATTTTTTAAAACATGTAATAACTAGGTGTATACATGTCAACATTTAAAACGTCATTAAAAAATTAAAAGAACACATTTGATTTTTAAGGTTATCATATAAAGTAGTGGAAGTTTCCAACTAGAGTCACAAATATTCTATGGCAAACTGTATTAGAATTCAAGAGGTTAAGATTTTTTATAATCCTGATGCTATTTTGTGCTCTCAGCAGAATATTACAGCAGTATTGGCAGTATTTGCTTGCTCAGAACAAGTATATAAAAGTCTGTTGAACTGAATTGTATCAACATTTGTCACACTATTATGGCCCACATTTCATAATATTATTCGTTTGGGAAATAGATATTTAAAATTCCATGAAGCAAGTTACCTATACATGCATAAATTACTTCTAACTGGAAATAATTTTCTCAGGTTATCATTTATTGAAATATTGACAACAGAATATATGCTATAAAACCTAAAGACAGGGTACACAAGAGTGTTTTTTCAAGGTTTCCTAAATAAGGTGAATACATGAAGTTTTTCATCATCCAATACTCTTGTGTCAATGAGGAAACACAAACTGAAATGATAAAATAAAAATAACAAATTTCTAACATATCAATGAGCTACATAAAGCAAAGGGTGTATTCAGAGCAAAATTCATAGCCTTACACACCTATTGCTAAAAAGGAAATAATACAAACAAATGAATTAAGTATGTAGAACCAAACTAAAATGAGTCACTTACATTAACACAGGTGCACAAAGGAAACTTAACCTAACCTTACAGGAATTTATAGCTCTTCTCAGAAATCGTTAGAGAACACCAGCCAATCCCCAAGCACCAAGTCTGTTCAAGCCATATCTGAACTTCCTGGTTCCCCTAACTCAGCTACCCTGTTCCAAATAGAGAAGACGACCACTAGGCAACCAATCAGCTGAAAAAGCCAAACAACTCAAGCATTTAGCCCATAAAAATCCCTTAGTCTGTGAGCAACTCACTGTCCCTGTGGCCTTGAGTTTCCCAGCTTACAGGTCATAAGCCTTGCAATAAATGCAGCTTTCTGCTTTGTTTTATTCAGTGTGCAGAGCTTGGTTTTAGACAAGTATTTAAAATTTAGGAAAAAACAAAAACCAAAGAAACCCAAAAAGAGGATTTTTATTTGTAAATCACACTGAGATTTCTTTTTCTGTTGTTTCTAATTCACTAATTTTTCTTTTAATTTTCTTTTATTTCATTATTATAATTGAACAAATTCCAATATGATTTACAGAAAAAAATCAATGAAATAGATAAATCACTAGATTTAATCTTAATAAAAAAACAAAAAGGGAGGGTACACAGTATTAGGTGTGAGAAGAGTGCCTCAGGCACAGAGGATTTAAAAAGACTATAAACGGGAACTTTGTATAACTCTGCTAATAAAGTTTTAACGACTAGATGAAAAGGACAAGTACCTCAGCAAATGCAAATTACTAAAAAAGTTAAAAGGAGGCCTAGGGGTTGGCCCAGTGGCGTAGTGGTTAAGCTCTCGCACTCTGCTTCGGCAGCCTGGGGTTCACAGGTTTGGTTCCCAGGTGCGGACCTACACACTGCTTATCAAGCCATGCTGTGGCAGGCGTCTCACATATAAAAGAAGAGGTAGATGGGCACAAATGTTAGCCCAGGGCCAATCTTCCTCAACAAAAAGAGGAGGATTAGCAACAGATGTTAGCTCAGGGCTAATCTTCCTCACCAAAAAAAAAAAAAAGAAAGAAAGAAAGAAAAGAAAAAGAAAAAGGAGGCCTAAATAAATCAATAAGCATGAAAACAGTTTAAACACTGTCAAAAAAATCCATCAAAAAAGCATAAGTATTATATATGTCATAGTAAATTATCTGACACTTGTCAAGAATAAATTAGTCCTATGCTCTTTAATCTCTTCCAAGGCATACAGGAAAAACTTTACGATGATCACCAAGGACCAGCAGCAGCACCCTCTCCTTGCCCACCACCAGACATTTGATCACTGACTATAATATTGTGGGGCTTTTTTTTTTCAGATTTAGAGGATTTTTACTGATAGTCTAGAATAGCCCTAAAAATGCAGTGTAAATAATAAAATAATGTACATTTTTCTGCTTTTTAATCTCAAAATATATCTAATTAGTCTTTTGATTTTTCTAACCTTTTGATATAGAGATTTTTCAAAGAGAGAAGTCCAGGCCATTTGTCTTTTAGGAATTGCAATTTTCTTGGTTGTAGTATTGTTTCAATAGACATTCTGGGTTATCAAGAGACCTCCTTCCCAACCACTACCTAGGTTACTCAAAAATTCTCTATATTCATTCATTCAAAAAATATTTGAGAGCCTAAAAAGTGGAGATACAGCAGTAAACAAAACAGTCCCAGCCCTCGTGCAGTTTGCATTCTTATTGGGAATAGCAAGACAACATGAGGCACTTACCATGTGCCAAGCACCGTTCTAAGTACTCTTGCACATATTAACTCATTTAATCTTTACAACCTTATGAGTTAAGGGCTACTTTTACTATTCCTTTAAAGATGAGGAAACTGAGGACTATGTAACTTGTCCAAGATCAGATACTTCCAGGCAGCCCGGCTTCTAGAGCTGTGCTATCCAACAGAAATATAATGTGAGCCACATATATAATTTTAAATTTTCTAGTAGCCACACTAAAAAAGATAAAAAATAAACAAGTGACATGAATTTCAATAATATATCTTATTTAACCTAATATATCCAAAATATTATCATTTCAACATGTAATCAAGATAAAAAGTTGAATTATTTTACATCTTTTTATCACACTAAGTCTTCAAAATCTGGTCTATATTTTACACTTACAGCACATCTCAATTTGGCCTAGCCACATTTTAAGTACTCAACTGTCCTATGTGGCCAGGAGCTACTGTGACACTGTGGTTAACAATAAAAAATATACATTTGGTCTTTGTCCCCATTCCTAGCACAGAGCTCCCAAAACCCGTGCAATTATAAAATACAGAGAGAAATAAGTAGCTTTTTAATATATCAAAAATAGCCAGTTATAAAATATAATTTAAAAACAAACCATTTAAAACCACACATACTTGATAAAAGGAACTAGTGCTCCTTAGATAAATGGCAGATTCCAAAGCCAGAGCAAGGTAAATACAAGATGAGCCTGTGACATATTACACCAAAAAAATAAAATAGTACTCAAAAAATGATGGGGATATATCAAAAATACATGGGAGCTATCTTGAAGAGACTCTTGCTGGCCAAAAATAGTATAAATTTGAGCATCAAAATGAAGAGTGACGTTAATGGATTATAACCTGCTGACTAGAAAAGAATCCCTAAGTCATTCTGATAATAAACGAGGGAGAAGGAAAGGTTTTCTCTTATACAATCTCAACTAGTAAATGTAGAAGAAATTATAGAGTTGGAAAAGTATTATTTTGCAACCATCACTGCAATAACCAATTCAGGCAAGATTCATTAATGGAGGCTAAAACTATTTCTCACATATTACTTATTAATTAAAAAGAGAAAAATGCTAACTTTACAGTGGAGAAACCTGAAAGATATCACCTTACCTGAGCAGAGTTAATATTGCCAATAGTGGGACAGATTAACATAGTGTGCCTCCTGATGGGCTGTACTAGGAAGGACACAATACCCCTTACATAGTATTCTTGCCCTACATTCATAATCTGAATTTAATCAGGAGGAAACATCCAACAAATCCTCATCAAGGTACACTGTACAAAACAAGAAGTCTGATTTTTCAAAAATATCCACATCATGAAAGACAAAGGCTGAAGAACTGTTCATATTAAAGGAAACTAAAGAGACAACTAAGTACAGTGGATTGGATTCTGGATTTTTGTTACAAAGGACACCATTAGGAAAACTGGGAATAAATTGATTATGGACTGCTGCATTAGTTTCTTAAGAACTGCTGTAAAAAAATGGTTTAAAACAACAGAACGTTATTCTCTCACAGTTCTGGAGGCTAGAAGTCCAAAATCAAGGTGTCCGCAGGGCCACGCTGACCCTGAATCTCTGAAGAGAATCTTTCCTTGCCTCCTCCTAGCTTCTGATTGTGGCTGGCAATCCTTGGCTTGCAACTGCATCACTCCAATCTCTGCCTCTGTTGTCACCCGGCATTCTCCCTGGGTGTTTCTATCTTCAAGTGGCATTTTCCTCTTCTTATAAGGACACCAGTCATATAGGATTACGGCCCACCTTAATTCAGTATGACTTCATCTTAACTTGATTACATCTGCAAAGACCCTATTTCCAAATAAGGTCACATTCACAGGTACTGGGGGTTAGGGCTTAAACCACCTTTTGAAGGAAAACAATTTAACCTACGACAACTGTGTATTAGCTAATTTTATTATAGTGATGTTAAACTTCTTGAATTTGATAATTGCACTATGGTTGTGTAAGAAAATGTCCTTGTTTTTAGGACATACACACTGAAGTACTTAAGGGCAATGAGACGATGTTTGCAACTAACGTGCAAGTGGTGGTGGTGGAGGGGAACACCCATATGCATACACAGGAGGAGGGAATAACAAAATCAAATGTGGTAGCATGTTAACAACTGGTAAGTCTGAGTGAGGGGGATCTAGGAGTTTTTTTGCACTCTTGCAATTCTTTCTATTCCTGCAACTCTTCTGTAATTTAGAAATTATTTCCAAATAAGTTTTTTTCAAAACCACACATGAAATAATATCTATGAATAAGCTTAACAAAAAATGTTCAGAGTTTATATTAAGAAAATAAAGCTCTGTGGGATATAAAGAACCTCAATAAATGGAAACATATCACATTTTTAAATGGTAAGATCCATTATTATAAAGATGTCCATTCTTCCTAAATAAATTAAATAACATTATCTAAATCACAGTCACAATCAAGTTCATATGGAAAAGTAAATGCATAAGAATAGCCAAGAAATTTTCAAAAAAGAAAAATGAGGAGATTTGTCTTTTTAGTAATCACAACCTCATGGTTAAGAGTATAGGCTCTGGTTTCGAGTTGATTACAGTCCTAGCTTGTGACTGCAATAAATTAATTTCTCGAGGCCTATTTTTTCATCTGTAAAAGTAAAGATATCAAGAACACCTAACTCAGCTCACTTTGGCAGTATACTAAAATTGGGACAATCTAGAGAAGATTAGCATGGCTCCTGTGCAAGGATGACACATAAATTCACGAAGTGTTCCATATGCCAAAAAAAAAGAAGAAAATCTTTTCATTAAACAAAATGACTACGTCAGAATATTTAAGCCAGGTTTTCAAAAGAAAAAGAATACCTAACTTATAGAGTTCTATGAGAAAGGAATTAGTTAAAATGTTAAAGTATTTATCACTGTGACTGGCACGCAGGCAATACTCAATACACATTAGCTGCTGGTTTTACTACTGTTATCACGGCCATGATCCTCACCATCAAGCTATGTGGTTTGGGCAGAGGACTAAGCAATCCGGAAAAGAAAGAGTGCCCAGAAACAGGCCTGAGAGTAAAAGAATTTCTAAATGCTAAAGGTGGCATTTTGTATCAGTGGACAAAGGATAGATTTAATAAATAGCACTAATAAGCTATATCATCTGAAAAAAAAAGAATTCTTATCTCATAACATATATAAATATAAATTCCAGAGTAAAAAGCTAAATTATTTGCAATATAAAACAAAACAAAAAACCTCTAAATAGAATTTTAAAAATGGTCATCAGCTGTGGAAAGTATTCTTAAAACACAAAATCCAGAGGTTATAAAAGGAAAGTTATTTTAATACTTTTAAGATAAAAGGAAAATATTAGACGAAATAAAGACAAGCAGAGATATGGATAAAGTGTCTGCAACATAAAGCAAAGGATTAATATCCATACTATATGAAGAAGCCCTAAAAATCTATAAAAAGACAACCCAATAGCAAAATTGGCAAAGGTTATGAGCAAGCAGTTCACCACATGGAAAAATGCACAGTAAGCCTTCAAGTGAAAAAGCAAATTAAAATAACTTTAAGATAGCTTTATTCACATAGTAACTAACAAAAATAAAACAATGTTCACAGATATTATGGGATAAACAAGGATGTTTCTATATTCCAGTTCAATCTCCCTTAAAAAAAAAAAAAAACTAACTGGAAATACATAAAAAGAGCTTTGAACTTGTTAATATCCCTGGCTCTGAATATCCTCAAAAAGATAAAGCATTGTCTATTGTGCCATTAGAAGACTTAATTACAGAAAGCGGAAAACAAAACAGACAAAAAATTAAAAAGTAGAAAAGGAATCACTGACTCTTACTGTTAGAAGGTAACTAAGCTTATCAGGTCCAACCACTCACCCACAGGAAAGTATCACTGACAGATTATTTAGCTCCAGCATTTGCTCAAACTCCAGAGAGAGGTGGTTCAATGATTCAATAAAGCACTGCTGGACAACGAACTGCTAAAAATTACTTCTTTATAACCTTCCAATGGTTATAAATGGCAACTGTTTAATAAGCTGTTACAGAATTTTGTCAGGAATCAAAGGCAACTTTCAGTGTTGGCATTTATTAAAATTTACCTTTGAAGGCATCATTTAATCAATTCTCTTTTTTTGAGATGTCTATTTGTCTCCTGATTTCTCTACGACTAGTGGGGCCCTGGGAACATTAGAAATTCTTTCAGAATCTTCAAATAGAATTCTTCTGGACGTAGAAGCTTGAAATCGGTTAAAACCAGATGCCCTCTTACTACCTATTATCTGCTTTCTTACTCTCTTTTCTAGCTTTTCTAACTTAAAGAGCATCCTCTTGTTACAGAAGTTAGAAGGCAAAAAGAAGACATGCAAGGTGTTCTCTGTTATTTATTATTTCAACTTTCCTAAATTGTGGATCTGTGCCTTCCTTTTTACTTCTAGCTGTGAATTTATCTCTAAGAATCGTCTATGTTATCAGTTTTTCCTTCTTCTAAGCACTGATTATTCTAAAAATTCTTTTCATCCTCTGACAACATCCTAAAAAGTTCTTGACTCTCTTTCTACTTGACCTTTCTTATGAGTTCCTCCTTCTGACTTAAGTTCTATTCATTAAAAAAAAAAAAAGTCCAAAAATGGAAACTAAACCCCAGTAGGAGTGGCTAAGGGGGAGAGGGAAGGGGAAATGTGGGAGAGGGAGGAAGGCTTTAGCTCCACCATAATTTGCACCTGTCACTATGCCCACCAGATTCTTTGATATGGCTAATTACTGTCTTTTCTCAGTCACTAAAAGTGCTATGCAAATGCTGATACAATCCCCACCTACTCTGACCCCCTCCCCTACCAGAGTGTTTCCCAAGCTTTTCATACAAAAAAGTTTGGAGCATTTTTAGACTTTTCATTCCTTTAGGTGGTATACTGCCGATTAGAATCTTAAAACCATAGACTCTTAGTTTTCTTTTTTTTTTTTAAAGATTTTATTTATTTTATTTTTTCCCCCCAAAGCCCCAGTGGATAGTTGTATGTCGTAGCTGCACATCCTTCTAGTTGCTGTATGCGGGACTCGGCCTCAGGATGAACGGAGAAGTGGTGCCTCGATGCGCACCCGGGATCCGAACCCGGGCCACCAGCATCGCAGCACGCGCACTTAACCACCAAGCCACAGGGCCGGCCCCTCTTAGTTTTCTAATGTTTCCTGAAGTCTAGGGCATACATCTCCTTGAAGTCCAGAATTACCTTTCCTGTTACTTTTAATACAAACCCAAGACAACATGGTCCTTATTTCCAAAGGTTCTTTCTATAATTTGCAAATCACTTTTTTTCTATTGTCCCAACTAAGTTCAAAATAGCAAATACCTTTATAGCTTCCTTTACTACCTAAAACGTGAAATTAAATTTTTCCAGATGCTCTGCTTATAAAAATCAAATTTCCAGAAGGTGTCGGGATATTTGACATTTTCCATCAGAACTAGTTTGCTTCTGCATTAATTGCTGCCTGAATTAAGAAGATACCATCTATGTCCACACCTTTCAAATAAATATTCTAACCATGTTTATACAACCAAATAGTGTATTTCCATATAGATGTCTAACTTGTTTAACTACTAGGTTACTTCCTGTCCCTTTCTGCAGCAGAGACAGCCACCTTTCCACCAAAAATTCATTCTCTCTTTCTATGGTGTGAAATTCTCACTGGAAGGTAGCTGCCCTGCCAAGGACTATTTTTCCCAGCTCTACTTACAACCAGATACATGCATATGATGTGTGCCAGAGTTTTTAAGAAGCATGTTTGCCAGAGATATATTCAGAGACTAAGATACATAGAAAAGGAACCTCCTTATTGTAAATGGGTAACTATCCTTAGGGATAGTTAAGGATCTTTCTTACAGCTCTTTAACATTTACAAGTCACTATGAAATCCAACCTCAGTTTCTCCATCAGACTCCACTAGGACGTTTATTTGAATTCATCCTGAACATTAATGCCACTAATTTAGCACTAGGCCGGCCTGCCACTCCAAGAAGTCTTGAATGAAAAACACCTGTGGTTATTGCATGAGTTTTAGTGAGGAGCTAGCTCTTGGGGACATTCCTTTCTCCCATGCCCACGGTAGGCAAACACTGCCAGCGGACTGTTGCACTTTCCTACATTTAAAAATATTTAATAAGTGCCTACTATGTGCTATTGTTCTAGATGCTCAGGATAAGTTCTGTAACCAAAACAAAGACGCCTACCCTCATGGAGCTTACATTCTAGTGGCAGCCATTCCAATCATTTAGAATTGGCACAACAGTTTAAAACCTATCTGCCAACCCTGATGTAGACTTAATAAACACGGGCAATGAGGGAACTATTGCAGTGATGTGTGAAGGAGTTGTATTGTAGATATTCTATGTGGGATAATAATGCTACAAAATGAAGCTAGTACTTCCACTAGAAAACAATGCTCCAGCTTATTAGAGAGGATAAAGGGTACATTCTTCGATACAAATGAAGAAATAAAAAGAAGCCAAAGAAGAAAACGCTTCTAAGGTGGTGAAGGAAATCACTGTCAATGGAACTTGACACGGTGGCAAAAGAGTAGCAAACATTTCCATTTGGAGCTTTAGATGAGACTCCTCATCCAGAGAGTGAGGAATTCATGTAACAAGATTTATAGGAACAAGCCACTATGGAAGAATCCTACTGTTTCTTCCAGAAGGAAGTGAAGCTTTGAATGGTTGGTGAGTCTGTAACAAAGATGTAGGATTGCCATCCCACCCAGAGGCAAACGCTGCTCTCTTTCTGTAGCATCTGTCTGAAATGTGATGGAGGACCATTTAGACAAGGCAGACCTTCCATCTATTTCTACTAACTCATCTAGAATAAATGATAGAATTAGCAGAAATGAAAGTAATACTGTATAGATGTTTGATCTAGCTTTTGAGTCAGAAGACTCAGATTTGAGCACAAACTATACATATCAGAGAGAGAGAGAGAGGGGCTGACCATATATATACAGACTATACATATACTTTACAAACCCAAACTTAGAAAAGGACAGCATTTGCTACAGTTTAGTGTAATAACCCATCTTTTTCAGCTCATATAATATCTGATCTTGACACCTATTATGAAATATGCACCACAAAATACTTACATTAAAAAGAAAAGTGTGAGTGGTTGGAAATTTGCAGCCCCAAGACAAATGTACAGTTTAAGGGAGAAGGAAAAAGATAAGAAAATCCCCCTTTCCATCACTGCTCCTTATCCCTAAGGAAGTTGTCTTACAGGGAACAGGATTGCTGTCAATTAGTCTTATATTCAAATCCATTCCCCCCAATCACTAGTCATGTGACCTTAGCAAATAATATACACTTTCTGATCCTCAGTTTCTAATGTGTAATAAATACCTACCTCATCCACGAGTTTTCTGGGTATTCTGGAAAGGCATTTCAAAGATTTAAGTTAAATGTGATAATGCATACGAATGTGTAGCATTGCACCTGTCATAGAACAGGACTTCTTCCTTCCTTCCTTACCCAATGCCTAAGAGGATTAAATGGGTAGGAAACAGAAAAAAAAGATGCAAATGGGAAAATTATAAACTCCATATTACGGCCACTCCTGATTTTCCCAAGCCCTCTTTTATTTTCTTCATTTTTGTTTCTCATCCCCAATCTTTAACAGTTTTTCCACTCCTCACACTCTCTTGCAGGGTTAGAGTAAGAGGCATGCTTCACAATGCCTAACAAGCAGATGGGAGAAACTAGGGAAGCTTCTGTACTTAAATTCAGCTTACCAGCAAGGCCTCATTGGGAGGAGTCGTGGCCTCCTGATATGGAACTCAGAGTGGTTTCTAAATAGTGAGGAGCTGGGAAGGTGGGGAGGGACGGTGATCGGCAAGCCTATGGGTTCATCTACTGCGTAATCAGAACATTTAGTAGGCCAAATATTTCATTTATTCAAATTGCTCAGCAAATTAAAAACAAAACAAAAAGACAACCCTGAAACTCAACTAGAACACATTTACCACTGAAACACTGTTATACCTGTTTGTTAGGTTTTTATAGGTAAATTCTAATGGGCTGCCTAGAAATCTAACCAAAAAGGCTAACCTTACAGAAAAGACTTTTTCTGGGAAAGGATTCTGATTTTCAAAGAACTGACTGACAAAACTTGGGAACACAATCTACTTAAATTTTTAGTTTCTTTCTTTTCTTTTCCCCAAAATCTATTTTGCAAACCTTAAAAAGCTAACCATTTTCAAATGTCCATACTTTATTTTGATCTAAATATCAACTACATGTGTTAAAGAAAAATACCCAGAACAATTACTCTGAGTTTTTGTCAATGAAAAAAATTAAATACGTTTTATAATGTTGGTGGCTATTTTCCTGACACAATGTGGCAAAGCTGTCACCCAATGGTCAAGATTACCTGGTAACTGACATCACAACTACTTGCTTCAATGAATAATTAAGTCATAATTTTTCTGCATTACATTACTGCAAAATAAATCTGAAATGTTTTTTTTAAAACCTTGCTTTCAAATGTATCTTCTTGTAGTAAAATTTCTCTATAGGTGTTGTGGAGCCCGTGTACGTGAGTCACAAACATTTGTAATGAACTAATATCTAGAAAAACAGCAAATCAAGTCTTCCTGCCTAGAGAATTGAATCAGTTTACTCGAGGCTAAATCTATCTAGCGCAAAGGGATTTATTAGAGTTTCAAACGTATCACACACTAATACCATCAAAAACAGAGAAGTACTGTAATGGATTATCACACTAAAAAGATCTACCAACCTACAAACTTATAACAGCCTCATAATCATAGCCAGTTCCACCCAACTGTGAATTCCTAGAAGGCAGCAGTCATGCTGCAATCATTTTTATAACATCAAAACTAGCACAGTATTTGTCACACCACAGGTTTAATAAATGTGCACTAATGAATGGAATAACACTGCATTTGCTTGAGAAAGTCCAGTACTAAGTCTATGGGTCACTTTTTTTACTACAGCCTTTACTTACCTGATATCTAATTTTATTTCAAATTCCAGACTCTGAAACATTTTCTTAAAATTTATCAGTACATGGAGCGGGCCCCGTGGCGTAGTGGTTAAGTGCGTGCGCTCCGCTGCTGGCGGCCCGGGTTCGGATCCCAGGCGTGCACCGATGCTCCGCTTGTCAGGCCATGCTGTGGCGGCGTCTCATATAAAGTAGAGGAAGATGGGCACGGATGTTAGCCCAGGGCCAGTCTTCCTCAGCAAAAAGAGGAGGATTGGCAGATGTTAGCTCAGGGCTGATCTTCCTCACAAACAAAAAAAAATTTTATCAGCATAAAAACTTGAACTGTAGTAAAATCTACACATTTATATAAGGCTGAAAGGATATTAGAAACCATCTGGTCTAACTGCCTCCTGTTTCAAACGGTGAAACTGAGGCCTAGGGAGTTGACTAAATTGACCAAGGCCACACAGCTCTTCACTGTCAGAAGTGGAATTAAAATCCAGATGGTCTTCTCTCTTTTAGTCCTTTCCTTATTACAACATATTGTCTTCTCTGCTCCTTTTCAAATGCATGACTACTACTTTAAAAGTATTCTTATCTGGAAAATACTAATTGCATCAGAACAAAAGTTAGAAATCAATAAACTTGCCATGGAACAATTATAAGTATTAGCTTATGCAGCAAAAGCCACCAACTTTCTCCACTCCACCCCAATTTCCACTTAATGCTAAAAAACTGCAAGTTATATTAAAAAATTAAAGAAGTAACTAGTATCCATAATTAGTTTAAGAAAACCTAGAGTCTACATATTGCCAGGAACAGAGGCTGAAACCAGACAATCTTTAAGTTTCAGTGGCCAGTCCTTTCCTCCCGGTACTTCCTGTCTCCGCTCCCACCCCCAATAACTCAGCAGAAATATCCTACAAACTATGTACTTTTTACACACATTATGTCAAGAAAATCAGGACTTCTTTTTCTTTTTGTCCTCGGAGGATATGAAGATTAAGTCATAATTATAATATTGATGGTCACTACTAAGGTGATAGGATACCTACTGTATTTTAGAAAAATCTAAAAATTTTTTTTTGCGTAACTTGGGCTTTCTGTATTCACTAAAATAGTAAAAAAAAAATTTTTTTTAAATAAACCTTATCAAAGACTAGTTTAACAACTACCAAGAGTTCCCAGCTTACATTAGAAATATCAAAACGACCTTCAAATTCCCATTTGCAAGTGTTTAAATTGTTTTATAAAATCATTTTCTACAACAAAACTTTGAGGGTAAAAATCTAAGGAACTTGTTTTAACATTAGCTTATGAAAAAGCACTAAGCTAGTTTTATAAAATTTTAGTAGTGGTGTACCTTAAAAATGTGCTGTGTGTGGGAAAAGTCTGTATACATAAAGTCATATAAATATACACAGAACCAGCTTTCTGTATACAATTCAAAATTTATTAAGCATTTATTCTACTAGGGGCTGTTCTCAAAGATTCATGTAAAACAGGTCCTTGCCACAGTGAGCACTGTGTCACTGAGTCAAGGCTATTACAGTCACAGAAAGAAATAATTATAATGCAAGGAGAAACATGCTTTGATATCAGGTTTTTGTGCGAGCCCAAAGAAAACGGTCAACACACCAATGTCCTGCTAAGCATGTGCCACGGTAACAATGTGCACTTGTTAACGTTCAGGCATACGATCTTCTGAACCTCTTCCTTCCTTCTGGTTATACAAGTTTGAGTGCTGCTTCTCCCAATACTCTCTATGTCCCACCCCAAATTAGCCAAACTCCGAACCACCAAGTTCCAAAGCCAGGACTAGCAAAAGGAATCGTCTCTAGATTTTCTGACAGTAGTGGTGAAAGAGAAGACAAGATGCTGCTGCTCTTTGCTTGGCATGTTTATAAACTGAGCAACACTTCAGAAGCAGCAAAATTTACCCATGGCATCTTCCAGTGTGGAGCTTGCCATACACAGCTGACAGTGTATCTGCGTTTGTTGATGTCCATCTTCTCATACTCCAAGAATAAACAAAGAACAACAGGGAAAAGAACCTGGGGTTCCTACTTGCAAAATTCAGGCAGCCACAGGGGTATGTCATGTGCAGCTAGTTCTAGAAATAATCTCTCTTGAAGGTATTCCTCTTCCTGGAAGAAAGTAGGAAGCCCAAAGAACCCACATATAAACTCTCCTGCCACCCCCCAAACAACAGTAACAGCAGCAGCACTTCTGAGAGAGACAGCTCACAGCAGCACGGAGCATACCGCATATGCTTCAGGGAACCTGCAATCACTTATATACACTCAAACAAGGTTGGGGGGCGTGGAGTAGGGGGGAGGCTGAGGCACACAGAGGCTTATAACTCAGTCGGGTACATTATCCTATACTCTGAAATTACAGGATTCTCTCTCTTTCTGGGAGTGAGCGTCAAGATCTTAAAGAGTAACACCAGGTAAATCCAATCCAGACCAGGATATGTTACCATCAAGTCTGCTAGTTCCAAGACAACAGTAGTGCTGCTGCAGCCAACAATTTCTGGGCATACAGACATGTTAAAACGGTACTGGCAGCAGCACCAGCTCTTCTCTTTCACCCTGTGCTGTTACTATAGCTCCTTTTGCTAAATCTGCCTCTGAGTTTAGACAGGAGCTGGATGGTTCATAATCACCCAGCAGCTGCAGCTGAGCAATACTCAGCCTAATTGTGGCGCTGGAGCAGCTGAGAGGAAGAAAAGAGATAATACATACCCTACCGTAGCCACACACAAACTGCCGCACACACACTACCAATAAGATACCAAGATACTTTAACAGGAACAGATGATTTCCTTTAAAGAAATGCAGTTGTACCTCGCTAGAGGAACTTGTGTTTGTATTATAGACCTGTTTAAATGTGAACTGAAGGTGACCTAAGCCATGTAGGGTTCTGAACAATGGAAGATCTTAACAAAAACTTCCTGTAAATATTCACACAACAAAGCCAGAGCCACAAACATCACCTTTGTAACATGACTGAAAGTTCCTGTGATATAAGAATTTGGCACAGATGTGATCTCCAACTCTACAACAACGCAAAGCAACATCAACAACTAAAACAGCAAGCCATTACACAAAGCAAGTAAAGTAGCATAGTGCAAGGACTCACAGCATTTTTGTAACTCTGACACCATGCTGTCATTTGCTTTCTTTTGAAACAAAACATACTCTTCCTTTTGATGCTATATGGCACATCTTCATAAGGCATAAGTAAACAAAAACTTATTTTATGCTGAGAATTTCATGACATCCTTAAGAATATCAAAACTCAGGGTGAAATTACTGATCTAAAGAATTATTGTTCCAGAAAAGTAAAAATGGATGAAAGACTTATTACCTTGATGCCACAGTTTTGAGTTTTAACTGTCATGTTACATAATTTTCTGAAAAATAGGGTATATTTTATACTTGATGACACAACAGTATCCATTAGTTTAATAAACATTTTAATTACGTATTTGTCACTTACAAAATACAAGCTGAAAAGAATTTAAAGTTAGTGAAACCTGAAGTCTTCCCTCAAAATACTAATATGATAATATATGTTTATATTATATGTGTACATGTGTCAAAGTAGTTACACACAATAGCTGCTATATGACAATTACGATTTAATAAATCTAATCCTGTCTGCAAAGGACAGCCTAAGCAGTGTTCTAAAGTCAATCACCATGGGGCTGGCCCGGTGCCCTAGCGGTTAGGTTCACGTGCTCCGCTTCAGCAGCCCGGAGTTCACTGGTTCAGATCCTGGGCAAGGACCTATGCACCGCTCATCAAGCCATGCTGCGGTGGCCTCCCATACAGAGCAACTAGAAGGATGTACAATTATGACATACAACTATCTACTGCAGCTTTGGGAGGAAAAAAGGAGGAAGATTGGCAACAGATGTTAGCGCAGCCCTGTGGTAACATCTGTTGCCAATCTTCCTCAACAACAACAAAAAAACAAAACATAAAGTTAGTCACCAAATATTAAGTTCTTTATCTAAAGCACCTTATAAAGTACATTACACACAGGCTTCTTTAAAAAAAGAACAAAAAGTTCTATGTAAACTAAAACAATGATACAGAAAAGCACACAGAACAAATGTATGACAACGAATTATACTAAGGCCAACACTCTTGCAACTACCACCAGGTTAAAAGAACTTTGCCACCACTTCAGAAGCCAGGTCCCAATCACAACTGCCCTCCTCTTCCCATATCTTTACTTTTATGTAAATTACCTCCTTGCAGGTTTTTTTTTTCTTAAATACAATTTTATCACCCAAGTTTGCATTCCTAGACACCAGAGCTTAGTACTGCTCTTTTAAAGTTTTTCATATTAGGGTTTTTTAAAAATATAATGACAATAGGAACTAATAAATGATGCCTACACTGAACAGACTTAACTAGATTAAGAGCTAAATAGATTTATAAAGAAAAATTACATTAATAAATTATTTACTGCCTAACAAGACGCAAATTTGAATTTTGTACAAGTCTTATACCATGCATTGGTATTTCACTTATACTGAGCCATTGCTACTCTTTTATAATATTTATTCTTTTAACATTACACAAAGGATATATATTTGCATAGACACTGATTTTTCAGCTTAAGAATTTCCTGAATTAAAAAAAAACTTAAACCATGTATTAATATTATACTTCAGCCATGAGACAAATTCCACCTATCCCAGGAAGATAGGTCAAAGCTGTAATTTCACTTTCGGTTGAACAGAAAGGAGTCAATTTTGTGGTTTATGAAGTCAGCAAAAACATACTGCAAAACTAAAGCTATTATAACATTACGGTGGTTACAGCCGAGTACATATTTTAAGAATCCTTTTATCTTTTATCCTGGAAACATGGCTTTGAACAGTCTTGTAGTCAGATTCAGATCAAAGGCAATTGTTTTTTTCAAATTTAGGACCCTAAGAATTGTCAACCAGCATTCAAAATCTCCACTGAGGTTTAGCTAATGTCCAAAAGTTAAAATACAACTAAACTTCTTTTTCTGATGTGTAACTATGGCAGGGGTCTCATATACTAGTAAAAACAAAACTAAATATATATATATGGCTTAGTGAAATACAACTTTGTTACAAAACAATATGTGAAAATCATATATGATGCATACAAGATCCTTGGCTTCTAATACAAGACACTCCTTCCTCACCTGCCCATTCAAAATGTTTCCTGTCCACTGTGTGCCAAGCATTGTGCTAGTTAAGGTATTAGATTTGCCTTAAACGCATACAGTCACATGTACACATTTAGTGATATTTTCCTTAGTGTGTAGCTTAACTTTAGAAATTTAACAGAATGGTTTAAATACACTTAGAATTATCAGGATACCTTTGGCACTGTAATCCTACTACAATCATATACCAGTATATGTGAAATCATCTATGTGAAAACACCCACTAGTGGAACATATACATACATAATAAAGGGAATGAACATAAAGTGATTCCACTAGACTTAACTTTTCATTTCTTCACTTTAATAATGTATAAATTGTTAGATCGTATGTTATTCCGTGCCTTTTCAATTAATTAAGCAGAAAATAATTCAACCAAATCCGAACCAGGTTGTGTCCCGCTCACAACAAAACAAAAATTAACGCAGTCCCTACGTCGGAAGTGATTTTCGAAGAGCTTCTTAAAACAACGCTGCTCCATGCCCAGCAAAGCCAAAGCTGGAAGCAATTATCAAGAAGAAAAATAGACTTTAAAACAAAATTTTCTGGAACACATGTGGACAGAGAATCGAACCAAATGGGAGCTGGAGTGGCATCATACTGTAAAAGTGGACGCTGAATGGCATATTTCCCAACCCCCAACCCAAAACAAAGGAAAACTTTAACATGTTGCGGTTTTCAATCAAACCAAGTGAAGCGAGAGGCTCCCCCACTCGCCCTCGTCCGCTCTCCCGGCACAGTTGTCGCCCGGCGTCAGCCAAGATCCCGACCCCCAAACCCGGGGACAGAGAGGGGCCGCTGCCCTCGCCCCTGCCTTCGGCCGGGCCAGCCAAAATAAACCTCGCCTCCCCCTCGCCGGGTGGCCCC
Source organism: Ceratotherium simum simum (assembly GCF_057802395.1). NCBI lineage: Eukaryota > Metazoa > Chordata > Mammalia > Perissodactyla > Rhinocerotidae > Ceratotherium > Ceratotherium simum. The sequence continues at coordinate 11,111,089 of NC_141913.1, forward strand.
CACGATCTTAAAGACCCGGGTGGGGGTGCCCCAACGCTCCGAGGACCTTAAGCTGGACCTGGGCGGGACCGGGAAGGACTGGACGGGGCGGAGACCGAGTCAGGGGGCGAGCAGGTAGCGCCGGGAAGGAGACACGCCCGCCGGGCGAGCCGGGCCGGGGCAGGAGGTGGGGGGGGCGGGTGGAGAAGTTTCTCCCCAACTTCCCGACTCCGAGCCGCCGGGGGCAGGGAGCGGCGGCGCCTCCGGCCGCGGGCGGGCGGGCGCCGGGGCCTAGCGCTGCCCGGCCGGGGTCGGCCGCCTCTGCCCGCGAGGCCCCGCCGGGTCCTTACCTGCGCTCCAGCCGCGCTCGCATCAGTCCCTGCGGCGGCGGCTCGGGGGGGCGGGGAGGGGGCGGCGGGCGGCGGCGAGGCCCGCGGGCCCTCTCCCTCCTCCACCTCCACGTCCCGGGCGCCCGGCGGCAGCGACGACGGCACAGCCGGCCCCGAAGTCCTTACTTCAGGAGGAGGGAATTCCCGGGCTCCCCCACCCCTGCGCCTCACTCTCCACCTCTCTCCGCGCGGCGCCCGCCCCCTCTCGGGGCTCCGCCCCTCCGCTCCCCGGCGGGGGCGGGGGCGGGGGCTGCGGCTACCTGCGCGCGCGGCCGGCCGCTCACCGGAACTCGCGCCGAGCCCGCCCCCGGCTCGAGCGCCCCCCGCCTTCCGGCGCCGGCGCGCGCCCCCGTGGGCTGCGGGCCGTCCAGCCGCGGTCTCCGTCGGCGGCGAGTCCGAGTCACTTATCCCGGCCCAACATGGCGGCGGGGTCCGGGGCGGATTCCCGAGGCGGCGCAGGCTGAGGGGGCGTGAGGAGGAGGCGCTTCTCCCCGCGGAGAGCGGGCCCACAGCGCCCCCTCCCCACGCGCGGACCCTGCGGCCGCTGACCCGGCTGCGCGGAGATGGAGTCGGGGGCGCAGATTTCGCCCCCTCTGCCTCTCTCCTCCGCCCCGCGCTCTGCACCGCCGAGGGCTTGGGACTTTGCTTTTTGGGGGGAGAGGACAGGGTTGAGTGTTTCTGGTTGGCTGTGTGCTTCTCAGTACTATGCTTCCGCACCCTTTGTCGTTGATAGTAAAATCTCAGCCCCGCCGCGTGAGCCGGCGGGCGTTACTAACACCCTCATCACCATCCTGATCGCCGTCCAAAAACGCTTGCGTCTGGCCTCCTTCCAAGTCAGGGATCCTGTCCCAGCCCGAGGAGCTTCCTGTTGACTGTAGGTCGAACCAGCCTTGCTTGGAGCGGGACCCGAAGCCGAGTTCTGTTGGCGACTCTCCCAGTCATGGTGGCTTTGGCTGATCTTCGGACAGCGTATTCTTATATGATCCTGGCAACGTCCCAGGGAGGGAACTGGGACAGGTATTATTCTGTTTGACAGCTGTGGAAACTGAGGTCGCGACCCTCTAGAAAGTGGAGCAGCCACAGCTAGAATCCTGCTCGTCGGAATCCAAGCAACCTTTGCTATTTGCCTTGTGGCCAGTCGCTGAAGAAGGGAGAGGATCCTGAAGGAACTGGGATGAAGATGAGGGTTAGTTAGTGTCGGAATGGGCTGAATATTGAGGCTGTTTTGCTGAAATCACTTCTGCCCTGTCAGACTCTTAGATGAAGTTCCTCTCTTTATTTCCTCTTTGGTGGGGTTATCAGAACTATTAACGTGGGATGGTTGGTTTCCTTTGTGGTTTCTAGCGGAATTCAATCATCTTCGACAAATACGAAATAGCACAATCATATATGTCAGTATTATGGTATTCTGGGAACTTGGGAAATGCATATAAGGATTTGAAAAATGTTTTTCTTCAGCTCACTAAATGAACCAAGCGTAAGCATAGGGTTTCACATTAACGGAAGGTACACATCACATGGAACGGTGCTTTCTTTGATTTAGCTACTCAAACTTCGTTTGCTGTTGACTGTCTTGGGCATTAAAATTTTCATGTAGATTTATATTCAGCTTTTTTTTTAAACTAGAAAATAAAGTCCTGGAGCTGTTTCTTTTCTAAACTTCTAAATAAAATAGAGATAATATTTTTGTTGTCCTAAACTCTCAAATAATCAACTCTAAAATACTAGTTTACCCCAGTTTAAGGGGTGAAGTGGCTTTGAAGATGTTCTATATGGACTTTTGAAGGTGAGAGAGGGTGTCAAAAATCTCTCCTGCGTGTTACAGGTTATGTTATCATTGAATTTTCTTCTCTTCACTCTCATTTTGATTTTTTTTATTACCTCATTCCCTTTTTTCTTTTTTGAAGTAGTCATTGCACAATGCCAAGTTTCCATCTTTAAGTAACCCGGAGAATTTTCAATCTTAGGTTCATTTATTTCCAGGGATATTTAAAACACCAAAAAACAAAAAACAGGATGAAGAAAGAATCTCTAAAGTCTCCTTGAGTTTGGTAGAATAGAAATTGCTTTTAAGTGAAAATCTGTTCATTCGTAAAACAAAGGAAGCAGCTCGCCCCTGTGTCCTTCCATACAGCACAGAGGTCTGCATGTATGTGTTAGGGAGTGATAAGGGACCTAAGTCTTGGAGTCCTGGGAGAGTCTGCTGGATGAAAAACTAGGGGAAAGCTTGAAACAAACAAGACTGATGAAATATGTTAAGTCCCTACGAAAGTGAAATGCATCATCTATTTAAGTTTACTAATGCTGTTATTTGAGTGACTGAAAGTTTAAGAAATTTGGAGTTTAGCTGGGGCACACTTGCTCTCACCCTGGAACATGTGATTTTGCCAGGAAATGTTTGTGTTTAGGATAAACCTCTCCTCCCCGCTGTCAATAATCTGCTGCTGCGGCTGCCTCTGTCACTGAGGCTGTGACGATTTTCTCTTTGTGGTAACTAAAAAGCCTGCAGTCCTACACAGGGGCCATGCACTGGTCTCTGCTCTCTAATAACCATCCCCACTACCACCCCCCTCAACATGCCTTCCACGGCCTTGTGCTAACCACTCAAAGCCTGGATCTTCTCACGTCCACTCGGTGCCTGAAGTTATCTACATCACCTTAGCCTTGCCTCCTCTACCTGGCCAAAACGGCTCCTAGGACCAGTTAGGATGTCTCTCAGCAAAGATTTGGAAAATTAGGCAAAAGGAAAGTATTCATCCTTGAATGTTAGGCTCATTGTGTTAAGCTTAGTGGAGAGGTGCTGTAACCCATCAATTTCGGAATGCTCCTGATGCTTCACTGCCTCAAGGACTGGTGCTTCCATTTTTACTTCCCCTCAACTGGGCAATGTCTGTGTAAGAAAACCAATTCATTGGATATGTAAGGACACATCCTACAATGAATAGATGTAACAAATGGCATTCTTATATGAGCAGCAGCAAATCCAGCCCATTATTTTGCTCTGTTTTGTTGCCCTCTCCAGCTACTGACTTCTTGGCTACCCAGTCCACAATGTTAGAATTCCACCCTTTGCCTGGTGTGCTTCTCCCGCTCCGGGACTATTTTTTGGAAGTCTAATCTTTGCTGTTGGAATCTACTTTGAGGTCATCTCTTGGTTTATTTCTCTGACTTCAATTCTTTCTACTTCTCCCACAGTTTGGTCCCAGGCCTGTTATATCTTATAGAGTCCCTAGTTTCAGCTCTAGCTCCTCCTGGTACCTACTCTGCCAATTCCTAAGGAGGTATCTCACCTATAACTGTAAATTTTCATATTCTCAACTTGGTTTCTCACTCTGTTCTGTGACAGCACTTTCTAAGCTGGGTGGCACCTGGCATCTTCTGACATGCCTCCCACTTGGCAGAATATAGCATGCAATGGACACCTTTTGAGGATGGCTGTTGAGCTCAAGTTCCTCTTTTCTGAGAACCAGGCCTCTACCAATAGCTGGAGTGTAGCCTTGTGATCTGTACTGCCACTCCCAGGCTCCAGCTTGAATTTTGAATCTTGAGGGAGTGACACAAAGGTGACTCAGAGATTACTCACGGTGGCTGTGGTGGAGTTGAGAGTCCAGGAGCGGAAGATGAGTGTCCAGGAGTAGGGGAGTCCAGTAGCAGTAGGCAACAAGTGTCCAGTGCTGATGGTGCCTGCATGCTAAGCAGATTATCCCTATGGTGGGACCTGGACTCTGCCCTGCCTTCCTTAGTTCCTGCCTGAGCCTGCTCCACCAACCTTCCTGTCCATTCTCTGAACTTCCAAAATTAAATTCTCTTCTTAAGTTGAGACCTTCTCTATTCTTTGCAAATAAGAAACACTACTTAGTCTCTGCTGCTTACTTGGACTGCTGACAGTAAACTCAAGTGCTATAAGGGCAGCATCTCCTGCACACAATGGGGGTGGGCATGGGGTGGGGGAGCTGGTTTTCAGAGAGAGGATAAAGCAGATACACAGTGAGAAGCAGGGATAAGAGATTGTAGGACCCCAACGCTGACTCCAGTTGCCTTGAGCCACATGTAAGACCCCAATCCTAGAATACAGCTGGCAAGTCAGTCCCTCCTCCTGCCTGCCCAGGGCAGTCATTGCTTTTAGATCACAATATAGCACACACTCCTTTTTCCAGAGCACTAAATCCATCTTCAAAATCCTTCTCAACACAACAATTCAGGCAGCAAACACCTGAAACTGGTGTTAGATGTTGATACGTCTCTGCCCTATAGGCTTGTAATTTCCTCCCAAGATCAATATTTGCGATTCCTGTGGCCATTACCAAGTGTTGGCCTTTACTTTTCTGATACATTAGGCTGATGTGTGCTCATAATATGTCAGTGTCTCTGACATTGAGTTTAAACACGACTAAAATTGCTACCAGATTGCTACTTCCTGGAAATCTTCACAAATGGGTTATGAAAAGTAGAACATAACTTTGCTTGAAGGCAAGAAGTTAAAGTTAGAATGTTTACCTACATCCGAGTGTTAGAAAAGAAACTATAAATCAGGCATGCTCTCATCTCTTAATTGAACTGACATCAGGTCATGAAACATAAAGGGTTGGTATTAGGGAACTTTTTATTATTAGATATTCTGCAAGCTAACATTGTGGTTGGGGTTTTAAAAAAATGTGTTTAGAATGAATCTATGGTTTTGAAAACCAGTTTTAATATCCTTTTTAAAGCTAAACCTTGTTTTTGTGTTTTGGTGGTATAGATCATTATTTTTCACGTTTGTGTCTGAGCAAATTAAAATCTGACCTGATCTTAATATATGATGTAAACCTTAGCAAAGTGTATTTATGCTTCTTTGACTTAGATGAATAGGGCTTTTGAGTTCTTGAAATGGCTACTTAATTTTTCTTCTTTCTAAGGGAATAACATATGCAACAAATATGTAACATAAGATCTATGCTTTGACAAAACGTTTTGGGTCATGTGAATGAATTAATGAGACTGGCAATACAGATACTAGAATTGATAACAACAATGGCTGTCTTTTCTGGAGCCCTCGCCCATATGCCAGGTGCCTTACCTGCATCATTCACTGAATCCCCATCATCCCCCGGGAGGTTGGTAGTATTTTCCCCATCTACAGATTGGATTCCTCAGGCTCGGAGAGGTTATGTAACTCACAACTAATAAGAGGAAATGTTCCAAAACCTATTCTACTGAAAGTCATTGTGACTGCAGAAAAGAAATTATTTGTAAGTGTCATTTCAATGACCGGGTAAAACAGAATTTATTTCTCTAAATTCTGGAATAATTAAAATTGGTAAATTGTCTTTATAATTAGAAGTATATAAATAAGAAATGTGGAATACTACAAATTCATAGAAAATTTTTTATTTTATAGTTTTATATGCCTAAGAAAGGGTTGGGGGCAAACTTAAAAAGATGTATAAGACTAGCCTAAAAAGAATGAATTCCATTTAGAAAAAACAACGTGTATTAAATATAACTTTCTGGTGATTAGTATTTGGCATCTTCAAACGACACCTTCCCCCAAACCATGGTTTCAGACAAGAAACCAAACATCTGAGAAATGACTCTATGTACAGCATAAATAATTACCTTACAAAATACTAAATAAGTTAAGGCAATGTTAAGGTTTACATTTTAATCTGCCAAGGCTAGCTAATTGAAGTTAAGCCTTCCATGGTAACCATAACTCGGTGATTAGATGCAGTAAACGGTTAATAATAACCCAACGCTAGGAAAGGTTGTTTCATATTTTTAAAATCAGCTTATTCATTCATAACATATTTATAGACTATCTCCTGATAAATTCTGTATATTTTAGTTGATATTGTATTAAAAGAGATCTTATGACTTTATTAACTTGGAGAACTGGAAATTAATGGCAGGACACTTTCCTTGTATTGAAATCCAAGGAATGTAAATATTAACAGATTTTCAAAGATTTTATTAGGATTTTTTTTTTCAGAGAAAAAGGAGTTAATATCCTACCAGATTCAATGTTAAAATTCATCATTTTCTTTTGGAAATTTTCATTACAGACTAATAAAATCAGTTTTTACAGTTTACACCTAATTTGCTTTTTAAAAAATTTTTTACTTAAAAGTACTAGCCACTATTTTTTTAAAAAAATATATCTTTTAGCTTTATTGTCATTACCATAATTTTCATTGCTTTATAGTGGACTAATCTACAACCATTTCAAATTATTTGAGCCCTGAGTTCTGGTAATTAATTTGCATGGGCCTATGTCCTGAATACTTGAAACCATGTTTACTAAAGAATCAACAACCGTGCATTGAAGAATCAAAGAACATACAATGACTCACACTTTAGAGGATGCTATTTAAATAATCTAAATATGACTAACTTTAAAGTAGAGATTTTTCTTTTGGAGACCTGATAATTGTGGAATAAAATAAAAAATTGGCACTCATGCTCATTTTATGTAAAATTAATTCCAACAAGTTAAAGTAGAAGCAAAGCCAGAGACCAAGGAATGGATGTTTTGGAAACCACAGACTGGAAAATTTGGTTTATATGATGGTGAGGCACTTTTAAAATTTATTTGAACTCCTGTTCAGGAAAATATTTAGATTCTCCTTAGACCTCTTAAGGACCAATTGTCTAGTTGTGGATTTTATTTGAAAACCTTGAAATAGAAAAAAAAAAATTCCTCCTCTTGTGAAATGCTCCAAGTCTCACATGTTCTCTGTAAAAATCACTCACTTCCTTTGAGATGATGAGCTATACATTCAGAGAACAAAGCATTTCCTGAGTCTGTTTAGAGTACATAGGATGCGTTCCGAAGTGTTTGTCATGTACCCTCAAGAATCTGGTAGATATTTTTTTTTAAAAAACCAAAGAATGCAGAAATTTATCTAAAATCTTGAGATGGTTAACAGCACAGAATTATGCAAAGTCTTAGCAAGTATTTGATAAATTGGGTCATTTAGGCAAATAAACACTTATTAAATTTTACTTACCTTAAGAGAATCAGTTTGAAAATCCACATAAAGCTATGACAGTGGAAAGATCTTTGGACTTGGAGTAAATATTAATTCTGATCCCACTGGTAGTGGGTTATGGAGTTTCTTTTGGGGTGAAAATGTTCTGGAATTCGATAGTGGAAATGGTTGCACAACTTTGGAATGTACTAAAAAACACTGAATTAATTGTACACTTTAAGGGTAAATTTTATGGTATGTAAATTATATCTCAATTAAAAGAAAATCTAGTTCCAGAACTTTATGCCCTTATGTAGCAATGTAATCTTTTTTTCCACAGCTTTATTGAGATATAATTGACATATAGCATTGTGTAAGTTTATGGTGTACAACATGATGGTTTGATACACGTATAAATTGTGACATGATTATCACAATAAGGTTAGTTAGAACATCCATCACCATTTATGCTACATAGAATAGATTAAAGGAATAAATACAAAGTACATAAATATAAGCAAATCAACACTATTATGTAATTTCGAATGGAAAAAGTAGGATACTGGGACAAGCGACTATCCATTTGGCGAAAGGAAAATTTCCCTTGAAGATTTTGTGCAAATGTATTGGCCATTCATATTTCTAATTTTGTGAATTGTCCTTTACCAACTTTGCATTTAGGTGTGATTATCTTTTCTTTATGGATATGTAGGTGTTTTTTTATATTTAAAAAATTTGAATTCTTTATTTTTCATAAACAACGGCAACATTTCCCCAAAGTTTTCATGTCATTTAACTTTATTTGCTTTTCTTTTAATACAGAGAAACTAAAAAATATTTTAGTCAATTTATCAATCTCTTTCTTTTTGCTTTCTTTTAAATTGTCAGTCTTAGCATTTCCTTTCCAATTCTAAAATTATGTAAATATTTTTTCCAGTATTTCTGTGATTTTCTTTCACATGAAAAAAATTTAATCCATTTGAATACGTTTGATGTTGTAGGATATGAAGTAGTGATCTACTTTTTCTGTTTTTTCTGAATGGCTAGTCTGTTGTCTCAGCATTCTATTCTTTCCATTGGAAATTACATTTATTTCTTTTTCTTGCCTAATTGCTCTGATTAGGACTCCCAGCACCATGTCAAATAGGAGTTGTGAGAGGGCACGTTTGCCTCATTCCTGATTTTAGAGGAAAAGCTATTAGCTTTTCACTACTGAGTATGATGTTAGCTGTGGGTTTTTCATATTTGGCCTTGATTATGTTAAGGTGTGTTCCTTCTATACGAAATTTGTTGAGAGCTTTTATCATGAAAGTGTGTTGAATTCTATCAAATGCTTTCTCTGCATCTATTTGAAAGGATCATATAATTTTTATCCTTCATTCTTTTTTTTTTAATTTTTATTTATTTTTTTTCCCCCAAAGCCCCAGTAGATAGTTGTATGTCATAGCTGCACATCCTTCTAGTTGCTGTATGTGCGACACTGCCTCAGCATGGCTGGAGAAGCTGCGGGTCGGGGCGGTGCGCGCCTAGGAACCAAACCCTGGCCGCCAGCAGCGGAGCGCGCGCACTTAACTGCTAAGCCAGGGGCCGGCCCTATCCTTCATTCTATTAACGTGGTGTATCACATTTCCTAGCTACGTAATCTTAAGTCAGTTTCTGAAGTTCTTAAGACTTCAGTTTTCTCCACTGTAAAGTGAAGGGATTTTTTAGATCAACATTTTTCACACTGTGGGTTGCAATTCCTTAGTGAGCGGCAAAATCAATTTAGTGGATGGCAACCAGCATCTTTTAAAAAATGAAACAAAGAAATATTAGAGTGTACTGCATATAATAAGTATTTTTTTCACCAAACTCTTGTTTCCCTTATATATATGTACATACTAAGTCATGATATAAAATATATTTTTTCTCTGTGGGTTACAATAAAAAAGTTTAAAACCCACTGTATTGGCTGATTTGTAACGTCCCTCCTTCAATAAAATTCTGTCAATTTATACTATTGAATTTGGTAGTAGCAAAATCTCCATTGATCTTGTAATACTTGCAGCTAACATTCTTTGAACACTTACTGTGTGTCAGAGGCTGTTCTGAACTCTGTATTAACTCAATCCTCATCGCAAACTATGAGGCAGTACAATTATATAATCCTTCCCATTTTATAGGCAAAGAAAATGAGGGAAAGAGAAATTAATAATTAAGACAAAAATGTGTAACTAGAAGTGATGGAGCTGGAAATTGAACCCAAACAGTTTAATTTTAGAGCTAACTCTCTTAACTACTATGTCATTCTATCTAGAATTCTGACAATAAATTTTTAAAAGTTTTGAATTGACCTACAATCTTGTAGCCCTCCTCCATTTAATATTATAAAATTATGTATTTTTGGTGGTGAATATTGGTTAAAAAAAAAGTTTCCTTGATATTAAATAAACCACATTTGAGAAAGCATTGAAAGGGATGGGGGAGGGATAGTCAACACATCACTTCAGACCATCAACTCTCTACCCAGGGCCTTCTGTAGATCTCAAGGTTTGGCTGAGTAGTAGAAACTTGACACACACACAAAAAAAGATCTCTCTGCAATAAATAATCTTCCCTTAAATAAAAATAAAACTCCTATAATTCCTTTGTTTCATTCTATTAATATAAAGATTTCTTCACCTTTAGTTCAGTTAAATTTGGCCACAAAAATGTCTCGTGTTTTTCCTCAGATCAGAATTGTTCTAATTAGCTTCCAAGGAAGGCAAATGATAATAAGATGCATGAGAAATGAGAAACAGAATTTAGATGCGTGGCTTAAGTCAGTGCAATTAAAACAACAACAAATGCCACATTCCCTGTCTCCCTATCTTTTTTCTTTTTGATCCTAGCTGTATTCTGTGCACACACACATACTCACTCTTCTATTAGTTCAACATACACAAAAATTATTTTGAAATGATCCCTGCTTCTCAAGGAGCTTCCAGTCTCTTGGCAATAAAAACTGGAAACTATCATTTGTCGAGTGTTTGTTCTTTACTAGGCGCTTGCCCTGATTTATATGCTAACTCATTTAAATTAGTCTTCACCACAATCTGTGACATTATTCCCCTTTTCTAAAACTGAAATTCAGTTAAAATAATTTGGTATTAAAAGATCCAGCTTGTTGGGGCCAGCCTGGAGGTGTAGCGGTTAAGTGTGTGTGCTCCGCTTAGGCGGTCCGGGGTCTGAAGTTTGGGATCCTGGGTGCACGTCAATGCATCGCTTGTCAAGCCATGTTGTGGCGGCGTCCCATATAAAGTAGAGGAAGATGGGCACGGATGTTAGCCCAGGGCCAATCTTCCTCAGCAAAGAGAGGAGGATTGGCATCAGATGTTAGCTCAGGGCTAATCTTCCTCACAAAAAAAAAAAAAAAAAGATCCAGCTTGAGTTAAGCCCCAGATTCTCTGAGCCAAGCTTGGTAGTTTTTCCCACTAAATGGCTTTGAAGTGTTGTTCTCTCCCCAAATGCACCCCCATACACGGTATACATGTATTTAGTATGTTTTTTGTTGTGGCGATTATTTGAAATAAATGTAATCTATCTACCCAGACGTTCCTATTCCTTAGCTTCCATTTGCTATGAGGGCTATATTTTACTCTTACAGAATATTTAGAAGATGTAGTTTAACTACAGGAACTTTTATTCTTTTGCCTTTGGTTCAGCTCAAATCTTGAATATTTTCTTTTTATTTACAGTCACATACACATTTTTCACATTTCCTTTTTAATGCTTTGCTATAAATTATTAAATTTAAATCCTGCTGCTAATGCCTAATGGGCCCAGAACAATTTAGCTATTCAGATAGAATTTTGCAAATTCATCGTGGAACTTAAAGAGGAATGGAGACCCTGGTTGAGCTTGTTTGTTTTTTTATAATCCTATCCTTGGAGCAATGCTTGAGATATTTGATTGCCACAAAGAATGTAAGTGATGTAAAGAAAAAGCACTTGTATAAAGCATAAAATGAGGGATGAACTTCTAACCTATAAAACCTACTTTGGAAAAATCAGATTACAAACTTCTTCAAGGTATAGGAAGAACACATTTTAACAGAGATTTTAGCTGAGTAGGAATAATGCAGAACCAGGGTGAAGAATTTAGTGTGATTAGCCACATACAAGATTTCTGGCCATTTATTTTCTAAGGCAAGTACCATTTATTTCACAATGACTAAGTGCCAGGCAAATTACTAGTACTTTACATCATCATAACTCATTTAATCCCTCAAAACAATCTTATAAATTTAGATATTAATGAAGTTAAAAATCTCCTGAGAGTCAGAAATATTCTTTTGTGACAAATATATTTTCAATTTATACCAAATAAAAAGATAGAGAATAAAATTCTAATTTATGAATTTTCAAGATGAGGAAACTGAGACTTAGCAAGGCTAATGGGCCCAAGTTTGTGCAGTTATAACAGGTGGCATCAGTATTTTAATCCGAGTCTGATTCATAATCACTTTTCTCCACTGCCTCCAAATTAAAAAGGTGCTCCCAGCCCTGCCCTTTTTCTTAGAGAGTGCAGTTCCTTAGCCATGCGTCAATAATTTCAACTGCAAACTGTATATGGCTTAGGCATTTTTCAAAAGTTAGAATTTAATTATTGATCATAGATTAGAATCTTTACATAAAGGAGTACTTTTGGATATTTGTCATGAACAGAAGATATTTAATCTCAGTAGTAGATGTTGATGAATTTCTTTATTGTCATAACGACATTATAAACAAATTATTATATTTGTAACTTATTTGGTCTTTTTTCCCCACTTGGAAACCAAAAATGTTTTACCTAAAATTTCCATTATCGAGTATTTTCTTCATTGTCTAGCTTATGAAAAATCAGGACATTGAAATGAAGTGATTTCCTAGTTTCTCTGACTGAGGCAACAGTAGACAATTACTCTTGTTACTCAAGAAATGCTTACTATATTGAATGAAACGAAGAAATAGAAGAATATATCTGCTTTTAGAGGCTTAACAAATAGAATATAATGTACAAAGATGAATAATAGCTCGTATTTGATACATGCTAATGAAGAGCATAGAAAATAAAATCCTTGGGAATTTAGAGTAGAGGAAGATCTTAGACTAAGGCAGTGGAAAAGGGCTTTGAAAAGGTAGTGGGACATAATTGGGAAAGACAATTCCATAAAGGCATTCGTCTAAGGGAACATGATGGCTTAGGCAGAGTTTCAGAGCTCAAAATGTGTGTGAAGATAGAGCGCTAATGATGCCAGGAGAGGGTTTGTGCAGGGGTAGAGCAGGAGATAAAGGTGCCTGATGATTCAACATTTACAACTCTTGACTTTGAACGTGAGTTTTTCTATCAAATGCCTCCAACTCTCACTCTACTGAACTTTTCAAGGGTGGGGCCTTTATCTTATCTACCCTGACACCTTTAGTACTTAACACAGTACTTTCAGTGCCTAGCACAGAAAAGGCATTCTGCAAGCATTTGAGCATTTGTTAAATGAATGAATGAATGAGTCTCAGATAGATTAAGTGAATTACTCAAAGTCAAACAACTAGAACGTGATAAGAATTATGACTGGAAAAAAACATTTGTTTTTATCCTATTCAGACATGAACTGTAAAATGTTATAGAACCATTATTTTTCCAATCCCCTTTGCTTTTTGGAAATTTTCTTTGGTGGACCTTAAGAAGCTTGTATTAGTCAAGGTTCTCCAGAGAAACAGAAACAGAACCAAGAGGATGTGTGCATGTGTGCGTGTGTGTGTGTGTACATACTGAGAGAGACAGAGAGAGAGATCGATTGACTTATAACGAATTGGCTCATGCAATTACAGAGGCTGACAAGTCCCATGGCTGAGTCAGCAAGCTGGAGACCCGGAAGAGCCAATGGTGAACTTCCAGTGTGGGTCTGAAGGCCTGAGATCCAGGAAGAGCCAATATTTCAGTTCTGGTTTGAGGACAGGAAAAAGCCAATGTTCCAGTTTGAAGTCAGTCAGGCAAGAGGAATTCTCCCTTATTTGGGGGAGGGTCAGTCTTTTTGCTCTATTCAGGCCTTCAACTGATTGGATGAGGTCAACCCACATGAGAGAGGGCAATCTGCTTTATCCAGTCTACCCATGTTAATCTCACTGAGAAACATCCTCACAGACATACCCAGAATAAAGTTTGACCAAATATCTTGGCACGCCATGGCCCAGGTATGTTGACACATAAAATTAGCCATCACAAAACTTGACCATTCACAAGTAATGTTATCAGTTGAATATCCCAAACCTATTCCACTGAAACATCATGGTCTATATATATAGTTCTAAACATATATTTACACAAGTTCCTTTTGTTGAGGTAGTGCCACATGGTGATGAGGAGCACGTCTGCTCAGGTTCAAATTCCAGCTACCAGATGTGTGACCTTGACAAGTTACTTCTCTTAGTGTCAGTTTCTTTATCCATGAATTGGGAATCGTGATTGTTCCTCCTTCATAGAGCTGTTATGAGAATTAAATGAAGTAACAGCATAAAGCACTTAGCACACTGCATGGCTTTTGTAGGCACTCAGTCAGTGACGGCTACTATTTAATAAGGAATATTAATAAAAATTTAATGAATGTGGCATACCACTACTACTTCTTTGATTCTATCACCTAAATATTCTTTTAAAATGTCAAGTTATATTTTTAATTTTAAACACTCAAGTGAAAGAAGACTACTCTTCCAGGACTAGTACATTCATTTATATTTCTATCTTTAACTCCTAGTATAATGCCTGATACATAGTAAGCACAGATAAAAATTTGGAGAATACTTAGTATTGTGTCAGAAAAAATGTATAATGTAGGATATTAGAATTCTGTAACCCTAGAAATATACAAGATTTGAGAATAACTAATTTTTTCTTATGTACAAATGTTAACTTGATTTGAAATGAAACATTTGGAGAAGTTATAATAGCAGAAGGCAGATTTTCATTCAATATTTGTTAATTTTGTTGCCTTATAAACCTGCAAGTCTAAAACAGTTTCCATAAACAACTAAAGATGACATGAACTTTTAGTTGACTCAATCAATACAGTATATAATTTGTTTGCATCACAACATCTTTAAATCTCAGTGGTGTAAGTATAACAACAATAATACCTTATATAGAATAACACTTTATACTTTTCAAATTACTTGAATATACTACCACATTTGATTCTGGCAACAGTCTTGAAGAGTGAGTAAATGGATGTTACGACCCCCATTTTACAGGTGAGGAAACTGAGGAATGAGAGTTCAAACTAGCACGCCAAACACCAAGCATCAAATGAACAACTGAGCTAGCAACTTTTAAGTTAGTGTGCTTTCTAATACACCAAACTACATTATAATAAATTCCAAACTCCTAAGTAAAAAATATCAGCATAGTCTCTCTCTTAAGAAGTGATTTTCCAGGTCTGGCCCGGTGGCACAGTGGTTAAGTGCACGCACTCTGCTTCCACGGCCCGGGGTTCGCAGATTGGAATCGCCGGCGCGCACCGACACACCGCTTGTCAAGCCATGCTGTGGCAGGCATCCCATATAAAGTAGAAGAAGATGGGCACGGATGTTAGCCCAGGGCCAGTCTTCCTCACCAAAAAAAAAAAAGTGATTTTCCTTCAATATATGTGATTACTAGGTAGTATTTATCCCACTTTAAAATCTCAAAATTTGCTATTAATAGGAATGCAAAGTGGACCTTCTATATATCACAATACCACCAGGGATTATAATCACAGTAACTAATTTTATACTCGAGTATTATTATTATTATTATTTTTTTAATTTATAATTTTATTTATTTATTTTTTCCCCCAAAGCCCCAGTAGATAGTTGTCTGTCATAGCTGCACATCCTTCTAGTTGCTGTATGTGGGACGCGGCCTCAGCATGGCCGGAGGAGCAGTGTGTTGGTGCGCGCCCAGGATCCGAACCCGGGCCGCCAGCAGCGGAGCGCGCGCACTTAACCACTAAGCCATGGGGCCGGTCCTCGAGTATTATTTAAGGTAGTTTGGTTCATTAAATAATATCACATACTCTAGATGACAGCTTTCCTCAAATTAAAGTTAGAGTTTTGGGTTTGACACTGCCTTTTTCTATGTTACTATAACATATTTTCCCTGTTGATATGATAGTGTTTATTCTCGTGTCTTAAACACTCAAAAAAATTTTTTTTTATACGAGCGTGGTATACAGTGGAAATAAAAATAGTTTTTGTAATTTGGTGTAGGATTCATATCCTTAACACCAATTTAAGACTCAAATCTTTTTTTATTGAAAGTATTTTTTATTTAATAAAAATTTTATTATATAAGAAGTTTTTTTATTGAAAGTATTGTATCTTTTTGTGTGTGTGTGAGGAAGATCAGCCCTGAGCTAACAACCATGCTAATCCTCCTTTTTTTTTTTTTTTGCTGAGGAAGACCGGCTCTGAGCTAACATCTATTGCCGATCCTCCTCCTTTTTTTCCCCAAAGCCCCAGTAGATAGTTGTATGTCATAGTTGCACATCCTTCTAGTTGCTGTATGTGGCACGCGGCCTCAGCGTGGCTGGAGATGCAGTGCATCGGTGCGCGCCTGGGATCCGAACCCAGGCCACCAGTAGCAGAGCGCGGGCACTTAACCGCTAAGCTACGGGCTGGCCCAAAAGTATTGTATCATCTTGACAAGAATTACCCCAAGTCTGCCACTCTGATGGTGTAGTTATTTGGTATCATTGCATCATTTTCCCCTCCTATTTCATCCCCTCAGTCTCTAAAGGAGAATAAAGTCCAGTTGGTTTCCAAAAGCCCCCACTTGAATGGCTTTCCAATAATTTCCAGTGTAAGGATCAGGTCTTTCACTTCTTTTATACCCCCTCTTACAGCACCCAGAACGATGCCATGCACGTGGAAGGTGCTTAAGATGTTCTAGAGCAATGGATATATAAGTGAAATTGGTTTGGAAGAGACCTGGGAAAGTCTGGGATGGAGGAATGGGAGGACTCTCTTTGTTAGAAGTAAATATAGGGCTGGCCTCGTGGCTTAGCGGTTAAGTGCGCGTGCTCTGCTACTGGCGGCCCGGGTTCGGATCCCGGGTGCTCAGCACCGCACTGCTTCTCCGGCCATGCTGAGGCAGCATCCCACATACAGCAACTAGAAGGATGTGCAACTATGATATACAGCTATCTACTGGGGCTTTGGGGAAAAAAATAAAGGAGGAGGATTGGCAATAGATGTTAGCTCAGAGCCGGCCTTCCTCCGCAAAAAGAGGAGGATTCAGCATGGATGTTAGCTCAGGGCTGATCTTCCTCACACACACACAAAAAAGTAAATATGAATGTGAATGAATAGATCCCTCAACACTGGGACATCAGAGGTGACAATCCTGTACAGTAATTGGTGAGGAAAACGCAGGAAATAAGGGGAAAATGAAGTAGAGCAGGCAGGGAGGCAGTCCAAGGAAATGAAGGCAAGCTTTGACCATGAGACTAAAGACAAGGGGGAGTTAGGGAAGGGAATGATGTCATCGGAACAACAATAGAGGAAGACAGTTTTGGCAGCAGCTTTTGAATAGACTTTGAAGAAAAAAAATTAGAGAGAGGGGAAAAAGGAAACAGGAAAGGGAAGTCTGCTCAGAACTCAGCATGACATTTGGAGTGGGTGGGAGCTTCCTGTCACAGCTTGATATTTGGAACATCTGGTCACCTCTTATAATGACTAGACCTTAGAAACTTGAGCTTTCTCAAGTGACCAGGTTAGAACACGTATGGATTCCACGGCCTAACCATCATGGCCAGGAGACAGGCATGTCTGAAGAAAGAAAAAAACACAGATGGAAAACAAACTCTTCTCTTACACGGAGAACACTCTCACTAGTTTTCCAATGTAAGAGTTCATATTTGTAAGTGTATATGCTTGCCATGTTTTTGGAACTTATTGGTTTTACATTAAAATTAAAGTGTTGTAAATTCTCTTTTAATTCAATGATCCCAAATAGGGAAATGTAACTAACAGATTTACAAAGAAACTGTTTCCAAAGCTAATGATTTTCACTACCCATGTTTCTGTTGCATTGTTTAATTTTTGCAGGATTCCCACGTTGCTTCAGTTACAATATTGGCCAAAGTTTTCCACAACACAATTGTGCCCTCTAGCGTTTCTTAGTATTTAATGAAGCCTACTTGGGAGTTTTAAAAAGTGGTCACAGGTAGAACTGACTCTTCCAATGAGTGGCTAATAATGGTTTCCCACTTTATCATTGGAAGGCTACCTGCTGTATTAGTCAGTGTAAGTGTGGTTATGTTATGGTAACAAATAAACCCCCCAATCTCAGTGGCTTAAAAAATAAAAGTTTACTTCTCACAGAAGGTCCAGTGCAGGCTGGCCAGGCCCGTCTACAAGCAGCGTCTCGGAGATCCAGGCTGCCTGCATCCTGTGACCTCCATTACCTTCTCACCTACCAAAGTCACCTGGACAGGGCAACAGAGAGACGGAGGAGGCCACTGGCTTTTAACTGCTTCAGCCTGGAAGTGATATATGTCACCCCGCTACTTTCTATTAGCCAGAACCAGTCACCTGGCCTCAGCCCAATGGCAGGGGAGCCTGGAGGACACGGAGAAGCACATGGGTGTCCTGGAGCACTAACTGCCTCTGTTAAAGCTCCTATAAGAGCAGCTGGGAACAAATGTATTGGACATTCTAGCTTTATTATTATGGGAAATATTTTTGATTTGAAGTTTTCCAGTAGAAGAGTATTCATTCCAGAGGGGAAGTCAAGATGGCGGCGTAGGCAGACTCTGAACTCGCCTCCTCCCGTGGACACAGCCAATTTACAACTACTCGTGGAAAAAGTACCCCTGAGACAGAACTGAAAACTGGATGAGAGGAACTCCTGCAATAACAGACAATCCTAACTGAGGTGGAAGAGGCAGAAACTCCCTTCTGGAGAGGAAAAACGCCACCTTCACAAGCCGCCAGCTTCACGGCCCCCGGGAGCAGCTCACAGGTACGCAGCCTCCCTGGAGGCGCGGGGCCCTGAGCCGGGAGCGCCCCCGCTGTGGGCATATTGTGGACCCAGCACAATCGACACCAGCGGCATAATATCTGACTTTGCCTGCTACTAAAGCATTGGGGAGCAGCCCCAGAAAACCCGGTTCACAAAGAAACTAAAACCGGCTCTTAAAGGGCCCGCATGCAAACTCACCCGTTTCAGAAAGCATCCTAAAATCACCACAAAGAAAGGTGCGCAGTGCTGTGGTGAAAAGAGACTCACCTAATAGGCCGTGAGTGCATCTCGGTGAGGGGTGAGACCTCTCCAGGGACTGGGACATTGGCGGCGGCCATTGTTGTGGCCTGGTGTGAGCGTGCTGACACAGACGCCATTGGAGTTCTCCCTGAGGCCTGCTAGCCCAGGGTCTGCCCCACCCACTAGAGCACCGATTTAATCCAGCTCAGCCAGGGCAGGCAGCCCACCCTAGAGACTGGCCCCACCCAACAACAAGCCCTCAGGCAACTTGTGGGCCTGCATAGATTGGTGACTGGATTCTCTGCAGCCTGGCAACTGAGCCAACTTTAGCAGGGCAGGGTGTGCACAAGGAGCGGGTAGAGAGTGTGGGGCGGTGGCGGAGTGTGTGAGGCTCCCGCCGTGGAGAGACTGGGTCCGCTTGGGGAGGTCAGGGCGCTCACACGGGGCAGGACTGTGTTGACTGTGTGTGTGGACCTGTGTGTGGCAGGGCTTGTCAGCTGCAGAAGACTTGTGCTTCTCAAAGACCCACATAGGGGTTTGCCCCACCTTCCAAAGCCTGAAACAATTGGGTGCTCCTGTGCCTGAGGCCAGCCCCACCCAGCTGCAATCCTCAGAGAACTGACAAGAGACCTAAAGCCTGGAGGCTTATAGCAATTGTAAGGCCCTGAGCCTAACAACCTGCCACGCTGGGGGCCTACTCACTTAAAAGAAATACTGCAATACAAATGTGGTATTAGAACTTGCAGCCAACTGTGCTGGGGCTCCCCATACCTGATAAAGAGACTGAAGGGCCCACAACAACTACAAGCAGCTGAGCATTACAACAGCTGGCCAGGAGCATAACTCAGCCTCCCTGGGCGCCTACAGGGAGAGCAAACAGGACACAACAGAAGGACACATGTAGCCCACATAGGGGTCACCCCTGGAACATGGAGAACTGAGGGAAGCACACTGGAAGCCTCCTAAGGCATCACTTACATAAGGTCACCTATCCAAGAGCAGGAGACGTAGCTGACCTACCTAATACATAGACACAAGCACAGGGAAAGAGGCAAAATGAGGAGGCAAAAGAATACATCCCAAGTAAGGGAACAGGACAAAACCCCAGAAAAGGAACTAAGTGAAACAGAAATGAGCAACCTACCCGACAGAGAGGTCAAACTAAGAGTGTTAAGGATGCTCACTGATCTGGGGAGAAGAATAGATGAACTCAATGAGAATGTCAACAAAGAAATGGAAGATATAAAAAAGAACTAATCAGAAATAAAGAATACAATACTGGAAATGAAAAATTCATTAGAGGAACTCAAAAGCAGAGTAGAAGATACAGAAGAACGGATCTGTGAGCTGGACGAAAGACTAGAAGAAATTACCCAAGGTGAACAGGTAAAAGAGAAAAGAATTAAAAAGAGTGAGGACGGTCTAAGGGACCTCTGGGACAACATCAAGCGCACTAACATCCATGTTATAGGTGTCCCGGAAGGAGTAGAGCGAGACAAGGGGGTAGAGAATCTATTTCAAGCAATAATAGATGAAAACTTCCCTAACCTAAGGAAGGAAACAGACATCCAGGTACAGGAAGCACAGAGGGCCCCAAACAAGATAAACCCAAAGAGGCCCACACCAAGACACATCATAATCAAAATGTCCAGAATTAAAGATAAAGAGAGAATCCTAAAAGCGGCAAGAGAATGTCAAGTTACATACAAAGGAAACCCCATAAGGCTATCAGCTGACTTCTCAGCAGAAACCTTACAGGTTAGAAGAGAATGGCACGATATATTTAAAGTGCTAAAAAGAAAAAACTTACAGCGAAGAATACTCTACCCAGCAAGGTTATCATTCAAAATGGAAGGAGAGATCAAAAATTTCCCAGACAAGCAAAAATTAAAGGAGTTTGTCACCAAGAAACCAGTGCTACAAGAAATGTTAAAGGGACTGATTTAAGGGGAAAAGAGAAGACCACAAATAGGAAAAATTATCTATTTCCATGATAAGAACGTAATGGATACAAATGCACAAAAAAGAGGTTAGATATGATATCAAAAACATAAAAGGAGGGAGGAGGGGAGTTAAAGAGTAGAGCTTTCAGACAGAGGTCAAACTAAAGTGACCATCAGTTCTGTATAGAAGAAGAAAGGAACAGGGAAGGACTACTAAAACACAGAAAAAAAAGTTAAAAAATGGCAGTAAGTACATACTTATCAATAGCTACTTTAAATGTCAATGGACTAAATGCTCCAATTAAAAGGCATAGGGTGGCTGACTGGATAAAAAACAAGACCCATATATATGCTGCATACAAGAGACACACTTCAGACCTAAAGACACAAACTGAAAGTGAAGGGATGGAAAAAGATACTCCACGCAAATGGCAATGAAAAGAAAGCTGGGGTAGCAGTACTCATATCAGACAAAATAGACTTTAAAACAAAAACTGTAAAAAGAGACAAGGGCATTACATAATGATCAAGGAAACAATCCAACAAGAGGATATAACACTTGTAAATATCTACGCACCCAATGTAGGTGCACCTAAATATATAAAGCAATTATTAACAGACATAAAAAGAGAAATAGACAGTAACACAATAATAGTAGGGGACTTTAACACTCCACTTACATCAATGGATAGATCATCCAAACAGAAGATCAATAAGGAAACATTGGCCTTAAATGACACACTAGAACAGATGGACCTAGTAGATATATACAGAGCATTCCATCCAAAAACCGAAGAATACACATTCTTTTCAAATGCACATGGAACATTCTCCAGGATTGATCACATATTAGGCCACAAAACAAGTCTCCATAAATTTAAGAAGATTGAAATAATACCAAGCATCTTTTCTGACCACAATGGTATGAAACTAGAAATCAACTATAGGAAGAAAATCAGAAAAGCCACAAATACGTGGAGATTAAACAAAATGCTACTGAACAACGACTGGGTTAACGAAGAAATCAAAGAAGAAATCAAAAAATACCTGGAGACGAAAATGAAAATACGACATGCCAGAATTTATGGGATACAGCAAAAGCGGTTCTAAGAGGGAAGTTTATAGCAATACAGGCCTATCTCAACAAACAAGAAAAATCTCAAATAAACAATCTAACAATGCACCTAAAGGAATTGGAAAAAGAAGAACAAACAAAGCCCAAAATCAGTAGAAGAAGGGAAGTAATAAAAATCAGAGCAGAAATAAATGAAATAGAGACCAAAAAAACAATAGAAAAAATTAATAAAACCAAGAGCTGGTTCTTTGAAAAGATCAACAAAATTGACAAACCTTTAGCTAGACTCACCAAGAAAAAAAGAGAGAAGGCACAAATAAGTAAAATCAGAAATGAAAGAGGAGAGGTTACAACAGACACCTCAGAAATACAAAAGATTATAAAAGAATACTATGAAAAGCTATATGCCAACCAATTCGACAATCTGGAACAAATGGATAAATTCTTAGAATCATACAACCTTCCAAAACTGGATCAAGAAGAAGTAGAGAATTTGAATAGACCAATCACCAGTAAGGAGATCGAAACAGTAATCACAAACCTCCCCAAAAATAAAAGTCCAGGACCAGACGGCTTCCCTCGTGAATTATACCAAACATTCAAAGAAGACTTAATACCTATCCTTCTCAAACTCTTCCAAAAAATTGAGGTGGGGGGAAGCTCCCTAACTCATTCTACGAAGCTGACATTATCCTGATACCAAAACCAGACAAGGACAACATAAAAAAAGAAAATTACAGGCCAATATCACTGATGAACATCCATGCAAAAATCCTCAACAAAATACTAGCAAATCGCATACAACAATACGTTAAAAAGATTATACACCATGATCAAGTGGGATTTATTCCAGGGATGCAGGGATGGTTTAACGTTCACAAATCAATCAACGTAATACACCACATTAATAAAATGAAGAATAAAAATCACATGATCATCTCAATAGATGCAGAGAAAGCATTTGACAAGATACAGCATCCATTTATGATAAAAACTCTGAATAAAATGGGTATAGAAGGAAAGTACCTCAACATAATAAAGACCATATATGAGAAACCCACAGCTAATATCATCCTCAATGGTGAAAAACTGAAAGCTATCCCTCTAAGAACAGGAACCAGACAAGGATGCCCACTGTCACCACCCCTATTTAACATAGTACTGGAAGTCCTAGCCAGAGCAATCAGGCAAGAGAAAGAAATAAAAGGGATCCAAATTGGAAAGGAAGAAGTGAAACTGTCACTATTTGCAGATGACATGATTTTATATATAGAAAACCCTAAAGAATCCACCAGAAAACTTTTAGAAGTAATAAACGAATATGGTAAAGTTGCAGGATACAAAATCAACATACAAAAATCAGTTGCATTTCTGTACACTAACAATGAAGTAGCAGAAAGAGAAATTAAGAATACCATCCCATTTACAATTGCAACAAAAAGAATAAAATACCTAGGAATAAACTTAACCAAAGAGGTGAAAGATCTGTACACTGAAAACTATAAAACATTTCTGAAAGAAATTGAAGAAGACACAAAGAAATGGAAAGATATTCCGTGCTCTTGGATTGGAAGAATTAACAGTTAAGATGTCCATACTTCCTAAAGCCATCTATAGATTCAATGCAATCCCTATCAAATTTGCAACAACATTTTTCACAGAAATAGAACAAAGAATCCTAAAATTTATATGGAACAACAAAAGACCCCAAATACCTAAAGGAATCCTGAGAAAAAGAACAAAGCTGGAGGTATCACACTCCCTGATTTCAAAATATACTACAAAGCTATAGTAACCAAAACAGCTTGGTACTGGCACAAAACAGACACACAGATCAATGGAATAGAATCGAGAGCCCAGAAATAAACCCACACATCTATGGACAGCTAATCTTTGACAAAGGAGCCAAGAACATACAATGGGGAAAAGAAAGTCTCTTCAACAAATGGTGTTGGGAAAACTGGATAGCCACATGCAAAACAATGAAAGTAGACCCTTACCTTACACCATACACAAAAATTAACTCCAAATGGATTAAAGACTTGAATGTAAGACCTGAAACTGTGAAACTTCTAGAAGAAAACACAGGCAGTACGCTCTTTGACATCGGTCTTAGCAACATCTTTTCAAACACCATGTCTGACCGGGCAAGAGAAACAATAGAAAAAATAAACAAAAGGGACTACATCAAACTAAAAAGCTTCTGCACAGCAAAGGAAACCATCAACAAAACGAAAAGACAACCTAACAATTGGGAGAAGATATTTGCAAACCATACATCTGATAAGGGCTTAATCTCCAAAATACATAAAGAACTCATGCATCTCACCAACAAAAAAACTACCAACCCAATTAAAAAATGGGCAAAAGACCTGAACAGACATTTCTCCAAAGAAGATATACAGATGGCCAACAGACACATGAAAAGATGTTCAAAATCACTAACTATCAGGGAAATGCAAATCAAAACTACAATGAGATATCACCTCACGCCTGTCAGAATGGCTATAATTAACAAGACAGGAAACAACATGTGTTGGAGAGGATGTGAAGAGAAGGGAAGTCTCATACACTGCTGGTGGGAGTGCAAACTGGTGCAGCCACTATGGAAAACAGTACAGAGATTCCTCAAAAAATCAAGGATAGAGCTACCATATGATCCAGCTATTCCACTGTTGGGTATTTATCCAAAGAACTTGAAAACACCAATGCGTAAAGATACACGCACCCTTGTGTTCATTGCAGCGTTATTCACAATAGCCAAGACTTGGAAGCAACCTAAGTGCCCATCAAGGGACGAATGGATAAAGAAGATGTGGTATATATACACAATGGAATACTACTCAGCCATAAGAAACGATGAAATCCAGCCATTTGTGACAACATGGATGGACATTGAGGGTATAATGCAAAGTGAAATAAGTCAGAGGGAGAAGGTCAAATACCACATGATTTCCTTCATTAAGTAGTAGATAATAACAACAATAAACAAACACATAGAGACAGAGATTGGATTGGTGGTTACCAGAGGGGAAGGGGGGAGGGAGGAGGGAGGAGGGTGAAAGGGATAATTCGGTGCATGTGTGTGGTGATGGGTTGTAATTAGTATTTTGGTGGTGAACATGATGTAATCTATGCAGAAATAGAAGTATAATGATGTACACCTGAAATTTTTACAATGTTATAAACCAATGTTACTGCAATAAACAAAAAGTTAAAAAAAAAAGAATATTCATTCAAAAAGAGAATAACAATAGCAATTTTAATATTCATAATTCTTCATTTTTCAATATGACACAAAAAATTAAATATCCCATTTGTATAATGGCAGAAGTGTAAGGAGAGATTTTTGTACTATAATTTCTGTTCTGATTGACTTTTGTATAAAATAAAATATCCCTTATTTCCCTATTCTTTGAGAGAGGTATCATCCTCCTCCTGCATCTATTCCTTAGATGTAAGTTATAATTTTATTTTTAAAGATTTTTTATTTATTTATTTGTTCCCCCCAAAGCCCCAGTAGACAGTTGCATGTCACAGCTGCACATCCTTCCAGTTGCTGCATGTGGGACGCAGCCCTAGCATGGCCGGAGAAGCAGCCCGTCCCTGTGTGCCCGGGATCCGAACCCCGGCCTCCAGCAGCAGAGCGCGCGCACCCAACCGCCAAGCCACGGGGCCGGCCCTATAATTTTATTTTTAATTACTTCTTTCCAACTTTAATTTGGATATGTTTGAAAGCTGTTGTCCTTACTGATATTGCATTTTGGAGAAGTATATTACATTCATTTATGAAATTTTGCAAATTTTATCTATTGTTAGGGAAATATATTTAAGGGAACTTTATAGTTATGTATTAAGTATTGAGCTTAATGGCTCTTTTTTTGATTTTTTTATTATGGTAAAATATACATAATATAAAATTTACCATTTTAACTATTTTTAAGTGTATAGTTCAGAAGCATTAAGTACATTCACATTGTTGTGCAATCATCACTGCTATCTACCTTTGGAACTTTTTCATATTTCTGAAGTAAAACTCTGTACCCATTAAACACTAATTCGCCATTCCCTCCTCCCTCCGGCGTCTGGCAACCACCATTCTTTCTACTTTCTGTCTCTCTGAATTTGACTACTTTGGTGCCTCAGAGAAGTGGAACCCTACAGCATTTGTCCTTCTGTGTCTTGCTTATTTCACTTAACATAATGTTTTCAAGGTTCATCCATGTTGTAGCATATATCAGAATTTCATTCCTTTTAAAGGCTGACTAATATTCCATTGTATGTTTATATCACATTTTGCTTATCCACTCATAATGGCTCATCTTTGACAATATCACATTAATTTTGTTTAGTGAGTAAATCACTAATACATATTTTGAGAGTCTTCTATAATCTATAGCATATTTTGATTAGAGAGACACAAAATTGTTCAACTCTTGGTCAGCTGTGTCCTCTTAGTCTATGTATCTGATCTATCATGGTTTTCTACCTTTTCTTTAGGCCTTCTGGCAAAGCTCCACTTTTCAAAGGAAGTTTTCTTCACTGTGCTTAATGGTGCTCTAGGGATGAGCCATCATAGTATTTGGCCTCCAGTATGAGCATGTTACCTCATTAAGCTTTTCATTTTCTACTTTGATATTTAAGAGACTGATTTTTTAAAGTTATCTTAAATATGGAGATGCTGTCGAGTGGTAGGTACTTTATTACTAGCTTTACTGTGTTTCTAAAAGTCTTTGTCTAATTCTATTATGATAAATCTAGTGCTAATAATATTATTAACGCTCATATAATAATAACAATAGCTGCTGAGCACTGTTGTAAATATTGTATACACACAATACATGTCGATGCTAGTTGTTGAAATAGAAAACACAGGAGGAGACACAGAGCAGAAAGAGGGAAACTGGGCTGCCAAGTTTTGGTCATGTTGGGTTTGAGATGCCTGAGGAAAGCAGGTGTGCAGTGGGAAATGTGAATTTGTGTCAGAACTCAGGAGCACTGCTGGGGCTGGAGGCAGATTTGGGAATCAGTAATATGTAGGGAAGAGCTGAAGGTGTGGAACAAATGAGATTTCTAAGGGAGAGAGAGTGCAGAGTGTCCACTAGCCCAGCCCTGAGCTGAGCCTGAGGGGTGAGTAGGAACTAGCCAGGCAGGAAGGCAGAAGGGATGTTCCAGGTGGAGGAAATAGTGATGGCAGGGAGCCTGCACGGTGCCTGGTAACCCCTGTTCTACTTTCTGCTTGCATGAATCTGCCTATCTGGGTACCTCATGTAAGTGGAATCACACATATTTACCTTTTGGGTCTGCCTTATTAGGAACCATGGTTCCTACTCCGGCTGTGCAGCCAATCACTTGAGGAGCTTCGAAAAACTACACGTCTGGTATCTGGTCTGAGGGAGGAATCAAACATCTGCATGGAGAACCCAAGTGGGAGCACCTGCTCTGGAGCGAGAAGACAGAGGACAGCGTCACGTGAGCTAAAGGGGGCGGGGCTGCAGGTGAGGGGCGTGGCCAGCAGGAGAAAAAGTGCCTCCCCCAGGTTTAGAAGGGAGAGCCCGACGGAGCAGTCCCCGGGCTTGGCACACGAGGTCTTATCAGAAGCTTCGATGGAGCAGTTCAGTAGAGGGCTAAGGGAAGAATAATTGGTGGAGCAAGGGCCCTGGGACACTGAGGGAAATTGGGATCAAAATTATGGCTTGAAAGGGGAAGGATTCAAGGATGGGTGGAGATGTGGCTAAATGATGAGATAGACGGGATGGAAATGCAGGACTCGAGGCCTGAGAGCTCCTGTTTCCTAAGCGAAGCTGCGGGCGCCGTCCTCGGAGGCCACAGCTCTGGGGTTGAGAACACTCGGGCCCCGCCATCTCCCCGCCCTGTGATCTCCGCGCCTCACAGTTCTCGTCCGTAAAATGGGGATTTTGAATCCCATTTTCTGCCCCCTAGGACTGCTGTGAAGGTTAGAGCGAGTCAGTGCAGGTAAGGTTCTGAGGGCAGCCCCTGGGCGCGGTGAGGACTCGGGCTTGGGAGCGGCCCCGCAGGCGAGGGTTGGCCTGGCGGCTGCGCCGCCCCTGCGGGGGACGCAGAGAAACCGACGGGAGCTGAAGAGGCGCTGCTGAGCAGCGTGGGCCCCGCCGGGGCTGGAAACCGTTCACTTGCAGCAGAACTGGTTCTTGTCGCTGATTTCCTGGGCGGAATTCGGCAGACGGAAGAAGCGAAGGGAGGGGCTGACGGCCGGGGCCGGAGCTGCAAGTGCGGCCCCCAGCGTGGGAAGAGGTTCACCTGGGCCGCGCCGGGCCGGTAGCCCGGGGGGTCGGGGAGGACCCGGGGGGTCAGGGAGGACCCGGGGGGTCTGAACTCCGGCGGAGGTCCGGGAGGAGGTTTGGAGGCTGCGAAGGAGGTGGAGATGCAGCAGGGGAGAAAGTTATGGTTCGAGAGAGAAATTCTATAGGACAAGCACGTTTTAGGGCTCCTAATTCGGTTTATTCCTCCCCATCAATCATTTTCAAACTCATCTGAGGCGCCTGGCGGTTCTTCAAAGATGCTTTAGGGACAATCCTTTCAATCAGAGCTACTCCATTTTCATTTGTCTAGACGAGGAAGGGTGGAGGGTGTGGAGGGGTGGAAGAGTATATATTCTTTGTCAAATTTCGTTAGAAAAAAAGGCGTTTTGTTGCTTGCTTGTTTGTTTTGGTTTGAAAACCACTGCCCTTGGGTGGAACGACTTTGGGATTGACAGCGTGTGAGTCATGGACTTTGATCCTGCCTTCGCCAAAGCAGCAGTGTGGTTTGGGCTGGGTCCCTTACCTTCTTTGGGTCTCAGTTTGCTTATTTGTAAAGGGAGTGGGCTGCACCAGCTGATCTTTTCTGCTCTAACGCCCCCTGTTTCTGGCTCGAGGAGGGCTGCGCTTCAGCCGCACCGCCGGGCAGCGCCTGTGGAGGTTTGCGGGCGCCACCTTGTGGTAGAAACTGATAGTGCTGTCAACGGGCACGGTGAGACTGAAGAGGATCCAGGGACCCAGAGAGCTTTCTAGATGGGCTTTATTTACGTAGAGAAAAATCTGTCCAGGGTCAGGAGGTCCTATCCAGGGTGTGCATGCTCTTTTGTTAGAATAAATTGAAAATGAGCTGGATGTGGCACAGTAGCCAAATCTCATCATGGCACCCAGAATAACTCATCAACACAAGTGAATAATTTATTTCATGCTCAGTCTGTTGGAGAGAGAAGGCCAATAACGTTAGTCAAAACTTGCTTGGAATCTGCTTACTTCAATTTGATTTTTCTTTATTGGAACAGTGACCTTGAAAATGACTCCTTTTCACACTCAGGCCTATCTCTTGAGTTTCCCAGTACAGTCGTAAACCTGTACTATGTGTGTGCTTGGAAGTGTCAGGCACTTGTGTAGTCAGGGTCACTCTACTATGAGGCACAACAACCTCTATTGTCTCTAAAGGATTTTTTAAATGACTAGTGATATTAGAGAGCCAGGTGTATGATTCAGAAAGGTTATTGGAACAAAAGCTTCTGGGTATGACCTTGGATTATGAATTTCCTACCCATGGGCAGAGAGGGTGTCTGCAACAAAGGCTGTCAGGAAACAAATACAATAAAATGAAAATAGAGCGGAAGTCGGAGGCAGTTTTTCTGTCATTGTGCTAGTCCTTGAACCCTTGAGGAACAAGATCCACACCTCCAGTTTCAGACTGCACATACCCACTCCCTCGCTTTAACCCCACTTTAAAAAAATTTTTCCGGCAAAGCTGCAGACTAAATTTTACCCTCCAAAGAGCTAGTTTCAAGACTTGCTTGGAAGAGCTCCTGTTCCTTTATATTTATGGTCATTGTATTTCCTCTATGAAGAAGAAATGTGTGCGTTAAAAACTGTAGTATCCAAAATTTATTGTAGACTGATATCAAACCGGTCACCCACTTTTATAATTCTATAGATCAATCCTGTAATCCTTCCCTTCAACTCCTTGCCCCTCAGATCTAACTTCTCAGGCAAATACAGTACACCATGGGAAATTAAAACTCTCTACGCTCACCCTTAAAAGTTGACAACATTTATACTCATTCATATTTCCTTCTCATTTCACAACAAAACCCTCCACTCATGTTCTGGATCCTATGACCTCTTATAAGGCAAGAGTGCCTTATGAACCAGCTATCATCCTCTTCCATATTTCCAATTTCTTTTCCTGAGTATACAATCATGCATAAGTAATTTGCACCTTTAAACAAAGAAGCATACTTGAACCTATTCTCCACTTCTGTTTCTGTCTTGGGGCTCCTCTTCTAGTCCGTGCAGAGCAAGGTATCTTCTCTATCTCCATTCCCACATCTCATAATAACTCCTCAAATGATAGTAATAAGACTTCCAACTGTAGGGGAAGAGGGAGAATCCCCCTCTGCCCTTTCCCTTAAGGTTCTTATGGTTGGCCAAATAATTAAAAGACAGGTTAGCAGAAGAAAATAATACCAGGTTTAATAACATGTATACATGGGAGAAACCAGGGACACTGAGTTTCTCAACACAATGGCAGAGATTCTTATCTTAAATACTATCTTCAGCTAAAGACAAAGGAGGATGTTTGGGGTGGGGGGAGTCTGTTACCGGAGATTACCAGAAAAGCCCAGTAAACAAGAGTAAGGTTATTATGCAGATTTAAGGCCTCATTCTTCACATTGATAAGTTTTTAGAGATGAGGTCATCCCCCTTCTTCCCAGTACAGAGAGGGAGATACCTTTACAAATGGAGATTTCCCTTATAAATGTAAATGTTTGTCTGGCAACTCCTAGCAGGGCCACCTAGAGAATGTGGCCGGGAAGAGACAGAATTTTTGATAAGAGGGGCTTGGTGCCTTTCCTATTGTAACATCTATTTTACATTATATTACAGCCATCATGCTAGTAACTCCTTCCTGAAACAGATCTTTTATGTTAAATTCTTTAGGCAGTTTGGGAGGGGAAACTAAAATGTTCTTCCTGAGTTTTCTGAGTCTTCAGCTCGAAATAATCCGCATACCAGAGTGGTGCCTCTTGAGGTGGCCTGCCCTGAGCACCATCACAACTCAACCATGCTACTGAAACTCCGCTCAAGCACGACTGCCAGATTCAGTGGAGGCTCTTCCTTGACCTCTCTGTGGCGTTTGACCACTGATCACCTTCATCTTTTAACTCTCTTCTCAACTGGCTTCCGTAACACCACTCGCCCAGACTCTTCCCCTTCCTCTTTAGAAATTCCTTCTCAGTTTCTTTTTTAGGCTTATGTGTGTGTGGGTGTGTGTGTGCGTGTGTGCATGCACATGAGATTCTTGCCATTTACTCAGCCTCTGCTAAATGCCAGGCACTGTAATAGTTTGCCTACATTATCTCTTTTAATCCTCAGAACAACTTTATGAGGTGGGTGTTTTTAATCCCCATTTTGTATAGGAACCCAAGACTCGGAGAGGGTAAATAATTCCCTGAGTAACAGACTGAAACCCAAGGTCACCTCTCTTCAGAAGTTAAGCCCTTACCCTCTGATGTTGTGATGCCTCTTCTTTGTTAGCCTTCTTGAAGATTGACCTGCCCGAACGCTCTGTCCACAGTTCTCTTCCTTCCCCCAGGGAGTATCATCCCCACCCTGGCACTCAAGGACGATTTTTATGCTCATACAGGGGAAGTCACTGTGTGCACTGTCGTTCCACATAAATAACTGCCCAAGGCATTTCTAAATCCATGTCCCGCTGGCCCCTCAATCTCAACTGTTCAAAGTGTTTTATTTTTTAATTGTGGGAAGAACACTTAACATGAGATTTACCCTCATCAAAATTTTAAGTGTGATATGTCAAAGTCTTAGAAAGCCCAGGGGTCCTGCAGGACGGGAGCCTTACCGCTCCAGCCCCATTTCGCCTGCTCTTCTGCTCGCCCACAGCCCTCCAGCCACACCGACCTACTTTCTGTTCTTCAAGTGTGTCCAACTCACTTCTGCTTCAAGGCCACTGCACGTGCTGTTCCCTGTTACTGCGATGTTCATACTGCTTATTTCACGGTTGGCTCCTTCTGATACTTCAAGCCCGAGCCTAATGGCCAACTCCTGAGAGAAACTTTCCTGACCGCCCTATCTACAGAAGTCTTTCTCTCTGCAGTTTTTGTTGATCACATCATCCTTCGTGCTTACAAAGGAACAATTTTAGAAAACCAAACCAAGCCAAACAAAATCCTGGGGCCAAAGTTTTAGATTTTTCCTTGTTCACTCGTCTGGAAAAGTAAGTGGTGGTGGTGGTGGTGAGGATGGCCAGGGCCACCTTGGTTAACCTCAAGAACATGTGGTCTCTCCTGGTCCATATTTCGGGTTAGCCCACTTTGGCCTGCTTTAACGTACGCGTGCCTCTTAGTGCTGTGCGTTGATTTAGAACCCTCGGATCTCTGGAACAAATGTGACAAAACCCCATTAGCTTGCTTAATAGTTTTAAGAAATAATTTCAAGATGGGCACTAGAGTGCTCCCAGCTTCAGCCACAGGAAGCCTGGTGTGGAGAGGCTGCTTTCCTGGGGGCCATTTCTCTGGGGACACTTGCCTGAACCAAATGGAAATCATCTGGCCAAGTGAATTTATTGTCATGAGCTAATAACATCGTGTATTTTCATGTAGATTTAAATGACTAGGTTTTTTGAAAAAACAATTGGCACTTTAGTAGTCAGCCATTCTTGACTTATTTCAGTCTGAGGTAGATATTTTAGACCAAATTAAACGTGATCATTTTCCTTATTAAAATATATTCTGCCCCTCAATGTTGTTGCTTTTCAAAAGTGACCATCCTTAACTCAGATAGTAAGATAATGATGACAAAAATGTTAAGAAAAAGTAGACATCTTTCCAGTTCCGTGAGTAACTTTCCACCCAAAGTGTTTTTGGCAGAGGATTCCATTTTGTATAGTAACACATTTTAGACAGTCTGGAAGCAGCCTAGATTACTTGATGTAATAATATTAATAACTATCAGTTATTAAGCACAGAACATATGCCCTGCTAAATTTATGTGCTAAGCACTTTACATGCCCTGTATCTCATTTAATCTCTACGTTGTAAGTGCAGTATAGTTATCAATTTTATTTTATAGAAATAAATGTGCCCAGAGGAACTAAGTAGCTTGGCCAAGGCATGACAGGTGGTAAGTAGCAAAGTGGGAGCAGAGCTAAGGTCTGCCTGATGCCAAAATACATCCTCTGCACCCTCTGTCCTCTGCATGCTCTGCACCCTGTATGCTCTGTATCCTGTATGCTCCGTATGATATAGAGAATTGTGCTTATTTTTTCTTGACTCGGAACTGCCAGGGAGTTAAAATAAATTCTAACCTTGTGAAATCATTCCTCAATGAAACTTAGATAAAGTCAAACACAAACATATTAAGTTCTAGCTGTTTTAAAAACAACTTACTATTTGGGAAGATTTGGCTTATCATGAGGTGATTTGGGATGGGTGGTCATGGATAATTCTATTTGCATATTTAGATGACTGTTGCTCATGGCCAGGCCTATTCAGGAGGAGTTTTAGAAACACAAGTCTTTTTGTTCACTTTGGAGTCCTTCTATTCCTTTGGTTATCTCTCTGCATTTGGTAGATTCCAGGGTTCTTTTCAGCTAGAATTCAGAAAACCCATCAACTTAAAAATACCAATCAATTAAAACAAAATGAAATACAAAGTCCACCGAAAGAGTTCTCTTATAGCCAGAATTGTTTCAATTATAGTTTATATTAGTCTGGACTCCTCAGTTATCATGACAGATAACCAACTCAAATCAGCATATAGAAAAAGGATAATTTAAAGGCTCATGCAGTTGGGAAGGATTCTGGGCTGGCTCCCAGAATTAAAGGTAGAGCTGCAGGAAGTGGGGGTTTGAGCCCTGGAACTGGGACACAATGCCATGAGGTCTCTCCTCGTCGATGTCTGTCTTCCATCTCTGCTGTCTCTGCTTGGTTCCTTCTTCAGACAGGCTCTCTCCTCAGGAGGAGAACGGGGGTCGCCAGAAGTGTCAGTTGCATTCTCAGCTTAACAACCCCAGGGAAAGATCCTGACCTGCCTCGTGCAGATTCCTTCCCATCAGTGCGTGCAGGTATGAAGACTGGCCAGGCTTGTTGAACATGCCTGCCCCTGGGTCCAGAGATGGGCCTGAACACAGTTACCTGACAAAGAGGAATGGGGCAAAATATGCTGGGCAGCCAAAAGCAAGAGTGACCGCAGCTCGCTGTATGCCTGTGTGCACACTACATTCCTAGCTCAATTGCTAATCAGATGTAATTCCTTCAGAATGGAATCTAAGTATGGTCTACCTTTGTACCAGTCAGATTAGATTACATGATGCTACAATATAAACAACTCCAGGATCTCGATGGCTCACAACATTAAAGATTTATTTCTCCCTCATGTTATGTGTTGGTGAGGTTCAGCTCCTTCTATCCTGTTTCACCACCAACTGGGTGTACTGCCATACATTTCTGATGTGCACCACCCAGAGTTAAGGTCATAATCCCCAAGTTAAGAGCTCAGTCCTCCACAAGACTGTCCTTACTTCAGATCCTGAACACACTTCAGGGGTCCTGAGGTCACTTACACTTTTGACTGGCTATTAATTCAGGGGTTTTCACAACTCCCTCAGGTTTGATAATTTGTTAGAATGACTCACAGAACACAAGAAAGTGTTATACTTATGATTACAGCTCTATTAAGGGTACACATGGGCGAGGTCTGGGAGGGAATGCAAAGCTTCCGTGCCCTCTCCTTGTGGAGTCCATTCTTGTCACTCTCCAGGCACTTCAATGTGTTCGGAAAGCTCCACTGAGCTTCAGTGTCCAGAGTTTTTATCAGGGTTTCATGATGCAGTCACAATTGATTAAATCATCAGCCTTGTGACTCGACTCAATCTCCACACCCTGTCTGCTCCCTAGAGTTCAGGCTGGCCAAAAGTTCTAACCCTTTAATCACATGGTTGCTCTTTCTGATAACCATGCCCCATCCTGAAGCTGTCTAGGGGCCCACAACAGTCAAACCATTAGCATAACAAAGACACTCTTGTCACTCAGGAAATTCCAAGGGTTTTCTTTTTCTTTCTTTTTTTAATTTTTTTGTGAGGAAGATTAGCCCTGAGCTAACATCTGTCACCAATCCTCCTCTTTTTGCTGAGGAAGACTGGCCCTGGGCTAACATCCGTGCCCATCTTCCTCTACTTTATATGGGACGCCGTCACAGCATGGCTTGACAAGCGGTGCCTCGGTGTGCACCCAGGATCCAAACCCCAGGCCACTGCAGCAGAGTGCAGGCACTTAACCGCTACGCCACTGGGCCAGCCCCGCAAGGGTTTTAGAAGCTCCTTGCCAGGAACCTTGAACAAAAACAAGACAAATTCTTTATTTACTACACCTTCATTCTAGGATTGAGGCTGAAGGAGGAACTGCTTTCTAGAACAGCGAGAGAGAGAAAGAACAGTGGTGGAACCTCCTGTTGACTCTTGAAGCTCCATCTTGCAAATAGAGTAATTTACTTCTATTCACGCTTCTTTGGCTCACATAAGTCATGTGGCTGAGTCTGACATCACTAAGGTGGGGAGATATAATCCTCCCACAGTGAGGGGCAGCAAATATTTGAACAGGCAATACAATATACCACAGCTTCCTTTATGGAAAGGTAAATCTCTATCACTGAATTGAAATTTTGTTGGTTTGATAAATCTTTTCAGAACTCTACAGGTTTTCTCTGGGTAGGAAAGCAGAACTTATACTGAGTGCCTACAATATGGCAATTGCTTTATATGTGCTATATTATATAATTATCATACTGATTATATAAGGCGTGTATTATTAGAACCATTTTACTGATATAGAAACTGAGTCTCAAGGATAACTTATTACATAACTATTGATTGCATCAGATGCAAATCCAGATCTGTCAGACTGTAAAGCCTCTTTCTGGGAGCTTGTTAGATGCAGAATCTCTGGCCACCCCACTGCCCTCCACCTGCTGAATCAGAAGCTGCATTTTAACAAGACTCCCAGGTGATTAATATGCACATTAATGTTGGAATTAGATTATATAGAGATTTCAGAAGCTATCTGAGGTTTCTTTACCCTTCCCTCCACCTCCAACCTGTTAAAATAATGTAGGAAACAACATGTTTAGTTGCTAACCCTCATCAATACTTCACAAACATCGTCTCGTTTAAGCCTCATAACAACCCCATAGTGTCAATACTATCATCCCCTCCTTACAGGTAAGAAGACTGAGTCTTGGGGAGAGCAGAGTGCTAATGTAGGATTTGGAGAAGATAAAAACAATTCCTCTCAGATGAAATTTAAGTTCAAAATGGTATAAAATATTGTTGCTTTTTACTTTTAACTAATATTTAATAATCAGATAAAGCTGATAATGGTACTTATAAAGAACACTATAGCTAACTATTTGTTGAGTGCTCACAATTTGCTTCTCACTATACTAAGTGCTTTATGTTATCTAAGTATGTAAAACTGTTATATAAATGGAGTTTATTCTCTCTGACCATAACATGTAAAAAGACAAATATCATGAGAGCATTTGGCTTGTTTATCATGAACCAATGGCTTGAAAGACAGAATGATAGCTGTTGGTTAACCATTGTCAGCAAGACCATCTGACTATCAGCCAGCGATCCTCAGTTCGCTGTGGGCATCCTTCAACGGACATTTGGAACTGGAAGGGGCCCTTTTTGGCTGTCAGAAAGGGGAGGTACAACTGGCATTTAGTGTCTTGGGATCAGAGACGCTAAACGCTGCCAAGTATCGGATCCCAGCACGATCAAATATCCTCCTTCCCCAAATGCCATTTGCACTCTCCTCAAGGAACAGAGAAATTCGCCACAATTTTTGTATTTATAAAACAAGTTTCAGCCTTGAAGAGGACAGTACTAATTATTCTCACTTCAAAAACTTAACACATTCGGCTACTAAATCCTGCTGATAAACCCTCCAGGACACAGATGTACTGAAGCCCAGGGGCTTTGAGGCAATCAGAAATCCTTCACGGTCGAATGGACTGGCGGGAGGAAGCCCTTCTTCTCGTTGCAGAGAATCCCACCGCAGCTCACACGTGAGAGACAGGGACAGTCTTTCCCTGGGAAGAGGAGCGACTAGTCGATTGTGAATATTCCCTGAGCAGGTTTTACAAGCGGGTGGAGTTCCGGTGCCTCAACTCACCTTCCCCTTTCTCTTCCTACTGTAGGGCAGCTTGGCCTGAGTTCCTGTCCGAGCCACAGGCTAAGTGGCTCAAGTCGCCTGGGAATGAGTCATAGGCCAGGGGAAAGTGAGGGACCTTTACACGCTATTTTGTCATTTGCTCTAGCACTAGGGAATGTTTTTGGAGTAGTCTTTACCGGCGCGGCAGTAGTTCCATCTGCCCTTGGATTTGCAGGTGAAACGGGACGATACGTGTGGGGAAAGCAGCCGGAAGCTCCTCTGTACCCTCAGGCCTAAACCTTTCTCCAGTCCAGCTGTTAACAGAATTATGTTTGGGCTTGCTCGGCTGTTGACAAAGAGCCACTGTCTTTTTTTCGCACTGCGCATGCTTGCATGTTCGTCAGTCAGCCTGCAGAAGGGAGGTGGAGAGAGGGGGTCCGGAGAGAGGGGGGCTGTAGACGGGGGACTAGAGAGAGGGGGGCTGGAGAAGGGGTCGCTGGAGGGAGAGGGAATGGAGAGAGGGGGCTGGAGAGAGGGGGCTGTACATGGGGTGCTAGAGAGAGGGGGCTGTGGAGAGGGGGCTGGAGAGGGGACGCTGGAGAAGGGGTTGCTGGAGAGAAGGAGGCTGGAGAGAGCGGGATTGGAGAGAGGGGACCTTGGAGAGGGGGCCCCTGGAGAAAGGGGGCTGGAGAGGGTGCGCTGGAGAGAGCGGGGCTGGAGAGAGTGGACCTTGGAGAGAGGGGGCGCTGGAGAAAGGGGGGCTGGAGAGAGTGGGGCTGGAGAGGGTGCGCTGGAGAGAGGGGGGCTGGAGGGAGGGGGAATGGAGAGACGGGGTGGAGAGAAGTGGGCTGAAGGAGAGAACTGGAGAGGGGTGCTGAATCCTGAGCGCGTTAAGTA
Source organism: Ceratotherium simum simum (assembly GCF_057802395.1). Taxonomy (NCBI): domain Eukaryota; kingdom Metazoa; phylum Chordata; class Mammalia; order Perissodactyla; family Rhinocerotidae; genus Ceratotherium; species Ceratotherium simum. The sequence goes on from NC_141913.1 coordinate 11,148,744, forward strand.
GCAGCAGTAGCTGTGGTCTATGAAGAGCTTGCACTGTGCTGAGCACTTTACGTTATTTTCTTTCCTTCTCAAAACAGTTCTGGGAGATGGGTATTATCCTGTTTCAAAGACGTGGAAGCAGAAACTTTGAGACATTAGTAACTTGTCCAGGGCTACTTGGTTGTTAGAGTTGGAATTAAAATAGTTTTCTGAAGACTAAAGACTGTACTTTAAACATTTTTAGAGACAAAGCAGTTCCTTCCACGTTTTGTGATACAGGTTTATCCACAAAGCACTGTTTTTTTGAGAAAAAATAATGTGGTTTTGGTAGCTTCCCTGAGAAAGTAGGATGTTCTGTCTCTGACTAGAATATAAATCAGGTTTCTAAATTTTCCCAACACTTTGAACCGTGCCATCTGCATGTCTGAGATCGAAAACATATTTATTTTCCTCCATTCAACAAGACAGAAGACTGGCATTTTAGTCATTTGTCACTACGAATTGATTGCAATTCAGCACTTGCCAGAAATTTGCTTGTAACATCTGATAAGAGAGAGAGAGAGAAAGGAAGAATGTGAAAAAAGATTTGTGGAAATTATGTTTATCTGTTCTCCCAGAATCTCTAAGTTATTTGGCTGTATTATATTAGGTGATCAGAAAGTGGTGTTCTTGACTCTGTGTGTGTGTAATCACAGTTCTCTTAGAAATATCCTTATAAGAGTAATAAAACAATACTGGTAGGCTAATCTGTCATTTTGCTAATTTCTAGGGCTGCTTTAATTGACCTTAGGAATGACAGGAATCCCTTTCTTTACTCACTGTTTAGGGGCTGTCTCAAAATTGGATGTTTGATGGATGAAGACTTTCTTTTCAGATACAGAAGCCTGGTTCTTCAGTCAAGGTGTACAAATGTCGGGGCTTTCCTACTCATTAGAATGATTGTCAACTCTATTATTCAATGTATTTAAATAAGCCTCCCTGTGAGAAATTCCTGCTGGAGTCCAGCTCACCTTTATGGAAGAATTTGTGTGCCTTATTCTATTTGGAAGTGAGACCTGTTACTAAATGTCTTTGCTTTATTGTTTTGGTTACCAGAAAACTCATGGCCAAATGGGTGCTTAATTCCTTCCAGATGCTAAGTACACATATTGTTTTTTAAAATATTACATTTTTAATTTTAATTATCACCTTGTGTTTAATATTTTCTAAGTTATCTAAAACACTCCCTCACACTTTATTTTTTTGGCAATAGGCATAGAATTACCCCCTAATTACTTGCTAACTGCCAAGGGCAAAAATACCTTAAAAAGATGGAGAAATCTGACTGTCACTACCCCACCACAGTGATAAATTTTAAAATTACTAGTAGCAGGGCAATCAGACTTTATGTGCCTCCTGATGTGTGCAATATGATGTACATATTACCACTTGCCGAAATGTTAACCTGAATGTAATCAAATTGTTAGGTCTTGCTTCCAGTTCCTGGAAATATAGGGGATAGAGAAACAAATTAAACAATATCGTAAAGAAACAAAGTCAAATTTAAAATGTGGGAGATTGTACAATACAACTGACCAGGCCTCTTAAAAAACTAAATTTCATGGAAATAATTGGGGAGGTGGAGTCTGTTCCAGATGAAAAGAGGTAGGAGCATGAACAGAAACTAGATCAACAGTCATTACTGGTGGGCATGGAAAATAGTGCAGCCACCTTGGAAAACAGTTAACGAGTGAAATGTAAATTTACTATGTGATTCAGCAATTCCACTCCTAGGTATCTACCCAAGAGAGAATGTATATCCACACAAGGACTTGTATATGAATGTTCATAGCAGCATTATTTATAATGTCCCTGAACTGCAGACAATCCAAATGTCCATCAACTGGTGAATGGATAAACAAAATGTCATCTATCCATACAGTGGATATCGCTCAGCCATAAAAAGGAACAAACCACTGCTGATACGTGTTACACCAGGGGTGAACCTCAAAAACATTATGCTGAGTAAAAGAAGCCAGATGCAAGAGACTGCATATTGTATGATTCCATTGATATGAAATGTCTAGAAAAGGTAAATCTATAGAGATGGCTTAGTGGTTGTCAGGGGCTGAGGGTAGAAACAGAGATTTACTACAAATGGTCATGAGGGATCTTTTTGGGGTGAAAAAAAAGTTCTAAAACTGGATTATGGTGATAATTGCACAACTCTGTATATTTACTAAAAATCGTTGAATTGTACACTTACAATGATTGAATTTTACAGTATGTAAATTATACCTCAATAAAACTGTTTAAAAAAATATGGCAGAATTGATGCTGTGTGAGCCTAGACCTCAAGAAGCCTTGCAGCTTTCACGTTCTCCCTCCTGAAACCTGTCCTGAGACTGTCGTGGAGGAGAACTGAGGTGCACAGCCAATAGCCAGCACCAGCCACTGCACATGGGAGCGAGTCCATCTTGAACCTTCCAGCCCTGTTGACCTTCTAGGTGACTGTAGCCACAAGAGTGAGCCCAGTGAGACCAGCAGAGGAACCGCCCAGCTGACCCACGCATCGTGAGGTTAATCAATTGTTGTTTTACGGCACTAAAATTTATATACAATTAAATAAAAGTATATATTGGTGAAGTGATCTGGCAAAAGATTAGCGATTGTATTTAAATGGTGGATATATCATTATTTATTGCACTATTTCTATTTTCTACGCGTGTGCAAAATTTAAAATGAAAAGTTAAAATAGGCACGTATGAGAAACTGTCCCTGGAAAGGGAAGTAGGCATTTGGGGTGGCTATAAGTCCTTCCCTAAAATCATGTTTGTACTTCCACCCATGCGATCCTTGGACATTTGAGATAGGTCTTGAGTGAGTAGCCACTGATGGGGGAGCAGAGGGATTCTAATCAAAGGAGAGAGCAGATGCAGAGAGAGAGACACAGGGCTTCATTTGGGGCTTACTCACTTATTTATTCAACAAAATTATTAGCGTCTACTGTGTGCTTGGCACTGATAAACGTACTGGGGCTTCAGCAGTGAAAAAAATCCGACAAAATTCCTGCCCAATTGGAGCTCCCCTTCTAGAGAAGGAAGATAAATAATAATAAATAAACAAGTGAATAGTATATATGGAATATCAGATAAGCGGGAGTGGATCCAGGTTTTTTGAGGCCTGGAGCTTATACAAATTTGGAGCATTCATTAAGAAAATAAAAACAAAATTATCTTTCTTGGTGAATTTTCCAAAAACACATGACCGTGTGAACACATTTTCAGGGAAACGGGCCCATGCCAGTGAAGCCTTCTGACCCTGATGCTTCATGGTAAATCTGCTCAAGTGTTTTTGTTTGGATTTCCCCAGAAGAAGAACCAAGTTGAGGATTTGAGTGTAAGTGGTTGATATGGGAAATGATTCCAGGAAATACTGGTAGGGAATGGGGATGCGAGGCAGAGAGGAAAAGTTAATGAATGTGCTTACTCCTACCCTGGGAGCTAGGAAACCGCGTAGAACCAGCAGCTCAGTCTTATCTCACTTGAAGAGAAGGAGACTGAGGTGTATGTGTGTATACTATCTCCCGTCAGCCACCTGCTGAAGCTTGCTCCCAGGGGCATGATTTCTGGGGTGCTTGTGGCCTGCAGTGGGGCAGAGTGGGTGCTAGCAGTTGGAAGAGGGCCTGGCCTGCACTGGAGTATTAAGAGGGAGAAGATGGGGCGTGAGTCAGGGGCATTGCTGCAGTCCACCATCTGCACTATTCCCATCCATTCATGCCCCACATTAGGTTCACGGCACACTGTCATCAGTTCTCCTGGTTTGCCCAGTCAAAATTCCTATAAAATAGACTTACAAAGGATGTTTGGAAGCTCGTGCTACAGCTCTCTCTGCTGCAGTTGGTCCCCAAACTGCAACTGATATTCCCTCATCTGCCATGCATTCTAGCTTCCCCTCACCCTTGCTCATCGTTCTGCTGGTCTGGGTTGCTTGCCCAGTGGGAAACCCAAACCCTTCCCTGGAAGGATCTGAGCCCTTGATTCCTGTGTTCTTGCCAGGCATATTTGCTGGGCGTGGAAACGACAAGTGGTGGCCTGATGAATCCCTAAGTTCCAGACATATTCTTCCCTGCCTCAATTATGGAGCAGCAATCTTATTTCCTCATGATATCTGGGTCAGTTAGCCCCACCAGTATAGTAACTCCACTCTGCTTTCTGATCTTCTAGCATGAGAATCTCCAAATGGCAGTCAAAGCTTTAGGTTCAGTGGAACTCTCGCCTAGTCCCTTGGTAGAAGTCTGCCCTCTCAGGGAACCAGGACCTTTGGTCAAGGAGAGCCTAAAATTACAGGGACAGGAACTACTTCCTCTCTTTGTTTCCAAGACCAGACAAAAACAGGTTGTTTAGAGGCCTGCCCCGTGGTGCAAGCAGTTAGGTGCGCGCGCTCCGCTGCAGCATCCAGGGTTCGCCGGTTCAGATCCCAGGTGCGCACCGACGCATCGCTTGGCAAGCCATGCTGTGGCGGCCTCCCATACAAAGTGGAGGAAGATGGGCACGGATGTTAGCCCAGGGCCAGTCTTCCTCAGCGAAAAAAGAGGAGGATTAGCAGATGTTAGCACCGGGCTGATCTTCCTCACAAAAAACAAAAAAACAGGTTGTTTAAAGGGAACAAAACATAGGATTAACCTCTACGAATGCCAGAAAAAAACAGATTAATACCAGCATTGCCTGTAGAGAAAAGTGTGCAAATAGAAAATTTTGTGACTGGCCAGATTGTTGTTTGTTTGGGAAGATTAAGGAAGCCGTTATCATACGTGCAAAAGCCCTGATAAAATACTTATACTGAAAAGAAATTACTAGGACATAAAACCCAGTTCATCACGAGATAAATAAAAATTTATAATTTAAGAATCGAGAGATCATGGCATGGAGGACTGGTAATAAGCATTAAAACCAGCTAAGCTTAGAGTTAGACTACATAACCAAATGCAAACTTTACTGAAAACATGGAACAACACCTAAATCAATGGAAAGAGAGATCACATTTAGAGATGGAAAAACTTTGGACTTATCCTGCTTACTTACTGACTCTTCTGTTGATGGACACTTAATTTATTTCCCTTTTTCTTTCTATTACAAATAAGACTGAAATGACTATTCTTGTACATTTTTTTTATGCATGTGGGCTAGAGTTTCTCTATTACAGGTACCTTAAAGTGGAACTTCTTATTCAAAAGACATTCTTATATTCAATTTTACCCAATGTTCCTAAATCACTCTCCATGTGTATGGAGTATGAATTACACTCCCACCAGCAGAACATGAAAGTCCTTGCTGCTTCACATTCTTCCCGATACTTAGGATTTGATCAGTGTTGAAATTTGTATGAGTGCTGATGAGGCTGAGCACCACTCAAGTGTGTTTATTGGCTGTTTGACCTTTCCTTTCTGCCAATTGCCTGTTCATATCTTCTGTTCATATTTCTATTGGGTTATTTGTCTTTGTTTTTGATTTGTAGGCTTTCTTAATATGTTCTTGGTACTAAACACTGATAATTTACAGGAATTAGAGACATCTCCTACAAGTCCATGGTGTGTCTTTTGCTTTTATTTATGGTATCCTTTTGGGAGTTTGTTTTGTAGCATTTGAGCCTAGGGTTGTCCACTGGAGGTGTCTGGGTAGATAAAGACCTGGGAATTTTTAGCAGGATGATGAGTGACGTGCATGGATGTGGGTAGGCTCTTATGCCAGACTGCCGGAATTTAAATTCCACTACCAGTTATGTAACTTTGGGCAAGTTATTAAACTTCCTGTGCCTCATTTTTCTTTTCTGTGAAGTGGGGATATTAATAGTACATGCCTCATAGGGTTGCTGTAAGGATTAAATGAGTGTATTAGTTTTCTATTGCTGCATAACAAATTACCAAAAATTTAGCAGCTTAAAATAAAACATTATCTTACAGTCTCCATGGGTTAGGAGTTAGGAAAAACTCAGTTCTTCCTCTTGTGTGTTTCCTTACTCTCACACTACTACCACACTTACAACACTTCTAACTCCAAGGATGAGGGGGTTTTCTCCACCAAGCAATTCTTTGCGACACTAGCTGGGTGTCCTACAATTTAACTCAGTTCTGGCACTATCTACCTGGAGATAGCGTCGGATCCTACAGGTTAAGGGCTCAGTCACACAAGACTGCCCCCCACCCCCATGTCAGATGCCAGTCACAAGTCCATGTTGTCACCTGTGCTTCTGACTGACAGGCTATAAATCGGAGGTTCCCACAATCCCCTCTGTGGGTTTGATTAATTTGCAAGAGTGGCGCACAGAACTCATGAAAATAGTTTACTTACTGTTTACCAATTTATTATAAAAAGATATGATAAAAGATACAGATGAATATCCAAATGGAAGAGATGCACAGGGCAAAGTATGTGGGAAGGGGTGCGGAGCTTCCATGCTCTCGCCAGGCGCACGTCTCTCCCCGCACTGCCACATGTTCACCAACCTGGAAGCTCTCCGAACCCTGTGCTTTTGAGATTTTTATGGAAGCTTCATCACGTGGGCATGATCCATCATTAACTCCATTTCCAGCCTCTCTCCCCTCTCTGGATAATGGAGCAGAGGTCGGCTGAAAATTCCAAGCTTCTAGTCATGGCTGGTCCTTCTGGGTGACCAGCCCTTGTCCAGGAGCCCATCAACAGTCACCTCATTAGAACCAAAGATACTTCTATCATGCAGGAAATTCCAAGGGATTTAGGAACTCTGTGTCAGGAACAGGGGTCAAAGACCAAATCCTAGAACAAAAGATGCCTCTAGTGCTCTTATCACTTAGGAAATTACAAGGGATTTAGGCGGTCTGTGCCCGGAACAGGGTGCAGAGGCCAATATATGTATTTTCTATTATCTCACAGGAGTCCAGGCGTATTTTTGCTGTTTCTTGTGCTCATGGTCTCACAAGGCTGAAATCAGTGTTTGGGGCAGAATTTTGATCTCCACTGCAGCTTGGGGTCTTCTTTTAAGCTCATTGGTTGTTGACAGAATTTTGTTCCTTACAGTTGTAGGACAGAGGTCTCTGCTTTTTTGCTGTCAGCCAACTGGGCACCCTTCTCATATCCTAGAGGCTTCCCCACCTTCCCTGCCATGTGATCCTCTCCTCAGCTTGGCAGTTTGTCCTTATGGGGCCAGAGGAGAATCTCTCTCATCCTTGGAATCGCTTCCTTTGGGAATGGGCTAGTGACTTTTAAGAGCTCATCTGATTAGGTCAGCCCCATCCAGGATAATTTTCCTTTTGATTAACTCAAAGTCAACTGATGAGGGACCTTAATTACACCTGCAAAATCCCTTCCTCCATGTGATGTAATATAATCATAGGAGTAACTATCCCATCATAGTCACAAGTCACGCCTACACTCAAGGGAAGGGGGTTGTACAGAGTGTGTACAATGGGGGGAGGAAGCTTGGGGCCATCTTGGAATTCTACCTATCACAACATTTCTTCTCACTTGTGAGGAGTTAACCCACAACAGGTTTCTGTCTATTCCATAAACACATTTGTATTTAGAACTTGAGGAATTTCATATCAGACTTTCTTATTTATTGCCCTCTGGGTCCTTTGGGAAAGGGCAGTCATGAACAGAAAGGAGGGCAAGAATATTTGGGAAGGACCCCCCGCAGAACTCACAGAGGATCAGGATAAAGCCAAGGAGGTCTGTGCCTTCTGAGTTATATTTCTGAGTTATATTATAAAAATTTAAATTATTCATTTATTTTTTTGAGGAAGATTGGCCCTGAGCTAACATCTGTTGCCAATCTTCCTCCTTTTTTCCTTTTTTATCTCCCCAGTAGATAGTTGTATGTCATAGGTGTACATCCTTCTAGTTGCTCTACATGGGACGCCGCCTCAGCATGGCTCGATGAGCAGTGTGTAGGTCCATGCCCAGGATCCAAACTGGCAAACCCTGGGCCGCTGAAGTGGAGCATACAAATCTAACCGCTTTGCCGATGGGCTGGCCCCCTAAATTAGTTATTTTTAATGACGTCTAGAAGAAGGAAGAGAAATTATCATTCATAGAATTTTTAATGGGAAAAGTAATTTCAATATGTTTTTTGGGAAGAACTTTTGGGGAAAAATTATCTATAGACTCTCCATGATTATTACTTCAAATATGAACCTGAGTTAAAAGAAGAAAATTTTGCTGATTTTTGTGTTTGAGATTCGAGTACTTGAGGCATGGGGAGTGTTCAATTTATTTGTAATACCATAAATTATGCATTAGATTAACATTTTTTGGTGATTCATTTTCTCACTTATTAATTTAATGAATACAATTTTTCAAAGAGAGGTTTATTATTGTGAGTAATACAGTGGCAGTAAGGACGAGGCAGTTCTATTCATCCTGGGTTAAGTGAGAACACCTTCATTTTCATAACTTAGAGCATTATCCCTTATACGGAGAGATTGAACTAAATGCCATGTCTTCTGTATTTGCCCAGAGAGCTTATCAGGATGGTTTGTTAAGGAGGAAACATTTTGTGTTTGTCTGAAAGTAGCAATTTAGAAAAAAAAAACTCAGGAAATTTTTAGGGACCGAATTGGTTTCATGCTTCTAAGAATTTATAAATGAACTAGCTGTGGAAATGAAAAAAATGGTTATAAAGACTATTTCTCAATATGAAAGAATGTGAACTAGTGTCACCAAGAACTAAGAAACCAGTTTTGATGATATATATGGTATATATGACGGAATAAAATTATGTTCTATCTCTTATTCTAAGTATCTATAAGTATAGAACCAACTGTAAATAACATATCTAGCCCACAGTGAAGCCATGAATCACTGGTCTTTATGAAAAATAAAATTCATCAATAAACTTTAGAAGAAAGAAAACACGCTCAACATTGAATCCTGTGATATTATAATATTACCCAATACGCATGTTGAAAATGCAGTTGTGGGGCCGGCCCCCTGGCGTAGTGGTTAAGTGCGTGCGCTTCGCTGCTGGCGGCCCAGGTTCGGGTCCCAGGTACGCACTGATGCACCGCTTGTCAGGCCATGCTGTGGTGGCGTCCCATATAAAGTGGAGGAAGATGGGCACAGATGTTAGCCCAGGGCCAGTCTTCCTCAGCAAAAAGAGGAGGATTGGCATGGATGTTAGCTCAGGGCTGATCTTCCTCACACACACAAAAAAAGAAAATGCAGTTGTTTACTAGCATTCCAGCTTAAAAACAAACCATAGAGGATTCATTTCTGGGGGATTAAACATCATTTGAATAGATTACACCTCCACACATCAGTTGTATGTGGATACTTCCAGGCAGAATGATTTTGTTGAAAATTTTTGAAAAGTAAGTTAATTTGTTCTAGTTCTTGGTAGCCATAGCTCTATCAGGTTGCTCCTTGCTGCTACCAGATCTTCTCATTTTTTTTTATGATTTGATATGTATATATTGTGAAATGATTACCACAAAAAGTTTAGTTAACAACAATCACCTCACATAGTTACAAAAAATTGTTTTCTTGTGATGAGAACTTTTAAGATTTACTCTCAGCATCTTTCAAATATACAATACAGTATTGTTAACTATAGTCACCACGCTGTACATTACATCCCCAGAACTTATTTATCTTATAACTTTTGACCACCTGCACCCATTTTGCCTGTTCCCCACCCTCCATGTCTGACAACCACCAATCTATTCTTTGTATCTTTTTTAAAAAAGATTCTACATGTAAGTGAGATCATATGGTATTTGTCTTCTCTGTCTGACTTATTTCACTTAGTATAATGCCCTCAAGATTCATCCATGTTGTGGCAATCGGCAGGATTTTCTTTTTTTTTTATGGCTGAACAATATTCCTGTGTGTGTGTGTGTGTGTGTGTGTGTGTGTGTGTGTATGCTACGTTTTCTTTATCCCTTCATCCATTGATGGACACTTAGGTTACTTCCATGTCTTGGCTATTCTAAATAATGCTGTGATGAACATGGGGGTGCATATATCTTTTGGAGTTAGTGTTTTTGTTTTCTTCAGATAAATACCCAGAAGGGGAATTGCTGGATCATGTGGTAGTTCTATTTCTAATTTTTGAGGACCCTCCATACTGTTTTCCATAGTAGCTGCACCAATTTACATTCTAACCGAGAATGTACGAGGGTTTCCTTTTCTTCACGTCATCACCAACACTTGTTATCTCTTGTTTTTTTAATGATAGCCATTCTAACAGGTGTGAGGTGATCTCCCATTGTGGTTTTGATTTGCATTTCCCTGATGATTAGTGATGTTGAGCCCCTTTTCAGGTACCTGTTGGCCATTTGAATGTCTTCTCAGATCTTCTCATTTTTAATAGAAGCAGGAAATCTGGGCTCTGTTTTGTATGAGATCTTCTAATTTTTAAATGTTGGCTCAATTTTTATAAAAAGTGCCATTCAACCCAAAGGAAACCTGTGTGTGGCCCACCGGGGAGAGAGATCTGTGTGGGGAACTGATATTGATGGGAAGTAGAGAGAGGGTGGGCTCAGAGCTGCTGTGCTCCTCACCTACCCGGCCCCTTAGGGAAGCCTTTTCATCTTCTGAACCTCAGCTTCCATTTATACAAGAGGGGATCAGCAGATTTGTGGTTCCTAGAGGTGGGTGGTGGGGTGGGGGAGGGGGAATGAAGACGGTCAAAAGGCACAAACTTCTAGTGATAAGATATATAGGTACTGGGGATGTAATGTACAACACTGCTCTACGGTAGATTTGAAAGTTGTTAGGAGAGTAGATCCTAAGAGTTCTCATCACAGGAAAAAAACATTTTTTTTCTTTTTCTTTTTTGTATGTATATGAGATGATAGGTGTTAACTTATTGTGATAATCATTTCACAATATATGTAAATCAAATCATTATGCTGGACACCTTAAACTTTTACAGTGATATATGTCAATTATATCTCAATAAAACTGGGAAAAAAAAGAGAGGATCGGATGACATGACCTCTTAAGCGCCTTCCTCTAAAACTCTTGAAGAATTTCTTTTTCTATTTTATACCAGTGACATGCTGTTCAGTGTGTTTCTTGATGAAACTTTTCTTTAATACACGAGATTCATGAGTTACTTGATTTCTCCTTTATTATTTTTTTTAATCTTTTTTTGTGTGTGTGTGTGAGGAAGATCAGCCCTGAGCTAACATCTGTGCTAATCCTCCTCTTTTTGCTGAGGAAGACTGGCTCTGAGCTAACATCTATTGCCAATCCTCCTCCTTTTTTTCCCCCAAAGCCCCAGTAGATAGTTGTATGTCATAGTTGCACATCCTTCTAGTTGCTGTATGTGGGACGTGGCCTCAGCATGGCCGGAGAAGCAGTGCGTCAGTGCGCGCCCGGGATCCGAACCTGGGCCGCCAGTAGCGGAGCTCACGCACTTAACCGCTAAGCCACGGGGCTGGCCCCCATTTATTTTTCTTATGCCCATTATCTTTCACATGATGTTTTCTGAGTGGTAGCATGCTCTGGAACAGTTGTAGCTTATTACTCTTTTGTTTTGACATTTTAGGTTTTTCAAGGATTAATTTCCTAATTTACAGTCCAAGAAATAAAGTCCATCTAATATATATAAAGAGAATTAGCATCATAATTATTCTCTCTCCTCTTCCCTTCCTTTTCATTTTGTGTGGAATTATCTCTTGGGCCATGATAAGTAGCAGAAAATGAAGCTGCAGTTAGCAGATATTTAGTGATTTTTAGCTTTTCAGGCAGTCAGTCTGGTTAATTCAGCTCCAAATTCGACTTCACTTTTAACTGTGTACAAATTCTAAAATTTCTGGCACTGGCTGTAGGAATTCCAGTTTTTCAGGTTAGGCTGCAGAGTTTGATTTTTATTAAGATTGATTTCCTAGAATCCTGGAATTATTTTTGAACAATCTGGGCTTGCCATCTAAAAGCATTATACCATTTAAAAAAACAACACTCAGGTGTAAGAAAAACATAAGAAACAGGCAGCCTCATAGTAAAATTTATTCAGCGTCCCAACCTTTTGTCAAGGTCTCTCTGCTTTACATATTTGTTGTGAAAAGGTATCCTTAGCAACCAAGATCATTGGCTTCTCATATAAAAGAGACCTCAGACCGTTCCTCTAACATCTAAAGATTGATATTGGGTTTGCTTTTCCTTCCCAGTGATAATCAACACACAGATGGCAGGACCTGACAGGAAAGGGGCAGGGGCCACAGCATTTGAATAAAAATCGGAATGAGCTTTAGGCCACACCATGGTGGTCTCCCCTTCTCTGCACTCTCTCCTTATCTTTCTGCAGGGTCTCTTCCAGTAAGGCTGCCCAACAGAAGGAAACCTGGCATTTCATTAGGGCACTGGGAAAAACAAAAATGCTCCTGGAGCATTCCTACAATTCAGAGTGAAGATAGTCGTATTGAGTACCATCTGAAAGCAAAATGTATATTCTTACAAATTGTCATTATTGAAAAAAGAGTGATAATGAGAAAAGAATGATTAGCTCCTGGGGTGATAATATTTGGGCGTACTTGAGAAGTATTAGCAGGAGGCTGTTTTCTAATTTTTATTCTGAAATTAGTCAAAGGGAGTTCCCTGCTTCTATGGTGGGTCTTTTTTCATAAACTTTGTTGGGGAGATTTTCAGAAAGAGGCTATTATTTTTGAAATTCCTTTGAGATACTAAATGCTTTTCCCCTTTTTTCCTGAAGGAAGCCACAGCAAATGTCTCAATTTGAGGCTGTGAGAGAAGCGCTGTCTCCCTGACCACAGGTGGCTTCCACACTAATTTCCAACAGGTCGGAGCTCTCTCCTAACTGTGAATAAGAAAAGTAGGAGAGGCAGATCAATGGTAAGGATAAAACCCTTTCTTTATTGGCTCTCATGTTTTGGTTCTCTTTAGCTCCTGCTTAACTATAGAAACTGTTGCTAGAATTGGGCATTCGCACTTACATCAGAAACCTCTGCACTGACAAGTTATTGAAGCTTTTTTCACCTTTTCATGGCTTTTCTTGGCTGACTGTCCATAAAGTGAAATTTACAATTCAGGCAATGCTTTCTTTGTGTTTCTGACCTACCACTTTCTTTCTTTTTTTAACATTTATATTTTTTTATTGAGGTCACTTTGGTTTATAACGTTATATAAATTTGAGATGTACATTATTATACTTCGACTTCTGTATAGACTATAACGTGTTCACCATCAAAAATCTAGCTGTGGGGCTGGCCCGGTAGTGGTTAAGTTCGAGCCTTCCACTTGGGCAGCCTGGGGTTCGCCAGTTCGGATCCTGGACGCGGACTTACTCACTGCTCATCAAGCCATGCTGAGGCGGCGTGCCATATGGAAGAGCTCCAACTCTACAACTATGACACACACTATCTACTGGGGCTTTGGGGAAAAAAAAAGAAAAAGAGAAGATTGGCAACAGATGTTAGCGCATGGCCACTCTTCCTCACACGCACACACACACACACACACACACACACACACACAAAGATAATCAATCTTGCCTTTGGGGGAAAAAAAGTCTAGTTGCCGTCCATCACTGTACACATGCACCCCTCTACCTCTTTCACCCTCCCCCAACCCCTTCCCTTCTGGGTACCACCACTGTGTTCTCTGTATCTATGTGTTTGTTTATCTTCCACATATGAGTGAAGTCATGTGGTGTTTGTCTTTCTCTGTCTGACTTATTTTGCTTAACATAATACCCTCAAGGTCCGTTCATGTTGTTGCGAATGGAAAGATTACATCTTGTTTTTTATGGCTGAGTAGTATACCATTTTGTACACACACCACATCTTTATTCATCCATCTGTTGATGGGCACTTAGGTTGCTTCCAAGTCTTAGCTATTATGACTAATGCTGCAATAAGCATAGGGGTGCATATATCGTTTTGAATTAGTGTTTTCGTGTTCTTTGGACAAATACCCAGCAGTGGAATAGCTGGATCATATGGTAGTTCTATTTTTAATTCTTTGAGGAATATCCATACTGTTTTCCATAGCGGCTGCACCAGTTTGCATTCCCAACAGTGTGTGAGGGTTCCCTTTTCTCCGCATCCTTTCTAACACTTGTCATTTCTTGTCTTTTTTTTTTTTAAAGATTTTATTTATTTATTTTCTTTCTCCCCAAAGCCCCAGCAGATAGCTGTATGTCATAGCTGTACATCCTTCTAGTTGCTGTATGTGGGACGCGGCCTCAGCATGGCCAGAGAAGCGGTGTGTCGGTGTGCGCCCGGGATCCGAACCTGGGCCGCCAGCAGCGGAGCGTGTGCACCCAACCGCTAAGCCACGGGGCCGGCCCTTGTCTTTTCAATAATAGCCATTCTGACAGGCCTGAGGTGATATCTCATTGTGGTTTTGACTTGCATTTCCCTAATAATTAGTGACGTTGAACATCTTTTCATGTACCTGTTGGCCATCTGTATATCTTCTTTGGAAAAATGTCTGTTCAGATCCTCTGGCCATTTTTTAATCTGGTTGTTTGTTTTTTTGTTGTTGAGATGTATGAGTTCTTTACATATTTTGGATATTAACCCCTTATTGGATATATGACTTGCAAATATCTTCTCCCAATTGTGAAGTTGTCTTTTCATTTTGTTGATGGTTTCCTTTGCTGTGCAGAAGCTTTTTAGTTTAATGTAGTCCCATTTGTTTATTTTTTCTTTGTTTCCCTTGCCTGAGGAGATATATCCAAAAAGATATTTCTAAGACTGACATTAAAGAGTGTACTACCTATGTTTTCTTCTAGGAGTTCTATGGTTTTAGGTCTTACATTCAAGTGTTAATCCAGTTTGAGTTAATTTTTGTGTGTGATGTGAGATAGTTGACATACCATTTTCTAAGTAGAATATGGACGAACAGCTTGGGGAATTTCATTCTGGACAAGGCTACCTGAGCCCCAGGGAACATTGTGTTCCTTCATGAAATGTAGGAATAAAGAATCAGTCTAGGATGTGCAAAGGAACTTCTCAGACTTTTATCCTGTAGAATTCAGATCTGGTTTCATAATCTTCCAGCTTCTGAAAACCCAAGGTGACTTTCAACATGAAGCACCTGGGCATAATCAAATAACTGTCAGCAACTGTCTGAAGGAGTCATGCACACAGGGAGAGTGAGAGACCCTCCGATTGCAGCAGTGGTGCTTACATTCACCATTTTTTTTTTTTGGTGAGGAAGATCAGCTCTGAACTAACATCCCTCGCCAATCCTCCTCTTTTTGCTGAGGAAGATTAGCCCTGGGCTAACATCTGTGCCCATCTTCCCCCACTTTGTGTATGGGATGCTGCCGCAGCATGGCTTGATGAGCTGGGCTACCTCCACGGCAGGGATCCGAACCTGCAACCCCGGGAGAGCCCGAACATAACCGCTACGCCACCAGGCTGACCCCCCGGTTTTTGTTTTTTAAACGCAGGCACAACTTGCCTAACCAAGTGCCTCCTTGGTTCAAAATACTAACTTTGGTAAATATACAAATGTTATATTTTCCTGTTTCATTTTTGTGTTCTCTTTTCTGTCTCATTGAGGGTTTCTGTGAAATGGCGCCCTTCAATTTGCTGCTGTCAATTCCAGTTTTGCCTCTTTTTATTGAGGCAGCAGCTGGAAAAAATAGTAGTGCAATTTAAATATTTGAAATATCTATTTAAAGTGAAAGATATGAAGACTGAGGTTTATGCTCAGCAATTGTTTCTGGTCTCAGCTGGCTTTATGATAGATGGTTCCTATTTGCTAGATGGATTGTAATCTGTGAATTAGAGGATTTCCTGTAATAAGGTAGAGGTAATTTCAGGACCATACCTTGGTCCCGACGGTCTTAAAAAGAGATTGCCAACTCTGAAAGGCCAAGGGCCGTGGTTTTGGCAGCGGGAAAGAGTCTCTCACAAGGGCCACTAGGTGGCGGTGCTGCGCCGTAGGTGCTGGAACGCCGCACGCCCTCTGCGCTTCCGGGGCTGAATGTTTCTGTGGAGAGAACTCTGATCAGTGATGCTTGTGCCCCGGAGCAATTAGGTTAGCCCAGGCAGAGGTGGTCTTAATATGTTATATATCTGGTAACCGAATTTTCTGTTAAGCTTTTGTTGAGGCTGTGATTCGTTAAGTCAACAAACCATTGTCTAAAGGCCAATGATGGCTTTTTTGAAAAATTGAAAAGGAACTATAAGGGCAAAATTCAGAATCTCTTGAGATTATAAGTAAAATTTTACTTTTTACGTTAATTTATGTTTTCCAATGATGATTAAAATTTTTCTGAGACTGAAGACTTTTGACAGCTGAATGGAAAAGTAAGGAACTAGTGGCCTGTGTGGCGTTGGGTGGCGGGGGCTCCACCATGGGTTCTGAAGAAGGAGCTAGAAGGTTGCTGGGTGAGACACCTGCTTGCTGGGTCTGTTCTCAGCTACAATATGAGGGATTTGGACTGGAGACAGCTAAGGTCCCCTCTAACAGTCTCTGATTATCTGATTTTAAACAGTTGCAAAGTGTAGGAGCTCCTGAAAGCCATTTAATTTGATTCCAGTTTACTGTCAAGGCCTAGGAGCATTCTTAATATGTTCTCTACGTGAACAGCACTCCGGAAGTGATGTTCATTCCTGGAATTCCAAGATACAAAATGAAAACTTTGAAGTTTTAAAGAGATGATGAAATTGTCTATTATGACATTATCTTAGTGCTCTATCTTTGCTATAAATGTTTTAGAAACTACTGGCCTTCTATTTGCTACATTTAAAATCACATTAGAAAGTCAGACAGAAAAAGAGGAATACCATATGCTTTCATCTGTATGTGGAATCTAAAAAAGCTGAACTCAAAGAAATAGCGAGTGGAATGGTGGTTGCCAGGGGCTGGGGGGTGAGGAAAATGAGGAGATGTTGGTCAGAGGGTACAAACTTTCAGCTGTAAGATGAATAATTTCTGGAGATCTACTGTACAGCATGGTGACTATACTTGAAAGTTGTTAAGAGAGTAAATCTTAAAAGTTATCACCACACACACACACACACACACAAAGGTAATTATGTGAGAGAATGGAGGTAACTAATGTTATTGTGATAATCATTTCACAATATATACGTGCATCAAATTACCACATTGTACACCTTAAATTTACATGTTATATGTCAATAGTATCTCAATAAAGCTGAAAAAAATAAAATCACATTAGAATTTTTGGATCATAAATCTGACATGAGAGAATTATATAAAATTTTCTCCTAGGGACATGATATATTTTGAGTTAACTTATTCATTAATTTCCTTTTAAATAATTTATTCATTTATTGAGGGAACAAGTAATGGCTTCTGCCTTCAAGGAGATTACATTTTTTCTGGTCAGACTATTAATTGGGAAAGCAACTTCAAGGATGTCTGGTAAGTGATCTGGGTGGAGAAATACAAGATTCTCTGAGAGAACACAGCAGTAGAGAGATGAAAATTACTGTCTGTGGCAACTTCCCAAGGAGAAACTGAATGTCAGATTAGATTGTACAGGGATGTTTATAGAAAACTGAATCTTTTAACAGAGGAAACAGAAAAAAGCATTGTATATCTGTGTTAAATACTTTTTCTCTTTATGAAACCTGAAAACGTATGTAAAATTCTTTGAACACTTTTGATCATAGACGCTATAGAAAAGCTATAGAAATAACCACTATGGGAATATTTTCCTTTTAGTTTTTAAGTCACATAAACAGTTGTATCTGGAAAAAAAACTTTAAATATCAATGAGCTTTCCATTTTCTGTGAAACATCTTTCTTTCCCTGTTACTCATATCCTTCCTTTAGGAGAATTATGAACCCCTAATTAGAATGGCATAGTTACCCAACATTTGAAATTAAAAGCAACAGTTTGCATTTGCAATATAGATCATTTCAGGTTAATGGCAACTTTTGCTTATGCAAGAAATAAATACACTGAAATCTGTCATTCACACTGTGAACAAAACAAGGGAGAAATATTCATAGACCCAGTGATTCATAGTTATTTTTGGTGGGGTGAAAAACCATCTCTTCAGAAGGACAACGGTTCAGTAAACAAACACCACAGTGCATGGGCTGACACAAGGGACATCCACAGCTGAATGGAGGAGGAAAAAAGCTGTTTTTACAAGGACAGTTTTGATGCAATTGAAATATTACATTTATAAAACCCTACTCATTGTTGATGAGTAATCTGATTTTAATGATGATCCTGTGTTTGAAATACATATAATCTGACAACTAACTCGCCTTTCCACCCCCCACATAGAAGGTTTGAAGTTATTCTTTATTAATGTTTTCTGTTTTACTTCCACAACTTGGGCTCCTTCTAAGTGCCACAGTCATTTCTAGCAACCGGAATGTACTGCGGCCCCTTCTTCGGGGGACGATTTTCAGAATGTTTATATTGAATGAGAAAATGTTAGCTGTGGACATGGCTTTAAAGAGCATCTAATCCTTTACTTTACAGATGGAAATTAAATCTTAAGGAGTTTAGTATCTGATAGGTTGTGGAGCTCCAACTAGAACTCAGAGAGGAGGCGAAACTAGGAGAGAATTTACGCGTGTGAAGAATTTACTATGATAACCATGAAACACACTTTATTTAATTTTAGTCCTTACAATAATCCTATGTCATGGGCAAATCCTTATCTTTAGATGAACAGATTAAGGCTAGAAAAGTAAACAATATGAGTCCAGATCTGAGTTTGCTGGCTTTTTGCCATTCACTCACTCAAATCACTTACTAGCTCAATTAAAAATATCTATTGAAAGGCTGTGTCAGGCACGTCCTGAGGATACAAAGGTGTGCAAACAGGTGGATTCCAACCTCAACTTGCTTATGATTTAGCTGCAGAGACATGCATTAATTAAGCAATCACACAAAAAGATGTAAAAATACACTGATAAGAGCTATGAAGGACAGGACAAGTCTTTTGCACCACATCGTGATGGAAAGGCAGAGCAGAGCAGTTCACCATGAATGTGGTCCTTGCAGAGGCTCGGCCAGCCAAGTGCCAACCTCTTGGAGAACCAGTTTGAGAGAGAGGTTGGACCAGCTGGTAGGATGATAACAGATGAGCTGGTAGGATGATAACAGATGAGCGAAGTGCCATTGTTTGACTAATTTCTCTGGGGCCTCATGGTCTTGCTTTCACATGGCTTCCTCTGGTTTCAGTTTTTTTTTTTTAAATAATTTTATTTATTTATTTATTTTCCCCCCAAAGCCCCAGTAGATAGTTGTGTGTCATAGCTGCACATCCTTCTAGTTGCTGCATGTGGGACGCGGCCTCAGCATGGCCGGAGAAGTGGTGCATCAGTGCGTGCCTGGGATCCGAACCCAGGCCGCCAGCAGCGGAGCGCGCACCCTTAACCGCTAAGCCACAGGGCCGGCCCTGGTTTCAGTCTTAACAATAGTTATGTCAACATATTTTTCTTTAAAAAATTGTAGAAAAGGCTTTGCTTTGTGAAATTTTGCTCAGGAGAGTGACAGCTTGCTTTGCTCTCTCCTAACCACAGTTCTGAGTCTTGGTAAAACTCCATGGCAATTGTTTGTGACACTGACAATGACTTCTCCTTACACATATGAAATGTGATCCTAAAAAGTAAGTTGGCTTGACTATCTGTGGGTGAATGTTTGTCTGTCTGTCTGTCCATCTGTCCATCCATCTGTCCATCCATCCATCCATCCATCCATCCACCCATCCATCCATCCATCCATCCTTGTATCCATTTCTGTTAGCAGTTTTTCTCTGTTTCTGACACAATTGAATTCTAAAGAAGGTTTTGTCATTGGTTATGATGACTGTCAAATTTTGTTTGCTTATAAGACAGACATCAAAACGTATATGGAAAATGAAATGATTTTGCTTTGACAAAACAGTGGAACCCTAAATGTGTATTGTCTTTTTTATTTCCACTGCTGTCATTATAAAGTTTGTGTAATACAATTTTATTTTTGTCTTTTGGTGCTATCTTTCCAGATATATTTCCTTGCAAACATATGCATATACTTATTCATTTTTTTGAAAATGAAATCATACTCTATAAAAATTTTTGTGGCCCTTTTTCCTCTTAGTGATATATCACAAACATTTTAAGTTCAATTAATAAAGCTCTTCGTGGTACTTTTTTTTTTAAATTATAATTTTATTTATTTATTTGGTTTTCCCCAAAGCCCCAGTAGATAGTTGTATGTCATAGTTGCACATCCTTCTAGTTGCTGTATGAAGGACGTGGCCTCAGCATGGCCGGAGAAGCGGTGCGTAGGTGCGCGCCCGGGACGCGAACCTCGGCCGCCAGCAGCGGAGCGCACGCACCTAACCGCTAAGCCATGGGGCCGGCCCCTCTTCGTGGTACTTTTAATGGCTGCATGGCATCCTATTGTAAGAATGTGCCATAATTTGATCTATTTAATTAATTTAATTAATCTCCTTTTGCTGAGTACAGTTTGGAATTTCTCCATTCTCATCAAATTTGCTGCAATAAACATTCTTACTTGTTTACTTTTGTGCACTTGTCTATTTATTTCCTTCTGATAGATTTCTAGATGTGGAATTGCTATTAAAGGCTTTTGATATATGCTGCCAAACTGTCCTTTTTCATAAATTGTATCTATTTATATTCCCACCAACAAAGCGTGAGGATATCTGTCTCTTCACTGACTCCTTGCTATAGCAACACTAAGCAATGCCAGTGAATTTTTTTACCATTGAAAACTTTTCCATATATTATGGACTAATTGCTTTGCTTATTTTGTGAATTGCCTGTTTATATCCTTCGGCTAATTTTTTACTGAGGTGTCTATCTTTATGTTTTTGTAAGGGCCTTTTACATAGAAAGGACATTTCCCCGGTTTATCATTTACATTTTGACTTTGATAAGGATGTTTTTTGAGTTGCAAAATTACAACAATTTGATATAGTGAACTTCATTTACTTCTTCCTTTGTGGTTATTGTATCTGCTGTTAAACTGAGGAAAGACTTCCATGCTCCAAATTTATATAGTTATTCTACATTTTTGTTCTAATATTTTATTTTAAAATATTTATATATGCCTGGAACCTATTTTGAAATATGATGTGTATTAGGAATATAACTTTTTTTGTTCCAAAATAGTTAGTATGTTGTTAAAGAACCATTAATGGACTATTCTATTATTTCCTCTCTGTCTTGAAATGTCATCTTAATCATATACTAAATTCAAATACATACTTGGATCTGTATCTTGGCTTTCTCTGTTGGTCATTGGTCTGTCTGCAGGTGAAGGCACCAATATTACATTGTTCAGATTAAAATAGGTTTTTTTTCTATTTTTAATTGTTATTTTATGTTATTTAAAATATTCATAAAATAAAATTTACCATTTTAGTCATTTTAAGTGTACAATTCAGTGGCATTAACTACATTCACAATGTTGTGCAACCATCATCACTTTCCATTTCTAGAACTTTTTTGTCATCCCAAACAGAAGCTCTGTACTCATTAAACAATCACTCCTCATCTCATTAATGGAAAGCCATTCATTCTTGTATATTAATTTTTGTTACCAAGTACATACTTGAATAATGTATATATGATAAATTTTAAACTGTTAGTTAATATTTTAAACTGATAGCATTCTTGGGATCCTCTCTGCATGGATTGCCTTTGTATTTACTAGATACACATTTAACAAGAAGAAAATTTGCTTTAAAAGAGAAAATTGTTGCTGCACATCCACATTATAGGTAATAGCAGTATTTATCTTAAAGGTAGACAGCTCTTTTCATTAGGAAAAATCTTAGTGGATCTGTTGGTCACGGAAGACCTGGATGGGTGAAGATTGAAAAAAGGAAAATAAAGCTGTTCTGCCTGGTAAGATAACAGAAACATTCCTAAATTCTTTTGCCATCTGAAGAGGAATGGTGTGGGAACCCCAAGGATGAGAAGAGAAGAAACCACGGGGAGTAATGGCCTCAGTGAGGAGAGGAGTCCCATGAAAATATAGCTGCTAAGAAATTCCTTGTAAAGGGACTTCTGAGGAACAGTGATATTTAGTAATAAATTGTAAGCTGATTTCTGTTCTGTGCCCTGTTGTGAGCTGTTCTAGGCTATAGTGTATTAATAGAAAATTTGAGGTATAGTAAGGCCAACAGATCAGCAAATGATTGCCATTGAAAAGATAGTTTATTACTTACAGCTCCCAAGAGAAGTGGGGACCCTATGCCACTTGGGGCCACATGGGGAAGCACCAGGGTTGATCAAGAAGCAGAGGAGGGGGCAGGAAACATGGGCAGGAGTTTATAGTGGTTTCCTCAGGAAGGAACAGTTGAGGCAGGGTAAACAGGCTTATAAATTTAATTTTATTTATTTTTTCCCCCAAAGCCCCAGTAGACAGTTGTATGTCATAGCTGCACTTCCTTCTAGTTGCTGTATGTGGGACGCGGCCTCAGCATGGCCGGAGAAGCGGTGCGTCGGTGCACGCCCGGGATCCGAACCCGGGCCGCCAGCAGCGGAGCGCGCGCACTTAACTGCTAAGCCACGGGGCCGGCCCTAAACAGGCTTAGATTGCTGGTTTGAATAGTTGTAGCAGACCTGGGACACAGGGGTTGTCCCTAGTGGTCTGGAGTGATTAGGGCAGGTGGATAATGGCCAGGAGTCTGAAAGCCCTATAAAGAGGTGGTTGGGGGTGTGGACTCTGTATTGGTTGATTTGTATTCGAAAACCATGCCCCCAAGAGAAGGACTTCTCTTAAGGGGGCAGGGGAGATGACGGAGGCAGGAGGCCAAGGCGAGGTGACTGAAGCATATTACTGGGTTGTCCAGGACAAGGCATGTCCAGCATATGCAGGTAGGGCATATATCAAAGCACCAAGTTTACAGATGCTAGAAACATGGTTAATACATGATCCTTCTCAAACCTTCAGCAAAGTTCTGTTATGTGCAACTGTCTTATGTTAATAGTATTTTGGGGAATAAAGGAAACAGGGCAGATGTTGCTACAGGAAGTGAATAGAGTAGGAAATCAGAGTGAGAGGTGACCAGGAGAAATAGAAGCACTCCCCACCAAGAACTCTCAGAAATACTGAGGAGGGCCATGGACATGATGTGGGATGGAGGCTCAAGTCAACTTACTTGGAAAATAAATGCTTCAAGAAGGCACTGGAAATGCCCAATAGCAGGTCCTTGGGTTATGATGGTAGAATTATAAATTCTGGAGGCTTTAGGAAGTGGCTTGAAGGCTGGTCTGTTCCTAGAGAAGAGCTCCCTTACATCTACAACCAGTCAAGTTAAGGACTCATTTTTATACCCTTGTTTCTATCTAAGAGTATGGATCACATCAGAAAATCTAGTTATTTTTGGTTCTGAGTAGAAGTGAAGAAGCATGATTACCAAAAGAGAGATTTTATCTTTAAGTCATTGAAAAGTTTTCTGAATAGTTCAAAGGTGAGATAAAAATTACATAATGGAATAGTGAAAGACTGCTTGACATTTTTCTTAACATTTTTATGAGGTAATTTGATAACTTACTACTGGCTAATACCTGCTTTGGGATGATGAATCCGAAGTAATTTCACTGCTTAAATGATACCTAGAGGGAATAGAACAAAGCAGTCTATAAGAGTTTCATAAGACACATTTCAAAGGTCTCCATTTATCTACCTATCTATCTTAAATTGCAGTAAGAAGGTGTTGTATGATAAAGAATTTGTCTGGTCTTTGCCCTAGGTTCCTGGGATAGAGATTTTAATTCCTTGGAATTTCCCCAGTGATAAAAGTGTCTATTACTTGTGGAAGGTCCCTCAGACTATGCCTGAATTTATGCCAATGAGGAAACTCATGATAGGACCCCTAAGTAGTTTCAGGATGGGGGCTGGCCATGCTGGAAAGACCAACTACATGATTAGAGGGTTGCAGCTTTGAGCCAGGTGATGTCAGCCCAACCTCTAGGGAGGGGGAAGGAAATAGAGATTGAATTCAATCACATGGCCAATGGCTCAATCAATCATGCCTACTTAATGAAACCCCAATAAAAACTCTAGACACCAAGCTCAAGTGAACTTCCCAGTTGGTGAACACATCAATGTGCCAGGAGGGTGATGTGTCCTGACTCCATAGGAAGAGGACATGGAAGTTCCGTGTTTGTGAACTTCCTAGAACTCACTTTACAGATGTCTTCTTTTGTCTGGTCTTGATTTGCATCCTTTAAAATAAAACTATAATAAGAAATATAGCACTTTCCTGCGTCCTATGAGTCTATTAAATTATCAAACCTGAAGGGGCTAGTGGGAACCCCTGAATTTTTAGCTAGTTGGAAAGAAGTGTGGGTGGCCTGAGAACTCTAGAGCTTGTGGCTGGTGTCTGAAGTGAGGGGGTTCTTGTGGAGGACTGTGCTCTCAACCTGTGAACTCTGCGCTAACTCTGGGTAGTTGGGTGGTTGGCATCCAAATTGCATTGCAGAAGGAGTCCGGGTGGGCATAAGCAAAACTTCCCTTGATAAGGTAGTTAGATATTGGAACTGGCTACACACTGGGTAGGCAATCATTTGTCTTGTTCAAAGTGTTGTCTTGGCTACATATAAGAGATATGGACTAAATAA
Organism: Ceratotherium simum simum; assembly: GCF_057802395.1. Lineage (NCBI taxonomy): Eukaryota > Metazoa > Chordata > Mammalia > Perissodactyla > Rhinocerotidae > Ceratotherium > Ceratotherium simum. The sequence continues at coordinate 11,173,238 of NC_141913.1, forward strand.
ACTATCATAAAATTTTACCCAGCTATGCAGTTCTGAGGTTTTGTAGCCAGCTTTTTTTTTGGCTGGCACAGTTAAGGATTTACCAATTTTTGTTGTTGATTAAGGATTGTAATAACAATTTGGTATCCAAAATGGATAACAAATTTATGCAATTATGTCAGATGGACATCTGAAGATGTCTATAATAGAAAGAGGTCTTTACAATGATTTTGAAAGGACCAGAAAGATTGATGAAGCACTTATTAAAAAATACTATGTGGTAAAGTAGAAATACTGCTCCCGATCTTAAATATGACAATATATTGTCACAGATCGTCTACTATTTACATACTACTTCCTTGATATTTGTCAGTAGTTCTTATAATGAAAAAGTTGCCCTTTAAACATATAGATCCTCTAACAAAAAATTTAAAGAAATTTCATGATTTGAGTATTTGGGAGTTCGAATAGGAAAACAAATATCCAGTTATTGTAGACTCAAAAATAAAAAACTAAAGAAAATTGTATTAAATTCATCTGCAGGTAATATTTTCTCCACATAACAAGTAGGAATAAGGATATAACCAGAGATGTTTCCCAACCCCAGAACCCCTTATCTTGGGCTATAACTCATCACAAAAGTTCCAACATGAAATATTTGTTTAGTGTGCTTAGGTAATGGATAAATACAGAGTACAAAAGAACCACAGAAACAATGGAGCAAACAGAATCTCTAGAGATTCCCATGAGTGGGAAGTCAGCTCTAGACAAATATATGAAGTAAGTAAAGTTTGTCTGCAGTGCCATTTCAGGATCTGGTCTTCCCTCCAAGCACCTTCCTGCCTCTTTTCAGTTTCCCAATGCTATCATGCTATCTGGGCAGACCAGGGCCTCCCACCCAGACTGTCCTGCCAACTCTAGAACACTCTCTTCTCCTTCCCCTTATCATGAGTAGCTCTCAGTTATCACACTGGGAAGGTCTGATAAACTTACTCTCCTTCGGCTGTTATTCACTGATAAGTGTAAAATGTTATTCCTCCATAAGAATGTTTCCTCAGTCTCTTATATGGTGTGAGTTGAGCTGTGACAAGAAATGTTTCCTTTTTGTCACCTGATACATTTCCTCAATCCTACCATTAACCTAGTTTCCAGGGTTTTGAAGTTTTTTTGATTTTTAATAGACTTCCATTAAATTATATTTTAAGGGGCCGGGCCGGTGGCATAGTGATTGAGTTTGTGTGCTCTGTTTCTGTGGCCTGGGGTTCGCAGGTTTGAATCCCGTGCGCAGGCCTATGTGCTGCTTGTCAAGCCATGCTGTGGTGGCATCCCACATACAAAATAGAGGAAGATGGGCACAGATGTTAGCTCAGAGCTAATCTTCCTCAGCAAAAAGAGGAAGATTGGCAACGTATGTTAGCTCAAGGCCAGTCTTCCTCACCAAAAAAAAAAAAAAATATATATGTATATATATAAAATATCATATATATATATTTTATATATATATGCACACTTTAAATACATATATACTTTATATATATGCATACAAGTATATATATATAAAGTATATATATATATACATATAAAGTGTGTGTATATATATATATATATATATACACACACACACATACACTTTAAAACTCTACCAGCCAAAGTCAGCTGGTTGAAGGAGTGGCAATAGAGTAAGGGATAAAGGCCAGAGGTTGCAGGGTGGGGTGATTGTTAGAAAGTGGGTTTCTGTTTGGCTGTAGGGTTTTGGAAGAGCTCTGGAAGAAGAGATGGAAGACTGCCTTGTCGGATGGAGTTAATTTATAAAACTCTAATATTAGGGCTTAAGTATCGCCATGTGAAAGGAAATATGCAGAAAAATATACATGTAACTGTGTGACTGCCTCAAGTTCACCTAGGGGAAGGTGATCTTGGTCAGTGTTCTAGAAATGGAAAAGCAGATCAAATTAGCCTGTGGTTCAGGAGGCAATGAGCCACAGTGGGAAAAGCATGAGCTGGTTCTAGTCTCATGTTTGCCTTGGGGCACCTGCATCAACTTGGTCCAGCCATTTAATCTTTCTGGGTCAGTAACCTCAAGGGTGACATAAGGTGGTCAGACTAGATGACTGATTTCTAAAGCATCTTCTGGCTCTCATATTCTCATCTAGAAATCCACTTTCTGATAATCTTGAATATGTTGAATGTGATTCACTCCTTCTTTGTGAGAAGAAAGAACACTATAATACAGTACAACACAATACACTAGGTTTTGACTCTTCTTCCAGTGAAATCTCCCATTTCTGGAAAAAAATCCCATATCTCTGCCTTCTATTGTTAGTCACATCCTCTTCAAGGGCCACAATACTTAGTGTATATCATCTTCCTCTTCTACTTTGATAATGATTTTTTTCTTAAACCTTTCAAATTCCACCTGTTGTCTTTGGTTTTAAATTGAAGAATACAGCTTTCATAGGTTTTTGGTCTTAGGTCATCTCCCAAGATAGGGTGCCTGTGGGCAGCAGTGGATCCTGGAAACAAGGTTGGAAGCAAGACTGAAACAGCAAAGGTGAGTCTAGGGTTTAGCTTGAGAACAGATCAAGTGATAACCTTGCGTTAGAGATGAAGAGCAAGTTATCAGCCAGGAGCAAGCATTGAATCAGGGAGCAGGAGCAGACAGATGCAAGATCCGTAGAGCAAGGAACCTCCAAACCACAGAGAATGACTTATATAATCCCAGATGCAACAGGACCCAGTGTTGGGCTTTTCCACGGCATGATCAAGCCAACATTTAAAAGCTGCTGCTTGGGCCGGGCCCCGTGGCTTAGCGGTTAAGTGCGCACGCTCCGCTACTGGCGGCCGGGGTTCAGATCCGGGGCGCGCACCGACCCACCGCTTCTCTGGCCATGCTGAGGCCGCGTCCCACATACAGCAACTAGAAGGATGTGCAACTATGACGTACAACTATCTGCTGGGGCTTGGGGAAAAAAAGGAAGAGGATTGGCAGTGGATGTTAGCTCAGAGCCGGTCTTCCTCAGCAAAAAGAAGAGGATTGGCATGGATGTTAGCTCAGGGCTGATCTTCCTCACACACACACACAAAAAAGCTGCTGCTATGTAGACACTGACAACTCTGGACAGAGTTTGCTCTACTGAACTTGAAATAGAATTATAGAGCAGATGTAATGGACATGTGTTCTTGTGGGAGGGACAGGGAGTGGTGAGTGATTGGCCTAAGAGGTCAACCAGTCCTGAATGCTTAGATATTAAAATATCTTCAAAATAATCCTGGATAGGTAGTTATTTTATCATGACTATCTTACACTATTTCATCTGCAAAGAAACAGTTTTTATACAACAGTTTATGTTGAGATTGTGCCAATGGGAACTTTCAAATTTTGCCTAATTGGATTAGGGAACCGATATTATCTCTCGTCATCCCATTTAACTCTCACAATGATCCCATGAGATAGGTATGGGAATGAGGAAAATGAGTTTCAAAGAGGTTAGGTAACTTGTCCAAGACCAATTTGAGGGGACATAATGGACCTGGGATTCAAATACAAACACGTCAGACCTCCTAAGACCCAAGGAAGCCTTGCTACTGTATGTACTGTACTCAGTGTGGAATGGGAGTGGTTTCTCTGTTAGAACGTTGTAACTATGGTGGCATGAAAGGTTGAGTCAGGGTTCTCTCCATTTTCATTTTTTTTGACAAAATTCTCAACCTGTTATATTGGTGGGACTGTGTTACTTTTGGCAAAGGGTGATACAACTAAAATAAAAATAATCTTTATAAAAAATACCCTTAGGGTTTCCCTTACAGTGAAACTAGGTTAGCAAGAAAAGCCTCTGAATACTGAAGCAAATGTCTGTGCATCTACCACTCCCCCTCCAAGAGGATGAGCTAGCGGGAACAATACGTTTTTCAGTGATAGCCGAGAATAGAGTTAACCACTGGTGTAAAGGGTGCAAGTGTCCTGCCTCCCTTCCCCGAGCTGTGTGTGTGTGTGTGTGTGTGTTGTGTGTGTCTGTGTGTGTGTGTATTTGTCTGAGCATATGCATGGAATAACTTTATACTCCAGATAGGCTAGGAGTGTGTAAGTGCTTCCCTTCCCAAGTAAGGCCTGAGGAGATATCCAAGCTTTGCAGAGAAGACCCCTCCCAAAGTCTGGTTTGGCAATGGCAAATGCACACAGGGAAGATCTGGGCAAAGAGTGCCTGAGGCTGCCTCCTGAGTCACCTGTGGACCCAGAGGAGTGCAGGGGAGCATTAGAAAGTTTCCCACGCTCTCAAGAGTGGGTAGGATTGGCTGAGAGAAGCCTGGTGGATTAGAAGTGGCCTCCAGTCAGGAATAAAGGGAAGTCATGATGAAGGAAAGCAGTCAGCAGATGCAGCATGGACCATTTGAATGAAAAACCACAGCTGGAATAGATGCTCACCACTAAAGACCCAGCAAGATGAGTTACATCTTTGTGGATACCCATGGAAGACAGAGAACCATGAAGAACCAGACACTTCATCTGCTAAAGCACAGACACTTCCATTAATTCTCCAGAACTTATGCCACTGGGTAAGAGTGGAATGGGGGTCCCTGGATTTTACAGGGAAAAAAATTCCTGAAATGACTGACTGAAAGCATGGAATGGTTGAGTAATTGTTGATTTGGCTGAGTTTACCTAGAAATTATTAGATTAAACTTTCTGTTATTAGGCAGTATTGGAAGCTCAGGGCAGAAATTAAATTCAGTTATAGTAAAATAAAATACAGTTTTGCATATTTGAGTTTATAACTGTAAAAATCTATTCCCCTCTGTGTAATAATACAAAATAAATCAGAGCGTTTCCCACCTGCCCCCATGTTTTTCCACTGATTTCTTCATTTCCTCCCACACAGGCTGAATTGCGAGGCTACCCCTGTCAGCTTTCTCAGATTTAGTGGCCAGGAGCTCCAGGGGACTTGGAAGATGTCAGGTTGTTAGTTATTATTGTAATAACTGTTCAGTTAAATAAAAGCTCTATGAATTTGTATATTGAAAAATTTCAGATGGTTCCTATTTATTTTAGCTTTGTTCCTTTTGCAATAAAAGCTTTCTATTTAATTATTAATTTGCTGTTATTTCTGGCAATTCTTGGCTATAAATAAATATTTTCAAAACGTTATCCACAAAACACTAAGGGTTTTTTTCCTAGTGGTAGAACTGTGTTATATGAAATTGTTGACTCTGTAAGTAGTGTTTAACCATGAATAAATACTATTAATGTAAATTAAATTTAAATGATAGTTTCTTCATGATTTTGGAAGGACTGGGAAGAAAAAAATACAATTTAGACAAAACTTGCGATATCTTACTGTGATTGGATGACCAAAGGGATTATGCTATTTGCTAATTATAATGAAAACAGAAGTCATTATTAGAGATTGTGATGGTTAGTTTTATGGGTCAACTTGGCTAGTCTACGGTACCCAATTATTCAATCAAACACTAAGTCTTGCTGTGAAGGTATTTTGTAAACATGGTTGACATCTACAATTAGTTGACTTTAAGTAAAGAAGATTATCTCTGGTAATGTGGCTGGGCCTCATTCAATCAGTTGAAAAGCCTTAGGAACAAAACTGAGTTTACCCTGAGGAAGAAGAAATTCTGTCTCCAGACTGCAGCATCAGCTCCTGCCCAAGAGTTTCCAGCCTACCAGCCTGCCCTACAGATTTCACACTTGCCAGACCCCACAATCTTTTTTTTCTTATTATTTATTTATTTATTTTTATTTTTTTTCCCCCCAAAGCCCCAGTAGATAGTTGCATGTCATAGCTGCACATCCTTCTAGTTGCTGTATGTGGGATGCGGCCTCAGCATGGCTGGAGAAGCGGTGCATTGGTGCGTGCCCGGGATCTGAGCCCGGGCCACCAGTATCAGATCACGCGCACTTAACCGCCAAGCCACGGGGCCGGCCCAACCCCACAATCTTATAACCTCATTCCTTGAATTCTCTGTCTTTCTGTCTCAAGGACATGTATGTATTAGAACCTCTAGAACCACTCTCCCGACCAAAATCTGTATGAGTCAAGGAAAACAGAACTAGTATAACCAGTATAAGTTCTGTTTTCCTTGACTGATACAAATTTTGATCCTGAGAGTGGTTCTAGAGGAACAGAATCTTAAGGTTGAGTTTTTTGAATTGGTTCTGGGTTTCCCGGAATTGCTTATCCAATATGATTGGATTTAAAGGCACAAATGATTCTATTTTCAGTGGTGAAGAGGGCACTGATAATCCACAGCATGATTTGGCAATAGAGATATGCAAAATAACGCCATTGGTTAATCCTAATCAAATAGTTATAAGAGGCAAGGTTCTGAGTGACCATGTATTTGAAACCTTAGAACACTGTTGTTAAACTAATGAGATTGGCTTGTTGCTCCTAATTGCATTGGAGAAAGTAGAGAAAGAAAAAATGAGCTCAGGGCTTCAAATTCCCAGCTCAAGCTCTGCATAAATGACCTGAAAGGTTCTATGTCTACCCTGAAAGAAACCTTTATCTCCTGTAGCTTCAGAGCTGCGATTTATGAAAACTAAGCTTTGGGCATCATCCTGGAAGTGGCTGAATTACAACACAAGTTGAATTTCCAACCTTGCAGGGTGTCTATTGTTAAAACGAGGCGTTGATTGGGAAGGAATGGGATCCTAAAAATTAGAATGGGACATACGGGTAGATCCTGATGAAGCTGAGGACATTGAATTCCTAAATTCTGTTGAGTTTTCTTTGCCAATAGAAGCAACCCTTCCACTCTGTCTAAGGATGCTAACCCTGCTTCGCCTGAAGAACTTGTATTGGCCTCCCCTGAGGTAGTTGCATTGAAAGACACTGCTGATTCTTCTGAATGATCTTTCTAATTTATACAGACAGAAATCCGGAGAATATGTATGGGAATGGATATTAAATGTGTGGGGTAATGGTGGAAAGAACATAGAGTTGGATCAGGCAGAATTTATTGAGGTGAGCCTGCTAAGTAGAGATTCTGGATTCAGTGTTGTAACTCAAGGGATAGAAAGGGCTCTTACAGTTTGTTTTTTTGGTTGGCTGAAACATGGACCAAAAGGTAGCTTACACTAAATGAAACTGAAATGCCAGAACTGCCTTGGTATACTGTAGATAAGAGTATCCAAAGGCTTAGGGAGATCGGAATATTAGAGTAGATTTATCATGAAACACCTGTTTATTTCCCTAAGGGTGGTCCAGAGGATGCCCTTTCACCATGGCTATGAGAAACATTTTTGTGAGTGGAGCCCCAGCATCCTTAAAGTGCCCTGTAGTCATTCTTCTCTTTAAGTCAGAAATTGCACTGGGACCTGCTGCCACTGAACTGGAATCCATAAAAGCATTGCAGATAATTTGAGGCCAAGTGGTGGCACTTAATTGCCAGAGACAAGGTGGGCATGGTTACTGTACGGGACCACTAGAATATAAGTTCCACAAAAGCATGGGCCCTATCCCTTTTTCTTTATGGATCCATCTTCAGAACCTAGAAGAGTGTTTGGCACATAGTCGATGTTAAAAAAATATTTATAGAATGTATTTTCTATTCTTCATCAGGCTTATGCTGATTTTAATAAGGCATTAAATAAGAGCTAATACTTTGGAATCTCCTGTTTCTAGGATTGGCTATATGAATCTTAATAAATATTGATTAAATGAGATAAGATACATGAACTCATAGGATTCAACACATTGTAAGGTACTCAATAAATGATACTGGGACCTGAAATCTGTGCTGCTGGCATTCTCTTCCTTCAGGCAGAATCATTCATTAAGCACCTATTATGTTTCAGGCCATTGATCAATGTTGGGGATACATATGTGAATAGGATATGAACATTGGCTTCAGTAAGTTCAAGTTTTATTTAAGGGGATCAGAGAGGAAAACAAATAATGAAATCCAATGTGATAAGTGCTTTAATAAGGCCTAAGTTTATGGTGATCCCAGAGTTGATTGCTAGAGTTAGGGAGAATGAGTTCCTAGGGAAGTTTTCATAAAAGAGGAGCTACTTGAGTGGAGGGATGAGGAGAGTATTCTGACAGGGGAAACAGCATTTGAAAAAGCAAAGTGGTATAAAATTAACTGCTAGGCTTATGGAATTCTAATAGATTGGGGATGCCTAGCTAGTAGAGTAGGATGGAGGGAGTCCATGGTTAAGATGAGTTCTACACTGTCCAATATGGTTGCCACTAGCCTCATGTGGCTGTTGAGCCCTTGAAATGTGGCTAGTTTGAATTGAGATGTGCTGAGAGTGTAAAGTACACATTGAACTTTGAAGAGTTAGTAGGAAAAAACGTAAATGATCTCATTAATAATTTTTTCATATCAATTACATGTTGAAATGGTAATGTTTTGGACATATTGGGTTAAAATATATCCTTAAAATTAATTTTACTTGTTTAATTTTACTTTTTAAAATGTGGCTTCTAGAATATTTAAAATTACACATGGGGCTCCCATTTGTGGGTTGTGTTATATTTCTGTTAGATACTGCTGGGCTGGATCATAGTTGCATCAGCATGTCCCTTGTCCTATGAGCAACGTGAGCCTTTGGAAGGCCTTAAACAGAGCAGTGTCATGACCACATTTGGATTTAAGCAGCTAATTCAGGAGGTAGTGTGGAGGATGTCATGGAGGGAATTGGGACCACAGGTAGTTAGGAGTGTGCTACAAGAGCCCAGGTGAAGGATTAAGGGGCCTGAACTGAGGCAGTGGCAGTGTGGGTGGAGAAAAGAGGATATAGCAGGGTGTGAGTATGTTGTGGGTTGAGTTATGTCCCTCAAAAATTTGTATATTGAAGTCCAAAACCCCAGAATGTGACCTTATTTGGAAATAGGGTCATTGCAGATGTAATTAGTTAAGATGAAGTTATACAGGTGTAGGGTGGCCCCTAATCCAAAATGACTGGTGTCATTTATAGAAAGGGGAAATTTGGACACAGACACACACACAGGAGAATACCACGTGAACATGAAGGCAGAGATCCAGGTGATAACATGTAGAAGTCAAGGAACACCGAAGATTGCCCGGTAACCACCAGAAGCTAAGACAGAGGCCTGGAACAGATTCTCCCTCACAGCCCTCGGAAGGTACTAACCTTGTTGGCACCTTGGTTTGAACTTCTAGCCTCCAGAACTGTAAGACAATAAATTTCTGTTGTTTAAATCACCTAGTTGGGGTACTTTGTTTGGGGAGCCCTAGAAAACTAATACAGTGTCTCTCAAAATTTCAGGTTTTATTTGGATGGAAAATGAAAATTGCCTACGCTAGCAAAGGGGGTTGAGTTCTGCTGTGAAAGGAGCCCTGAATTTTCCACAGCAGTGGACCAACTTCAAGAAAATTCTTTCCAGGTTTATAGAGGTCGGAATGGAGAGAGTTGGGCCCTGGAAACCTGGGTCACTTGTCTATACTTTTCCAGTGACTTGTGTACAAGAGGAAGGCGAGAAGTCGGAATGGTATTCTCTTTCATGCCAACCTCTCTTTTTGGTCCCCATGATGGATATTTCTCTCAGTGGGTTCTGCTGCTGAATTCAGTATTCAGGCCCTGAAGGGACTGAGAAGCTGCAATTAGCATAAGTGTCCCTGAGTGTCAGCTTCTGGAGCCAGTTACAGGTGACTGTGGAGGTGAGGGAAGTCTGGTGTTCAACAGGGGGTGACCTTCCTTCCCCTGTGCTCATTGTGTTTATGTCATTGAAAGGAGTGAGGCTTTAGGGAACAATTTTTTCCACCCTCTTCATCCTTCAACTTCAACTACTCCCAACAAATAGTTAGCCTTTGTTTTATGGATAATCTGTATTCATGGCCATGTGGTGTATATTTAACAATTATGTACATGCTTCAAGTGATCTCATGACTTTAAAAATGCAATAATTTTAATAGTTCTTATTAATTTATTAATCTATAAGTTATTACTTTATAACTTAATGTGTTATTGTTTTACCTAATTTTGAATACACTTAGCAGGTAGAAATAAAACATTTTATTGAGGTATAACGTACAGTAAAGTGCAGAAAGCTTAAGTTTACAGCTTGATAGTTTTTACCTATGTACAGATCCATGTAACCGTCACCCAGATTAAGGCATAGCACATTTCCAGAAGGCTCCCTCCTGCCCCTATCTAGTCAATTCTCTCCTCTAAAGGTAATCACTATACCTCTGTAACCATGGGTCTCTAACAGGTACAATTTTAGTGACTTTTTAGGCATTATAGATTTCTCTGTGTCTGGCCACCTGTGTGTTTTTATTTCAGAGTAATGTGGCTTTTATAGAAGCCATTGAAAGCAATGAAGTGGCAGTCATAAAAATTTTCTTTACGTACATGTGTTCATGCCCTACAAGACCTTGAGGCAAATCTAAAAGAAATCAGGTGTGAGTATAATGACATTTAATTTCTGCATCTTCTATGTATTCTAATTTAATTGTTCATCTACTGAGCAGAAGCTGCTATGTGCTACGAAAAAAATGCAAATGAGGACTGTGTGTGTGTGTGTGTGTGTGTGTGTGTTGTACGATATTTGCAACAGAAAGATGTACCTGTTCCATTATCTCTATTGTGGGATGGGAAGAGAGAATAACCTAGGTAAAATCTGTGTTAATTTTGTAGGCTAAGTAGTCTTTGTAAGCATCTTGATTTTTAAAGACAATTTGCAAAGCCGCCCTACCTCGCATTCATGCCTGCTGGCTTAAGTAACAGCACAGCAGTTATCCTTGTGAGTGCTGATGCCTTACCTGCTGAACTCATCTTCTTTAACTGAGATATTTGTTGGAGGTTTCAAAAAAACCGTATTTGTGGGCCGGCCCTGTGGCTTGGTGGTTAAGTGCGCGCGCTGCAATGCTGGCGGCCCGGGTTCGGATCCCGGGTGCGCATCGAGGCGCCACTTCTCCGTCCATCCTGAGGCCGAGTCCCACATGCCGCAACTAGAAGGATGTGCAGCTATGACATACAACTATCTGCTGGGGCTTTGGGGGGAAAAAATAAAATAAATAAAATCTTTAAAAAAAAAAAAAACAAAAAAAACCACACCGTATTTGTGGCAGCTGTGTGCATCTGCAGATATTTTCTGAGTGAGAGCAGTAGTGGGGGAGTAGAAAGCATCTGACTTAAGGGACTGTCTCAGCTCAGGCTGCTGTGACAGAATACTGTAAACTGTGTGGCTTAAACAACAGACATTTATCTCTCACCCTTCTGAAGGCTGGGGAGTCCAAGATCAAGGTGCTGGCAGATTCAGTGTCTGGCGAGGGCTCTCTTCGTGGTCTGCAGATGGCTGCCTGCTGGCCATGTCCTCACATGGCAGAGTGAGAGCTCATCACTCTGGTGTCTCTTATAAGGGCACTTATCCCATTCATGAGGGCTGCACCTTCATGACCTAGTTACTTCCTAAAGGCCTCACCTCCAAATACCAGCACACTGGGGATAGGGTTCAATGTAGGAATTTGGGGGGAACACAAATATTCGGTCCATAGCAGGAACTCAATAGATAACTTACAAAAATGCATTTTGATTCCAGTTATTTTGATTGTAAACTTTTTTATTTATTTCTTTTAATTTTTTAAATTTTTGTGAGGAAGATCAGCCCTGAGCTAACATCATGCCAACCCTCCTCTTTTTGCTGAGGAAGACTGGCCCTGGGCTAACATCTGTGCCCATCTTCCTCCACTTTATATGGGACGCCGCCACAACATGGCCTGACAAGCGGTGCGTTGGTGCGCTCCCGGGATCCGAACCTGGGCGGCCAGCAGTGGAGCACGTGCACTTAACTGCTACGCCACGGGGCCGGCCCCTTGATTGTAAACTTCTTGATGGCAGAGAGTTTTCATGTCTTATGTTTCTTCTCTAGCCCCTTCAACACATGACGTTAATTGACAAATACTTGCTGATATTTTCACTTTGATTTGGCTTCAGTTGATGTGGTAGAGGCCTACTGACTATGGTTGCACATATAGTGCTAAGCTGTTGACTTCAAGACTCCTGTTGCTTTATGTGCCAGTCTATGTAGCATTACCATGTTTAGATTTTTATAAAATTCTGGGTCCCATTAGCTCAAGAGTTGGGATATTTGCTTCATATTTTTGGGGGGCTTGCTCCTAAATGTAAATGTTTGCTCAGCATTAGGCTAAAGTAAGAGAACAGGTCAAAATCCTTCCTGCTCTAAAATATGTGTTTGTCTCTATAGTAGAGGCATTTGGTGAGGAAAGATGAACCATCCTGCCTTCAGAGTGGGGCTGACTTTATAGAGTAGTGTCTTTCACTGAACCCAGAACCAACCTGTCTCCAGGTACTCTGGTGCTCCGTCTGAAAGGTCCTGTGGCCTCCTTCTTTTGTTCTCTGCCTATTACTCTGAGTCATGCAGTTTTCCTAAAGAGATTTTATTTAGCAAAACATTTGCCTTCCTGGGACAGCCTTAGTTACGAGCTGCCTGTTGTGTGACCCTCTAGGGAATGGCCATCACATGCTGTTGCCCTAGTGGACGTAAACCATACAGACAGCTCTGCACAGATCACTCTGCACACCACACGCTGAGCTGGCAAAGGAGCTTTTTGATTTAACACACTAGTGAAGCATCATAAGATTGCAAGCCATTTACAAAGCATTCAATGGAGTTGCTTTCATCTAACAATTGCCTTAATCTATTAGGCCCCGCAGCCACCGCTGTTCAGTATGTTTATTGTGGCTGTAACTTTACCCGGTTCTGTTGTATTTATGTACTCCCGTTCTTTTCAAAGTGCTTCCCAATGTGCCTAAAGATATTAACTCTGTGCAGGAATCCTGTGAGGGAGACCAGACTTTTATCCCAATTTAAAGATGAAAAATGATGGCAAAATGGAAGTCGAGGGTGAGGGTGTATGTATAAAACAGGCAGAGGTTTTGCCTGCACATACAGGCAGAGGCAGATCCTCAATTCTTTATGATTAGCTTTATAGCAGTGTATGAGAGGGCTCTTCAGTATTTCCCAGAGTCCCTTGGGAATGATATGCACCTTTCTTTGGAGGGGGTGATTATACTACCTGTATTAGTTTCCTAAGGCTGCTGTAACAAAGTACAGTAAACTAGGTGGCTCAGAACAACAGAAATTTATTGTCTCACATTTCTGGAGGTTAGAAGCTCAAGTCAAGGTGTTGGCAGGGCCATCTTCCCACTGAAACCTATAGGGAAGGAGCGTTCCTTGCCTCTTCCAGCTTCTGGTAGCCCCAGACATTCCTTGGCTTGTGACAGTATCACTCCAGTCTTCACATGGCATTCTCTCTATATCTCTTCACATAATCTTCCCTTTGTGCATATCTACGTCTGTGTCCAAATTTCCTCATATTATAAGGGACACCAGTTACATTAAGGCCCACCCTAATGACCTCATGTTAACTTGACTACATCTGTAAAAACCTATTTTCAAATAAGGTCACATTCTGAGGTACTGGGGGGTTAGGACTTCAGTACATATTTTTTGGAGGACACAATTCAACCCATAGCACCACCTCTTGAAAATTCTGACTAATGGTCTCAAACATGTTGTCTGACGAAGCTTGCTTGCTACACAAGCAAGCTTGCCTTGTTCAGTGCTGGTAACCACTAGCCCTGGCTCTGACATGGGAAGGATGCACTTTATGGAGGAGAGGAGGGATCAGGAGACACTAATCAGATGTCTGGACCTCCTTGGTCTCATAATATGTGACAACAGACTTGGACCATAATGAGTCAAATTCGGAATAAACCACAAGGTAGATGACCCATCTCTGATAATGTAGGATAGGTGTACTTCCAAGATATAGCTCAACTTCATTCAGCACAAATTAATCTTATCAGTAATGACTTACACACAAGAGGTTTCAATATGTTCCTTGGAAACAGCCACTCTCGATGGCTGCATCGCTCGGTTCTCCCCTTTTGCTGTGTTTCTTCTCGCACTTGCCTTTGCTAAGCCTGCTTCCTTGATGTGTTGCCTTGGTTCTATTCTTTCTTCTGACCCAGATTGTCTTTAGCTTTCCTTCTAAGTGAAGGTCACAGATCAGCATGATGAGAAGATTCAAATAGATGCTTAGCTCAGTACAAGACAAAAGAAATTTTAACAAAGAGGAAGTACACATTTATTGGAAATGTGATAAAGAAAAGCCATGCATTTTATTTAAAAATAAATCTTGTACTTATTTTTCTTATTATAAAAATATATACTATATATTTAAAAAACTTTAAGAAAAAAATGGATAAGCATAAAAAGAAAATAAAAAGGATCCCTGATCTCCTCCATAATTCCATCCCTGGCGATGAACATGGTTAATGTTTTGGTATATGTCCTTCTAGATGCACAGGTATAAAGATTTTGTTTTTACAAAATTGGTATTGTATTGTGCATGTGGGTTTATAATCTGCTCTCTCTCTTTCTAACAACATATTGTAAACATCTTGTGTTATTAAAGATTTTTCTACAATAGAAATGATGTTCCATTGTAGGGATATACTAAAAGAAATTTAATTAGTTCTCTATTAGGGGACATTTTATGGTTGTTTTCAAATGTTCCTTGTTATAATCAATGGTGCTATGAATGGTCAATTGGTAGTAGTCAATCTTTGGATAGATCCATGTTTATTTCCTCAGCATAAATTCATAGAAGTAAAATCAGTGGGTCAAATTTACATATAATTGACAAACTGCCCTCTGGAAAAGTTGGATCAATTTACACAACTGCCAGCAGTGCTTGAGAGCACATTCTTTCCTGGCATGTTTGACAATACAACTTAGTGGAATATAAAAAATCATTCCAACTTATTAAATTAAAAAACAACATTTTAATTTGCATTTGTATGACAATTTACGCTACATAGATCAAAGGAATAAATATAAAGTAATAAGTATAAGGAAATCAAGAGTATTATGGAATTTCTGATGGAAAGAGTAGGATACCGGGATGACTGACCATCAGTTTGGTAAAAAACAAATTTTGTGCAATTTATTAGCCATTCATATTTCTAATTTAGTGAATTGCCTGTTTATGTTCTTTACCAACTTTGCATTTAAGTGTGATTGTTTTTTCTTTATGCATTCTGTAAATGTTCTTTATATTTTGAAATTTTGAATTTTTTATTTTTTATAAATGATGGCAACATTTCTCCCCAGTTTTCAAGTGCCATTTAACTTTATTTGTGGATTTTCTTTTAATACAGAGAAATTTAAAAAATATTTTAGTCAATTTATCAATCTCTTTCTTTCTGGTTTCTTTTAAATCATCAATCTTAAATTTCTTTTCCAGTCCTAAAATTATTTATATATTTTTTTCTAGTATTTTTGTGATTTTCTTTTACATTAAAATTTTTAATCTATCTGAATATGTTTGATGTTGTTGTAGGATATGAAGTAGCGACTTCATTTGTTTCCCAAATAGATAGTCAGTTGTCCCAGTATTCTGTTCTTTCCATTGGAAATTACATAATAGTGCTTATTTCTTTATACTTATATACTGCATATTTATTCCTTTGATCTCTTATTTCACCAGCACCACACTATTTTAATTGCTGAAACTTTATCACATTTTTTAACACTTATGAGCGCAACCTTATTCATTACTTATCTCTTTTAAAATTGTTCTTAGAAATAACACACATCACCTCTTCACTTATTTTAAAATTCAAGAAAAAGCAAGAAGAATTGTTCAAACTACTGCTTTCAAATTCATATTTTGTTAAGTAATCATGTACTTTTATAAAAGTTGATGCTTCTTTCCCCTTTAATAATAATGGTAATTATACCATTAATTATACCAGTAATAATAGGGAGGCCAAATGGTAGGAGAAAGCTACTGCTTACTTTGGAAAAGGATAGTCCTGGGCTGGAAACCTGACTTTCTCATCATTAACCATGTGTGTTGGGCAAGTTAATTCATCTTTAAGAGTCTCAGTTTATCCATCAGTAAAAACAGGAATACTACCTCCCAGGGCAATACGAGGATTAACTGGGACAGTGTTTGCTAACACAGAGCATGTCACTGCTATCAAGGAGGAGCCCAATAAATGTTAATTTTACTTCCTTTATACTGGTCTAGGATCTATTGTTTGTAAAACATTTTCATATACATCATCTCATTTGACTCACAAAAGTCATGACTCACGGCAATCATAAGGTTTCTGTGGTACTGAATTACATGATGATTTAATAAGATATGATGATGATATAATGGCTATTAAATGGTGATCTTACAAAATAATGATTTTTTTTTACTTAAATACATCACTGAAACTTTTGCTACATTCTTAAGTAAGAAGTCATTTTAAATCATGCCTTGAGATGGCAATATTTTTTACCTTTTCAAATTGTTGAATATAACAATATGTGCACTATTAATGCACATACTTTTAGAAGCATATCTATTCTATAAAGCAAAGCCCATAGGTATGTGATATGTTTGTAACCAGTTTCTACTGTGTTAATAGCATTTTATTCCTATTACATTAAACATAATTTTTAATTTGAAAATTAATAAGAAACCTATTTTCTTCTCAGTTGAATCAAATCACAGATTAAAGCTCATATTAAATTAGTAATTTGTATTTAAAACAACTCTAGAGAAAATAAATATGTAAACCAATGTAATATATGATGGTCACTAAGATTGAGTCATTGAGACTTGAATTTGAATCTCTGTATTATACTGTAGCAGCTGTGTGACTTTGAATATATTACCTAACCACTTTGAACCTCAGTTTCTCATTAGTAAAATGGAATAATGACAGTATCTAGAAAGAAGGCTGTTTGAGAGTAAAGAAAATAACTCTAGTCAAGCATTTAGCACAGTAAATTTTCAGTAAACAGTTGTTATTGCAGTTGTTATTGCTGTTATTAACTGGTGAGTAGCAAAATCATGCAGCCCTATTGGAAGGAAGAATTTAAAGAAATAATAATTAAAGTTTTCAAATAGTAAACTCATGGCAAATATAACTGTATTCCAAGTAGATGTGAACTTTTTTTTTTTTTTAAATCATGCCTGTGTATATTTGGGTAGAGGGAAAGATTAGTTAAAAAGGTTTTGCAGAGTTATTATTATTACCACAAAGTGCTAGTAATAAGGATAATGAAAAACAAAGGCTCCAAAATTATTACAAATAGACCTATATTTGCAGATAGATAAGGCTGAGTCTGAACCCAGAGGACAGAGGTCTGGGATGCTATGAACTCATAGAGCAATATCCCTTTTTGATTTGCACATAAAAACCATGTTGTATTTTGTACACAGATCTTCCAACATTTTCGGAAGCTGTCACAAAAAACTCATTTAGGATGCTCGGTTTCCTGGGTCCTCTCCAAGCTGTTCTTCCTGCATTTAAGCCTTATATGAGCAGGGGATTTAGACTCAAGTAGGGAGAAGACTTTCTTCTCCTTGGCTTTTAAGAGGGTATGTTCTGGAAATCTCAGGAGATTTTGGCAGGTGCTGTACAGGGAAGTCTGGGATATATATTTTTGTACCCAGTAAACTAATGTTCAGAGAACAAGGCCTTAGAAGAGCCATATATGTGAGGTAGTTGAAATCACTCAAACCTGCAGTCAAGGTTTATATCCTAGTTTTCGCTTCTTGAGTGTCTGCTTTGTCTTGAAACTACCAGCAAAATTTCTTGGCTCTATGCACATGCAATTCTGTTCTTGAATTAGAGAGAGATGCTTTTGCTCATGGGGTTTGGAAAGGCTTCTTTTGCCAGTTGTTTTCAGAGTGTGTGAAGCACTAAATTCTGAAGGTCAGAGAAGTCATGATACATTATGGGTAAGCTCAACAGCTCCTCACTTCATAGTGAGTTCAGAAGGGCATGATGCAGGCAGTCCAGTAAGTGATGGTCACGACGTTCTGCTGCAGAACATTTGGGTTTCCTTACAGGTGTAATCGGTATGAAGTGAGTCATTACTCATCACATTTTCTGGAAGACTCAGAAGAGAAAAAGTTTAGAGTGAAATTGAATACAGTGTTGTAATTTACTTTTGTTACTCATATGAGAGGATGATGTTTTGCATCAAGCTTGTTCACTGAAAAAGCTTACTATAGCCTGGTTCTTATGCTAGGTACTGTACTGACTAGAAGTGAATAGGATGAGAAAATAAGACGTTTCCAATGTGATTTGGTATTATTTATACTAGGAATGTATGAAGATGATGTGTGCAAATATGTCTTTTCATAAGGTAAAAAAAAAAAAATCGATGGAGGTAGGGGCTGGGGATGGTGGTGGTATGGGCAATGGCGAGAGCTATACAGCCAAAGAAAAGACAAGTGAACACATGTGTGGGATGAGTAGAGGCCAGAAGGAAAGTAGCGACATCTCCTTACCCTGGGGAACTGAGTCTTGTCTATGCCAGGTGTTTGCTAATGTTGTGAAGCCATCTGCAAATTCAAACTCTCAATAAATATACTAGACATATTCCTCATGTTTCAATTAAAAACCCACTTTTTCAAAGGCTAAAGAGTTCTTTAAATCGAGTGTTGATTGAGCGTTCAAAGCTTGAAACTTCAATGAAGACTGACGTGTCAGTGACCAGGAAAAACAATTCAGGGAAGTGCTAGTTTCAGCTGTAGCTATCATTCATCATTTCAGACTAAGAGTCACGTTTTCATATCTGAAGGACAGACAGGATAAAAAGGAGTTGATACATTAGGGACTTGAAATTCAGAGTCTTTTATTATTTCCAACAAATACTTCCAAACAGCCTCTTCTGGGTAGGTCATGGCTTACCCCGGGACTGACACCTTCTGTCCTTCTGCCTCACAGAGGACATAGGCAAGACTTTCTATTCTGAAGATTTCCATGGTTTCCCTAGCTTTTCTAACTGAACATGATTCCACTTACATGCCATTCTTCGCTTCCATAGCCTGGAAAGAAACTTTGCTGCCTGGGAATTCTTCTACTTCCTCTGTCGAACTTTAGAGGGAAGGGGTGGGACTGTTGGAACGAAGACTTGAAATTCCTTTGCGTTATCTGTAAACAGGAAGTTCTAACTCTTGGGTCCCTTCTTCATCCCCTCCCTCTTCTCCCCACGTCATTTTCAGTGATGTATGGGAGATCTGAACGGTTCTCTCTCGCTCTTAACCTCAGTCACTTTAGGAGGATGTAAAAATCCCTTTGGGAGAGAAACCAGGTAAGAACAGGATAAAATTGGAAGGCTCTGCTCCCTTATCCTGCCCCTCCCCAATTCTCGTCTCATTCTACCTCTTTTTCTCCCTTCTCTTCCCACAAAGGGGGCGTTGGTTCAGGGTCCTTCTGATCCTCTGCCCAGGGCCCATCCCTCGCTTTAAGCTAGGTTGGCGTCTGCATTTGTAATGAACAAGTCCGTACCGGCAGCGGTTCCCTCTGCGGCCCTGCCGAGACACCTGGTGAGTGCATTCGGGGTGGCTCTGGGCCTCTCCAGCCCAGCGTTTCCGCCTGATGCGTCCCTCCTCCTCGCCGCTCCCCAAAGGTCCCAGACACAAACGCCCTCTGAAAGCAGCGTTAACGCTCGAGTCAGAACGCACTCGAGATTAGAAGCAAATTATCACTCTCGGGGGCACTTGGGGATAGTTTTGGTCTTTGAGACATCAGTCGCCCCATATTCCCCTCCATCCAACAGGAAGCAGACGGGCCTGCGCTCACGCAGCGGGGTTTGGCGGGGCAGAGGTGCAGCCCCAGATTCTCGCAGTTCTCGAGCCCCGTCCTTAGCTTCTTGTTCCTCAGCCTTCTCGGCATTTCCTGGGCCAGGGGCCAATGGCCAGAACTTTTGAGAACAGGAAAGCTTCCTTGCCCACAGGACGCCAAACTCGCCTAATCAGAGACGTCAGTGGTTTGAACGACCTGCGAGACGATCCGGTCCGGGGTTCGATTCCCCCGGGCAGCTGTGGGTCGGGGCTGGGTGGGTCTTTAGATTGTCCTGAGCAACGGATGTGTCTCGGAAGCTTGATTTTCTGGAGTTCAATGCCCGAGAATCTCAAATTCAATTCTCTGCTTAGTCTTTCACTTCAGTGAATGGGCTCAGGCCTCGAGGCCAGTAATTTTGGAGCGCTGGAGTAATTTCGGAGTTCCGCGCTGAGAGTGCGTAGCCCGAGAAGAGTGGAAGTGGCACCGCCTTTGTAAGCCAGAGGCACAGTTCAGATTCCTGCGGGGCTGTGGAGCCGGCAGTTCTGTCTTCCTCCCCACCAAGTTTACGGTGTTTGTGGTTTTCCCCCTTCAATAGACCATGAAGTCAACAAACTCCCCACATGGTGGCTCCCTTTACTCAAGTTGAGTAGTGAATTTTTACAAGGAGTCTTGGAAATTCTCAAATATTTCTATAGATTGAACTCATTTCAGAATTCGCGTGGGAGGAAAGAGGAAGGATTTTAATCGGGTTCACCTTTGACGTGAAGCAAGGCGGAAGACAGGAATGCCACAGTCGGTAATAGCTTTGGCGCTTTAGTAAGAAAGGCATCTCTGCTTGATTATCCGGTCATGTTCACCAAGGGCTCTTTGTGTGCGAGCTTACTCCAGAGGAACACACGCATGTAAAACTCCAACAGAAATCAGCGAACATATGCAGTGGAGACAAAGAGATACATCCCCATGTAGATGTGGTTTGAAGCTTTATTGCAAGCAGGCAATCTGGAGCATTCCCAGGAATAAACTAAGAGGAAGTGGGCAGTTACTGGCCATTCATGGCCAGGAATAAGCAAAACTTTGTCTTCTTGGAGGAAATATTAAATCTCAAATAATAAAGCGGGAAAGGCATTGAGAATGAGAAGCATTATAATTTTGTCTCAGAAAAGCATGCAGAACTAATATAGCTTATTTAAATGTTAGATCCAAATCATAGTAACAGGAAACACTGCCACTAAATTGCCATTTCCTCTAATTTTTGTTTAAGATACAAATAATTGAAATGCACACTAATGGTTATTGATGGCTCTATTTCCCTTTTAAAAGAAATAGACCCGAGTTCTCTTACTGGAGTAGAAATTTATGAATCTTCTTAAATTACCCAGGGACTTGGAAGCCTCCGGATGGATGTGGTCTTCCCTTATTGCTTTCCTCTTCCCACATCATTTTCAGTTAAAAAAAACCTAACCATTCCCAACGGAGGGATTCCCGTTAGGAACCCTCAGCAAGTAAACTTGTACTGGGAATCCTTGTGCTTTCCCAGTCTGTCTGTATTTCCCCAAACAGAACTCAAGTCGTAAATAAAAGGAAAAAGATATTTCTCTCTCCTAAATTCTCAAAATTTCAATTTTTGTGGAAAAGAGAATTTTACAATTTCAGTTTTTAAAATCAGTAAGAGCCATAGAAAGTGTGGAGATGTCCACATAGGCCATCTGGCCACCCAAAGATCAGGACTAACGGGAGACACAGAATGCTCTTTACTCAAATCTAAGCAGGGGTCGGACTGTTCTCAGCATCAAGGGCATTCATGGACACTGCAAGGGGGGAACCTCTCTGAACAGCGGGGTGACTTGGACAATGAATTTCCACGTTAATGGCACCACTGCCAGATCTTCAGATTTAGAGGCTCTGGTGAAAAATTAAACCAGTGGCAATTTTCAATGTTGGTAGCATCTGTGACCAAACAGTTCAGCACTCAGAGCCTGAACAGCTCCACAGGCCACTCTCTGGACCAGCTTTAACTCGAATCCATCTACTCATAGCCAGACTGTCAACGACAGCCAGACTCATTAGTGATTTACTGAAAATCCTCTAAGACTTCCCTTTAAAAACAAAACGACTTCCACATTTAATTGTCTATCTGAAAGAACATACGCAAGAAATTAGGGGATCTAAATTAAATTTATTAATAGGAGAGCTTGATGGTGCTTAATTCCAGAGACCAGAGCTCAGATTGCTGGGGCTTGATGAAAAGTAAAGAGAAATAGTAGGGATATAGTTAAAAACATGACTTTTACCATCCTTGAAATTCTATGAATTCTTTACCTATCCTTGAGAAATGGGTAAAATTGAAAACCATCAAAATAATTGGACTTCTTAAAAATTGGATTGTATGAGTGAAAGGTGTTTATGAGAAGTCGATGACTCCGGATCTTATCATCCAAGAGGACAGCACAGAATAGTTAATATGTTCCTTGAGGGACTAGGATGCTGACGTCTTTTTCTGATACCCGATCATTACGTGACTGAAAAAAAAAAAAAAGGGGAAGTCATTCCATGAATAAAAATCGGAGCGCAACAGTGCAACAAAATATTCTGTACTTAAAGGCCATAGGCAGACAGATGTTGACAAGGAAGTCTATTCTGAAACCATGTTCCGATAGATTTCTGCTAACTGCATATATAAATAGGAGCAGAGGGCCAGTCACCTCTGTAACCACCGGCAGCAGCTGAAGAAGCCGCAGCTTCAGACGCAGCCAGAGGGACCTCAGAGCAGAGAAGGCGCTGCCGACTCGCGCGGCTGCCTGACCCGGCGGCTCCCACAGAAGCCGGCTGCGCCGCGGCCCTCTCTTTCCTTCCTTTCCTTCTTCGACTTTCCCTCTTTTCCTTAATCACTTACTTCTTTCTCCCAGTGGACTTAACGGCCACTTTGTCCCCCACTCCCACTTTAGCTGGTCGCCTCCCTTCTTCCTTCTACATCTCTCTCCTCACCCCCTTCTCTCGGTGTCACGCTCCCTCCTAGTTCTGTGCGTCTACAAACTTTTGAACAGAATACTGGCTTCAGGAAACAAGTCCTCCAGCTCCTCCTGCCGCTCCTGCTCGTTCCTGCGGCTTCTCCTCAGACACTAACGCCAGACGGTGATGCCTCTTGGGTTGTGACTCCAGCGCAGAAACTTGGAGAAGCCCTTTGCCCGCCGTCCTACTTGGCAGCAAACCCTCTCCTAGCAGCGGTAAGAGTTGAATGGTAAGGGGGAAAAAAATCTTACCAAACCAAACGATTCAGTTGACTGCCGATTCCTTCGCTGGCATCAGGGTACCGGTTAGCTTGTCTTCGCACCAGCCTGGCGAGTTATTGGGCTCCGGGTGTATACATACACATATTTTCCAACTATAGCGGGAGGGAAGTGGCGGGGCGCGCGCGGGCTGTCATGAAGTGGCATTCAACACTGGGAGCAGAGCTCGCTCGGGCCCTCCCCCAGCTCGGGGAGTTTCCAGGGGTTGGAGGGTGGAAGGCCAGGGGCGTTCTGACGGCTGTGTGCCCTCTTTCCCGTCCTGCGCAGAATGACCATGTGTAGCGGAGCGAGGCTGGCCCTGCTGCTCTACGGGATAATAATGCACAGCAGCGTCTACTGCTCACCTGCCACCGCCGGACTCCGGTTCCCTGGGATCAGGTAGGTGCTGGCAGCCCAGGCTGAGCTGAGGCCGGGGCTTCCCTTGCCCCGACACCTCCTGGTGGTCGCCCTCCTGCAGTTCCTCGGTCCCGGCTACGACCATCTCCCCATGTGCCCCCAGTGCGCCGCCGCCAGCCAGGGTCGGCGGCTGGTCCTTGGCTCAGCCCAAGGGCCAGGTGGCTCCACTGCGGCTCGGCGCCCCTCCCCCAGCCCGCGGCAGCCGAGGGGCCCGGGTGGAGCAAGCGCGCTTCAGCGGGCTGGAGAAACCTCCCCTCCCCCAGCCCCGCCCGCGGGAGGGGGACAGGGCAGGGCCCGAGCTTGACTTCTCCCTTTTCTTAGCTTGAGTTAGGAGAACTTCGGCTCCCGGAGCCGGGTTGGGGGCTGAGAGCGAAGCTCCGTGGACTTCGCTTTGTTACAGCTTCTTCTGGACTATCCGGGCGGGGTCTCCCTCTCTCTCCTCCGCTCTCCCTCTCACCTCAATTCGAATTCTTTCCCCTGAAGAGCTTTCTCTCAAGTGATACGTTTTCCAATTGCATTTTGAGGTTCAGGCTGTCTTAGGGAGGAGGAGTGTTGGCCGGGTACGGTTGAGGAAAAGCGATTTGAGAGAAGGAAGAACAAGAATGAGTCTGAGAGGGAAGGGGAGAAACGGCTGCAAGGAAGGAGGAAGAGAAAGCAAGCAGGCAGGCAGGACTAGGAGGACAGCCCTGCCCATCCCAGGCTGGAGTAATCCTGGCTTTTTCCTTAGCCCCTGGTTTCTAATCGGTCGGCGCTGCCCGGGTTCGCTGCCGCAGCCCCAGAGTCCCGGGCGGGTCAGCCGGAGAGTGGAAGCTCGCTTTGCAGCGCAGCGTCCGCGCCCCGCGATGCACCCGGCTCCTGGCAGCGAGGAGCGCGCATTCTGCCCGCAAAGCTGCTCCTCCCAGCCGCGCCCAAGAACGTTCGCCTTGGGGGCCACTGACCATTGATTTGGCCAGTGATATGCGGTCCGGCTCCAGTATTATGATTCCAGCATCTGGGCACGGGGCAGGGATGGAAGTGGCCAGAAAGACCCGGGGATTCCAGGCAGCCGGACCAGGGCACAGGCGCGTCGCCGAGGAAAGGCTGGGTGCGGGGCGGGCGAGGGATGTGTTTGCTTTTCCCTTACCTCTCCAGGGATGGAGAAAAGGCATGTGGAGTAACGAAGTATGACTCTAACCTCTCCTAGAGATCGCTACTTGCTCTGGCCACTTTCTGAGTATCTCCAATGGCCCACAGCGAGGGGTTTTGTGTTTTAACCCACCTCTCCCCGTCCTATATCAAGGATAGAGGCGGTAGGCAAAGGCGACTGCGAGACCGCTGCGCTCCTGCTGGCTCTCGGTCCCCTGTTGACTCTTTCCCTGAGCCCCAGGGTTGAGATGTGGTCCCGCCGCCCCGCCATCGCTAACAGATCAACGCAAACTATTTATTCAGTGCACTTAAAAGCCGTATTTCACCCTCAGCTATTTTCAAAGTCCCGAGTGCCTGGCACTTTCCCCGGGCGAGAGGCACCGGAGGGCGCGGACACGCCACAGAATGAGCCGCCGCCAAACCGGCTAAGTTTAGGGGCATCTATTATTCATGTTCCTGCCAGATCCTCTCTTGCCCAAAATAGAAGCCGGAGGTTCTCCGTGACCTACATCTGCGCAGGGAAGGGCTCCCCTGGGCTTGGAAGCTGGGTGGGGGTGGCTGCCGGAGTTGGCCACCCCACACCCCACCCACCCTCCCTTTCTGTTTCATTCCGGGCCTCCCCCATCGGGTTTTCGCGTTGGCCAGCGTCTCGTCTCCTAGGGCCTTGCTCGTCCCCGCCCGTTGCTGCTTGTGGGGGGAGGCTCAGGCCGGGAGGGGGGCGGGCCTCTCCGGTGGCCAGGCGTGGGAGGTCGGCGGCGTGCCTCGGCTTCCCAGTGCTCGTTGAGGCCACAGGCCTGCAGGGCGACTCTTACCCCACGAAAAGAGGGACGGGAATTTCTGTTGGGTTTAGTTTTCTCCTTCTTACCTCTACCCCCACCCCTGTCCCGGAAGAAGAGGTAATTCTCCGTGGGGACCCTTAGGAAGAAGGAAAATCAGCGCGAGGCCCCTTCTTTGGGTCCTCGCAGAGCCGGGGAGGGACTAGCACTGACCACTCCTTCTGCCCGCGGCTGCCCCGGCAGGCCGGAGGATGAGGCGTACGACGAGGACGGAACCCCGCTGCTGGACTTCTACGACTCGGACCCGCCGGGCGCAGGGAGCCCCGCCTCCGCGCTGCGCGACGCCTACGCGCTCTACTACCCCGCGCAGAAGAGGTACTGCCGCGCGGCCTCCGTGCCGGCCCGGGACGGACGTGGCGGGAGGGGCAGGGTAGTGGCCCACCAGCAGGTTTTTTTTCATAAAAGCCCTGAAGTCTCTCTTCTCCCTGGCTGGTTCCCAAGAGAGCGACAGAAAGTAGCGGGCCGGTCCACGTGGACATGAGGGCCGCGTGGTGACCAAAAGGTCTGTGGCCCAAGGAGTGGCAGTGAGTGCGCGCCCCGGCCAGACTGCACACCTGCCATATCCGGAGGGCAGGAGGGACTCCCGTTCCTGTCATTCAGTCACGAGAACATCCCAAGGGAGTTATTCGCGAGTTCTGTGACTCTGGGGGTTTCCCCGTCAGCCTCCCGAGCGTGGAGGAGCGTGCGTTCCCAGTGGGAGGCCTGGGGCGGCCACTTGGGGACACAGTCAGTGACCCTGGGCGCGCACTTTGCCTCCCCGTTAGAGATGTCGCCCACGGGATCCTTAACAAGGCGTACCGCAAAGTGCTGGACCAGCTGTCCGCCAGGAAATATCTGCAGACGCTCGTGGCCAAGGGCGTGGGGTAAGAGTTTGCTAAAGAGTTAACCGGCACGTGACGGCGCGCGTGCGCCCGGGGCGGGCGGCTTGCCTTCTGCGTCCGTGCGTGCACGTGGGGCCTTGGGTGCGTCTGCGCCGCTGCAGGCTCTGCGGGGCCAGCGGTCCGCCGCAGGCGAAGGTTCTGAGGCCGTGCCTCAAGTTGGGCGAGAGAGCTCGGGACCCGGGAGAGAAAAGGCGAGGGCAGGAATACCGGGGAGTTTGATCCGTTTTGAATAAAAAAGAGAGAAAGCGAACAAACCCCTCAGTCATTCAAAACCTTCAAGCTTTTCCGAACGACTAACTATAATTTCCTCTAAGCTTGACTTTCTTTTTTTTTTTTTTTTTTTACATTTACTGTAAATTGAAATCGAAACAAATCTTAAATTTGGACACTTAGGGAAACAGCTTTTTCTCGTGCCAGACAAACCCAGAGCACAGGGCTTTCGTGGAGCATCTCTCAGCAGAAGGCAACATTTTAATAAAGCCCATGGGAAAACAGATTACATTTTTCGCAATGAATAATTCATGCGATGAAAAATATTGCCTACAGCCTGTCGACTTATATTATTATCACGTTTTTCAACTTAGCGTGCGGAAGGAGGAGTGCTCGTGTCTGACTAGGAATTGCGGGATCGATGTAAACTCCACGGCAGCAGCCAGCATGGCACTTAGGGCTCTTTGGTTATTTTCTGTGTGCATGGGGGCGTGAGAGGGACAGTGAGGACAATTCAGCGCAAACGCATGGATGGTCATTTCTCAAAGGGCAGCGTTTGGAGAAAGGTTAGGGTTAAATCGCGTGCCCTTGGCCCAGACCTCATCCGGGCCCCTTCGGTAAGGACTTAGTGCCTGGAAATCCCGGTGGGGAGGGAGGAGTGAGGAGTGAGGGGTTTCCATCGAAGCCCTCCCTCCGGCTGCTTACGGGCCGAGCAGGGCGGCGCGGTGGGCAGTGCGAGCCCGTGCCCTCCCCGAAGGCTCCCGCGTGGGGTGGGGCTCACCTGCTCCCCGCAGCTATTGAACCTGTGTCTCCCGCCCCGCCACCCTCTTCCCGACCCCTGTCCTTGCAGTGGGAACCTGGGCGGCGGCGCGGAGGACGACTCGGAGCCGCTCTCCAAGCGCCACTCGGACGGGATCTTCACGGACAGCTACAGCCGCTACCGGAAACAAATGGCTGTCAAGAAATACTTGGCGGCTGTCCTAGGGAAAAGGTATAAACAAAGGGTTAAAAACAAAGGACGCCGAATAGCGTATTTGTAGCGATGAGTTACCAGCTACCCTATGTATACAATCCTGACACAATGAAAAGTCGTTTTCCCAACTGAGTGAACAGTCATCGCTCGTGTGTTCTATCCAAATATGTATTTATGTATGAAGTAAAGCCATTAAATGAATATTTTGATAATAATATTGTTTTTCTTTTTACAAAGCACTAGAGAATGCACAGATATACTTTGTGGACCAGTTATTGGTATATATATAAAATAAATATATATATTAAGAATACATATATAAGTATAATAGAGAGTTCATACAAAGTGTGCACAAGGATTGAAAATTTGCCTGAGCTGTTTATGTTTTTATATAAAATAAATAGAAAAATAGACAATCATTGTTTTGAATATTAGTCCTATTTTTGTAAACCAGAATTAAAAGGATAGTATTTTTATCCATGACAGGCCTGAAGATATTAATACTGACCATTTGCTACTGTACATAAACAATGATGCCCTGCTCCAGGGAGATTTGGAGGTAATGATTTGGGAGAGTTGCTGAAGGGCATTCTTTCCTAGTGAGTCTCCGGGGGCAGGCTGCTTCAGTCCCAGCCTAACTCAACGAGGCACTGTCCCCCTTGCTGGGTGGCAATTCCAATATTTCTGCTTTCTTTGATTCTACTTTTATGTGTATTTGTCTCTCTTCAGACTCTCAGCCCAGAAGGAAATTCTCCTGATAAAACAACAGCTCGATCCAAACTGTGCTTCTCCCCAGAATTCACACCACTTCCTGGGGGAAGAGTTGGGGGATTGTACCGAGAAGGGAGGCTTGGGTAGGAAGCTCCCTTTTCTGTATTTCCAGGGAACCCAATATCCCAGGTTAGGGCAATTGGAATAAAGTGAAGGAAATGTAGGTATACTGGAAGAGACAGAACATAAGGCAGTAGGAGGAGGACCCTGGTTTGGGGCTGCCCCAGGTCTGGGACCCCGGGGGCAAGCTAAGTCCCACCGGAGGTCCCCTGCCCGGTTGACTTTGGGTGCTGGGTATTGGAAATGGATGCAAAGTATGATGTGTTTTTCTCCAGTGCTGTCCATGCTTCTCATCTTGTGAAATGGCCAGGATCCTCCCCTTTGAACCCTGCACTGTAAGAGCCACCCTTTTCTTTTGTGGTTTTCTGAAGACATCTCCTTCCCACTCTCTTGCACTATTTAAGTACCGTTTACCATTTTTTATTCACTTCTCTTAAACTTGTGAATGCTTCTTTTTTTGTTGTTTGATGCAAGCACTTACTGTAAAGTTTAGGAACCCCTGTGTAGTTATCACTCAGTAATTATGCACTAAATATGAACCTTTTGTTTCTTGTTTATTGAGTTTGTAGGTAAAATGTATTTTTCTACATTATGGCTTATTGCTTAGTAAAATTTATTTCATAAAACCAACCTTTGTCATATTAGAATGCGTAGTGTTCACATGTTGCTCAGTTTTACTAACTGATAAATCGTTTAAACCTCGTCTTCATATGTATGAGTACTATCTTATATTTGTGGTCAAGAGTGAGGTAAGCAAGCCCCAACAGACCCTGAGAACCTTCCCTTGTATCCTTTCTTGGCTACAGAAAGCACATCTGTCTGTTTCCTATCAATTTCTTGAACCTGTCTAGTAATCTCTATAAACAAAAGAACCTTCACCCAGCAACCAGATCAAGCAACAACAGGCAAACCAGCCAAACTCCCAAATTTCAGGCACAAATTCTTTTGAAAAGAAAAAAAAAATTACAAAAAAAGATTAAACATTAGCTTGTAGGGTTTAAAGGATCTTTCCTTTTCCTTTACGGATTTGATCAGTACGAAGTCATAAATCAAAGAAAACGGAATTGGATTTGCATTCCCAGGCGGGATGGATGCTGCCAGGAGATCACATTGCAAACAGGGAAAAGCACAGAGGCATTCGATCTATGCCTGAGTCCTGTGTGCGGGATCAATCTTTCTCTAATTCTGCAGTCTCCTCAGGCAATGTGACACGAATGCAGTTTGCAGCGTTAGTGCCTTTCTTCGCCTTTTAAATCGCCACGAATCACAGATGGCTATTTAGTGGCCCTACAATGCTGCAACACATCGGCTTGCATTTTAGTCTTAATTATTTGTTTCTTGGATAATGGGCAGAGTTTTCTGTATTTGTGTTAGCTGTTAGTGGTGAAACAGGGCTTTAGTTAACCTTTTATTTATGAAGCCTAATTTAGTGTTCCCGTGGCTAGTTGCAAGCATTTACAGTGATCACCCAGTTTGATCTTTTGTATACTTTTTAGAATTGCCAAGAGCCTTACTAACCTGGAGCAGATTTATGATATAGTGATAATTTAGGTAGATGTTAGTCTTGAAGCTCTTATTTTGTGTGCAACTGATTATAAAATCATCTTAACCAAGTATTATTACACACATGATATCTATAACTAGGACTTTGATAACTGTTATATAAAGTGTGTAAAATTTGTATGAATAAATTTTTGTAAACAATGCAACTTCGTCTAATGTTTGGAGAAAAAAAGACATTCAGGAAATAACTACTTTAAAATCTCTTAGAGTATTATATTTTCTTTAGCAACCATAAGATTTTTCATGTCTGGAATATATATCTAAGCATCCATGTATTTTCATAAACTGTATTTTAATATCTGCTTGATGGGTTACTGGATTCAACTAAAAATCTAAAGTAGCTACTCATACGGAGATGCCTAAGGAGACATTAAGCTCATAAATAGGCATGGAAGTTGAAACATTTATAGGATGCACAATTTAGATTAATTTCCATCCCCTAGTGTCTATATACATTGCTTAGTATTTGGAAAGTTACCGTCCAGTGGTGGGACGGTACCTGGGTATTAGTTATACTTCTAAAATAGCAATCTAACATTGTTCTTTTACAAGTAACTCTGCAGACTAAATTGGTCTTGATAAAATTCTGTATAAAATAATAATTCTGATAAATAAGTAATTCAATAAAATTCTGATTTAAATAATCAGTTTTGGAAGTTTTAAAATATGTTTAGAGATCTATAAATGACTATCTCTGAAGGAAAAAGAACATGAGTAGGCAAAGAGTTTACTATATACCTTTAAAAGAAAATGTACTTTGAAGCCTAGGACAAAATGTGAAAAGACATTTGTTTTATTAATTCATATTAAACTTTAAAGCAAAGCTTTCATATGAAAGTCCCATAAATTTCACAGTGGTGTTTATTTTGGAGCCCTTGATGATTTCTGGCTTAAAAAAATGTACTGAAAGTCACTTATATAAGTCACATACTATTTAATATAAACTGCCAGATTTTCATCCTAAAAATTAATGCAGTCAATTTGTAAATCAATAAATACATCATAGCAGTATTAGAGGACCAGCAAAGATCAGCAAGGATTCAAAAATTATCTTCAGAACTTAGCTCAGTATTTAAGGCCTAGAATCATATAGGGAGGAGCTTATGATTTAGAGATCTCATTTGTAGTAAATTAAAAAAAAGTACAGTACAATTCATATTTATATTGGATTTTATTGGATAAGGAGTTTTTCTTCTCTATCTTTAACCCTCCCCTCCATGGAGTCACTGAGTATATATATAGTATGCTAGTGTGGTAAATGGAAGAATGAAGAAAGATAAAGATAATTTACTTGGTTGGGGGTAATGACTTGTGGAGAAAGTAGAAACACACCCCAGACTTGGCTCACTTCAAGTGAAGTTCATGTATATAACAACTTGCTATATTCTCTTATGTGGGATAACTCAAACGATAGCTTTTCCCTGGAAGGCTTGATATATTTAGGTATCCAAGAAGTCATAATATATGCCTTATTGCTGTTAGGGCTGGGAACACATTGATTCAATACAATACACCTAAAATGGATCAGGCACACTGGTTGAGAGTGTTTAACACCTGAGAGTTAAGGTAGTATTTCTGCAAAGAATATTTTCTGCAACAGGATTACTTGGGGACTTGTTAATAATGCAGATTGCAGGGCTCCACCAGAACCACTGAATCTGTGTTTTAAATGAAAACCTAGAATAATGGACACTAAAGTTTGAGACTGCCTAGATTTAGAATTTGGTGACATATGTAGCACATATGTGTACTGGGGCTGCGTGTTTTTTCCATATTAAATAAGCAACAGGTCATGCTACCTGTACACAGTAATAAATACATCAATAAGCCATATTCTCCCAGGATGGACATTAGGTTCTTCAAAAACTGCAATAGTTCCTTAAGTCACTAAGGCCATAGTTAGCATTATTTTACTTATACATTCTGGTTGGACCTCTATGTTAAAGGAACTTCGGGAAGGAGAGTGATCCTATGAGTAGAGTCCAAGAAATTCAATCACGTGACTGAGAGATTAATGAGATAATAGAACCTGTGCAGCTAACTGGTAGTAATTTTGTTGACCCAGAAGTCAACTTCCAATTGCATTATATCCAGATTTGGCTTGAATGTGTCCCCCTAACTGTTTACAAGATGATTTCACTTGGATGCCCAACTGTGATCTCAGACTCAACCCTACTGTTTACACTGTTAGAAGATTGGGAACCAAGATCGTGTCTGTGCTCTTCTCTTTCATTGTGGCCTTTCTCTGGAGAAGGGAGAAACCCGCTCCTCTTGCTGCTGCCTGTGGCCTCCCCACTGGCTTCCTACATTGGTTTGTAACTGATCAGCCTGCCCTTGGTCGTTCTCCCTTCAACCAGGTAGTTTTAGCTCCTTTTTATTATTATAACCCTCTGATCAGATGTTCCAGAGTAGGCTCCATTGTCACAGGGCTCAAAGTTCTTTGTACTCTGGACCCACTTTGTAGCCAGTCTTACCTTTCACTGTTGCCCAGAATGATCCTTCTTCTTTAGAAGGACAGGTTCTTGTCAGTCTTTGAAACACTAATGTTCATTTTCATCTCCCAAGAATCCCTCCGTGGTCAGAATGTCCTTTCTCTACCTACACAATCTGAGTATTCTCTAAGGTCCAACTCAAGCCCTCCTCTCCTAGGGATCTTCCTCATCCTCTCAGAGTAACTGTATCTTCTCCCTCCCCTCCCCCCAAATCTTTACACTGTTTTCCTGTGACCCTTACTCTGTAGCACTACTACTTCTGGACTTTAATTCCACTGCTCTGCCCTGTTCCTTAACTATTTTGTAAGTGCATGGCTCATCTCCCCAGCTGGATGACCTCCTGGAGGACGTGGATGATACATTGCACTTTAATGCCTAACATACTTCTGGGAACATAATAAATATCTCTTTTGAGTGATTGAAATAACCAGAGGACTTGCAGAATTCACCATGAGATTTCCCCCTTATTCTAATAGGACAGCCACAGTGCATATATAGGAAGCGAAATTAACTCTTTAATTAGGTGTTCATCATAAATCAAACTAGATCTCCCTCCAGGAAAAGCTACATAGGAAAGAATGCCAAGTTAATTAAGTGTGTTTCTGCCATAAGATAAAATGAACTTTAAATTTGCATATAAGCAAAAGGCTGCAATAGACTCAAGCCACTAGGCCTTTATTTTTTCATTCTGATAAAGAAAAGAAGGATTGTATTTTCAAACTAAAGAGAATTCACCTTATGCCTCAAGACAGTACTACCTTTTCCTAGAATAAAGGAAAAAGGATTCTTGAGATGCAGACTGGGAACTGGACTGCCCTCAAGGTGGTAATAGAGCAGTTATCTGTAGCTGCCAAAGAAACTTCAGCCATCAACAGAAACGTGAGTTGAAACATGAGTTCATAGATAGGAAAAAGGACGTAACAAAAAATATTTTTTAACAGTGGAAGATTATAGTAGGTGATGTCATCTGGTTTAAATTTATTTTCTTCTTAGCTATATCTTTGCTGTCTATTACAGAGTCCTAATTCAGGGAGGAATATTACCTGTAAACCTAAAAGAAGATAGACAGTATGATGTGTATCTGTGCATATTTTGCCTTTGTTAACTACCCTGAGTTTTGCTCTGTTGACCACACCTCCTTCGTGCAGGACGTGGCTTTTGTGGGATGCTAACTCCACTTCTAGATATAACTAATAAGGATAATTGTGCCCCCTGACCACAGTTCAGGGCTTGGCATATGATTCATTTCAGGATAGTGGGATTAGAGAAGAATTTTTTTTGCTGGAAGCTTCTGGAAAAGAAGTTCTTTCTTCTGAATGATGGGGAATATAATGTAACACACCATTTGAGAAGCCAGCCTCACAGTGAAACTGACACCATGAAAGACAGAGAGAAGTGACAGGTTTCTACTTGTCCTTGACAACATCCTTGAGCCCTTGAATCAAAGCAGCCCTGAAGCCTGAACTACCACTGGACTTTCCTGTTGCATAAGCCAATAAATCCCCTTCATTGCTTAGGTGGGTTTTTTGTTTGTAATATCAGTTAGGACCTGTGTTGCAAGTAATGGAAAACCCAACTGGAACTGGCTTAGTATCTTTTCTTCAGAACACAGAAGAGAGTATTAAGACTGGTCTGCAGAGGTTCCAGTGAACAGGGAGTGTTATAAATATCAATGCCCAATGTTCCAAAGACTTCACATCCTCTGCTAAAATTTTACTTTAACGTTTTAATATTTAAATATTAAAAGACACCTAAAAGTGGACCTTAGTAACTGCTTTTAACTATAGTAAGAAATATCCTGTGAGGAGCTCTCACCATCTTTTGCCATCAACTATGCTACTTCTTTCAATTACTAGCACCTTAGAACTGTTCTGCTCTGAAATTTTTTTGAAATTCTGCTCTGAGTACAAACTACTGTCGTATCGCTGCTGCCTATCATTGCCTACATCCATGAAACTTGTGATAAAACTCACTAGTGTGCCATTTTGGAAGATAGTTTGGCTGTTTCTTACAAAACTACATATACTCTTATCATAAGATCCAGCAGTTGGGCTCCTTGGTATTTACTCAAAGGAGGTGAAAACTTATATCCACACAAAAACCTGCACATGGATATTTGGTGCAGCTTTATTCATAATTGCCAAAACTTGGGAGCAACCAGGATGTCCTTCAGTAGGTGAATGGATAAATAAACTGTGGTGCATCCAGACAATGGAATATTATTATTCAGCATTAGAAAGAAATGTGCTATCAAGCCATGAAAAGACATGGGGGAAACTTAAATGCATACTACTAAGTGAAAGGAGCCAATCTGAAAGGCTACATACCGTATGATTCTGACTATATGACATTCTGGAAAAGGCAAAACTATGGAGATGGTAAAAAGAGCAGTGGTTGCCAGGGGTGCTGAGGGAGGGGAGAGTTGAATAGGGAGAGTGCAGGAGATTTTTAGGGCAGTGAAAATACTCAGTATGATATTATAATGATGGATATATGTCATTACTTTTGTCCAAATGCATAGAATGTACAATGCTAAAAGTGAACCCTGAAGTAAATTATGGACTTTGGGTGTTTATTATATGTTAAAATAGGTTCATCCTTGGTAAAAAATGTACCATTCTGGTCAGTGATGTTGATATTGGGGGAGGCTATGCATGTGTGCGGGTAGGAGATATGTGGGAAATCTCTGTAACTTCCTCTCAATTTTGTTGTAAACGTAAAACTGCTCTAAAAAAATAAAGTCTTAGAAAAACAAGGTAAAACTCAATGGAGACTCACTCCAGTCTTCTGGCACTTTGTCCTCCATTCTCCCAGGCTACTGCCTCCTTTCTCCCTTCACTGTTTCCTCACTCATCTTGCATCAGTTTAATGACCCTCCCTGGTTCCCCAAATGCTTTCATTCCCTGACTACTTTTGCCCCCATACTCACCTTAACACTCTCAAACGTGGATCAACCCAACCGTGTGTTTTCTCCCAGTTGCTGAAGGCTATTGGAAAAATCTTGGATCTGTTTTGATCCAGCTCTAGTATAAATTTATGATTACCTATGTCTGTTGGGTCTGTATTGCATTCACTTCTAATAATGCACGCACTTCTAATCAGTTCTCTTTTCCGTTTGCTATCCTTGTTCTCTTCACTCTTCAGGATCCTCAGCCCATCCTGACATCTAACTTCATTGTTGACTTTGCCTCCCGTTTTCTGAAAACAAAAACAAAACAAAGCTCCCTCCGTTTCTTTCCTCCACCGCCACGCATTTTTTCACTTTAAATTCCCATCTCAATTCCTTGCTGTCTTTCCTCTAAAACTTTACTGAAATTTCTTCATATTCAATTGTCCTATGTTTTCTCAAACCAATATCTTCTCAGTCCCCATCCTATGTTATCTCATTATAGCATCTCTTTCATTCCTAAAACTTTCTTTTCACTTCCAGGGACTCGATTCTACTGGCGTTTTTTTTCATACCTTTCTGCTGCTTTTTCCAGTCTTTTACATTGCCGCCTCTTCCTTCTTAAATGTAGATGGACTCAAGTTCTGTCCTTCCCCCTTTCTCCTAGGGCTGTACTTTTACCTTGGATGATCTCATCTATGATAGTCTGATGATTCCCAGTCTCACAGCCCTGTGAATGAGTTCAAATGTCCGATTGACATATTCACCGGGATATCCAAAATGTACCTCAAGCTCAACATGTTCCCAAATGAAATCATTATCCACATTTATTCCTCCTCTGGGTTACTGGCATCGCTATCCATCATGCTACCCAATCTAAATACTTCAGAGTATTCTTCCCTTTCTTCTTCTTTACTCCATTCATTTAATCAGCCACTAAGTCTTATGGATTTTCCAATCCTATTTTCTGCAGAACTCCACATTCACATAATCTTTTGCTGTTTTTGCAATAGCCTCCTAGCACTTGGGCTCTAGTTCCTCTCTCCTAGGCATTCTCCTCTACCTCCAGAATGATCTATCTAAAATAAGACTCTGGTCATGTTACTTCCCTGTGCTGGGTTGAAAAATTTTTTATGACTTCCTGTGGCCTATTGGCTGGAGTCCAAAGTCTTTAGCCTGTCTTTAATAATTTCCCTCCAATCTACCCTTCTCTTCTAATCTAATACCTTCTATTTGTGGCGCTCTCTCTCTAGTGTGCTCTTCTATCCTTTTTTTCCCTGGTGAAATGCTACTGATCTTTCAAGGAAAGACCAGCTCCTTTTTCTGTTTTCCTGTTGCATTTATTCATACTACTAGTTTAGTACTTAGTTGCATACATGTCTTTTGCTGATAGGTTGAGAACCTAAGGACCATAACTATTCAACTTTCAATCCTTAGGGCCTGTAGTTTCTGGCGCATAATGGGCACTCAGTCACTATTTGTTGAACTGAAATTAATGCCATGGAAGTTGGTGAACAATTATTTTCCATATAGACAATAAGAGAAAAATAATTTAAGTTGTAACATGAAGGATTTTACTTAGATATTAGGAAGGATTTGGGCAGCAACAGGTATCTTTTGAACGATTGAGTTGAAGCTTATTCCTTTAAGTACCCAAAGTGTTTGTGTGCTGAGGTTGTTTTTCTCTCTCTGTTTTTCATTTTCTTTTTTGATCCAAGCAGATCATAAATCTTATACTCTCAGGTGACAGCTGGGAATGGTAACATAGAACTTGCACATAGTAAGTGCTCACTACAAGTTGTAAGTAGACTAAATAAATTTGTTTTCTAAGAAAACTAGGCCACCAGTTTAGAGCCCAAATTCCTTCGAGTTACTTAAAGGCCCCAAGTATATTTGACCTTGTGCATTGACTTGTGTGTTTCCAAAATTTAACCTTTGATGAGAAATGAAAAAAGAAGCCATTCAAACAATAGACACAAGACTTTCTTGAGTGGTTGGAATTTTCCATCTTGCTTGTAGATGCAGATGTTGTTGGATGATCCCCTGCTAAGATCTCTTCTGGCTATTACACTTTGAGTATAAATAGGGATCATCAGAGAAAGGCAGTCTGACTTCTTTGCTTTCATATACTTTCTTGCCTGTGGAAACCAGATGCCCAAACCTGCAGTGAGCTGGGGAAATAAATGATGCTCTTAGCATTAATTAGATGGAAGCTATCTTGGGATTGTGATTTTGCAGGGGGCACATCTTGTTCACATAACTTTTGTAATTATGGAAGGATCTGATGATCCTATTTACAGATTCTGTCTTCTGCTCACGAGATTATTTATTGTGCTTCAGTTAGAGAGAGGGAAGGAGAAGAAACAAAAATGTGAACCAGTTCAATTTGCTGATTGCTAGACATCCTGGTGGAAAGGCTGGTGAAAAAGGATATTGAAACTGCCAAAGCAAGGCCTCTGGATTTCCCATAAATCTAATCAGTGCATGCTTCCCTCTATTATCATCAGTAATGGAGAGAGGATCCTGTCTTTTCTTACTAGGATCTTTGTTTGAGATGGAGTAAGGGAGAACTCCCTTTTTTTGTGTGTGTGTGTGAGGAAGATTGGCACTCAGCTAACATCTGCCAATCCTCTTTTTGCTGAGAAAGACTGGCCCTGGGCTAACATCCATGCCCATCTTCCTCTATTTTATATGGGATGCTGCCACAGCATGGCTTGCCAAGCAGTGAGTTGGTGCGCACCTGGGATCCGAACCGGCGAACCCCGGGCCGCCGCGGTGGAGCCGTGCGCACTTAACAGCTTGCGCCACCGGGACGGCCTCTCCCCCCACCCCCAGTCTTTTTTTTTTAACAGTTTAAAGTTGACAATTTGTCTGTCTTCCTGAGTAGCTTATGTCCCTGACACTACTATGAAAGGCATCCTCTCATAGCAGGGGAAAAATAAGCAAATTTATGGAGTAAGAGTTTGTCTGACTATACCTTGAAATAAATAATTTTTAGTCCTTTTTAATACATTATTTCTGTGTAGACTAAAGCTAGGTAGACTTTAGGTTCAGTTTTGCTTTTCAATCAAATTATCTAAAAACTGTAGGCAACTTGATCACCTGATTGTTGCAAGGATACTCAACTCAGGTCTCTGAAAGTATCTATTCTTTCTGGTTCCTTTAGATGACCCTGAAGAAATCCTTCAGAGAACTGAGCTAGAGACTTGATGAAAATGAGCACTTGGACACCTGCATATCTAGCAGTTACTGTTACTGTGATAAACACAAAGGATCCATTTTTAGCAAAGGATATCAGACGATATCAGGCTGGAGGAGGTTTGATGAGCATGGCTTCCCACGTCTTCCCAGTTTCTCAGGGATGTGCTCAGGTGGGTAGCAGTGGTAATTTGCCTGCCCAGGGGTAGGTCCTGTCAGGTAGAGGGAAGCCCAAAGTCAGGGATTTCCAAATCTCTTTTAGTCCCAACTACAATGCCCCCAACACCCAGCTTAATTACTTTATATGGTTACAACAACTGTCTTCAGCAAGCCATCTGTGTCTAACATCCTGATAAATTTTCGTATTTTACAACCCTTTGCCCCATTGTGCACAAATTGTATAATAATGGTTGGATACCACTAATTTACAGTCACATGCAATGAACTATGTAAGGATGACCAGTCTGTGAACAGACACAATCAGTTCTGGGCAGAACCAACTGCATAATTTTTGGGACCCAGTGCAAAATGAAAATGTGGGGCCCTTTCTAAAGAAATTATTAAGAATCTCTAGGCAACAAGAGCAGAGTATTAAACCAAGTACAGCTTTGTTCTGAGCTCGGGGCCCAATGCGACTGTTCAGGTTGTATGGCCGTGAAGCTGGCCCTGGTTCTAGATCTAGGAGTGCTGAGTATAGTAAACCTGGCCAGAGCCTACCCCAAAACCCTGTATTCATATGTTCTTAAATGCTCTATCCTTATTGTGTGTGTGTATGTGTGTGAGTGTTTTGATATGCACATTATTTTATTGTCAATTCAGTTTGCCATATATAGTGAAGTAGAGGAGAATAGCTTTTTTTATTGTGGTAAAAAACACAACATGAGATCTACTCTTTTAACAAATTTTTAAGTGTACACTACAGTATTGCTTACTATAAGCACAATGTTATACAGCAGATCTCTAGAACTTTCATCTTGTATGACTGAGAATGTAAACTCATTGAATGGTGACTCACCATTTGCCCCTCCCGCCAGCCCAGGGCGACCACTATTCTGCTCTCTGCTTTGGTGTTTTGACTATTTTAGATACCACATATAAGGAATCACAGTATTTGTCCTTCTGTGATGGGCTTATTCACTTAGTATAATGTCTTCAAGGTTCATACATCTTGTAGCATATGACAGGATTTCCTTCCTCTTTTTATGGCTGAATAATATTCCATTGTAGGTATATACCACATTTTCTTTATCTGTTTATCCATCAATGCACATTTAGGTTGTTTCCACCTCTTGGCTATTTTGGATAATGCTGCAGTGAACATGGAAGTGCAGATGTCTCTTATCTTCATTGTGTTTTAATTGGCCTAAGTATCACTAATAAATAACAGTATGTTCTTTTGGAAGTAGACAGAGTTCAGCTATTAAATGAATATAATAGAATAATCTTACTGGTTTTGCAGGCTACTTTCTATTGAAATGACCACCTTAGATTACCCAGCTGGCAATTCAGACATCAAGCTAACAACATTCCAGAGAGCTAAACTCATTCTAGGAGAGTGTGACATGGCCCAGGCCCCATGCTGGACACTCTCTGAGGGTCAGTGGCACATGGTGCTACCTCACTGGCCCTCAGGGGCTGTGTTTCATCAGCAGAGTAAAGAAAAATACCACTCTGAAAAGGATGCTCTGAGACTGAGTAATATTTGCCAGCACGGCCTCAGCCCCTCCGGGCAGAAAGGCCTGGGGCATTCAGCTGTGAGGACGTCTCTATTAAGAGCTAAGGCTTGAGGTATAAGAGCTAAGGCTTGAGGTACGTGCGCTAGCAATGCCTCCAGGAGCGTCAGAAGGGTCTTCGCTGATTCTGGAATCTGTTTTCTTGTTTGCCTAAATCTTAGTTGTTGGAGGTTTAGTTCTCATTCTTGATTAGAATGTTTCTGGGGCTTTTACTTACACAATCTTGTTTTGCTTCAGGGAGAAAAATGGGAAAGTTCAGGTTGCAGCAGTTACGCTTTGTGAGGAACAAATAACTTGGTTTAATATGCAGACGGAAAAGGACAAGAAGAGAGGAAACCGGCTAAGTGACTGCAGGCCCTGTGTGATGAATTTTCTAACAAGCTCCAGGTACTTCTGGCTTTCTCAGGTTTGCTCTCTTTGCTGATCAAACCTGTGAGCTGGTGAATGAGGGTAATACTTCCCTTTATACAGACAGACTTAAGTGTGTAAATCAGCTACAAATGCTCTTAGGCTATTTGTACCTGTAGAGGCTTCATTGAGCACCTGTATGTATTGTGCTTCCTTCTCTCCTGTTGTGGTGCTGGATTGAACATTCCTTTTGTTCTAAAATTCTGTGACTTGCCAGTCACCTCTGAGAATGAGATGTGGCTTCTCTTATCATATTTTAAACTTGTGAGCACCTGTGGGTTTCTCCTCTCTAGAGGTGCTGCTCAGGAAGGGGCAGGATAAAATGTGTACAGGAGCACTCAACCTGGACTCCAGGGATACAGCTGAGGCGGGAGGGCATGGCACCAGGCAGGGGGCGACATGTGGAGCACACGGTGAACGAATCAGCAGGGCGGTGCTGTTGTTTATGAGTGATATTTGGGCATGAACGTGACCCTGGCTTTTATTGTGTGATCGTCTTTCAGGAGCTAGGAAACCAGCCTTTTATTGGTCTGTTCCTTAGAGTACTGCATCCAGGGTACTGTGTTTTGGTCTTCACAGTTTAGAGTGCATGTGATAAAATTGGAAAGGAACCACAGATGAGCAATGGAATTGATTAAAGGCATAAAAAATAGGACTTATGCCTTATGAAGAGATATCAAAGGAGTTATGGCCGTTTTCCTGGAGAAGAAATACTGAACGGATTCTTAGTAGGCTTTAAAATATTAAATATATTATTTAAATAGCACTGATGATCTCTTCTTGAGCAGACCTAAGAAAGCTGATGGAAAACATTTAAATTAGGTACAAAAGAGCTCCTTTTTAATAGGAAAGATGACTGAACATGGGAATGAATCTCTTAAGGAAATTGAAGAATTCCTCTTTTTCACTATTATGGCTAGGCTGGATGACCACATGGGTTGGATAGTTGAGGTGTGGGCCTGCCCAGAGGCAGGATGAACCCTCGAGACCTCTCCACAACTTATATTCTGTGGTCTCAGGTCTTCCTTTGACCCCAAAGAACATGTTAACAACATACTCTGCTGGATTAGGGAGGGTGGGATACCTTCCTTACCTATCTTAATATTTGCTTCCCTCTTAAGTTTTTCTTTTAGCCATTTTTCCCATGTTTAGAGTATGCTGGGTCCCCTGATATGAGCAGGCTGTTGATTCTTGCGAGGGAGCTTGGGTTAGTTCTGGCCACAGTAAGTGGAAACCCCGTAGTGGAGTATAACCACATCTGTGTGTATTGGAGGGGACAGAATCATTTGGCACAGTCACTGCTTGACCTGACACCTAGACAGGAAGGTGTAACATGGAGACTTGCTTGATTTTGAAGACCATGGTTTGCAGCCCAGTTCTGCCATTTACTAGCTGAGTGACCTTGGGTGAGCCACTCAGTTTTTCTGAATCTCACAATCTTCTATAAAATGAGGATGAAAATCACAATACTTAATTCACTGGGATTTTTTGAGATTCAAATGAGATGAGGAAGTTGTCTGTAAACTGAGTTTCCATGCAGCAGTCAGCCTTGGTCACTGGCCAGAGTTAGCCTGTTGCTCATGCTTACCTGTCTTCTGGTGTCCCTGTTACTCTCCTCTGCTACTTGCTCCCTTGTGCCTAGGATCCTTGTGTGACTGTTGGACTGTCCAGGTTTCTGACTTCCTTCTCCCAAGCAAGGGCTGCTTAAGTATCTCTGAATGTCACCTTCCTTTTCCTCATTCTTTCAGGATCCTAATCTCAAAGAAGTGACAATAAGTGGGCAGTACTGGGTGGATCAGATAAACTAGCCTCTCAGGTCACTCACATTTTAAATGCATAGCCTTTGCCAGATAACACAGTGTCCTGATCCAGGTAAAATGCATGAGCTCTTCAAGAAGGCCCTTAAAGAAGGAAGGAAATGCTGGTGATGGTTGGAACCTCAGGCTTCTCCGAGAAGCCTGTGGGCGAGTATTTCTGGTAGAGAGACCCTATTAATCCCCAGATTATACCATGTGGCATCTGCCTGCGTGGCTCAGAGTGAATCGCATTGTCTGAGGAGAAGCTGGGGATGGGGGAGGGCAGGTCTTCCTGTCATCCCCCCAACACGCACACTTACATACTCATGCACAGCCTCTCTGAGGAGAGTAGTCAACTCATAGAGGTTAGGCTGGGGGCAAGTCAGAGAGCTCAATTCTGAACATATGTCAGTAAAATAATGCTTTCTGTTAAAATAGCTCAAGGATGTTTCTGTGCAAGGTGCTTTCTGTGGATATTTGCATATATATTAATATATATAAAATCTATATCTATGCATAAGGTATATCTTTAGCTACAGTATGTACAAAAACACATATTCAAGCACATGCCCAAATATAAGTCATGATATAAAAATGATTGAACTCACATAAGTTACAATATTTAGGTCCTAAGGATGGCTAAACTTAGCTACAACATCTAATTTGCAGTGACGTCTTTCTTTAACAAGTTTTATAAGAAGGATGGTTTAAGTCAAGCAAGAGCAGTGACTCATTCACATGGTGGGCCAGTGGCTGAGCTAAGTTTAGACTAGAAGGGATGCTAGGATCTTCTGGGGCTTAGAGTTTTACTGTGAAGTCATTTTGCTTTTCCACACTGTTTTTTTTTTTTTTTTTAATCATTCATTTAGGTAAAACCAGAAACTTGTAATGCAATAGCAAAATTCTCATTTTCCTTATTTAATTAGTTCACTTAATATGGCTCTCCATTTTAGGTTCTATTTTGGGATGCCATTCAAGTAGTTTGGGTTTAGTTTGGTTGTTTTGCAATTCATGGTATAAAATGTTACCAACTTGATTTTTACCTTTAAATTATGACAAGGTAAAGGCCTTCAGCAATTAGATATGGAAATAGAGAGACAATTGGGAAGAGTAAGAAATTCTTTTGCCCAAAAGGGTGGAGACAATAATCTGATTAATACATTGTTCAATATTCATTCAAAAACCTTTCATTTAATACCTGGGCTAGGTACTAGGGCCATAAGGTAGAGAAATTACCTTCAAGGAGCTTACATTATTCTGGGAGGAAAATGGAAATGCAAACAAGTAATTGTGATACAGGGAGAGAAATGTAATAGGAGAGGTGTAGTTCAAAACATTACTGTGGGAACTGGAAGGAGGGACTGAGATGTTAAAGAGCTGGAGGGGCTGGGATCTAGAAAGCTTTAGAGAGGGGCAGATTGGAGGCTTATGGAGGAGTGGCCATTCCAGGTAGTCACAACATGGGCAGAGGCTTGGAAACAAGATGTTTGTGGAGCAGCAAGGCCTAAGTGAGTCTCCTTTGGATTGTAGTGGCTGGGGCTGTTTAAATGCAGAAAGGTTCCCTCCGACTGGAATTGCTCCAAGGGTGTCTGAGTGGATCTTAGTGCCCAGACTGTGATCTAGACCAGTTAATCAGAATGAGGATTAATCAGGGTGGGGAAGAACCTAGACATCAGCATTTTTAAAGCTCTCCAGATGATTTCAAAGTGGAGCCAAGATTAGGGCATCCGTTAGGGTAAAGTGTGGTCCCGGGACCAGCAGCATCAGCATCACTTGGCACTTGTTAGAAATGCAAATTTCCAGTGTTCACCTGAGATCTACTAAGAACTTCTGGATGGGGCCCAACCATCTGTGTTTTAACAAGCTCTCCAAGTGAGCACACCAAAATTTGAGAATCATTGATTTGAGGAGACCATTTGTTTCAGGAACTTCGCTTTGTTAATTGAC
Organism: Ceratotherium simum simum; assembly: GCF_057802395.1. NCBI lineage: Eukaryota > Metazoa > Chordata > Mammalia > Perissodactyla > Rhinocerotidae > Ceratotherium > Ceratotherium simum. Next base: position 11,217,371 of record NC_141913.1, read on the forward strand.
TCAGCAACTCCAGGCTTCACTGATTTTCTACCTGGGATTGACTGCTGCTACCATTACCTCACCTGGCCACAAAAAGCCTCTTCTTTTCTTGGCTCCCTGGTGTGGATAAGAGTCAACAATTCCTCACTTGTTCCAGCCTGGTCAGATTGGAATTTTCAAAGGGACCTTTACTGAGGGAAAGCAAAAAAGGGAACAAATGATATTCAAAAGCATGAAGGCCGTTGCTTGTTTAGTATACTGATAACTAAAAGTTAACTAAAGTCTATACGCTTATTTATTTAACACATCTGCATTGAATATCAGAGACACAAAGATAAATTAGAAATGTCTCTAACATGAAGGGGCTCAGGGTTTTAGGGAAAGACAGATATGCAAATAAATGTGTGTAATGAAGTGTGAGAGGTACCATCATAGAAATCTGGTCTTCTTCATGGAACTCATCAACAGAGGTGGGACCAGGTTTGTGGGATGCAAAGCTTGTACATTTTTGGGGGCCCATTTAAAGAAAAGAATTCAAATTATGCAAAAACATTAGATATAGACCTTGAAATGCAGACTGAAGCTGCACCTTCATTCACCTTCTGGAAAGTGTACTTCTCCTCATCACAGCGTAGGTGACACTGTCTTCAGGGCTGGGCCTGTGTTTGTCTTTCTCACTGACGTCCTCTGAGTAGCACAGTGCTTCATAGGGGCTCAATAACTATTTGTTGAAAGAAAGAATGAATCTATACAGATTAAGGAGGAGGCACAAAGTAGTTCTGTCTTTACCCAGCCTGAGTAGCCCCCAACTGCAATAATTTTGTTTTGACCTTTGTCCTGTGGAAGGCCTGGAAAGATCTTTTTCATCCAGAGCCCACTGTTTCCTGTGAAGCCTGGACTGTCTATACTGATATTATTACCTAGTTCTCTCATTTTCCTCTGAAGCCTGGACCAGTGGGTGAGAATGGTCCACCCTATCCTAGTTTTAAAAGCCCTACTGTGAGTAGTGGGTGTGTTTGTGGGAATGTTATTGATACATCTTTCATCTATCTAGAAGCTTCTTTGCTCTGTCCTCTGAAACTGTTCCACTTGTTCGTGATCTATATCTCAAGGTCATGCTTAATTTAGCTATGCTTGTTCATAAACCAGATGGTAATAGCTAGTTACACCGTTGGTTAAGCTTGGCCTTCTCGTTAGTGTCTTTGGCTATAAGCTGGTGTCATATTAATGTTCACTGTATGATTCAAAATGGTGGATTCCATCTTTTCTCAGCATGGAGGACTTATTTCTATATTTTCTATCCTCAGTCAGACTGCCACCCATATCTGCATCTCCCCTCTGTGAATGCCTACTCACTTTTAGCGTTTGGTTTATGGAGCATATCAATTTAGACCTCATTTGCATAACCACGACGCATGACCCAAACCGAATTTTTACTCAGTGCCTTTGCTGCTATGATTCTGCTAGTTATTCCTCATAAAGGTGAGTTGGCACAATTTCCCATTGGCTTGGCCACACCTCCAGTAATACACCTCTTGGAAGTCTGTAACTGTGGTCCAGAGGGATCTTCATATTTACTGCTTTGTCTCGTTGCCTATGGGACTTCTAGATGGCTTTGCTTAAATTGCTTAAAATTAGCCTAGTTTGTCCTATTTAAATTTTTCTCTGTTGTTGGACATTAATTTGTTTCTGCTTTAAAAATCTATTATACTCCGGGGTGCTGATTATAATCTGCCTCTTTATTTGGGCGATGGTTACATGGGTAGTTCATTTTGTGAAAATATATTGAACTGTAGCCTTCTCTGTAAGTATGATATACTTTAATAAAAAGTAGAAAACCTATTAAATATTATCAAAGTGTGCATATTTGTACACAAAACTTTTTATTTATTTCAGTTTTATAAGCATAAAACTACTGGATTACAAACTTTTTAAAGGCTCTTGCTAAATTACTTTCAAAGAAATTTATGAGTTTACATTCTCACCATCAGCTGTAAGTCTTCTTTCTTAAAAAAATACTTTGATAATATATAAACAAAACTGTTTCATTATTCTAATTTAAATTTCTTTGTGTCCATACAGTTGAACATGGTCCAATTTAGAAACTTCAAATTATAAAAGTAATCTCTTTGTATATTTACACATATATACATATATATTATATGCATGCATAAAGCACATATGGATATGCATATCCGTATACACACATATGTAAATATATATGTTATATATGTCCATATACCCATGTGGGAAAACTGGAAATGTAGAACACTAGAAAGAAAAAATTGGTCTAGATGATCTCTAAAGTCTGGATGCTATTACCATAATACTAGAAATTTTACGTCTAAGGCCATATAGCAAAAGTCATGATAAAGGAGGCTGGTCTCAAAAATCATTTCTAATTAGAGCTCCCTTATTTTTTATTCCTAAATAAAAACCCAAGTACATTTTATTCTCATTGAAAGTCACCCTGAAATAGTGGACACCATTGTTGCATGTCTACAGGTTGTATCTGCAAACAATTAAGCTCTAAGGATAGAGAGATTCTCTCAGATAGAATTTCATTAAACATTCAAATGATGAGTATTCCACTCCTACTTAATTGTATTTCATTTAAAAGGTTACAATTTTTTTGTAATTTTGAGCACCTAAGAAAGCCTTGCTTATTCTGGCACATTCTGAATTTTGTTTAGGAAACATTTCATTTGGGAACAAGCAACAATGAAAAGTCTGATTACTCTAACTCAGGAGTGATTGCTGCCCAGAAGGTGCATCTTGTTCCAAAATGCATCACTGTGTTTACACTTCTCAACTCTAATAGTCCTCCATCTTTCATACTGAAGGACAAGATGCCTATTGCTACTCTCTTGAATTCTCAGAGAATACTAAAGCTTGTGTGTCAAGCCTTGCTAAGACTGAAACATTTCTCACCCAAGTGTTGTACTTCTAACCACGCTTTTAAAGCAAGTACTTGGGCCGGTTAACACTAGCCTGTCTTATGTTGGTTCCCCAGAAGCAGATACTGAGAAGAGGATTCTCGTGAAAGCGATTTATTTATTAGGAAGTGTCCCCTGGTAGGGGGTTGGAAAGTGTGACTTGGAAGGGGAAGAGGCCAAGCAAGGGTGTAGTATGAAGCAAAGTCCTGCAAAGGGGAGCACTCACTCAAGTTGTCTCCTTTAGGTTGCAGAGAAGCAAGGTTTTATCCTCTGCACCTGTCAGTCATGCATGGGTTAAGGCTGTCCCCGGGGCAGAAATTCGGGTTCAGGAAGCTGGAGGGCAGGCTGCCAGAAAAGAGACAGGTGTTTGCAGTTGGCAGTGAACGTGCACTGGGAGCCAGTGAGTATGAAAGTGGTGAAGGGATTCGAGGACATGCGAGTGGGTCATTGATAGTGTTTGCTGAGTCAGCCCATAGGTAACACATGAGAGAAAGGAGCTGGGTCAGCGTGGGCGGAAGAGGTAGACGTTTTTATCCAGTTGAGCTGACATGGCTTTAGTTCCATAATCTTTAGAGGCCACCATTTCCCATTGCCATCACAGGCCACGTCTGGGAGGACTTTTGGGTGTGGGTGGGAGGGAAATAATGACAATAGTAACGTGATTGAGAAAACTCATATTTATGTTATGTGCTGGTTCGACTACATGCTTTACACATATTTCTGCATTTGGTGAGGCCCATAGAATTTTAAATCACTCGTCCTAGGGCGCACAATTAGGTTGTAGCAGAACTGGGCCTTAAATGGTGAACTGAGAGCTGGTTCATGTTCTTGGTCACTGTGCAAAGATGTTCTCGAGCACATTATCTCAGGCCTGTGGATTAAGGCTCTGCCTTTGCTTTGCAAGAGAGAGAGTTCCAGAGGGCAGAATTTTTCATAAGGATGAGGACACAATTCTTTCTTAGGGCACTGTTTCCTTAACAACATTTATCAAGACTTGTAATTATATACATTTTCGCTTGTCTATGGTCTGAATGCCTCAGTGTGTAAGCTACATGGGAGCAAGGACCAAGCTGTTGGTTCACCGATGACTAGTGTGTCGTGAATCAATGAGTGGGCTGTTCAGCATTCCCTCCACTTCCTGCACTGTGGTGGACCACAAGGACGGGCTCCTTTTTTTACCTAAGTGAATTTGAAGATTAGATTTTCCTTGATGACTGTGTGAACCTGGACCCGATATTAAACCTCTTCGAGCATTGATTTTCCTAGGGAAAAGTGGGGATAATTGCCCCTACTTCAAAAAATGTTGAGATGACTAGATCTAATAATTATACAGAGGGTCTAGCATACAACAGGACTCAAAAATGTTGAATAGGATCAGGTGCAAAATACAACTGCTGTGAGGGTGGCTGGGAGAGGGGCTTTGTTATTTTCTCTTTGAGTTGTACCGGGGATTCAGACTCTACAAAGGGTTCTTGGCTATGTTTCCAACAAGCCTTGATTGTGGCCATGCCTAAGGTAGGCTGTGCACATGTCTGAGCCCATGCAGAGCCAAGGCCTTATGTGTCCTGGCTGCTGTTGAGAGGTGACAGAGGGCTCCCTGTGAGCCCCACCTGCTGCCTTCCACCAGGTAGAATTGGATTGAATGTGTTGTCCATTAGCCACATAGCTTAGATCCTGGAGAGAATCAGGTTCCTGAAGATACTTCCTTTAACTGCCTAATACGCTTGGGAGCCAGTAACACTGGAAGCATTATGCCATCAACAAGAAAGTATTTTTCAAGTAGGTCGAAACATATTTGTTTCCCTACTCTTCCTGTCCATTCAGAGCAGATGCCTGTTGTCATGGTAACAGAAACAAGAGCAAGTAAGAGTTTCTGAGTGCCCTAGATGCTTTTGTATGGGAAGGAGGGTGAGGTTGAACTGAAATATAGACTTAAAATGAAATATCATTTTCATCTCTTTCTGTCTATAGAGGGCAGATGTCATGATTGCACCTCAATGTGTTCCCCAAAAGTAAGCATATTCAGTTAGTGCATTTGAAGATGAAAGAAAAGAGAGAAAGGGAGATGGAGAGAAAAGAGGCTCTCCTCTTGTTACCCTGCTCCTTCCCAAACTATTTCATCTGGTGAAATGCTTCTGGGAACATTTTGCCTCTCTCTTGGGCTCACGGACTGTAACCCAAACACATACCAGTTTTGAGGAAATTTATAACTTTACCCCATCCGTGATCTCTGTATTTCAAAAACACAAAGGTTAGGTTCTATTTTTTTAAATATAGATTTGATTTAACTAAACAAACAAATGAGTGGATTTGGTTTGGAATTTAATGAAGAAGAGTGAATTTCACTTATTTGTTCTGTCTGACCCAGACTGTGCTTTCTACTCCAGAGACACTCCTTCAGTGTAGATGCGCTTTTCCACTTCAGCACTGAAGCTCGTGTCTGCACCCCCTCTTGGTTCTGTCCTTTTCTGTCCCTTCCTTTTCAAGGTGCAGCAGACACAGCAGACACTCCCTCACAGTACACTCCTGGCACCCGGTGCACCATACATGCCCCATGCTCCAACTTACCACCACTCCCTTTGCAATCTCCGTGACTCAGCTCCAGTTCCCCCATCCCATCACGGGGCATAGCCTGCCTGATTCCCAGGTACCCCCTAACTCTAGGGTGTCTTTCCTTGCCTGTGTGTGTGTTGACAGTCATCAGTCCCTCAAAGTAATCTCTATGTTCAACACAATAAGCAATTATAACTAGAAACCTGAGGTTGGAGGCCTGAGGCCTGAGGCCTGGGTGGGACTGGGGAAAAGTGAGAATGAGAGGGCCGCAGGAAAAGAAGAGGCAGAGACCGAGAGAGGGTCATGCTGCTGGAGGCAGTGGAGTCAGTGGCAGGGAGCAGGCGCTCTGCCGGCTGCTGAGCCAAGCTGGCATCCAGGATATTGTCCGTTCTGGCTGTGGAAACTTGGACAAGTTATTGAACTTCTCTACACCATAGTTTCTGCATCTGTAAAATAAAATAATATAAAAAATACAATATTTACAATAATATAAAAAACCTTAGAGTTTTGAGGATAGAATGGAATACTGTATGCAAATTACTTGGAGCTGTACCTGGCAGATGCTAAACACTCAGTAAACTTTATTATTATTTGTGAATATCGTTACCACCAGACATGGACTTGGTTCCTGTTCCCGGGCTGCCTCAAGAGAGCCTACTCATCTGGACCAAGCGCCTCTGTTGGTAAGTTTGAGAACATAAAAAATCTCAAAGGTTTAAGTGGGCAGGGTCTCACTTGTGGTACTTAGTTCAGCATATTCAGTATATTTGGATATTTGAAGTTCAAGAAGAGTTTGAAGAAAGCACTCCTAACATTTGCAAAGCTAGGGGCAGGAGTATAAATAGAGGTCCACAAACCATATGTCTAAATTCTGAAAGTTATACATCAAGCTACTGAACTGTAACTGCATACACTTTCATGGCAACCTGGAAGGCTGCTTTGTTTTAAAAACAGGATTTTAAAATAGGTTTTATTGTCTGTGTTCCTGGTTACACAATTAGTATACGTGTGTAATAATAATTATAGTTACAATTATTTTATTGAACATTTATCTTATGTCGGGTGCTTCAGACTTTACATGCATTATCTCATTTAGTCTTTATAAGCCATTTGATGAGGGATGTCCTATTATTATGTCCATTTTACCAACATGAAAACTGACACAGAAAAGTAAAGAACAGATAGAAAAAAATCACCCACAATTTCACCCTCTAAAGTTAACCAACATCCTGATGCAGATTTTTCCGGTAATTTTGGAAGGCAACTTTGAATTTAGAATTCTTGGCCTCCTTGGTGGTCTGTGCTGAAATATGGTGACACAGGGCAAGCAAGCCTTAGTCCCTAGCCTGAGGCCAGCTCTGTCTCTCCCCATCCCTGGCGCTATCCTGCATGCACTCATGTGGGCACCCCTACCTACTGTGTACCCCCGTCCCCCTGCCAGGCTGAGGGGCGAGGACTCTAGGTGTGGTCCAGCCTCTGAAGGAGGGACCCTGGGAAGTGGTGTTGCACAGGTTCTGGAAGGAGGCTTGGGGTTGTTTGACCTGGGAACTCTGGGGTCCTAGATACTCAGAGTGTGTTCTAGAAGAGGGGGCGTGGGCTCTGGGTGTGCATATCCCTTTGGTCCTACAGACTCCCCCATTGGCAGGAGCGGAGGATGCAGCTGGACAAGTGCCAGAGAGGGGATCCAGGATGAGGCCCCTCTTGCCTGGGCTTAAGGGAGGTACATCCTACGGCTACTGAGGAAAGAGAAATCTGGTAGCTTAAGCATTTTAAAATTTCTGCACGACTTAATGAAGGGCTGTTTAAAGTATATTAATATCTGTATTTAACAAATAAGTCTAGTAAGGCATTACTATAATTATATTCCGGTAGCAGAGTTACCTTTGTAGTGTCAGTATCTCAGTGCTTGCTTATAGCTTAATGAAACACATTTAGAATCAATACCATATGTTGCTGAATTAATTAAAAATACCATTTGTATTTTTGCTGACTAAAATATGAGTCATAGATCTCAACAGTTCATTCATTCATGCAACAGATATTTATTGAATGCCTACTCAATAGATCCTTGCCAGGTACTTTACTAGGCACTCTAGATATTATTAAAAATTAAATAAAGAATGACTGGATCTGCATTTTTGCAAATGATTAACACAAGGCAGTAAATTGGAAATTCAGGCTGTGGAAATTAATAAACAGAAACCTCATTAAAATGGAGTCAGAGGCCAAAAGGGGGAGCTCTCATGCCCTAGACGATTGTAGAGCCCAACAGGAAGAAGAAAGGCTTCCTCTTCTTGACCGGCAAGAAGCTCAGCCAATGAGAGTCTGTCACAACTCAGCCAATGAAAAGCCACTACACTTTGAACTCCCAGTCTCCTCCAATGGACTCTTTGTTTACAATAGCCCTTCCAACTTCCCCTTCCCCTCTATAGAAGGGTTTCTCCTCCCCTTGCTGCTCTGGACTTGCAGGTGGCTCGCCATGGTTGCAGACCTTGAGTTGCAATTCTTTGCTGATCCTGAATACACCCAATTTTGTTGGAGAAATAACTGGCTGTCTATTTGTTTGAAGTCAACAAGGCTCAGAGGGGGAGAAGTCTAGGAGTTTTCTGGAGAGGATGGAGGTGAGTATCTGGTTAGAAAATGTTTCTTGATTCATAATATGCTCTTGTTTTCCAACACCACTACTCCATTTCCACTTGCTTAAAAAATGTTAGTTATGGAATTTAGAAGCATTCCTCTTAAAAATGGCTCTTCTTTGCGAATACCAAATCCTGCTTATCACTTATCTTATGTCTCTCTGGAGTCGTGTTTTAAACAGATAGACCTAGGTTGACTCTCCTATTTGTTCCATGACTAGACTGTGTGATGCTGCGGTCTAAGGGAAGATGTATAATGGCAGCCTGATTAAAGGCATTTAGGTGAATGCCAGCATCTCTCTCTAGGGATGAAGGAACTGGGACATGGCAGTAATTCTGAGGGTGGGTCTCAATGCTCTCCACTTAGTAGATGCTTAATAAAAGTTGGTTGGGTATTGTAATCCCACACTGTGCCAGAGATTCAATCATCAAGTTTTGGACCTCTATTAACAGTGGTACCAGACCACCAATGTTCTAATGACCGTAAACCTAGCTCCTGCTTTGTTTTTACTTTGTGGTTGTATGTATATATATGAGGCAATGGAAATGGAAAGCAAGAAGTGGTCTTAAAGAGAATGAGTATGTGGAGCCGGGAAGACTGTGAATGATAGGCTGTCATTTAGAGATCACGGCCATATATTCCAGCTAAGTTAGAATTCTTTCACCATTTATTTGAACATCAGTTTCTGGACGTTATTTTGGTATGACATTTGAAATACTGTCTGCATAAATACATACTTGTAATTTATTGGGATCTTGTCAATTTAGAAATAGGGAAAAAAGGCATGATGATCAAACCACTCAGGGATCAAGGAGGGTGACTCACGGCCACCATCCTTAAAGCATCTTCTAGGTGCTATGAGGAGTCAAACAGTGAAGCTCCTGGCATCATGGGCAGTAGCCACCTTCTTCAAGAAGTGATAATAACATCCCTCTTTTTCCCACAGTACCGGAATTCTTTAATTTCCTTGGGCACACAGGCTGAAATCTGTATTTCATCTACTAGAAATTTATGTGGATAAGTAAGCTCTACTTTTTTTTTTTTTTAAAGATTTTATTTATTTATTTTTTCCCCCCAAAGCCCAGTAGATAGTTGCGTGTCATAGCTGCACATCCTTCTAGTTGCTGTATGTGGGACGCGGCCTCAGCATGGCCGGAGAAGCAGCGCGTCGGTGGGAGCCCGGGATCCGAACCCGGGTCGCCAGCAGTGGAGCGCGCTCACTCAACCACCAAGCCACGGGGCCGGCCCAAGCTCTACTTTTAAAATATGACTACCTTGGAAAACTAATCTTAGAATGAATGCTTTTAGTCCTATTGCTTTCTTTCTGTTACCTCACTGAAGTCAGCCACGCTGCGAGTTTGGTGAGAGGAAGAGAGGAATGTTGGTCCTCTTGGTGAGAGGAGGGCAGGCCCGGGAAGGTCCTGAGTGCAGTCTTCTGGGAGGGACCAGGACAACTTCAGTGAGATGAAGGGAGAGAGGGTAGGAAAAAGGGAGAGAAGAGGGCACTAAAATTTTCATTTTGTTTCAAAGTGAATTGTCTGAAGGGGTCTAAATCCACTTAATACTTTGTTTTCCTGGTAGAGAAAGCACATGAATTAAACAGATGTTTATATATGAATATATATATATATGTTTATATAATATAAATGTTAATATATTATCAGAAGCAATCAAATGACTCTGTGTGTGTGTGTGTCTTTAACTTTTTCTGACTACAGGTGGCAGTGGTCTTATTTATTTATTTATTTTCCAGCTTTATTGAGAAATAATTGACATAACGTTGTGTAAGTTTAAAGTGTACAATGTGATGGTTTGATACACATATATGTTACGAAATGATTACCACAATAGGATCAGTTAACACATCCATTGCCTTATGTAATTACCATTTATTTTTGTGGTGAGAACATTTAAGATCTACTCCCTTAGCAACTTTCAAATATATAATACAGTGTTTTAAACTATAGTCACCACGCTGTACCTCAGATCCCCGGAACTTATTACCTTGTAACTGGAAGTTTGTACCCTTTGACCAGCATCTCCCCGTTTCCCCCATCCCAGCCCCTGGCAACCACCATTCTACTCTGTTTCCATGAGTTCAGTTTTTTTGGATTCCACATAGTATAAATGAGATCATACAGTATTTGTCTTTCTCTGTTTGGCTTATGTCACTTAGCATAATGCCCTCAAGTTGCATCCATGTTGATGCAAATAGCAGGATTTCTTTTTTTCTCGTGACTGAGTAATATTCCATTGTATATATATACCACACCTTCTTTATCCATCAGTCAGTGGACACTTAGGTAGTTTCCATATCTTGGCTATTGTGAATAATGCTGCAAATCCATATAGTGCAGATATCTTTTTGGAATCTTGTTTTCATATCCTTTGGCTATATACCCAGAAGTGAAGTTGCTGGATTACATAGTAGTTCTATTTTTAATTTTTTGAGGATCCCCCATACTGTTTTCCATAATGGCTGTACCCTACCATCAGTGCACAAGGGTTCTGATTTCTCCACATCCTCACCAACACTTGTTATCTTTTGTCTTTTTGATAATAGCCATCCTGACAGGTGTGAGGTGATATCTTATTGTGGTTTTGATTTGCATTTCTCTGATGATTAGTGGTGTTGAGCATCTTTTCATGTGCCTGTTGTCCATCTGTATGTCTTCTTTGGAAAATGTCTGTTCAGGTCCTCTGCCCATTTTAAATCAGATTGTTTGTTTTTTTGCTATGGAGTTGTATGAGTTCCTTATATATTTTGGATGTTAACCCCTTATCAGATAGATAGTTTGCAAATATTTTCTCCCATTCTGTAGGTTGCCTTTTCATTTCATTGATGGTTTCTTTCTTTGCCGTTTAAATGGGTTTCCTGGAAGGAGCAAGGTCAGGGTTTGTGAGTCCTGCGTGTGTGTTTAAGGCAGCGGCTAATGCACTCTCTTATGATTGAAGAGAATCTTTCAGACGCTGAGAATTATTTTAAATCTTTGAGAGGGAGCGGTTCATAAGGAGAGATTTTATTTTCAAACACACATGGTGTGATGATCCAAGATGGGCCAAGTGCCTCTATTTACCTCCTACTAAATGAGTAACTTCCAGGAACTGCTGCAAATGTTTAACCTTGAAGAGGATTTCGAACTTTCGGGAAGTAATTTTCTAGCTTTCCCAAACTATTTTTGTGTGTAAGGCCTCAGGACTAAGGGTTTTTTATAAACCCTAAGCTGCAGTGATTTGCAGCAAGACGTAATGGAAAGAACGTTACAGCCCGGGGCAGACAGACCTGGGCTCCGTTGCTTGCTGCATGAGCTTAGGCACGGCTCTTACACTCTCGGAGCCTTAGCTTTCTCGTCGGTAAACGTGGATGGGAATCGCTACCCCACAGCCTTGTTGTAAGAATAGAGATGAAGTATGTGTAACGGACTGTGCGTTTGTGTCCCCCCAGATTCATATGTTGAAATCCTAACCAAGGTGATGATTTAGGAGGTGAGGCCTTTGGGAGGTAATTAGGTCATTCATGAGGGTGGAACCCTCTTGAATGGATTAGTGCCCTTATAAAAGGGACCCCAGAGAGCTCTCTCACCCTTTTTCTGCCTTGTGAGGTTATAACAAGAAGTCAGCAGTCTGCAAGCCGAAAGAGGGCTCACGAGAACCTGACCACGCTGGTATCCTGATCTTGGACTTCCAGCCTCTAAAACTGTGAGAAATAAATTTCTGTAGTTTATAAGTCATTCGGTCTATGGTACTTTGTGATAGCAGCCAGGACTGCTCAAGGCAGAGATGTAACTTATAGAGCAAGTGCCTGTTGCATAGGACATACTGAACAAGCATTCACCAACGTCCCTCCCTTCCCTCTCTCTCCCCACAAAGATGCAGCACAGAGCACAAGAGAGAGTTTGCAGTTACTCATGAATTTGAGAATTGCACCATGGATTGGAACTGCTGAACATTTTTTAAAAAACAACTTTTTAATGAAGCATAACGTACATACAGAAAAGTGTGCAAATCATAATTGGAGAATTCAGTGAATTGTCACCAAATATTCACACTCATTTAGCCAGTACCAAGATAAAGAAATTACCACCACCAGAGGCCTTCTGCCACTACCTTCTTGCAAAGGTAACACTATCTGACTTCTAGCAAGATAGGTTGTCTGTTTTTTTAATATATATAAATAGAACCACACAGAATAAGCTCATTTGTGTCCATTTTCCTTCGCTCAACATTGAGTTTGTGAGTTTAATTCACGTTGTTGCCTGCAGCAATGGTTTGTTCTGAATCATGGAATTTTCAAGCCGGTAGAGATCACAGAGATTCTCTCATTTACCAGAAAAGGGAAGTAAGGGCCAGAGATGATATATGATGTGCCCAAATTTACAAAGCTAGCTAATAGCAGAGATGCAATTAGATCCCAAGTCTCCCAATATCCAGCCCAATGCCCCTTCCTGAAGTGTCTGTAGCAGTAGCCTACACAGTTCAAATTCACAGCTCAATCACAAGAGGAGCGGGAAAACCAGCCTCAGCACGGGTGGGTGTGTCCTAATCCTAGCGTTGGTGATTCTGCCATCATCCTTGGAACTGATCCTCTCCATGTGCTTCCTTTACATGAGAATGTCTAGACTGATCTTTGTTTGCCTGGGTATTCTTAAGGTATGAACCAAATGTATATCTTAGAGTGTCAGGGCCAGGGAGGAACACGTGAAATGTCTACACCTAAACTTTCCTATATTAATAAGACATTATCCTAATTTCAAAAGTTTCTAGAGAAGATTATAACTTCTCCTACTTTTTATAGTCATGAATTGGATCTGCCCATCTAATTCTGAATCTTCAGTGTACATTTTAAGGTTAGTTTACTTTTATTTAAGCCTAAAAATTCATTGGTGTTACTTTATAATACCATATATTTGCATCCATATATTACATAGTGCACACAACTCAGTATCATTCAGGATGCCCTTAATTGGATGAATTCCTCCACAGACCCTCTGTTCTTAAGGCAGCTCCCCAAACCTGCCATGGTGCCTGCAATTCTGTAATTACAGTTGTCCCATTAGGTTCAAGCAGTATTCGAAGGTCTCTGTTAAAATGCACATGCGTTGGCTGTGAGCGGCATGATTTGCGTCATCAGTCTACTTTGCTGCTGTAACTCAGAGAGAGGACAGATCCATTTGACTGGGATGGAAAAGGGAGGGGACTGCCTGGAGGGAAGCTGCAGTGGGGCGGGGGTAGGACAGTTTTCCCTGAGCAACAAAATACATTAGACTGCGTCTCCTATAACATAGAATCCTATTCAAAACCGGTATCCCTTCTTTAATCATGTCGTCCCTTAACAGAGGAAAGGGTTAAGAGTCCTTGTGCTGTGGAGGGGTGGGGGTGAGAATAAAAGCCAGGAGGACCTTAATTCCCCCTAATTCTTAGTAGTTCAGCGCCCAGACTCTGGAGTTTGAATGTTGGTTCTTCCATTTGCTCAGTGTGACCTTGGGCAAGTTCTGTGATTCTTTGTGCCTTAGTTTCTTCACCCATAAAATGGAGATGATCATAGTATCCTCATAGGATTGTTATGAGGATTAAATAAGTTACTTTATATAAAGTGCTTACAATAGTACATTAAATAATGATAACAATTATGCTTATTACAACTTCTCCTATTACTACTTTACTTCTTCCATCAAATAGTGGCTTCTCTGTAATTCTTACATCCCTTTAACACCCAAATATTATACTTTTCACATAAAGAAATTCCATGTAAATAAAACTACCCCCAAAAAAGATTGGGGCAGAGGAAAAGAATAGCCCCTACCAGGCTGTAAATATGTAATTTGATTTACTTGATTACATAGTCAAGTAAAATTGGGTGTCAGTTCTATTTTATCTTCAGGTCTAGTAGGGTGCAAACATGCCTTTTGCCAGAATCATGAAATGCAATTTTACTATAACAAAATAATAGGGAAGCTCCTTCCAGTGGGATTTTCGTTGGTTTGGGCCTTTCTGTATCTGTGTGCTTTATTCAAGAGGCACTTAGTAGCCATGTGCCCTTGGGCAAGTTACTTAACCCCTCTGAATCTCAGTTTCCTCATTTGCAAAATGGCAGTAGCGGTATTTACCTTGAAGACTTCTTATTGGGAATAAGTGGAATGATTTATGCAAAGCACTTAATCTAGTTTCAGACACATAGGAGGTGCTCCTCATATATGAGTTTCCCTAGTAAATTCTTAACAAATGGATGACATTTTCCTTTATGCATAGATGATGACAGTGTTATTTGTATACGTAATAATTAGTCTTCTCAGCTCCTGGAATTTAGGGAGTCTGTTTGATAACTGTGTTACTTTCAAGTCTATAAAATCACAAACTCCTCAGTTACCAAGTATCTGTTGAGCTTAAACTACGAGCACAGACTCACTTCAGCGATTTTACTGATGATGTTGAACATGTAAACGTGTGGATGTCTTTAAAATACATCTGTGGATGTATGTAAACATATATTCTAGGTTTGAGTGCAACTCTAATATTTACATATTCTGCCCCTGTCTAACTCTAAGGCATCCTTATTTTAAATTTAAAAACCTATTTTACCGTGTATGAATTGCTGCTTCATCAAATGACACCTTTATGCTCTTCTCCAGTAATTAGCGCAAACTGTGCTGGGTACATCCTGAACTCGGGAGATTGGGCTGGGAACAAGAGGCTACTGAGATAACCACCCAGACTATGGAAATGACCCCTGAAGAAATAGCAAGTAAAATATGTATATACGTAAACACACACACACACACACACACACACACACACACACTCAAGAATTATGTAACTGCTTAGAGGAGAGAGTGTTTGGGATACTCCAACCCATCTGGAATTTGCTTTATGGCTCTGGATAATTCTAGCTATAGTCCTGGGTTATTTCCCTATCTATAATTCAGGAATGAGAATAGAGTTGTTGTGAGGATAAATCCGTAAAATAAGTGGAGGGCTTTATGAATTCAGAGGGAAAAAAATAGTAAAGCTCAGAGCCCGTTTTTAAAAATTATCGTAAGGAGGCCGGCCCGGTGGCGCAAGTGGTTAAGTGCGCGTGGTCCGCTGTGGCAGGCGGCCTGGGGTTCGCCACTTGGGAACCCCAGGCGCACACCGACGCACCGCTTGTCAAGCCATGCTGTGGCGGCGTCCCATATAAAGTGGAGGAAGATGGGCACGGATGTTAGCCCAGGGCCAATCTTCCTCAGCAAAAAAAAGAGAAGGATTGGCACATGTTAGCTCAGGGCTGATCTTCCTCACACACACACACACAAATTATCGTAAGAATGCTTTGGAGGCCGGAAAGAATTTGGACTTTAGGTCTCACCCTAGGAATTATCAGATAAACAGTAGACTTGAGAAACTAGAAACATTTTGTCACCGTAGGCCATGAGCAGCAAATCACACACTGCCTTGCCCTGCTTCCCAAGTGCCGATGGCTGTGCAAAATGGTTGATGCTGGGCCTGGGTCCCCGGCTTCTGCCAGGGCTGTCGTGCGGCTCTGAGGGGGAAGAGAAAGCCCCTTCAGTTAGTCAGGCTAATTAGGCAGGCATGTCACTGGACAAGTAAAGCAATGCAGTCAACTGCTTCCACAAACACTTAAGGGGTGGTTCCGATGTGTGTGTGTGTGTGTGTGTGTGTGTGTGTGTATGTACACGTGTCCCCGTTCACTTTGGTTCTCTGCCTGGCTCCTCTGCTTCTACTAGGGGTGAACAAGGATATTTTCAGAGCTGGGAACTCAGAGATCTTTTCTGTTTCCTACATCTTCACCCCTGGATGCTTGTAAACCTGGGCTGTAGCCCCCTGCATCCAGTTTTGTGTGCTTCTGAGATGGGCCCTGTATTAGTTTCCTGTTGCTTTGTAACAAATTGCCCCAAGCTTAGTGGCTTAAAACAACATGCATTGATTATCTCGCAGTTTCCTTGGGTTAGGAGTCCAGGCACAGCTTAGCTGGTCCTCTGCTCAGGACCTCACGAGGCTGTAATCAGGGTGTAGTCCAGGCTGTGTTTTCATCTGGAGGCTCAGAGTCCTATTCTAAGCTCACTGACTGGGGGCAGAATTCAGTTTCTGGGGGTTGTAAAGCTGAGGACTCCAAGAGACTGCCCCCTCTTCCCTGCCACATAGTGCTCTCCACAACACAGCAGTTTACTTCTTCAAAGCCAGTGGGAAGTGTCTGCTGCAGCTTTGATTCTCTCTGATTTTTAAAAACGGCTCACCGGATTAGGTCAGGCCCACCAAGGATAATCTCCCTAGTTGACAGTCAACTCTTAGGGAATTTAATAACATCTGTAAAATCCTTTCACAGAAATACTTAGAAGGTGTTTACATCAGGAGGCAGGAATCTTGGGGCCTTCTTAGAATCTGGCATATCACAGGCACCTTGTTGAAATCTGCTCCACCCACAATGAACCCATTTCTCTGAGGACTGCTCTGTCACCAGTAGCTATGTTGGTGGTGTCCTTGGCCTCAGGTGATTGGATTCCAGACAGTCCAAAGGGTGATTTGCCTGTTGAGGAGGTAGGGGAAGGTGACAGGTCTTCACTTTTCTAGGATCGCTCCTGTTTCTCTTTACATTTCTATAAATGCTCATTTAAAAATGTGTGGCTCTCTTTGCATGTGAGCACTTACATTGTTAATTCCATAGTTTGAAAAGCTGGAAGAGTCCTTTCAGGGTTATTTTGTATTTAAAAGCAGCAGTTTACTACCAAGTGGCACCCCAGCAACACAGAGCATTAGCATCCTTTCTCCAACAGGCTACTTTATTCCTGGGAGTAGGTTATACACCAGGAAAATCTGGTATATCCTCCAAAGCAGCCCAGAGTTCTTTGAAGAAAGAGCTGAAGCGTAGTTTGCGGCCTCTTTAAATTTCCCTTCAAGGTCCAGGTGACTGAGCAATTTCTAGACTAGTGGCTGAGAATGTTGGCTCTGGAGTCAGCTGACCTCGGTTTCAGCCCTGTCTCCTCTGCTTACTTGCTTTGTATCCTTGGACAGGTTTTATTTCTTTGGCTCTGTTCCGTGTTTATTAAATGGGGATAATAATACCAGTCGCACTGGG